>NC_141874.1:439290863-439915863 GCF_056163025.1 Triticum urartu | reverse complement strand
GGGATGCCTTCCGGGGCATCCCCAAGCTTTGACTTTTTGGTGTCCTTGGATTATCATGGGGGTGCCATGGGAATCCCCAAGCTTAGGCCCTTGCCACTCCTTGTTACATAACCCATCAAAAGAATTCACCCAAAACTTGAAAACTTCACAACGCAAAACTTACAGTAGAAAACTCATGAGCTCCGTTAGCGAAAGAAAACAAAAGGCCACTTCAAGGTACTGTAATGAACTCATTATTTATTTATATTGGTGTTAAACCTACTATATTCCAACTTCTATATGGATTATAAACTATTTTACTAACCATAGATTCATCAAAATAAGCAAACAACACACGAAAAACAGAATCTGTCAAAAACAGAACAGTCTGTAGTAATCTGTAGCTAGAGCAAGATCTGGAACGCCAAAAATTCTAAAATAAATTTGTGGACCTGAGGCATTTATCTATTAATCATCTGCAAAAAGAATTAACTAAATATCACTCTTCAAATAAAAATGACAGCAGTTCTCGTGAGCACTAAAGTTTCTGTTTTTTACAGCAAGTTCAACAAGACTTTCCCCATGTCTTCCCAACGGTTCTACTTGGCACAAACACTAATTAAACACAATAAAAACACAATAAAAACAGAGGATAAATAATTTATTTATTACTAAGCAGGATCAAAAATCAAGGAATAAAAATAAAATTGGGTTGCCTCCCAACAAGCGCTATCGTTTAACGCCCCTAGCTAGGCATTAAAGCGAGGATAGATCTAGGTATTGCCATTCTTGGTTTGAGAGAGAAAGAGAGAAAACTTGTTATCTACGGAATTAATCTTTCTATTTTTACAAAGTACATCTCCATTAATGGTAGAAGAAAGATTAAGAATGTTGCAGAAATTGGCATCTAGGCTAATTTTTATCTTTTTAATGGATTCGTTTTGGTAAGAAAGCAAGAGAGATGTGATTTCAGCTTTCTCATTAATGGGGTGCCCAAATATAGTTTCATCCTCTCATAGGTATCTATGGGGTCCCCTTCAAGGAAACCTCCTTCGAAAATAGAATCTAAAACTTGTTTGAACGAAGCGGGTAGCCCAACATAAAAGCGTTTTAAGTAAACCTCAATTTGATATTGGGGTACATAGCTAGCCCGGATCCTTAACAGCCTATCCCAAGCATCTTTCAAAGATTCATCAACTAAATAACGAAAAATTCCAGAATCATCTTCATCAAAATTACTATGGTTCTCATTGATAAGTCCGGCAAGTTGTTCTATAGCATTCCAATTTATGAGTTTAGATAAGATAGCATGATTGTCTAAAGCACTAGAACTTGGGAGAGAACCCCCAACTCTTTTTGGTTCTGACATGGCGAGGGAAAAGAGGCAAATAGAGAGGGAGGATAGAGGGAGAGAGAGGGCGAATAAAATGTCAAGGGTGAAGTGGGGGAGAGGAAAACGAGAGGCAAATGGCAAATAATGTAATGCGAGAGATAGGGATTGTGATGGGTACTTGGTATGTTGACTTTTTGCATAGACTCCCCGACAACGGTGCCAGATATCCTTCTTGCTACCTCTTGAGCTTGCGTTGGTTTTCCCCGAAGAGGAAGGGATGATGCAGCAAAGTAGCGTAAGTATTTTCCTTAGTTTTTGAGAACCAAGGTATCAATCCAGTAGGAGGCCACGCTCAAGTCCCTCGTGCCAGCACAAAACGATAGCTACTCGCAACCAACGCAATTAGAGGTTGTCAATCCCTTCACGGTCACTTACGAGAGTGAGATCTGATAGATATAATATTTTTTGGTATTTTTGGTATAAAGATGCAATGTAAATAGTAAAGGCAAAGTAAAAAAGCAAAGCAAGATTAAAGTGATGGAGATTGATATGATGAGAATAGACCCGGGGGCCATAGGTTTCACTAGTGGCTTCTCTCAAGAGCATAAGTATTCTATGGTGGGTGAACAAATTACTGTTGAGCAATTGACAGAATTGAGCATAGTTATGAGAATATCTAGGCATGATCATGTATATAGGTATCACGTCCGTGACAAGTAGACCGAAACGATTCTGCATCTACTACTATTACTCCACTCATCAACCGCTATCCAGCATGCATCTAGGGTATTAAGTTAAAAACAGAGTAATGCCTTAAGCAAGATGACATGATTTAGAGAGATAAATTCATGCAATATGAAATAAACCCCATCTTGTTATCCTCGATGGCAACGATGCAATACGTGCCTTGCTGCACCTTCTGTCACTGGGAAAGGACACCGCAAGATCGAACCCAAAGCTAAGAACTTCTCCCATGGAAAGAACTACCAATCTAGTTGGCCAAACCAAACGGATAATTCGAAGAGACTTGCAAAGATAACCAATCATACATAAAAGAATTTAGAGAAGATTCAAATATTATTCATAGATAGACTTGATCATAAACCCACAATTCATCGGTCTCAACAAACACACCGCAAAAAGAAGATTACATCGAATAGATCTCCACAAGAGAGGGGGAGAACTTTGTATTGAGATCCTGTCGGTGTACTAGAGTAGGGGTACCCTAGTATCCCGAACTTGTGCACGGGCAGTCGCAGCACCCGCGGCAAGGCTTGCCGGGTGACCGCCAAGGTCCTCCGTGGTTCCTTTAGAGCTCTTTAAGAACAAAGTGTCCAAGCCAAGAAGACAACACCCCGGCAAGAGGAGCTTGCCGGGAAGGCTAACAAAAGCATCCCAAGACCCCGGCAAGAGGAGCTTGCCGGGAAGGCCACCCAAGGCATTTCAAGGAACTTGCCGCGGCGCACCACGCGTCACGGCAAGGCCCGGTGAGCGACAAGCTCCCGGACGCGACAAGACAACGACAGCGGCAAGGCGCTTGCCACGGCAAGACACCACTGTGCCCGCGCTCCAGCACATCCACCAACTTGTCGCTCTGGGACCCCTCCAGGCGTACGTGGTGGAAGGCTGTGCAGCTTGCGGTGCGCGGTGGCAAGCGGCGCTGACAAGTTTGCCATCGTGGCGAGCGGTGGCGCCCCTAACGGTCCCTTTTTTGCACTGTTTAGGCGACACAGACGGGCATTTAAGGCCCTTGTCCCCTGCCATCAGGGTTAGGTATGATGCACTATAGCAGGTAGCTGTACCTACCACAGCACCTTCCCATTTCTACCCTTGCCTACGTTGCCACCTGTCGGTGACCCCTTGAGCATATAAAAGGAGGCCCATGCGCAACGTAGAGGGGGTTAGCTGTTAGCTAACTCAGATACACTCACGCTCGGTCTCGTTAGCCGCTGGTGTGTACTGTAGCACTCCGCGCTCCCGAGCAAGAAATCAATAGAAACCACAAAGCAGGAGTAGGGTTTTACGCATCCGTGCGGCCCGAACCTGGGTAAATCGCTCGCGTGTATCGCCTCGATTTGCTCTTTGCACGATCTTCGCCCCCGCCGAACCGAAAGGGACTCGGTCCGCCGGTCCCATAGGTGCCCGTGGATCAGTACCCCGGCATCTTTGGAGCGCCAGGTAGGGGGCGTCGAAGTTGTGTGAACCAGATCCGGCGTTCTCGCGAGCTAGATCTTCATCATCTTCATCCAAATGCCGCCGAAGAAGAAGGTTTCGGAGGCGGCTGCTCCGTCCGCGCCGAACCCACCATCGCCGGAGCAAACAGCTGATGGGGCGGGCGCCGGCGGAAGAACGCGCGTCGACGAGGGAGCTCACGGTGCTGCCAGGTCCAAGGACAAGGCTGCGCCACCCATCGGCGGCGTAGCCGGCTCCCACAACGACCGGGCGCACTCCAAGACCTCGGCGTCCGTACATGCACCGCGCCCATCTCAGGAGGCGCGGGACCGGCAGCGTCATGGTACTCACGGTACCATGTGTTTGCTAGACCAAGATTGAGCTGGTGGATCTCGGAGCGCTTAGGACCACCATGCACACCAACATGCTGGCGCGAGCGAGACACGGTCGCCTGGACGGGATACTGCTCCTTCTAACGTGGTTAGAAGTCCGATCATATCCCGCTCCTCGCACCGTTCGCCACCGCCACCCGCCACTGCAGCAGAAGCTTTGGCACGAGCTCAGCTGCTCCTAGACTACCCTCCAACGGCGGACAAGATCGACGACTGGAGGGCCACCATCCAGAGTCTCATCGGCTTCGCCAACGGCGACACTCCACGGCAGCCGAGCATGTCGCAGCCGCGGCAAGTCAGCCAGGCACGAGCCGGTGTCGACAAGACTGGTGGGGGTGCAACTACTGTGCACTCTCCACCCCGAAGGACAAGATCACCGTCTCGCCGGATCCACCTTGACAGCGACTCCACCGCGTCATCAGATCCGCGAGCTCGTCGCGATCAGCGCCAAGTTCTTCAAGAACGACAACAAGAAGATGCTCGTACTCGCATCGAGCGCCGAAGAGAAGCGCGGCGTCAATCAGACCAGCGCACTGGGCCTTTGTCGACATGCATGCGCCAGGGGAACCAGGCGACTTGCCGTACGCGGTAGGTTGCCCTGCGTTCACTCGTGAGCTGCGGCAAGTCCAGTGGCCCAGCACGAAGAATTTCAAACCAGACGTACCAGAGAAGTACGACGGCAAGACGCATCTGTCGGAGTTCCTCAGCATCTACACCATCGCGGTGCAGGCTGCCGGGGGGCGGGACGACAAGATCCTTGCCAACTACTTCCCGTTGGTGCTCAAGCCCAACGTCAGGTCCTGGCTCATGCACTTGCCAGACAACTCCATATCCTCCTGGGCAGACCTATGCCATCAGTTTGTCAGTGCCTTTACAGGCAACCACAAATCTCATGGCCAAGAGAGTGACCTTCATCTGCTCGTCCAGAAGGAAGGAGAGCCCCTGCGCAAGTACATTCAGAGGTTCAGCCGTGTACAGTATAACATCCCAGACGTCCACCCCGCCGCGGTCATCAGCGCATTTCATCAGAACGTGCGTAACCGCAGGATGCGGGAGGAGATGGTGAAGTGCAGGATCAGAGACGTCAGTGAGCTGTATGCCCTGGCCGACAAGTGTGCACGCGCTGAGGAAGGAAGGAAACTCCCCGAAGAGGATGTAGGAGCAGGAGGATCTGACAGTGAGGATGCGGCCCCGGCAAAGAGAAACCGGCAGCGGAACAGGAAGAAGAAAGGCAAAGAGGTGCTAGTCGTTGAGCAGTCCGGCAACGAAGGTGGCGCCAAGCAGGCCAAAGTTGGTAGCCCCGGCAAGGAGATTGCCGCATGCTCCAACTGCCAGGCTGTGGCAGTCGCCGACAAGCAGGACGGCACCGACAAGCAGTACTGCAAGATTCATCGCACCAAGGGCCATGACCTCCAGAGCTGCAAAAAGGTCGAGCAGCTTGTCCAGTAGCAAAAAGCTGAGTACGAGCGACGCGACAAGGAGAGGGCCCTAGGAGGTGCTGGAGAATCCGGCAAGAAGCGCGCCGGCCGGGGAGGACGCCGCGGCAAGGCCAAGCAGCGGCAAGGAGATAGACCTCCCCGCGGCCGCGACAACGATGAAGACGACGACGACGAAGATATGGATGATGTCGAGACCAGTGAGCAGGAGTTCCAGAAAGCCACAGAGGTCTTGTGCGTTAACGGTGGTGCTTCTCTGCATACTTCGCACCGCCAACTCAAACAGTGGGTGCGGGAAGTCAATGCAGCAGAACCACCTATCGAATCACGCAAGCTTCTGAAATGGTCCAGCACGCCTATCATCTTTGACATTGAGGACCACCCTGATCACACAACTGCGTTCGGGTGCTTGCCGATGTTGGTTTCACCAACTATCCACAACCTCAAGGTCACTAAGATGCTAGTTGAAAGCGGGGCCGGCTTGAACCTGATCTCCTCCGCTGTACTCCAGAAACTCCAGATCTATGACAGCGAGCTCGAAGAGACCGGCACATTCCAAGGAATCAACCCGGGAAGGAGCAAGCCGAAGGGGAAGGTCATGTTGCCAGTAACATTTGGCAGCGAGCTGAACTTCAGGACTGAGAGGGTCACATTTGACGTTGCCGATATTCCATTGCCTTACAATGGGATACTTGGCCGTCCAGCACTCGCCAAGTTTATGGCAGCCTCTCACTACGCATACAACATGCTGAAGATGCCAGGCCCAATAAGCGTCATCTCTGTCCCTGGCGACAAGAAGGATGCTCTTATCTGCGCCGACAAGATCTACCGGGAAGCAGCAGCCGCAGCAGATCACAAGTCACTTGCCGCTGAAGCTCCCGGGGGGAAGAAGAAGACCAAGTCCGGCAAGAGTTCTGATGCCCACTCCGGCAAGCGCACCTCTTCGGAGTGCTGCGCTGCCGTCGAGGACGCACCATCGAGCTCCACCGGCAAGTGTAAGAAGACGATGGTAGCTCCGCCAGAGACGAAAAAGGTGTCCGCCAAGGAGGACGACACTGGTGCTACGTTCACCATCAGTGCCACTCTCGACCCTAAATAGGAAAGCGCGCTCATTGCTTTCCTGCGGGCGAATGTCGATGTGTTTGCGTGGCAACCGTCTGACATCCCCGGTGTTCCCAGGAAAGTAATTGAGCACCATCTTGCCGTTTGTCCTCATGCGCGGCCCGTCAAGCAGAAGGTCAGGAAGCAAGCAGTGGAGCGCCAAGAATTCATTGCAGAAGAGATCAAGAAGTTGGAAGCAGCAGGCCTTGTCAGAGGAGTGCTCCATCCCACGTGGTTGGCCAATCCTGTAGTCGTGCGCAAGGCAAACGGGAAATGGAGACTTTGTATCGATTTTACCGATGTTAACAAAGCTTGTCCCAAAGACCCATTTCCTTTGCCGCGCATTGACCAGATTGTTGACTCCACAGCCGGATGTGATTTGCTTTCATTTCTTGACGCATACTCAGGATATCATCAGATCTTCATGGCAGAAGAAGATGAGGATAAGACTGCATTTATTACTCCATGTGGCACGTATTGTTTCATACGGATGCCTTTCGGATTAAAAAATGCTGGCTCAACATTTGCAAGAGTAGTCCATGTCGCTCTTGAGCCACAAATACACAGAAATGTGGAAGCATACATGGATGATATAGTGGTCAAGAGCAAGGACAGGGCAACTCTGATTCAAGATTTAGACGAGACCTTTGCAAATCTGCGCAAAATCAGCCTCAAGCTCAACCCAGAGAAGTGTGTGTTTGGAGTTCCCTCCGGCAAGCTTCTCGGGTTCTTCGTGTCTCAGCGGGGAATTGAAGCCAATCCCGACAAGATCAAGGCCATTGAGCAGATTGAAGCACCAAAGCGCATCAAGGATGTACAAAGACTTGCCGGTTGCGTGGCTGCTCTCAGCAGGTTTATCTCTAGATCTGCTGAGCGCGCCCTGCCAGTTTTCAAATTATTGAAAAAGGCAGGTCCAATGAAATGGACTCCGGAAGCGGAGGCTGCGCTGCAAGACTTGAAGAGATACCTGTCCTCCCCTCCAATACTTGTCGCACCTAAGCCACAAGAGAAGTTGCTGCTGTATATAGCGGCAACCAATCAAGTGGTTAGTGCTGCGTTAGTAGCAGAGAGGGAGGCAGATGACGAGCCCGCAACCACGGCAAGCACATCCAGCGAAAAGCAGGGAGCTTCCCCGACAAGCTCTGGTCCCGACAAAGATGGATCTGCGCAGATGCACGAGGAGATACAGAAGAAAATGGTGCAGCGCCCAGTTTACTTTGTTAGTTCCCTTCTGCAGGGGGCTAGGTCAAGGTAATTTGGCGTGCAGAAGTTGCTTTTCGGCCTTCTCATGGCCTCGAGAAAGCTGCGCCATTATTTCCAAGCACATGAGATCACAGTTGTCACTCGCTTTCCGCTGAAGAGGATACTGCAGAATCCAGAAGCGACAGGCAGAATTGTTGAGTGGGCACTTGAACTGTCAAGCTTTGGCCTCAAGTTTGAAAGTACTTCAACTATCCAGAGCAGAGCATTGGAAGAATTTATAGCAGAATGGACGCCAACACCAGATGAAGAAATTCCAGAAACGAGCATCCCCATCAAGGAAGCAAGCAAAGAGTGGCTGATGTACTTTGATGGTGCCTTTTCGCTGCAAGGCGCCGGCGCTGGCGTGCTGCTTGTCGCACCCGCCGGAGAGCACCTCAAGTACGTAGTCCAGATGCACTTTCCCAAGGAGCAAGCAACAAACAATACTGCAGAGTATGAAGGTTTGCTTGTCGGTCTCAGGATCGCGGCAGACCTTGGGATCAAGAAGCTCATTGTCAGGGGTGACTCACAACTTGTCGTCCGCCAAATAAACAAGAATTATCAGAGTCCGTTGACGGAAGCTTATGTCGACGAAGTGAGAAAGCTAGAAGAGCACTTTGACGGCCTACAAATGGAACATGTTCCAAGAGCTCAGAATGACATTGCAGATGGCCTGCCAAAGTGCGCCGCACTTAAGTTACCTGTGGAACCAGGGGTCTTTGTGCTCAAGCTGACTCAACCGTCCGTAACGCCATCAACTGGACAGAGCAAAAAGAGGAAGTTGATTTCTGGTGACTATTTGCCGGCAGAGCTTCCCGAAGCCGCCGCCAAGAAGGTCCCCAAGATCAACGCCAAAAGCGCTGAGGAGCAATATGCTCCGGCAAACCTCAGGGTTTGTTCCGTTGAAGCAGAAGCTCCCGACAAGTTTTGCTCCGGCAAGCTTGCCGGGGAACGTCGCGCTCTGGCAGAGCCGCAGGTTCTCACCGTAGAAGCGGATGTTCCCGCAGCAGTCCCCAAGATCAACGCCAAGAGCGCTGAGGAGCAGTCTGCTCCGGCAAACCCCAGGGTTTGTTCCGTTAAAGCAGAAGCTCCCGACAAGTTTTGCTCCGGCAAGCTTGCCGGGGAACGTCAAGCTCCGGCAGAGCCGCAGGTTCTCGCCGTAGAAGCGGATGTTCCCACAGCAGCAGATTTGCCTTTAGTCTTTGTTGTCGAGCCACAAGCTCCAGCATGGGCGCAGCAGATTGTCCATTTCCTTCAGACAGGAGAACTTCCCGAAGAGCAAGAAGAAGCGGAAAGAGTAGCCCGGCAGTCAAGTATGTACCAGTTTGTCGACAAGACACTGTACAAAAGAATACTCAACGGTGTGAAATTTAAGTGTATTCACCGGGAAGACGGACAAAAGCTGTTGGCAGAGATACATGGAGGCATATGTGGTCACCACATTGGCGCAAGAGCGCTTGTCGGTAAAGCATTCCGGCAAGGTTTCTTCTGGCCAACAGCCCTCCAGGATGCAACTGCACAAGTAACCAAGTGTGAAGCGTGCCAGTTCCATTCCAAGCAGATACACCAACCAGCTCAAGCTCTCCAGACAATCCCTTTATCCTGGCCATTTTCGGTCTGGAGGCTCGACATCCTCGGCCCCTTTCCCTGAGCTATCGGGGGCTTTGAGTACTTGTACGTTGCAATCGACAAGTTCACAAAGTGGCCGGAAGTGGAACCAGTGAGGAAGGTGACAGCACAGTCAGCAGTCAAGTTCTTCAGGTCGATTGTTTGCCGCTTCGGGATCCCTAACAGGTTAATCACCGACAACGGTACACAATTTACGAGCCGCACCTTCATGCAGTACGTCCAAGATCTTGGCGCCAAGGTCTGCTTCGCTTCTGTTGCTCACCCGAGAAGCAACGGTCAAGCGGAGAGGGCAAATGCTGAAGTGCTGCGCGGGCTCAAGACCAGAACTTTCGACAGGCTGCACAAGTGCGGAAGAAACTGGATCGAGGAGCTGCCGGTGGTTCTTTGGTCGATCAGAACGACGCCAAATCGAGCCACTGGCCAGACACCTTTCGCTCTAGTCTATGGAGCAGAGGCAGTTATCCCCACGGAACTCGTATATGGGTCACCTCGAGTGCTCGCTTATGATGAGCTCGAGCAAGAGCAGCTGCGACAAGATGACGCGCTGCTCCTTGAGGAAGACCGTCTTCAGGCTGTTGTGCGAGCTGCTCGCTACCAGCAAGCTTTGCGCCGCTACCATAGCCGCAAAGTTAATGCCAGAAGTCTCGAGGAAGGCGACCTTGTTCTTCGGCGAGTTCAGTCCGCCAAGAATTCCAACAAGTTGACGCCAAAGTGGGAAGGCCCTTACCGGGTGAAACGAGTCACTAGGCCTGGCGTTGTCCGCCTTGAGACTGAAGATGGCATTCCGGTGAGCAACTCCTAGAACATTGAGCATCTTCGTAAGTTTTACCCGTAAGGCGCGGTTGCCGGAACCTGTTCCGGCAACCACCTTTTGTAATCCTTTGTACAAAGCCGGGCGCAGACCCCGTGCATAAGTAAAAGCTCATGTGCTCTGCACATTTTGTCGATTTCATGCTTTCTATTTTTTGGCATATATGATCTGACACTTTGTGCAGTACCTACTCCACGGTAAGCAATAACGAGCCGTAAAGGCCCATATCTGTATTGTCTCCTCTTTCTTTTGAAAGCAAGGTTCCCCTCGCCCACAAGTTTGCCGGGGGGGAAAGGAGAAGACGATGGTATGGACCAGGCACCGTTCAAGAAAGTTTCGCCTTGCCAGGAAGCAAACAACAGAAAAGCTAAGTTGCCAAAGTTTGAGCAATCAGATTCTTTAAAAATTTTAAGTTATCTCCCTTGAACGACCGCACTTTGTATGGAAAACCTGTGCGCGGAGGAAGTAACTCGTAGCTAGTTGCGCCCTTACTTTGTTTCGAGTCCGCTCAGCAACTTAAGTGAGCCGCTAGCGCCCTTACTTTGTTTCGAGTCCGCTCAGCAACTTAAGTGAGCTGCGATTAGTTGCGACAAGGTTTCTTGTCGGTAGCGGCACCGCCAGCAGGCTGCTGACGTCCCGCACTCAGTGCTCGCGGCTAATGTGCCTACACTGGCAAGTTCCCTAAAAGCGTAGGGCAAAAACATACGAAGGAGTAATCAAGTAAAGGGAATAACGTTGCGATCATTGCCCAAAATAAAGTTATATTACCAAGATAGCTTGTCGCAGCTCTAACAGATTGTTTTCATGACATGATAACCAGCGACAAGGAAAGAAGAAATGGGCGGCCTAATCCACGCGATCGCCTTCGACCCTCTTGATCCCGCTCACCTTGTCCACAATGGGTGCGACAAGGGCCTTGAGCTCCTCCAGATCAGCATCCGGCGGCAAGGTCCTTAGGACGTTGGTGAGGCGGAGGCCCGGATTGCGGAAGGCCACCTTCATCAACACTTTCTGAAGAGCTCCCGCGCAGATCTTGCGTGACTTGTCAGCCAGTTGCTTGGGGATCCTCTCCCGGAGTCGCTGGAGGGCTATCGCTACGCCCTTGAAGAACAAGACGATTTTGGCGCTGGGTTGGAGGTTCTCATCAGAGGGATACCCGAGATCCTCCATCCCCAGCTGCGCCAGCTCCTTGTCGATGTCTGTGGCGGTATTCACAAGACTCTCTGTCCAGTGCGTCATAGTCTCCCTGAAAGCGTTCTGGGCAGCGGCAGCACTCTCCAGCAGCGCCTTGTCGGCCTTGATTTCCTCCTTCAAGGCCGCCTCCCGCTTCTTGGCACCGTCCAGAGTCTTGGTCAAAGTGGTTAGCTTTAACTCAAGATCCACCTTTGTCTTCAACTCCTCCTTGGCGGCCTCGGTGGCTGCGGCAGCATCCTCCGCTTGCTTGAGGGCTCCGTCAAGTTTCCCCTCGCGCGCGGCAAGCTCCTCCTCGTGGGCGTCAAGATTGACCTTCCGCTACGCCAGCTCGCCCTCCTCCGCGGCTAGCTTCACAGCGGCAAGTCGCTGCTACTCTTCGACTTCGGCCTTCTCGAGGAGGAAGGCCTTCTGCGCTTCAGCGAGCTGCTCCCGCTCCTCCGCCAGGGACCGGAGGGCTTCCCAATGGAAACCCCCGAGCTCCTCTGCGTGCTTTTCAATATCTGCTCCCGCCTTCGTGACTAGCGCCTCGCGGGACTCCAGCTTGGCTTGCCGCGCGTGGTAGAGCGACATGAGCTTCCGCAGCAGCCGCTCTTCTTCGGGCTCGTTGCTGCTGCTGCTTGGCGCGTCAACCACTGTCAACCCCGCGGAGGCAAGCACTTCTCCGTCGAAGATCTCCCCCTCGACCGGCGCCCTGGAGCTTGACGCCCAGGGGAGGTTGATGAAGACGCCTTCGCCGTCCTTCAAGTAGACGCCCGGCTGGGGCTCCTCGGAGCTTGGCGCTGCGGCCTCGGCGGACGGGTCGGTGGTCGGTGTAGCGCATGGCGCTCCTGCGGCCTCAGGGCCGTCAGTGCGATCACCAGACCCTTCGCGAGTTGCTGTGGCGGAAGCCTTGGCGGCCTCTGCGCCAGCGGCATCACCAGCGCCGGCTACGTCTTCGGCGGCGACCTCGGTCTCCATCCGCTCCGCAGCAGATGGATCTGACAGCCGGCAAGGGGAGAAGAGTCAAGCAAAATCCAGCAAAAACCCAAGAAGATCAAAAGAAGAAGAACCCAAGGGAAGTTTTGAAGCAAGAGGAGTACCTGCACCAGGTTCTGCAGTAGTGGTCTCCGCCGTTGGGGGGCCGCTGGTGCTATCCCTTGCCGGAGAACCCTCCCTTGCCGGAGACTTCTCCCTTGTCGGGGGATTCTCCCTTGGCTCCTGGTGGGACTGCTCGGCTCCTACACAAATCAACAAGCAGATATCAGCAAAGACAAGTACCCGTGCATGCCTCGCAACGGAAAGTAAATCATACACTTACGCTGGGGGCTGCTCTGGAGAAAAGTCGCCGGGTCCGGCAAGGCTGTCTCGGGCATGCCACCTGTTGTTGCAGTGGGCTCGTCCTCGATGACGATCACCGGGACCTTAGCTCTCTTTGCCGCTCTCTGGGCCAGAGTCCTGAAGAGGAACAAGTTCAGAGAAAAGCAAGTGAGAAACAAGACAAACAGCAAGAACTGAAGAACTACAAGTACAGCAAGAGAAGATTACTCTTCTTCTTCTTCCTCGTCGGAGCTGAACGCGGAGAAGTCGAAGTCTGGCGCGCGTCCGGCGCGAGGAGGCGGAGGGGTAGCTTCCCTTGGCCGCTTGGTGGGAGCAGTGGTGGTGGTCTGAGACGATCCCGCTCCGGCTGTCGGTGCGGCGTGAGCAGCAGCAGGAACTGAAGCGGTGGTCCGGCTAGACTCCGCTCTAGTTGCCGTCGCAGCATGAGGCGCTCCCGCGGCAACGGTGTTTGCCGCGGTGGAGCGTGTCACGCGGCGTGGCGACTGTTGACCCGCTTGCCGCTCTGCCATGTCACCGGCCTTGCGGAGACGCCTTCTTGGTGGGGATGGAGGCTCTGCTTGTGGTGGGCTATCTGAAGACGAGGTGGAAGATGAGTTGATTTCCAGCGAGCCGCTCGTGTCCTTGGCGGGCTCGCTCGGCTCGGCGTCACGCCCGGCAAGCTCCTTCTTGCCAGCGGGCTCCCCTCGCTCGGCACGGCTTGCCGCTTCTGCTGCATCTGCCTCCTCCACAGTGAATCCAAACTCGCCCGCGGCTGTAGCTGCCGCTGCCTCTTCCAGCCTAGTGGCGATGAGCGCCATCTCCGCATCCGTGGTGTCGCGGGTGAGGCTGTCCTTCTCATCGGAGCAGATTGGCACTTCCACCAAGTCATCGAAGAACTGCTACACGACGTCGTCTGCAGGCTCCTGCCAAGTTGGCACAATTCCATGCGAGTCGCACTCTGGCATCATTGCGCGAATGCGGTCGAGCGAGGAATTGTTGCACAGCGGAACGACGCCCCCCGGCAACCTGAAAACCTCGGGATGTTGGGGGTCATACTTGAAGAGCTCCTGAAGCATCGCGTTGAGCTCCAGGACTGTGAAGTTGTAATTGAGGCCCGGCCGCAGCCTCATGATGTCTGCCGCATTCTTGAACTCCCAAGTGGGCCTCCCCCATTCCTGCAGGGGGGCGATGCAGCGGCGAAGGAAGTCTGCGCCAACGGCGCCAACAGTAAGCCCGGCAAGCCTGAGGCGCAGGATCCTGGTGACGGCAATCTTCAGCCTGTCATCTTCCGGGGCCACGTCGTTCCAATCGCTGCCGCGTGCTACTGGGGTTCGGCGCCGGGTGGTGAATGGCTGCGGGTTCTCCTCGTCAATCCAGCACCAATCTGCCCTCCACTCCTCCCACTTGCCGCGGAATTCTCCCTCCAGATACGTTTCCTTCTTGCCGGCCCTTGAGATCCAGGCGATTCCACCGGATAAAGATTCTCCTCTCTCTACTCGGGGTATGAAGAAGTGGCGGAAGAGGGCTACGTTGGGAAGGACTCCGACAAATTTTTCATAGAGATGTGCAAAAACTGCCATGGTCAGAACAGCATTGGGGGTGAAGTCAAGGAGGTGGAATCCGTAGGTATTCATGATGTCGCAGAAGAACTCAGAGAAAGGCGGGCAGAGCCTGCAGTAGAAGAACAGAGCAAAGAAAGGGTATCCATTTGGGGCCTTCTTCCAAGCGGCGGCGGGGAGTACCTTCGTGCGCGGATGCGCTCGCGTCTCCGCCGACCAGAAAAGGTAGTAGTTCTCCCTCAGCTCCTTCGTGCCAAGCTTGGGGGGGAAGACGACCCGCTCCTTCTGCAGTGCCGCGAGCCGCTGCGCCTCGGTCGACTTCACGGCCTTCCCCTGTCGGCTTTTGGGGCCATGGCGGAAGCAGTGGAGGAGGTCGACGGCATTGGTGGTGCTGGTGGCGATGTGGGGGCGGAGCGCTGCTCTCTCTCTCTCTCAGCTTTGGGAAGGCGAGGGAGCGGCGGAGATTTCTGAGATTGGAACGGCAACGGGCGAGTGGACGAACTTCCCCTGTTTCCCCTAGTTATAAAGAGGGAGGGGGCGGACGTTCCGCATTTCCGAATAAAGAAACCACCCACGATCTCTCCCACGACGCCGCATTCAACGCGTGCCGTTCGGGGAGGGCGCGGTGGATACGGAGTGAGATACGGCGTAACCTAGGCCGCGCGTGCCCGTGCCCTGTTTTGGGCCTGGCCCAACAGCGCTCAGCACCGTGTATGGCCTAGGCCCGGGGGCTCCTGTCGGTGTACTAGAGTAGGGGTACCCTAGTATCCCAAACTTGTGCATGGGCAGTCGCAGCATCCCGCGGCAAGGCTTGCCGGGTGACCGCCAAGGTCCTCCATGGTTCCTTTGGAGCTCTTTAAGAACAAAGTGTCCAAGCCAAGAAGACAAGACCCCGGCAAGAGGAGCTTGCCGGGAAGGCTAACAAAAGCATCCCAAGACCCCGACAAGAGGAGCTTGCCGGGAAGGCCACCCAAGGCATTTCAAGGAACTTGCCGCGGCGCACCACGCGTCACGGCAAGGCCCGGTGAGCGACAAGCTCCCAGACGCGACAAGACAACGACAGTGGCAAGGCGCTTGCCGCGGCAAGACACCACTGTGCCCGCGCTCCAGCACATCCACCAACGTGTCGCTCTGGGACCCCTCCAGGCGTACGTGGCGGAAGGCTGTGCAGCTTGCGGTGCGCGGTGGCAAGCGGCGCTGACAAGTTTGCCATCGTGGCGAGCGGTGGTGCCCCTGACGGTCCCTTTTTGCACTGTTTAGGCGACACAGACGGGCATTTAAGGCCCTTGTCCCCTGCCATCAGGGTTAGGTATGATGCACTGTAGCAGGTAGCTGTACCTACCACAGCACCTTCCCGTTTCTACCCTTGTCTACGTTGCCACCTGTCGGTGACCCCTTGAGCATATAAAAGGAGGCCCATGCGCAACGTAGAGGGGGTTAGCTGTTAGCTAACTCAGATACACTCACGCTCGGTCTCGTTAGCCGCTGGTGTGTACTGTAGCACTCCGCGCTCCCGAGCAAGAAATCAATACAAACCACAAAGCAGGAGTAGGGTTTTACGCATCCGTGCGCCCTGAACCTGGGTAAATCGCTCGCGTGTATCGCCTCGATTTGCTCTTTGCACGATCTCCGCCCCCGCCGAACCGAAAGGGACTCGGTCCGCCGGTCCCATAGGTGCCCATGGATCAGTAACCCAGCAGATCCAAAAAGAGAGAAGAAGCCATCTAGCTACTAACTATGGACATGAAGGTCTGAGGTAAACTACTCACACTTTATCGGAGAGGCTATGATGATGTAGAAGCCCTTCGTGATGACGGCCCTCTCCGGCGGAGCTCCGGAACAGGCCCCAAGGTGGGATCTCGTGGATACAGAAAGTTGCGGCGGTGGAATTAGGTTTTTTGGCTCCTATTCTGTTCGTTTGGGGGTACGTAGGTATATATAGGAGGAAGAAGTACGTCGGTGGAGCAGCGAGGGGCCCACGAGGCAGGGGGCGCGCCCCCCACCCTCGTGACCGCCTCTCTGATGCCTTGGCGTAGGGTCCAAGTCTCCTGGATCACGTTCGGTGAGAAAATCACGTTCCCGAAGGTTTCATTCCGTTTGGACTCCGTTTGATATTCCTTTTCTTCGAAACACTGAAATAGGCAAAAAACCAACAATTCTGGGTTGGGCCTCCGGTTAGTAGGTTAGTCCCAAAAATAATATAAAAGTGGAAAATAAAGCCCAATATAGTCCAAAACAGTAGATAATATAGCATGGAGCAATCAAAAATTATAGATACGTTGGAGACGTATCAATCAGCATAAGCTTTCATATTGTTCTGGTAGGCCTGTGCCCATAGTGGGCCTTTAACAGGCCTAAACATAATTTGGGCCCTCAGTAAAAATATGCCGTTTACAGGTGTAAATATCTCGAGCCCATAAAATAAATGGGCCTTTGATAGACTGAAAGTGAGATTGGGCCCTGATTGTGCCAAATAACCCACTGGACTTTAACAGGCCGAAATTCGGACGGGCCATAAATGCGCCGACCTAATACACGGGCCTTTAATAGGCCGGAACTTCGGTCAGGCTAGATTATCGTCATTTTTATATGGGCCATTAGTGGGCCGGATATGACGTTGGGCCACATATGGCCCATGGTTTACGTCCGGTGTTAACAGGCCGAAAATGACAACAGGCTGAAAGTGGCCCAAAGCTATAGTGGGCCTCTAACAGGCCGAATGTCAGACATGGCCAAATATGACCCAAATCCTTCACGGTCGTTTATGGGCCGAAAGTTTTGATGGCCTGTAGGCCTTTAACAGGCCGGAAATACACCGGGCCGTAATTTGGCCCAATTACTTAGCGGATTGTTAACGGGCCAGAAGTGACCATGGGCCGCGTTGATGACAAGTTTAGGACTAGCCGTTGAAGGGCTAATTTGACAGAGAATGTTGGGCCTTTAGCTGGGCCGGCCCATTATGGTCGGCAGAATCTTGTGGGCCTTTAGCTGGGCCGGCCCATTGTGGTCCGCAAAATCTTATGGGCCTTTAGCTGGGCCGGCCCATTATGGTCTACAAAATCATGTGGGCCTTTAGCTGGGTCGGCCCATTATGATCCGCAAAATTTTGTGGGCCTTTAGCTGGGCCGGCCCATTATGGTCCGCTAAATCTTATGGGCCTTCGGTTGGGTCGGCCCATTTAATCTTTGTGGGCCACTTTTGGGCCAGTCCACGTGTCAACATATCATAGGCCCATCTCGACCGTTGGATGAGTGACACCTATGCCAACGCGGAGCTGACGCAGGGATCCGTCAGCCAATGAGAATTTTACACATGGAAAATCGGCATTGGTCGTGGCTATTAACGGGTTATCGGATCCAAAATCCGACCCGATAGCTTAACGACGTTCCGTTACGGTGGATGCCACGTGTCGGTCACCCTTGAAGAAAGCACTTCTGTGACGCGCGATTTATCATCATGGAAGTGGACACTTCCGTGATGATAATTTTGGCAATGTCATGGAACACTTCTACGACAACACATGTATGACTATCTTGATTCTGTCATAAATTTGTCATGGATGTACATGCATGACAGAAAACGCGACCTACTGTGACAAACACGTATCATCACGGAAGTGTATTTTTTTTGTAGTGCCAGCATACATCTAGAGTATTAAGTTCATGAAAACAGAGTAACGCCTTAAGCAAGATGACATGTTGTAGAGGGATAAACTCATGCAATATGATGAAAACCCCATCTTGTTATCCTCGATGGCAACAATAGAATACGTGCCTTGCTGCCCTTACTGTCACTGGGAAAGGACACCGCAAGATTGAACCCAAAGCTAACCACTTCTCCCATTGCAAGAAAGATCAATCTAGTAGGCCAAACCAAACTGATAATTCAAAGAGACTTTCAAAGATAACCAATCATACATAAAAGAATTCAGATAAGATTCAAATATTGTTCATAGATAGACTTGATCATAAACCCACAATTCATCGGTCTCAACAAACACACCGCAAATAGAAGATTACATCGAATAGATCTCCGCAAGAGAGGGGGAGAACATTGTATTGAGATCCAAAAAGAGAGAAGAAGCCATCTAGCTAATAACTATGGACCTGTAGGTCTGAGGTAAACTACCCACACTTCATCGGAGGGGCTATGGTGATGATGTAGAAGCCCTCCATGATCAATGCCCCCTCCGGCGGAGCTCCAGAACAGGCCCCAAGATGGGATCTCGTGGATCAGAAAGTTGCGGCAGTGGAATTAGGGTTTTGGCTCCGTATCTGATCATTCGGGGGTACATAGGTATATATAGGAGGAAGGAGTACATCAGTGGAGCAACAGGGGCCCACGAGGGTGGAGGGCGCGCCTGGGGGGGTAGGCGCGCCCCCTACCTCGTGGCCTCCTCCTTTGTTTCTTGATGTAGGGTCCAAGTCTCCTGGATCATGTTCGGTGAGAAAATCACGTTCCTGAAGGTTTCATTCCATTTGGACTCCGTTTGATATTCCTTTTCTTCGAAACCCTAAAATAGGCAAAAAAACAACAATTCTGGGTTGGGCCTCCGGTTAGTAGGTTAGTCCCAAAAATAATATAAAAGTGGATAATAAAGCCCAATAATGTCCAAAACAGTAGATAATATAGCATGGAGCAATCAAAAATTATAGATACGTTGGAGACGTATCATCCGCACTCACGCCCTCCCCTTCCTAGATGTAACTCTCTTCCTTTCCTACCCTCGCGTTGTCGCACAGTCGGCCACTCTGTCGCCGGTTATCGCCTCTAGGAAGCACATGACTGCTGCTCAATCCTTGCCTACCTAGGTCGTGCCGCTCTTTGGCACTCGACAAAGAAGGCCCTGTCTGACCCTCTCCTCGACACTCAATGGGAGAGAGCTTGGGTGGCCGAGCCCTACCTCCTTCGCCCAGGTCACTAGGGAGGAGAACTGTTGGAGGCAGGGGCTGGTAGATTTGGTCGCGATTGACTCTGACGTTGTTGGAGGCAGGTGTCCTTCTCTATCTTTTAACCTTTATCATACCCTAGATGACCCGTTCTTCCCATGGCGCAAAGACCAGTTGCAGCCAAGCAAGTTATGAGCAACATGTGTTTATGAATGATCCGCAAAGGATGTTACATAGCTATGAATAAGCATAAATACAACTACACTAAAAACCATATGCATAACCACATTAGCAAACATACCCATAACCACATCAACATGTATGTAGAATCATAACAGTGTCACACATACATACACATAAGTATACAGTTGTAGGTATAGTATCTTAGCATGGATACTCTAACAAACAAGGAAAACTACTCCTGGATCATGGAAAGTGTTTGTTCGTGTTGGCTGCACTTAGTCAAGACCGCTGTGCCGAAAAGGTCGAACACGATGTCCCTGAAACTATCCTTAGTCGGAACATTAAAGGTGATGAAGTACCCGATCTTCAGTTGGTGAGCCACCATGAAGCCGGTCCACCCTGCGTCAATGGTGAGTATCCCATTAAGCTCCCAAAGCTTCACCTTACAACTTTAATTGGTGGTCATGCGGAGAATGATTTTTGGTGGGATGGTGCCTATGTGCTTGCGGAATGCCTTGGGGATTGGAAGAAACTCCAACTCAGGTGCAAAAATCACCCTGTAGAAGTGGTTGGGACGCCATGCTCCGTGTTCTCATTTCAGATATTTTTGACAATGGAAATGCTTACTTGCAAGGAGCAAGTGGAGAGGACCAGGAATGGAACATTGACCCCATTGGTAGTAGTGCTTGGCGATAAGGGGAATTTGACACTCTAGAGAAACCAAGAGGCAATGGAGTGAGGGCATGAGAGCTTATTTTGGCGTCCTTGCTTCACACTAAATATTTGCACCTGACTCTCTCACTGGAAATGTACCAACCTACATGTTGGAGATATGCCCTAGAGGCAATCATGTGATGATGATAGTTCCCTATGTATTCATGAGTCTTTTGTATTGTCCTTGAAAATCATCAATGATATATATCAATAAGTATGTGACTTGTTTGTGGAACTATATATCATATGAAGATCGTTCTAACAGTCCCTAGCTAATAAGGCTATGCTGACACATATGCTTTCACTAGTATATGATTCGGTTGATGACTATGTTTCACAAGTCATGTGCGTAGAGATGCTAAACCGATAGTATGGACTCGGGGATGGAGATCGCCGAGTCGAAAAAACCCACTTTGAGACACAACAAGATATTGTCATATGTTAGTCTCAAGTACAATGTATATGCCATGTCGTAGACCTAAGGTCCTCGCATGTTCTCAGGATGAGGATCGACACACTTAGGGTCTTTCAAACACTACTCCATAACTGGGTAGTCATAAAGGTAGCTTCCGGTTGAGTCGTGAGACATACCGCGCGACAGGGTTGGCCAATATGGGATTTGCCACTCCGATAAGGAGAGATATTCTCTAGACCCTCTCAAGTGATCAGGTTTGGAAAGCATGGCCATGCGACTTGGGTTAAGAGTTAACCCAGTTCAGGAATCTGTATCACAGTTTTGAGAAGAGAGGTCTAGCTACCACAAGGGTGACAAGTACTCTCCTTGAGCTCGACCACACACATCGTGAAGCAAAAGGAATGCACACATTATCGAGGTTCAACTAACGACTTTACGCACGTACGTGAGTTGGCATGTTCAGATAGGAGCTGCTACCAACTATCGACTCGGGTCGTGTCCATGTGTATGTGAACCTATAGGTTCACACACTTAAGGGACTACAACCCATTCAGATTGGATCCAAGTGGAAAATGGGTTTAAACACCTAGTGGGCCTCAAGTGTTGAGCCCACTTCGAAGGTCTATATAAAGCAGAGCAGGCGGACCTCTTAGGGTTGATTTTCCCTCCCTCCATAGTCGTTGCCACTCCCAACACACCATGCTGCGCGAACAGACCTAGCAATTCGCCACCCAATGCTGCTTCCCGTAGTTGTGGATACCTTGGAGGCATCACATCTGTGGGGCTTGGACGAACCGTTCGAGGGAACCGCAAGGAGAAATTTGAGGGATCCACGAGGAGCTCCTCGCGGGACTTCGCCGTTCGTAGGCGATCACCGTTCGCAAGACATCGCGGTTCATGGGAGATCGGTCGAATGACTACACGCATCGCTAACTCTACTTCCGCTATGGTGACTGCACATCCGGTTGTAAACCTGATCCCGTGATCTATTTCCAGCAGCATGATCTTGGGTGTGTGATAGAAAATTTTATTTGGCGCTAGCGTAGCGTACCACGTGATCCAACACTACGGTACAATTATAGATATCATCCCATCCCATAGTCACCGAGCTGAGTAAAACAAGGCTCTCGCATTTAGCAGAGCATATGGGTCGTTAGATCTATTTTTCATGCCGATCCTGATCGTCGGTTATAGGATCGGGTGGATGTGATTCGTCGAATGTTGTGTGAATCAACCTGGGCCGTCCAATTTTCTTACAAATGGTAGTGGTGGACAATTTGGTGGCCTGGACAGGGGTTGATACGTCTCCAACATAACTATAATTTTTGATTGTTCCATGCTGTTATATTATCATTCTTGGATGTTTTACAATCATTTTATAGCAACTTTATATCATTTTTTGGGACTAACCTATTGACATAGTGCCCAATGCGAGTTGCTGTTTTTTGCTTGTTTTTTACTTTGCACAAAATCAATATCAAACAGAGTCCAAACACCGCGAAACTTTTTGGAGAATTTTGATGAACCAGAACAATCAAGATGGGCCAAAGAACTACCAAAGGGGTGCCTCGAGGGGGGCACAACTCACCTAGGCGCGCACGGGGGCCCAAGTGCACCGTGGTGGGTTGTGCCCACCTTGGTAGCCTCCCGCACCACCTCTTCACCCTATAAATTGTCAAATATTCCAAAAACCCTCAGTGAACTCTAGATCAGAAGTTCCACCGCCGCAAGCCTCTGTAGCCACGAAAAACCAATCTAGACCCTATTCCGGCCCCCTGCCGGAGGGGGAAATCATCACCGATGGCCATCTTCATCATCCCGGTGGCCACCATGATGAGGAGGGAGTAGTCCACCCTCAGGGCTGAGGGTTTGTACTAGTAGCTATGTGTTTAATCTCCCTCTCTCATGTTCTTGAGATGGCACGATCTTGATGTATCACGAGCTTTGTTAATATAGTTGGGTCATATCGTGTTTTCCCCTCTCTATCTTGTTGTGATGAATTGAGTTTTCCCTTTGAGATTTCATTTTATCGGATTGAATACTTTTATGGATTTGAGAACACTTTATGTATGTCTTGCTATGAATACCCGTGGTGACAATGGGGTATCATATTGATTCACTTGATATATGTTTTGGCACTCAACTCGCGGATTCCTGAGGTGACATTGGGGTAATCTATGCATAGGGGTTGATGCACGTTCTTGTCTTTGTTTCTCCGGTAGAAATATTGAGGCACTCTTTGAGGTTATTTGTGTTGGATTGGGTATTATGAATCTTAAATTAGTTGGTGTTATTTTAGTACGAATTCTTAGATAGATCGATTGGAAAGAATAGCTTCGAGGTGGTTTCGTATCGTAGAAACAATTTCTTCTTATGTTCTCTCCTAGATACGAACTTTGGAGTGATTCTTCATCGCACTTTGAGGGATGGTTATATGATCCAATTAGATTAGCATTGTTGAGAGAGTGCACTAGAGAAATTATAAGTAACAAGTAGTAACAAAAGTGCAGCAAGGTAGCCCAATCCTATTGAGGCAAAGGACAGGCTAAAACGGTCTCTTATGATAAGCAAAGCATTCTTGAGGGTACACGAGAATTTCATCAAGTCACTTTCACCATGTTGGTTTGATTTGTGTTTGCTACTTTGATAATTTGATATGTGGGTGGACCTATGCTTAGGCGATGTTCTTACTTGAACAAACTCCCTACTTATGATTAACCCCTCGCAATCATCCACAACTACGAGAAAAATATTAAGAATAAATTCTAACCATAGCATTAAACTTTTGGATTCAAATCAATCCCTTACGGAATAGTACATAAACTAGGGTTTAAGCTTCTATCACTCTCGCAACCCATCATCTAATAACTACTCCACAATGCATTCCCTTAGGCCCAAATATGGTGAAGTGCCATGTAGTCGATGTTCACATGACACCACTAAGGGAATCACAACATACATATCATCGCAATATCGAACACATATAAAATTCACATGATTACTTGCAACATGATGTCTCCCGTGACCTCAAGAACAAAAGTAACTACTCACAAATGATAAGCATGCTCATGATCAGGGGGGTATTAAATAGCATATTGGATCTGAAGATATAATCTTCCACCAAATAAACCATATAGTAATCAACTACAAGATGTAATCAACACTACTAGTCACCAACAAGTACCAATCTATAGTTCTGATACAAAGATTGAACACAAGAGATGAACTAGGGTTTGAGAGGAGATGGTATTGTTGAAGATATTGATGGAGATTTCCCTCCCCGAGATGGGAGAGTTGTTGGTGATGATGATGACAATGATTTCCCCCTCTGGGAGCGAAGTTCCCCCGGCGGAATCGCTCCGCCGGAGGGCAAAAGTGCTCCCGCTCAAGTTCCGCCTCGAGACCGCAACGCTTCATCTCGAAAGTCCTCTCCTTATTTTTTTTTCTAGGTCAAAATGACTTATATACCAGAAGATGGGCCTCGGAGGTGGGCTGGGCCGAGCACAACCTGGCGCGCCCTGGTGTCTTGTGCTCACTAGGTGGCCCCCCTCCGGTAGTTATTTGCTCTAGTGTTTCTTATATATTCCATAAAAATTCCTCATGAAGTTTCAGATCATTTGGAGTTGTGCAGAATAGGTAGCCTGACGTAGTTATTTCAAGTCCAGATTTCCCGCTGCCAGAATTCGCCCTCTTTGTGTGAAGCTTGCATATTATGAGAGAAAAGGCATTAGAATTACTCCAAAAAAGCATTATTATGCATAAAAACATTATAAATAACAGTAGGTAAACATGATGCAAAATGGATGTATCAGCAGACACATATTCTTTGACTACTATACGACTCGGCTTATGACTATGTTTCACAAGTCATGGGCATAGATATGTGCCACACGCCAACCATTGTCGCCACTTCTCATGCCTAAAGTTGCTCGTTCGGATCTAGGAACCCAGTGAGTGACACTGCTCCTCGCACGTGTATATATTTTGAAGGTGTCGCATCTACGGTTGGACGAACCATTCGAGGGAACCGTGAGGATAAGGAGATGCACTTCGTGAACTCTACTTCTGCTATCATGATTGTGCGTCTAGCATAAAACCCGATCTCTTGATTTATCCCTACAACATGTTCTTGGTTGTGGGACAAATTATTATTATTTTGCACTAGCATAGCATACCACATGCCCCGACATCAAAGCGGGAGCCATCCAACTCAAGCTTCCACAATCATTATTAGACATCTTGATCTTCCATGATCATTGTTAGACATCTCAAACTAAAAATGTGTGATGAAAAATTAACTGTTAATACTTTACAAGTCAGAGTAGACACACATCCTAGGGCCCCCAAACGAATGGAATGAGTGGGTTCTGCACCTATCCCTCATCCACATGGTTGGTAGGGGTCAAAGTTTGAAATGTGGGGAAAATAATATGTATCCCACAAAGGACAAAATTAGTCTCCAGATAATGGGTTAGTGATGGAAACGTTGCATGGAAAACAAAAAAAATCTACGCACACGCAAGATCTATCCATGGAGATGCATAGCAACGAGAGGGGGAGAGCATCTACATACCCTTGTACATCACTAAGAGGAAGCGTTTATCAACACGGTTGATGTAGTCGTACACCTTCAGGACCCGTTCCAATCAAGCACCGAACGTACGGCACCTCCACGTTCAACACACATTCAACTCGATGACATCCTCGCCTTCTTGATCCAGCAAGAGGGGCGAAGTAGTAGATGAGTTTCGGCAGCACGACGGTGTGGTGATGGTGGTGGTGAAACTATTTCCGCAGGGCTTCGACAAGCACAATGGATTTAGAGCGGAGCATGAACTAGAGGGAGAGGGGGTGCCATCACACGGCTTGGTGAATCGTGGTCTGTTCTAGGGGCTAGCCCTGCTTCTCTATTTATATGTTGAGCCCAGGGGTCATTACTTAGAGAAAGAGCCTCCCGAAAGTCGGTTTGGAACGCAAGGAAGAGTCCTTCTCAGATTCCAGCACCAGACGCCACGGTCCTCGACGTTTGGCCCAGACGCCATGGTCCTCGAAATCTGGCCCAGGGCCAGACGCAAGGGTTCCTGGCATCTCGTCCCCGACCTCCGCAAAACTTCCTCTTGCATCGACCTAAAGCCCTGTGGGCCTTACCCCTTGGCCCAACCATATCATCCTATATATTAGTCTTTACCTCTGGACCATTTCGGAGCTCCTCGTCATGTCCGTGATCTCATCCGAGATTCAGAACAACATTCTGTCACCAACATACTTAACTCATACAATACTATATCGTCAATGAACGTTGAGCATGCAGACCCTACGGGTTCGAGAATGATGTAGACATGACCGAGACGCTTCTCTGCTCAATAACCAATAGCGGTACCTGGATGTAGACATGACCCTACGAGTTCCCTTTGTCCGTCGGTATGTTACTTGCACAGGATTCGATCATCGGTATCTCCATACCTAGTTCAATCTCGTTACCGGTAAGTCTCTTTACTCGTTCCGTAATATATCATCTTGTAACTAACTCCTTAGTCACTTTGCTTGCAAGCTTCTTGTGATGTTGTATTACCCAGAGGGCCAGAGATAGCTTTCCGTCATACGGAATGACAAATCCCAATCTCGATCCATGCAAACTCAACGGACACCTTCGGAGATACCTGTAGAGCACCTTTATGATGACCCAGTTACGAAGTGCCATTTGATACACCCTTAGGACGCCGCGCTGGGTCGGGCGACGTGGAGCGTGGGGCACTACGGCGAGGTGTTTGGGGTGGCAGCCCCGGAAGCCTATGTGCCCTGCATGATGGACCAAGAGTACACACCGGAGGGCGATCCTGGCTCATGGGAGGAGGAGGCATTGGGAGCTGAAGCCTTCCAAGAGCCGCTGGAGAGCCCCGCCAACTGCGCCGTCCACGGCAGATACATGGTACAACTAATCCCTCAGGAGCAAGCTTATGCTAATCATGAGTCACGAATGAACCAAGCTACGGCGCCAAATGGTGGCTCCAGCACGGAGAAACCCGCTGGGGGCTGCGCGGAAGGGGGCAGGAGCAAGGCCCCTCCCCGAGTCGTGGAGAGCAAGGCAATACCCAGAGGTAGGCCCTCTGCCGGGGTGGCGACCGTGACCTTTCCCCCGACAGAGGACCTGTGGTCGCCGAGGGCGCCGCTGGCGTCCCCTCTGCCCTCGCTGGGCCATCCAGGCTTCCGGTCGTCCCAGCGGTGGTAGAGGGTGGCGCAAGGAGGGGCCCTCACCTGGCGATATGAAGCAAGGCCCAGTGTCTGTGAAGATCGCCGCCCGTGACACTCTCACGTAATAATGAGTGGGGATGTACACGTCCCGGAGTCTCCGGAGAGCCGCTCTCGGGCCTCGGTGGCTCCCTCCCATGCTTAGTGGCAGCACTTAGCTCCCCGCTGGTGAGAAGACGTCGAAGACTAGACTAGGCGCCGGACGCGGTCATTTGCTTTGGATCTCTTTTCTGTAACCTTGCCTTCTGGATTTGGATTTCAGTTGAAGTCGAGCTTTCATTTGTTGCGCGCGGGGGGATCCCTTTTCTCATTCGAGTTATTTCTCGTAGTCTCATTCTTTCCTTATTTTGGAGTTTGTGCCAGCCGCTCCCCCCTCCCGGGCCCCTCGCGAGTCGGGCTGAGCATGAAGCACACGAACCACACACGTGTCGAGCTGTGGTGGCCACTCACTTATCACACGGCCCTCTCGGGCGCGGCGACAGATGCATAAGGGGCTCCTCAAGAACCTGCAATCCCTCGAGCCAGTTTGGGCTTGCCAAACCTAAGGTAAAACCGTAACGACACCCTTGTCACGGCGTGCTAAAGCTCACGAAGACGCAAACCCGATTTAGCGCGAAAGGATAAAAGCTGCTATTTACATGAGGGGCTCCCCCTCTGAAAATGCTCTTCCAATCTTCTAGGGCCACGCCCAAGTTTTTACAGGATGAATGACAGGGAAACAGTGAATCAGCCGGATACGTCGCTCGCCGCATCCCCCATGTCATCTTCTGACGTGCCGCTGGCATCGCTATCACCATCGTTGGCGTTGCCTCCGCCTTCGCCGGCATCGACGACGCCGTCATCAACCACGTTGCCTGCATCCGCCGCAACCACAACCCCGTCATAGTCAGAAGCGATGGCCACGACCAGTGCATCCACGTGGTCTTCAACCCACCGCGCCAAGTCGCCTCGGATGGCTTCCGACACGGGAGCGATAGCTGCGTCAAAGTCAAAGTCGAGGTCAATGTTTCGGAGGTGGCTGAAGACGCGGGAGAACACGCGCCCAAGCAGACTGCAACTTCTCTCCTCCACGAGCTGGCGAGACCTGTTAGACCGGGCTTCCAGGCGCTTCACCACGTTGGTGAAGAAGGTCAAGTGACTGGCGTAGTCATCCGAGTGGGGAGGCGGTGCATTCTCGTCACAGATGAAGCCCATGGCGGTATTAGCCTTGCTCCGGAGACCCTGAAGCATGGGGGCGTGCTCGCGCTCCAGCGTCCGCCGTTGAAGCACTTCCTCCCTGTTTTGCCGCGCGACGGCCTCGGCGTCATCAACTCGCCTCTGAAGAGAAACAGCTCGGCACGGGCAGAGGCTAGGTCCGCCTGGGCCGTGACCAGGGCGGTGACCGTGGCCTCCTCGCGCCACTCCGCCTCATCTGACATTGGCAGGAGAGCGGCGGTCCTGCCCACTGCCACAGTTCCCACAAGCGTCAGCTTCAAGGCATGCTGACCTTCAAGATCCGCGCGAACCTCGGCCACCCGGCGGTCGACTTCCTCCTGGACTCGGGCCTCTCGAGCCCCAGCGGCATCCTCCGCTTGGGCAACTTGACGCTCCCTCGTCCCCAGTCGCTCAAGCTCGAGGCTGCGCTCCACGGCTTCTAAAGCCAGCGCCTCTTCACGCTTATGGACCTCATCTTCTTTGGTAGGTGTCCCCCATAGTGACGTGAGGGCGGCCTTGCGCGCCTCCACTTGCTGCTCGAGGGACGCACTCCAGGAGTGGAGCTCCCATGCTCGCTTCTCCGCAGCCTCACGAGGGCGGTCAGCTTCACAAGCCTCCTCCAGAGCTCGGGAGCAGGCTGCACGGGAGGCCGCAAGGGAGGATTCGGCCTTTGCATTTTCCAGCTCACGCTGGTGGCGCCTGAGGATGATGGCCACCTTCAGCTTGTGCCGCTCGTCCGCCAACCGAAGACCCTCGGCCTCAAGGCGTGCGTCGACACCCTAAAGTTCTTCGCCAAGTCGGTCCATCGCGCCCATCTCCTCCTGGAAGAGCTCGTGGCAAACAACGCTCCGCCCGCGCTCGAACTCAAGCGCATGACCCATCTTCCCCTCTGCTACAGGGGCTATGGGTGACGCCTGGCGCAGAGCGCCTCCTCTCGGCAGGGGGCTGGGGGCTGGCGCGGCCCGTGGCGCTGACTGGCCCTCGCAAGGGGCCCAAACCGAGCAAGTCCCGCTGCTTGAAGAAGACCCTGGGAATGGGGACATCCCGCTGCCGACCACGACCAGGGGAGGAGCTCTTGGCACGCCTGCTGTGCTTCGAGCCAGGCCGCGAAGAAAGGATGACGAAGGCCCGAGCTCGGGTGCCTTGATGACAGACCGACTCCCACGACTGACCCCACGCCATGTGCGGCGCCTGAACCTGCGGCACTGGAGCTTGGCGGGTGCGACGGGACGAGAGGGAGTTGCTTCTCAGGAGGCTTCACAGCCTCGGCAGAAGGGGCCCCGAGGGGACAATCATCAAGGAAGGAAGGCAGCACATGGAAGATCACCAAGATAAGATACTTACTCGTCAATGGCAATGTACTTTCATCGCTTCAACGGCCCGAAGGTACTGCTACCGCTACTTCTCGGAGATCCTTTCCTCTTGCGGAGCTCCTCGAAGTCCATGCAAAGCCGGCCGAAGCGCTGAACATGGTGGCTAGTGTGGGGAGTAGTCGGGGAGGTGCTCAAGAGGACAGCTTCAGGGGTTCCTGGCTGCGCAGAATAACTGGGAACCGTCTCACCATGACCTCCCGAGGCCTCCGGAGTTTCGGCCTCGGGAGCCGCGTGCTGCATCGCCTCAGCTATCGGCGACCTAGGATCATGGGACCCTGAGGATGACACCTCAGGAGCCCCTAGCGGTGTCTGCACATCAGCGCTCGAGCCGCCAGCCTCTGGTGGTGCTCGTCCCCCCGCACCCACATTCGGGACGAGCTCGGCAACAGCAACCAAGAGAGGAACCACACTGGCAGGGTTCTCACGGGATCCCACTAGGCCATCTGGACGCAGCCACCACTCGTTGAAGGAAGGCATGCCAGCAGCGAATTCGGCTTTGTTCCTGCATAGGTACAACAGACAGTTCTTCCCAGGCAAATCGTTCGACAAAGGGACACCTGTCTGGACCTTGAGCACCGTTTGCCGCGCCCCAAGGGGGAGCCCGGACTCCTGAAGCCTCATGTGGTCCTGACTGTTGAGCAAGGTCCACATCGGGCGAGAATGGCATTAAAGCGGAGCAACCCAGTGCTTGATGAACTCTTTCACCACCATCGGCGCGCTCATGCCATGGTCCTTCAACATCCTTAGCCTGAACCAGACAGGGGCAAGACGGGGGCTCGTGAGCCTCTCGTGGCCCCAGCCAGAGTGGGGAACGGCGGGCGCTGACGGGGCCTAGAGCAGAGGGCTGAGCACACCGGTGTCGACGAATACCCATCGCGTCCGAAACTCGCGCGTGGATGGAGGAAGCTCGAAGTCGATCCCTGCGCCAACCATCACGGCCACGGCCTGGAAGCTCACGCACCCAAAGCTTTGCCGGGGATCAGTCAGATGCAATGAGAAGAAGTGGCGGAGAAGGGCCATGGAGGGAGCAATGCCCACCATGGCTTCGCACATGAAGGCGAAGACAACGAGGAGAGTCACGGATTGGGGGTCGAGATGCAGCACATGGATCTGGTAATGCTCGAACACCGCATTGAAGAAGGCAGAGATGGAGGGGATCGGGCCTGCCCAGACGACATCATTGAAGATTGGGACCTCGGTGACCGCCCGAGCAATACGAGCACGAGACGCGGGCCAAGCCATTATCTTCCCCCACTCGTTGAAACTGGTGGCGAGCATGGGGCGCACCTTGTCCATGGCCTCGTCATTGAGCACCAAGGAACGGCCGACTGCAGGCTCGGCGGCTGGAGGCGAACTAGGCAGGGACAGAGGATTCTACCCCGTGTCATTCACTTGCATGTTGCATCTTGACATGTCATCATCCGCATTGCATCTGCATGTTTTCGAAAACATGCATTCGTCCCGGTCTCCTTGTTCCGTCCGTTGTCCGTTCTGAGCCCAGTCACACTTGCACGCGCCTGCGGCATGTCCGGATTATTATTTTATAAGTGGATGGAAAATGTTCTCGGAATGGGATGAAAGTTGACGTGTGGTCTTATTATAGTGTAGATAGACCGCCTGTCAAGTTTCATCGCATTCAGAGTTCGTTTGATAGCCCAACCGTTAAACTATAGCGGCATATAGCCGGTCTAACGTCGGACGTTTTCGGTCTCCGGAAATAGTCGCCGGGCCTCCCTCTCTTCTCTTCTCTCAGCTCGAGACCATCTACACAGCTCACTACCTACCTCTAGGTCCAACCTAACCTCTCTCGTCAGCCCGCAGCCCCCCCTCGCGCGCGTCCGAAAGTTGTCCCGAACCCGACCCGAGGATTCGTCACCGTTGTGTCCGAATTATCCCCAAACGTCTACAAAACATCTCTGTTTTGTTTATTGGACTCTGAGGGAGTCCTGGATTAGGGGGTGTTCGGGTAGCCGGACTATACCTTCAACCGGACTCCTAGACTATGAAGATACAAGATTGATGACTTCGTCCCGTGTCTGGATGGGACTTTCCTTGGCGTGAAAGGCAAGCTTGGCGATGCGGATATTCAAGATCTCCTACCATTGTAACCGACTTTATGTAACCCTAACCCTATCCAGTGTCTATATAAACCGGAGGGTTGTAGTCCGTAGGCAATCAACTCCATATACAACAATCATACCATAGGCTAGCTTCTAGGGTTTTAGCCTCCTTGATCTCGTGGTAGATCTACTCTTGTACTACCCATATCATCAATATTAATCAAGCAGGACGTAGGGTTTTACCTCCATCAAGAGGGCCTGAACTTGGGTAAAACATCGTGTTCCCTGCCTCCTGTTACCATCCGGCCTAGACGCATAGTTCGGGACCCCCTACCCGAGATCCGCCGGTTTTAACACCAACATTGGTGCTTTCATTGAGAGTTCCTCTGTGCCGTCACAATCAGGAAGGATGCCTCCTCCCGTCTTTAAAGACGGCGCCGTTGCTAAGGGAGCCTTGGCTGTCGGCCAAACCCTCCGGCTAGGTGGCTTCCTCATGACCGCCTGTTCGGCTGTTGCGCCGACGGTGACCTCTCGGGTCATCAAAAGCAACCTACACGTTAGCTCGGAGCTCGTCGAGCAGCTAGATCCAATGGAGCTCTCTTTCGTAAACGAGCTCTTGGATCGCATCGCCGCCCTGGGGGTCGCTACGGATTACGACCAGGTTGGGCTTAAACCCGATCTAAGAGAAATTAACTCTCCCCAAGTCACCCACCATGTTGCCGTGGTAGAGACGCTGTGCGGCGACCCTTCATCTATTTTAAGGACTAGCTACGTCCGAATTCCTGACCCCTCCAAGCCGGATACCCGCCGAGGGGGAGATATAACGCAAGACCTGAGCTTATGATCAGGCAACGGGCCAGATTCATTGGACAACAACCAAAAATCTGAACTTCAGAGTTCGGAAACTCTTCGGCCTCCGAATCTTGGATTGGGTGAGGTTTCAGATTCAACGACACCCGCCCACCCAATCATAAGCGATCTCTCCCAAATCCGGAAGAGGCCCAAGGAAACAATACATCATTACTGGGCCAGATTCCTCCTGGTTATGAACAGGATAAAGGATTGCCGCGAGGAAGACGCAATCTCAATTTTTTGCGATAATTGCACGGACAAGGGAATCCTTAACGCCGTAAGTCGTCGTGATATCACACGCTTCGCTGACTTGGCGTCCATAGTACAAAAATACTGTGTGATGGAAAGCGCCTGGAAAACCGAAATAAATTTTTGGGATAATCCGGCCTTGAATAGTAATCCCGTCCGAACTAAGAGGGTGCATCATCACAGGACACCCTGGATAAACACCAAAAAGCCAAAACCCTCTACAGGGCATGGAACCGTACTGGAAAGATGGCTTGATGGACCCTGTAGAATTCAAAGTACATAGGATGCCACACCAACTCACAGCCTTAGAGCATGTTGGATACTCCAGGAGGTGGCCAAAATCGGCGAGGACCTCTTAATTCCGGAGGCCGCAGAAAGACAGCCCAAGGACACCAGTACCGTTCTCACAGTCTTCGAGACTTTCGCATCAAACAATGTGCGAAAAAGAACACTCCGCAGCCTCGCCGAAGTCTATCAAGTTGCAACAATAAATCCATGGAGCGACACTGCCATTACCTTCAACGCAAGTGATGAACCTAGATTCCGAACAGCCCGAGCACCAGCTGCATTGGTCCTCAGTGCCATAGTGGACGGCTTTCGCCTCACCAAGGTGCTCACGGATGGAGGCAGCGGACTGAACCTCATTTATGAGGAAACTCTTCAAAAAATAGAAAAAGACTGGAACCGCGTCGAGCGAAGCAGCACAAACTTTAGAGGAATAATCCCTAGTCAGGAAGCGCGCTGCACAGGAAAAATCACACTAGATGTGGTGTTCGGCACGCCGGATAATTACAGGTCCGAAGAAGTCACGTTTCAGGTGGCCCCGTTTAAGAGCGGATATCACGCTTTACTAGGGCGGGAAGCATTCACAATCTTCCAAGCAATACCCCATTACGGGTACATGAAGCATAAGATGCCCGGGCCGAATGGAATTATCACTCTAGCTAGTGATCCGGACATAGCACTCCGCGCCGAAAACAAGACGGACACATTAGCCCTTGAGGCGCTATCCGAAGCCTTAGCGGCCGAGGAACTGACTGCGCTGCGCTCCACGGTTAACAGGGATGATGTGATACTCGATAAGAGATCCAAATCCACATCCTTCAAGCCAGCCGACGAAATAGTCAAATTCCAGGTCCATCCAACGGACCCCAATAAAACAGCTTCAATCGGGGCACGACTGAACCCTGATGCAGACGCCGCACTGCAAGAGTTCCTACGAGAGAACTGGGACATCTTCGCCTGGCACCCTTCAGACATGCCAGGGATCCCACGCAGGCTGGCCGAACACAGCTTAAATATCCTAAAAGGATTTAAACCTGTCAAACAAGCCCTTCGGCGTTTTTCCGAACCCAAGAGACAGGCTATGGGAGAGGAGCTAGCCAAGCTATTGGAGGTCGGATTCATCAGAGACATAAAACATCCGGACTGGCTAGCAAACCTGGTGATGGTACCAAAGAAGGACAAATCCTAGCGCCTGTGTGTCGATTTTAAAGACCTTAACAAGGCTTGCCCAAAGGATCCCTTCCCCCTCCCCCGCATCGATCAAATTATCGATGCCACCGCAAGACACGATTTGTTGTGTTTCCTCGACGCATACTCCGGTTACCATCAAATCAAGATGGCAGAATCAGACCAATATGCAACAGCATTCATCACACCATACGGCCCATTCTGCTTCAACACAATGCCCTTCGGGCTGAAAAACGCCGGCGCAACATATCAGCGCATGATCCAGACATGTCTAGCAAACCAGATCGGCAAAACAGTGGAGGCGTATGTGGATGATGTGGTTGTCAAATCAAGACATGTCGAATCCCTAGTAAACGACTTGAGGCTTACATTCGATAACCTCCGACAATATGACATCAAGCTCAACCCAGAAAAATGCGTCTTCGGCGTCCCAGCCAGAAAGCTCTTGGGCTTCATTGTATCTGGTAGAGGAATTGAAGCAAACCCAGCCAAAGGACCTTAAACAAATACAAAAATTAATAGGGTGCGTGGCGGCTTTAAGCCGCTTCATCTCCTGCTTGGGAGGAAAGGCACTACCCCTCTATCGCCTCCTTCGGCGCACCGAACACTTCGAGTGGACGGAGGCCGCCATGGCCGGACTTGATGAAATAAAAGCCATATTGGCAACAAACCTAGTCCTGGCCGCGCTAAACACCGGCGAACCAATGTTATTGTACATTGCAGCAACACATCAAGTTGTCAGCGCAGTGCTCGTTGTCGAGCGGGAAACGGATGGACACAAATTCCCCCTTCAAAGGCCGGTCTACTACGTATCCAATGTCCTCACTCCATGCAAATCACGGTACCCGCATTATCAAAAGATTGCATACACGGTATTCATGGCATCCCGGAAGCTATGACACTACTTTGAAGAGTGTTCCATAACAGTAGCCTCGGAAGTACCACTCAACGATATTATCAACAACCGCGACGCAACGGGACGGATTGCAAAACGGGCCATCGAGCTTCTCTCATTCGATATAACCTATAAGCCACGGCGAGCTATTAAATCACAAGTTTTGGCCGACTTCGTCGCAGAATGGACGGAGGCCGAGCTCCCTAAAGAGTACGTCACATATTCAAACTGGATTATGCATTTCAACGGCTCCAAAATGTTGGCCGGACTGGGGGCTGGCGTCGTCCTGATGTCCCCCACAGGAGACACAGTCCAATATGTGCTCCAGATCATGTACATGGATTCCAACAATGCAGCCGAATATGAGGCCCTCCTACATGGTCTCCGGATAGCAGTATCCATGGGAATCCAACGCCTAGAGGTACACGGGGATTCAAACCTCGCGATATCCCAAATAAATGGAGACTTCGACGCCAAGGACCCAAAAATGGCAGCTTACCGCAACACCATCCTAAAAATGTCAGCTCAGTTTGAAGGGCTGGAGTTTCACCATATAGCCCGAGAAAACAATCAAGCAGCGGACGTCCTGGCACGCATCGGAGAAAAACGCGATGCAGTCCCCCCAACATCTTTTTGGAAAGATTGTTCAAGCCATCCGTAGCATGGGAGGGGGAACCTGCAAATAACAGCCCGGACCCAGCCACACCACTCGACGCCGAACAATCTGACACAATTGGAGGCTCTGCCAATGAAATTACACCTTCAGCCCACGTAATAATGGCGGTCATCGCCCCATGGACAGAACCATTCCTAGCTTACCTTACTAGGCAGGAACTCCCGGAGGACCAAAACGAGGCCCGATGCATAGTGCGGCGATCTAAAGCCTATTGAGTCCATGAGGGAGAGCTTTATAAGAAAAGCACTACCGGAGTCCTTCAAAGGTGCATCTCCGAAGAGGAAGGGCGGAACCTTCTGGCTGAAATTCATGCCGAACTCGGTGGTCACCACTCCGCTGCTCGGTCCCTTGTTAGCAAGGCTTTCCGTACAGGCTTTTATTGGCCGACGGCCCGGGCAGATGCTCAGGGCCTAGTCCAACGATGCGCTGGTTGCCAACTTTTTGCCAACCAAATCCATATGCCACCCACCGCACTCCAAACTATACCCATCACCTGGCCTTTTGCGGTCTGGGGGCTTGACATGGTCGGACCCCTTAAAGGTGGGACCGATAGGAAAAAATACTTACTAGTCATGGTGGATAAATTCACCAAATGGATAGAAGCCAAGCCTGTTAAAACGGCCGAATCCGGACCTGTGATAGACTTCATATCCGGGGTTGTACACTGTTATGGCGTCCCCCACAGCATCATAACCGATAACGGTACAAACTTTACCGCCGACGAGGTAAAACTCTGGTGCAAAAACATGGGCATCAAGCTCGATTATGCTTCCGTCTGTCATCCACAAACCAACGGCCAGGTCGAATGTGCAAATGGTCTTACCATGAGCGGCATTAAACCCAGACTAGTGCGGTCCCTCAAGGAATCTAACACGCACTGGGTAGAGGAGCTCGACTCCGTGCTATGGGGGCTGCAGACCACGCCAAATCGCACCACCGGATACACACCATTTTTTATGTTGTACGGCGCAGAGGCAGTTCTGCCCTGCGACATAATTCATGACTCACCTAGAGTGCGCATGTACGAAGAAAGAGAAGCCAAGCTCGATCGGCAGGACAACTTGGACGCCCTGGAGGAGGAGCGTGACGTGGCAAAAGCCCGTTCCGCATTTTATCAACAGTAGGCCCGAAGATATCAAAGCAGAGAAGTACGGGCCAAAAATTACAATGTTGGCGAACTAGTTCTATGCCTGCCGGATAAGAAAAAGGACAAACTCAAGCCCAAGTGGGAAGGTCCATTCATAATCGACCAAGTCCTGACTGGCGAGGCGTACCGCCTGCGAGATGCATCGGATAACCAACTCGAGTCGAACCCGTGGAACGCCACCCGTCTCCGAAGATTCTGTGCCTAGCGCCGGACTCTGTGTTCGTCTCCTTCCTCTATCCATTTTTTGCATTTTTCTGTCTTACATTTCTCTCCTTCCCCTCTTTTCTTTTATAGCCCTTAAAGGCTCATCTAGTAATGCGCCACTCGCGCTCATTAAACCTGGGGGCTTCTTTAACAGAAGCTTATTTATACGGGCTTCACGCCCAACACATGCGTCAAACTTCCACATGTACCTTTTTCTTCACCATTATATGCATCGATATGACTTAATTTTTGGCCAAGCTGGGTTGCCTGGCTCCTGTGCTTACCCCTACGTTCCCAATTGTTCGGCTAGGCGGTAAAGGGAGCACCTATGCGATTGTTACTGCCGGGTCAGCCGGATGTGTACCTCAGACTGGGTGAAGCCGAAAGCTAGCGTTCTTAAGGGAATATTCGGTCGGTGAGTTAAAAGATGATCTTTTTACTCATTTTATGCGCCCCCAGATGCTTTTTTCTGTGTCTTTTTATGCAGTCCGGATATGCACTTTAGGGCGTGCCTCCCAGCGAAAGGAACCCCTAACGGAACTATTCTCTCTGGAAGATGTTTCTTACTAACCATGTAATACAACATAACTAGTTGGGCACTTGTCTGATAAAGCACTAATGACCCCTATGCCTGGTCTCCACGCATACCACGGTTCTTATATAACCGCTATGGTATTCGGACACACTCCGGACCATCAGGTCCCGAGGTTGAAGCGAAAAGGTCGGCAACGACAAACGATCTACAATCCGGCTAGAAGGCATTACACATGTCAATTCAAAATTACATAGTCATTCTGACTGATTGTATTCCTCTTCTATACCATCTAACAGGCTGTCTAATTTACAGTCCTGCTGGGAATACTTCGCGGCCAACTCTACTTGGTCGTATACTAAGCTCACAGGGATCTCCTTCCCGTCAGGCCCCACTGGTCCGACCTCGGCCATGTGGTTTGGGTCAGACTTTGTAAAACGGGTCTTCATCATGGCCCAGGCTTCCCTAGCGCCTTGTCGGCAGGCCAATATCTTCCACAACCGGAAGCGCCGCCGAGCTCCCTTCAGCTTCTCCGCAAGCTCTCCCAGGCCCTCGGGCATGGAGTGGGCAGGCCATAAGGCTTGGGCAACACCTCGCATCGCCTGCCGAATTCACTCGTGAAGTTGCATGAGTTCGGGAAGAAGGTCACCCGTAGAACCGGGCATCTCCTCTGCAGGACGACCTGTGAGCATACCTACAGACATTCCTCTGTTAGTCAACTTCCTCGCCGAACTTTTTTTTCAAAGTTCGTTCAAGCACTTACTGAATACGCCGCGTCGAAGCCACTGATTCTCCCTCGTGGAGTCCGACAGCTGGCCACGAACATCTTTAAGTTCGACGTCCAGCCTGGTGTTGGCATCCTGAAGATCATTCTTCTCTCGCCTCACCTTTGTCAACGTACTCTCACCGGCCTTTAGCCGGCTTAAGAGCTGTTGCTTTTCCGGATCGAGTCCGGCCATCTGCAACATGATTTGTCAGATTTGCACCCACACCGCACAATACTAATCTTTTGAAGCGTATCTTACCTGAGGGGGTCTCTTTGGGCTCCCCCACTGCGGCTAGTGCGGCCTCTAGTTGGGCCTTGCACTTTTCCAGCTCCTGGGACAGTACGGTATTCTTCGCTGTAAGAACCTGCTTATTCAATTATCCTTAAATCAGTTACTCTAACTGTTTCAAGTCTCGGGGGCTACTGGTATATCTATATTTGACCAAAATTTTCTTACCCGTATGTCTTTTACAGACATACTGCTCCGTGGCTCTGGCTAAACCATTTTGAGCGGCACGGAGGTACACATCTCCCGAATTAAAGGCATCTAAAGCCTCTTGGGAGAAACAAGCGTCGCGTAGAACTGTCCGGCGACGCCTGTGGTTCATGGCACTCTCCACTTCAGAATTTGTGGCAGACAGCCTGTCCGCATCCTCTGTCGGAGGAGCGTCCGGTGCGCGCCTTGTGCTCGCCTCCGCTTCCTGGCCAGACGTTGGAGCCTGGCTGGTGGGGGCGCGATTAGCAACCTCTCCGGATGTAGTCCGGCGAGGTCTCTTCGTTCTGAGGATAGCACGAACGTTAATATGCCCTAACAGAATAACACCAGGGAAACAAAGGGTGCGCTATACCTTTGCGCCGGCATCTCAGTCCGGACTGCATTCCCTTTTGCCCCACGGGGTCCTGCGGCCCCTCGTTGGCTAGCCGCCGTAGGTTCGGCCTCCTGCCTCGGAAATCTCCCCTGCAAAACACGGTTGTCATCAAAAACACCGGAATACGTGAGAGTGGAATCTCTCTCAAGGGAATGAGATTCTGGTTTCTGTCACCTGGGAGGCCGGGACTAACCCTGGGTAATCAGCCGTGATGGCTACCAAGGTATTGTCCTTGCTTAGCTGATGGAACACCCCGTCGATAAGCTCCACCGATATGTCCGGGTCCTCTTCGGAGTCCGGATCGAGGGACCATTCTGGGTCCTCGGGCTGTGGAGGGTGGATGTTTATATCCTTTACCTCCTGTCGCAGTTCCTGCACTGAAGTCGTTAGACTACCTATCTAACCGTGGGAGTATAAAACAAACGGGCAAGCTCAATTATTCACTTACCCAACTTGGAGGATCGTACATAGTAAATCCGGCCTGCGGATTGACGCGGAGGAATTCCTCCTTTTCTCCCTTGTACAAAGAGGATAAGATCTTCACTAGGGCGGCAGCTGAGGCCGGCCCCTTACGACCGTAACGGGTGATGTCATCCTCCCCGTTGAAATCCCACATGGGGTGGCCTCTATATTGAAGCGGCTGCACCCCCTGCATAATGCATGTGGCCATGACTCCAATCATGGTTAGTCCGGAATGAGCCAACAGTCTTATCCGGGCCATCAGGTAAAGGACGTCTCTGACGCTTTCTTTCTGAGAGCTCCGCGGACGCCAGCTGAAGCGTTTCTTCAATGGGGCACTGTTGAACTCAGGGAGACCGACCCGGATAGGGTCCGGTAGCGGGACGTCATCTATGTAAAACCATTCCGAAGGCCAGTCCTCGGACGCCTTCTTTGGGGTTCCGGATAGATATCCGGTCCCAGCGATGCGCCATACTTCGGCTCCGCCCACTTGGTATGTAGGCCCCTCTCGAGAACGGGGCACCAGGCAGAATAACCTCTTCCACAGCACGAAATGAGCCTCAACGCCTAAAAATAGCTCGCAAAGGGCGACGAAACCCGCAATATGCAATACGGAGGCGGGCGTGAGATTGTGCAGCTGGAGGCCGTAGAACTCCAGAAGCCCGCAGAGAAATGGATGAATTGGAAATCCCAGTCTCCTTATTAGATAGGGGGCGAGGCACACCCGCTCTCCTTTAGAAGGATTGGGGGTGCTCTCCGCTTGTTTTCCGCCATTGTAGGTGGCGAGACCGGCTCGGACCGGGACCATGTATGCCTGAGGGAGAAATCCCTTGGCCTGAAGCGACACTAACTCGCTATGCGGCATGGTGCAACTCTCCCAGTCCCCGGGTTTGGAACCGGAGGAGCGAGGGGAGGAGCTGCTACGGCTGGTCATGTTGGAATGGACCTTTGCTGGAAGCGCTCTGATGATAACTCGCGGAAAGGAGAAGATGCGGTTTGGACCTAAATCCCCATCCCGTTAAATAGGCGGCTCGTTTATACGGATAGGGGTGTGGATGTAAAAAACGCCCCGGCTTTTCGCATTTGTTTGACACGTGGAGGACGGCCATTATTGGGCGTGGAAGCCGAGGAGCACTACATTACAAAAATCGGACCTTATTCCTACAGGTACACTAGATTTGGAGAAGAACCCTCCTTGCAATGCCGAATAATCTGCGCGCCGGACTCGTCGTCATTGAAGCCTGGTTCGGGGGCTACTGAGGGAGTCCTGGATTAGGGGGTGTTCGGGTAGCTGGACTATACCTTTAGCCGGACTCCTGGACTATGAAGATACAAGATTGCAAACTTCGTCCTGTGTCCGGATGGGACTTTCCTTGGCATGAAAGCCAAGCTTGGCGATGCGGATATTCAAGATCTCCTACCATTGTAACCGACTTTATGTAACCCTAACCCTATCCGGTGTCTATATAAACCGGAGGGTTGTAGTCCGTAGGCAATCAACTCCATATACAACAATCATACCATAGGCTAGCTTCTAGGGTTTTAGCCTCCTTGATCTCGTGGTAGATCTACTCTTGTACTACCCATATCATCAATATTAATCAAGCAGGACGTAGGGTTTTACCTCCATCAAGAGGGCCCAAACCTGGGTAAAACATCATGTTCCCTGCCTCCTGTTACCATCCGGCCTAGACGCACAGCTCGGGACCCCCTACCCGAGATCCACCGGTTTTGACACCGACAGACTCCCTAACCAATTTATTCTCGCCCGCCTGATTACGATCAGACGGACCGAGTTAACCCCTCCCCTAATAACCTACCTATATAAAATCTACCCTAACCTTAAAATCTAGCCCGCGTGTCACATCAGTCCATCCGCGCCGCCACCTGATGCCTTCCTCCTCCTTGCATTCTGTGCCAAGCCAATCAGATCCACCTTCTCCTACACTCCTCTCGATCCCCACCAATCAGAGCCCCCATGGCCCTTCTCGACCAACAGAGCTCGCCCGCCTCCTCTGCCTTGACCCAGACGCCTTCTGACTTCGCTGTAGCACCGCTGGACCAGCAACCCTCGCCGCCCTTCTCCTTTTTCCTCCGTCCTTCTTCCACCTCCCTATTTTTCTGTGTAGTTGCTGCAGGGAGTTGGAGCAGGCACGGCGCTCGAGCGCCTCAAGTTCGTCACCCACCGCCGGCCTACTATCTCCACAGCCCGGAGCCGTGCCTTCGTCCGCCGCCATGTCCTTCCTGGAGCCCCGCTGCAGCCGCTCCTTGACGCCCGCAACATCCGCTCGCGTAGGCCACGACTAGACCCACCCTTCCCGCGCCTCCGTTGACCCTGGATCCGCTGCGCCGCCTGCAGCTGTGCCAAGACGCTATCGCTGCTCTGCTTCTGACGAGCAAAGGACAAGGCGCCCGTTCGCCCAACGCCGCTCGTCGCCTACGCCAAGTCCCCTGTGCTACCGGAGCCCCATGACCCCTTGCCAAGCCTCCCGCCCGCGCCAAGTGTCTGGTTGCCACCGCCTGATTCCACTCCTCGCCTTATCCTCGTCACCGGGAGCCCCGCCATCTCCAGCGTCGCGCCCAAGTCCCACATCGCCGGCAATCGTTCCTGCCGTTCGTCGCCCTGAACTTGCTGCAGATGTCTTCGTTCTTCAGTTACGAGAAGGAGCAGCGCGCTCGCCTCGCGTTGACCTCCCAGATCCAGCCGGCCCAACGTTGCAGTATCCGCCCCGCCAGCCCATGAGCCACGCACCCCTGCCAGGCCTCTCCATCAACTGGGCCAGGCCCATGGGGTGAGGCCACACCCGAGCGCCCCTTCTTTCTTTCTTTTTTGTTGTTGTTGTTGTTTTCCTTCTGTTGGGCCCAATCTCAGATGCGGCCCGATTCTTTTTTCTGTGTAACATATTTAGATATTATTTTTTACAGAGACTACAGTTTTTCAGAAACACCCTCGAACTTCATGCATATTTTAACTCACAAACTAAGCATCATATGGAAAAACTTAATATATGAAACTTGCTTAGAATTTTGTGTAGATCAATAATTTGCAACTTTCATCTATGTTTAAAATGTTTAAAATGATGTTTGTTTAAATTTGCTTAAATAACTTGCTAAAATGCTTTAATTCATAACTAATTAACCGTAGCTCCAAACCTAACAAACTTTATATGTAAATGGGGTCGAATTTTGCCTAGTTTAACATGGTGGCCTTACTTTGCATGTTTAATAACTCTAAAATTGTTTTTAGGGAAGAACAGTACCAAACCTAATATATGCATATGAGGATTTTTCAGGACTTGTTGTTTGTTGTTCCGGCCTCATTTAAACTTGCCTAGATAGGTAGTTTTCATTTGCTTCACACCTTGCCATGTTAATCAACATTTAATATTGTTGGGTACATAAACGAGATCGAACTAAATAACTTGAATGTGGTGTTCCGTCAATATGTAACTCCGTTGCATAATGAGCTCCACTTAATTTGTACTATTGTTTGTGCACTTTGCCATGCCATGCTTCATTAAACCGGACATGCATCATACTCGATTGTGCATCAGGCCATGTTGATGTGTTGGTTCTTTACTATGTTGTTTGCTTCTTTCCGGTGTTGCTTCTTCGGGTTGGTTCCGATAACGTCGTGTGTGTGAGGATCCGTTCGACTACGTCTGTTTATCTTCTTCATGGACTCGTTCTTCTTCCTTGCGGGATTTCAAGCCAGATGACCATACCCTCGAAATCACTTCTATCTTTGCTTGCTAGTTGCTCGCTCTTTTGCTATGCCTACGCTACGATACCTGCCACTTGCTTACCATGCCTCCCATATTGTTAAGCCAAGCCTGTAACCCACCTTATCCTAGCAAACCGTTGTTTGGCTATGTTACCGCTTTGCTCAGCCCCTCTTATAGCGATGTTAGTTGCAGGTGAAGATTGAAGTTTGTTCCTTGTTGGAACATGGAGATGTTGTTCCTTGTTGGAACATGTTTACTTGTTGGGATATCACAATATCTTTTTTTAATTAATGCATCTATATACTTGGTAAAGGGTGGAAGGCTCGGCCTTATGCCTGGTGTTTTGTTCCACTCTTGCCGCCCTAGTTTATGTCATATCGGTGCTATGTTCCCGGATTTTACGTTCCTTACGCGGTTGGGTTATAATGGGAACCCCTTGATAGTTTGCCTTGAATAAAACTCCTCCAGCAAGGCCCAACCTTGGTTTTACCATTCGCCACCTAGCCTTTTTTCCCTTGGGAGTCGCGCATCCCGAGGGTCGTCTTTATTTTAACCCCCCCCCGGGCCAGTGCTTGTCTAAGTGTTGGTCCGGACTAGAGTCCTTCGCAGCACCACCTCGGGGAAACTTGAGGGCTGGTTTTATTTGTACGGAGCGCTCATCCGGTGTTACCCTGAGAACGAGATATGTGCCGCTCCTATCAGGATGTCGGCGCATTGGGCGGTCTTGCTGGTTTTGTTTTACCTGTTGAAATGTCTTGTAACCGGGATTCCGAGCCTGATCGAGTCTTCCCGCTAGAAGGAATATCCTTCGTTGACCGTGAGAGTTTGTGATGGGCTAAGTTGGGACACCCCTGCAGGGATATGATCTTTCGAAAGCCGTGTCCGCGGTTATGGGCAGATGGGAATTTGTTAATGTCCAATTGTAGAAAACCTGAAGATCATCTTAATTAAAATGCATCAACTGCGTGTGTAACTGTGATGGTCTCTTCTCGGTGGAGTCCATGAAGTGAACACGGTGTTGGAGTTATGCTTGACGCAGGTTGTTCTAGGATCACTTCTTGATCATAGTTTTATCGATCGTGCCTTGCCTTCTCTTCTTGCTCTCTTTTGCGTATGTTAGCCACCATATATGCTAGTCGCTTGCTGCAGCTCCACCTCATAACTTTGCCTTACCCATAAGCTTAAATAGTCTTGATCGCGAGGGTGTGAAATTGTTGAGTCCCCGTGGCTCACAGATACTTCCAAAACCAGTTTGCAGGTGCCGATGTTACCGAGCAGGTGGCAGAAACAAGCTCAAGGAGGAGCTCGTTGAAGATCTTGTCCTTTATGTTGTTTCGTTCTAGTTGGTCAGTAGTGGAGCCCAGTTGGGGTCGATCGGGGATCTGTGAAGCATTTGGGGTAGTCTTCTTTTATTTTGGCTCCGTAGTCGGGCCCTGATTGTATTTGGATGATATAATGCTTTATTCATGTATTTGTGTGAAGTGGCGATTGTAAGCCAACTATGTATCCTTTTCCCCTTATTGTATTACATGGGTTGTTGTGAAGATTACCTCACTTGAGACATTGCTTTCAATGCGGTTATGCCTCTAAGTCGTGCTTCGACACGTGGGAGATATAGCCGCATCGAGGGCGTTACAAGTTGGTAATCAGAGCCTTCCCCGACCTTAGGAGCCCCCTGCTTCATCGAATAGCTGGCGTTGTTGAGTCTAGAAAAATGTTTTGAGTCATTTAGGATTATATATATCGGAGAGTTAGGAATTATTTTTACTCCTCAGTCCCTTCGTCGCTCTGGTGAGGCATCCTGACGTAGAGTTTTCACTCTTCTCTTCTAAAATTTTCACAAAAAAAAATTTAGGATCATGCGGGTATCTTGGAATCGTTCCGATGGTTTTGTGACGGGAACATTGTTCTTGGTGCCTCCTGTCATTTAGGGGTTGTGGCAGTGTCCCGGGGAGTTGAGCTCCGAGGTGTTGTTGTCACAATTTTATCATTGCAGTTCTGGAATACCTGAGTTTAGTTTTGCCGACATCGAAAATCTCTTTTATGCAGTTGTTGGTGAGATAACCTCGACGCCACCCAGTACTGGGGCGGGAGTTCGGGAGTATTGCCATAACTCGTATAACGGATACTTTTTGAAGGTTGAGGTAGATGATTTCCGAAGGATTCTTGGTTATGTGTTGAAGGATGGATACAGCTGGATGTAGGATTTGCTAGTTTGGGTGAGATATTATGCTTCCCCTGTATCCCCAACACCTGATTGCATAACCGGAAAATTTCGGGAGTTTATAAGTGGGAATTCAAGTAGTTCGTAGGATATCTTTCTGACGGATGTATGATATGAAATTGGGGTTCGACATCTAGTGGTCCGCCTATCCACGGTTGGTTTTACAGTGGTCTCGTTGTGTCTTAAAGAGTCCTTGGCTATGCCGACTCGGGGATGCTTCGTATGTCATGTGCACTGCCTTGTACATGATGGTGCTGTACAATCGAGCCCGTGTTGGCCCCACCACAAAAACTTCGGACGAAATATCTATCATATGTTTGTTCCGGCGTAGTCTGCAAGCCAATCCTTCGTTTTTGTTTTGAGTTGTGGTATTCGAGTTGCTTCGAAGTCAAATGTTGATTCCATACATTTTCCAAGCAGTGTTCTCATATTTCTATGTGAATACAAATCCTTCTCGATAATCGAGATTGTCATATCAATCCTTTTCACCGGTGTGTTTCTCTTCAAGTGGATCTGATCATTTCAACATCCGCAAGATCAACTCAAGCTCTCTCAACGGTGTTTGTTTCATCCTTCCCAAGGTGCCTTTGTTTATCCCACCCTCCCTCCCTTTGTTTTCTTCAAGGACTCAGATGTCTTAATCAAGTAGCCATTTTGTTCATGTGAAGTCTCTCCATTCTTTTCTGTCAATGTTCTTACCCGGTGATGCTAATGAAGATTTTAACGGAGCTTCAAGTTCATCATTCTTCATTCTTTTCTTCTCCGGTAGTTTCAATTCAAGCTTTCAATGTTGATCATATTCTTTTCCTTATTTCAAATGCCTTCTCATACCGGTGCACCTCTTAATCATTCACCTTGCGCTATTCTGTTGTTCCAGAGTGCTGAAAATATCTCGGATGATTCATTTCCATTCTCAATCCGTTCAAGATCTTTCGAGGTTCTTACCTTATTCTAGCCATTTAATTCAACCGACGCAATCTATATTTTAAATCATTAAACGGTGTTTCTTTTGAGTGGGCTCTAACCCACAGGTCTTTTTCTAGGATCTTACCTGACTCTTCTAATTTTTTCGGAGTTACTCCCAAATTCTTTTTCAAGTTTGATGTAAGAATGATTGATCATCAGTCATATGTATTTCTCCAAGATCTGTCAAATTATTTTCATCGTCGGCTCAACCTTTCTAATTTTCATTCCGGAGTGTCTCCACAATTCTTGGTGGTGTTTCTCGTCGTAATTCTCAGATTTTGAAGACCGAAGAAGAGTTTTTCCTCCATATCTTATCCGTTCTCTCAGAGATGCATGATTCTAGCTTGTTGCCATCCTCTCATAATTGTTTCAATTGTGACAATTCTTTTCACCCATCCGAAGCAATTCAGGAGTCTTTTCAGTTTGATTCTCCGGAGCCCATCATTCTCAGCGTTCAACTCTCGTTCTCCAAATATTATCGGTGCTTCATTCAAATATCCTCTTATCAGCTCGTGATCTCTTCGTTCTCATGTATCTTAACTTTCTAAAGCATCTTCATTCATTTGCTAATTCTTCCCGGCGTTTTCTTTATCTTCTCTTCGTTCATTTTAATTCTTACGGTGGTTCGTTCAAGATTTCTTTTCCTTATCAATTTATTCGTTATTTCAATTCTACCGGTGGTTCGTTGAAGACCTTCCCAAATTTGACGCTATATCTATCTTAATCCTTTCTATGAGAATAAGTGGTATGCCAATTCCGTTGCTTGTCATCAATTTAAGTGATGAGGGATACGCATAATGTAATTCTTACTCTCGTTTCCTCCAAGTGATTAATTCTTTATTCCGGAGGTTCATCATATCACATTCTCAGTTCGAGATGCTTCATGTTTCTTTTCTAGAGTTCCTAGATTTTCCGCATTATCTCGTCGCGAAGATCCATCTAAATCATTACAAGGATTCACCTTGTGTTTTCAACTTCTCTTTCCTTCCATTTGATCATTCTTTTGTTTACCGGAGTTCTTCATGAAGGTTCTCCATGATGGTTCATCAAGGATTTAATTCCTTCTCGAAGTGTTCATTGAGATTCTTTTCAAAGGAGTTCAAGCATTCTCCATCTTGCAATCCGTAGTGCAATTCTTTCTATCGTATCACTGGAGGTGGTATTATGTCATTCTTGATAATTTGAGTTCATGTTTCATGATTCACAGGTTGTTAAGAATGGGGTATCTTAAATCCATCAATCTCTTCATTGGAGTTATCTTGGGTTATTTTTTTCACCTTAAGCTTTCCCTAAGGATTGTTTCTATTTATGGTGCTCATAAATGACCCAAGTTCTTCATTTATCCTCCCGGTGAAATATTTTCTCATATCCTTGTTCATATCAATCCAATTCTTTTTCCCGTGAGTGGCAGGTTGTCACCTCATAATTTGAGATGTATTCCATAAGACCATATCAAGCTTATTCTTTTCGTTGTTTGTTTTCCAACAACTCCGTTCTAGCATTTGTTGTAACCGTGCTCTCTCAAGATCTTGTTTTCCCTTTGTTCCGGAGGCATTGTGATGTTGCTCTCTGCAACCCATCTTCTTGTTTTGTCAGGATCGTGTTCTTTTCATCCTTATCCTTTTAATCGGAGTGTCGTGCCTGCTTTTCGATTTCTTCCCATCCTATCAAGTTGTGCCTCCCTTCTCAACCGGACTGCCGCCTGAAATCATTCTTACCCATTGTGCCATTCTTTCAATAGTTCTGAAGGCAGTGTATTGTTGTTTTCATCAAGTATCCCCTCATCTTGTCAAATTCATGTTCAATCCCTTCCATTCTTATTCCTTCTCTATCTCGTTTTAAGCGGAGTGTTGTGACTTTTTTGCTCAACTTCTTTTCGCCTTATCAAGCCTTGCATCTCTTTGCAACCGGCGTGCTGTCCGAATTTGTTCTTCCTTATTACTCTTCCCTACCGGAGTGCTTTCAACTTTGTTCTTCCTTGTTCCTCTTTCCTAACGGAGTGCTTTCAACTTCGTTCATCTCCGTTGTATTCTTCTCTCGAAATGGCTTAACCTTTTCAAGGTTCTTTGGTTTCACTCGGTTGTCAAAGAAGCAACTTAGTTTTACCTTTTTCTCTCTCCCTTTCGTTTTCCCTCCGGTGCCATTCTAGATCTCGGGAGGAGATCCTCTCGTAGTGGTGGAGTGTTGTGACGCCCCGAGACCAATGTGCCAGGTGTCTTCCAGTTATTTGATGTTGTTGCCTTGTCATTCACTTGCGTGTTGCATCTTGACATGTCATCATCCGCATTGCATCTGCATGTTTTCGAAAACATGCATCCGTCTCGGTCTCCTCGTTCCGTTCGTTGTCCGTTCTGAGCCCAGTCACACTTGCACGCGCCTGCGGCATGTCCGGATTATTATTTTATAAGTGGCCGGAAAATGTTCTCGGAATGGGATGAAAGTTGACGTGCGGTCTTATTATAGTGTAGATAGACCTCCTGTCAAGTTTCATCGCATTCGGAGTTCGTTTGATAGCCCAACCGTTAAACTATAGTGGCATATAGCCGGTCTAACGTCGGACATTTTCGGTCTCCGGAAACAGTCACCGGGCCTCCCTCTCTTCTCTTCTCTCAGCTCAAGACCGTCTACACAGCTCACTACCTACCACCAGGTCCAACCTAACCTCTCTCGTCAGCCCGCAGCCCCCCTCGCGCGCGTCCGAAAGTTGTCCCGAACCCGACCCGGGGAGTCGTCACCGTTGTGTCCGGATAATCCCCAAACGTCTACAAAACATCTCCGTTTTGTTTATTGAAGTCCCTAACCAATTTATTCTCGACCGCCTGATTACGATCAGATGGACCGAGTTAACCCCTCCCCTAATCCCCTACCTATATAAACTCTAGCCTAACCCTAAAATCTAGCCCGCGTGTCCCATCAGTCCATCCGCGCCGCCACCTGATGCCTTCCTCCTCCTTGCATTCTGTGCCAAGCCAATCAGATCCACCTTCTTCTACACTGCTCTCGATCCTCACCAATCAGAGCCCCCATGGACCTTCTCGACCAACAGAGCTCCCCCGCCTCCTCTGCCTTGACCCCGACGCCCTCCGGCTTCGCTGTAGCACCGCTGGACCAGCAGCCCTCGCCGCCCTTCTCCTTTTTCCTCCGTCCTTCTTCCACCTCCCTATTTATCTATCTAGTTGCTGCAGGGAGTTGGAGCAGGCATGGCGCCCGAGCGCCTCAAGTTCGTCACCCGCCGCCGGCCTGCTACCTCCACCGCCCGGAGTCGTGCCTTCGTCCACCGCCATGTCCTTCCTGGAGCCCCGCTGCAGCCGCTCCTTGACGCCTGCACCATCCGCTTGCGTAGGCCATGACCAGACCTGCCGCTTCCCGCGCCTCCCTTGACCCTGGATCCGCTGCGCCGCCTGCAGCTGCGCCAAGACACTGTCGCTGCTCTGCTTCCGACGAGCAAAGGATGAGGCGCCCATTCGCCCAGCGCCGCTCGTCGCCTTCGCCAAGTCCCCTGTGCTGCCGGAGCCCCATGACCCCACGCCAAGCCTCCCTCCCGCGCCAAGTGTCTGGTTGCCTCCGCCTGATTCCACTCCTCGCCTTATCCTCGTCACCGGCAGCCCTGCCATCTCCAGCGTCGCGCCCAAGTCCCACATCACCGGCAATCGTTCCTGCCGTTCGTCGCCCTGAACTTGTTGCAGATGTCTTCGTTCTTCAGTTACGAGAAGGAGCAGCTCGCTCGCCTCGCGTTGACCTCCCAGATCCAGCCGGCCCAACGCTGCAGTATCCGCCCCGCCAGCCCATGAGCCGCGCACCCCTGCCAGGCCTCTCCATCAACTGGGCCAGGCCCACGGGGTGAGGCCACACCCGAGCGCCCCTTCTTTCTTTCTTTTTTGTTGTTGTTGTTGTTGTTTTCCTTCTGTTGGGCCCAATCTCAGATGCGGCCCGATTCTTTTTTTCTGTGTAACATATTTAGATATTATTTTTTACAGAGACTGCAGTTTTTCAGAAACACCCTCGAACTTCATGCATATTTTAACTCGCAAACTAAGCATCATATGGAAAAACTTAATATATGAAACTTGCTTAGAATTTTGTGTAAATCAATAATTTGCAACTTTCATCTATGTTTAAAATGTTTAAAATTTTGTTTGTTTAAATTTGCTTAAATAACTTGCTAAAATGCTTTAATTCATAACTAATTAACCGTAGCTCCAAACCTAACAAACTTTATATGTAAATGGGGTCGAATTTTGCCTAGTTTAACATGGTGGCCTTACTTTGCATGTTTAACAACTCTAAAATTGTGTTTAGGGCAGAAAAGTACCAAACCTAATATATGCATATGAGGATTTTTTAGGACTTGTTGTTTGTTGTTCCGGCCTCATTTAAACTTGCCTAGATAGGTAGTTTTCATTTGCTTCACACCTTGCCATGTTAATCAACATTTAATATTGTTGGCTACATAAACGAGATCGAACTAAATAACTTGAATGTGGTGTTCCGTCAATATGTAACTCAGCTGCATAATGAGCTCCACTTAATTTGTAGTATTGTTTGTGCACTTTGCCATGCCATGCTTCATGAAACCGGACATGCATCATACTCGATTGTGCATCATGCCATGTTGATGTGTTGGTTGTTTACTATGTTGTTTGCTTCTTTCCGGTGTTGCTTCTTCGGGTTGGTTCCGATAACGTCGTGTGTGTGAGGATCCGTTCGACTACGTCCGTTTATCTTCTTCATGGACTCGTTCTTCTTCCTTGCGGGATTTCAGGCAAGATGACCATACCCTCGAAATCACTTCTATCTTTGCTTGCTAGTTGCTCGCTCTTTTGCTATGCCTATGCTATGATACCTACCACTTGCTTACCATGCCTCCCATATTGTTAAGCCAAGCCTCTAACCCACCTTGTCCTAGCAAACTGTTGTTTGGCTATGTTACCGCTTTGCTCAGCCCCTCTTATAGTGTTGTTAGTTGCAGGTGAAAATTGAAGTTTGTTCCTTGTTGGAACATGGAGATGGTGTTCCTTGTTGGAACATGTTTACTTGTTGGGATATCACAATATCTTTTTTTAATTAATGCATCTATATACTTGGTAAAGGGTGGAAGGCTCGGCCTTATGCCTGGTGTTTTGTTCCACTCTTGCCACCCTAGTTTCCGTCATATTAGTGTTATGTTCCCGGATTTTGCGTTCCTTATGCGGCTGGGTTATAATGGGAACCCCTTGACAGTTCACCTTGAATAAAACTCCTCCAGCAAGGCCCTAAATTGGTTTTACCATTCACCACCTAGCCTTTTTTCCCTTGAGAGTCGCGCATCCCGAGGGTCATCTTTATTTTAACCCCCCCGGGCCAGTGCTTGTCTAAGTGTTGGTCCGAAGTAGAGTCCTTTGCAGCGCCACCTCGGGGAAACTTGAGGGCTGGTTTTAGTTGTACAGAGCGCTCATCCGGTGTTGCCCTGAGAATGAGATATTCGCAGCTCCTATCAGGATGTCGGCGCATCGGGTGGTCTTGTTGGTCTTGTTTTACTTGTCGAAATGTCTTGTAACCGGGATTCCGAGCCTGATCGGGTCTTCCCGCTAGAACGAATATCCTTCATTGACCGTGAGAGCTTGTGATGGGCTAAGTTGGGACACCCCTGCAGGGATATGATCTTTGGAAAGCCGTGCCCACGGTTATGGGCAGATGGGAATTTGTTAATGTCCGGTTGTAGAAAACCTGAAGATTATCTTAATTAAAATGCATCAACTGCATGTGTAACCGTGACGGTCTCTTCTCAGCGGAGTCTGGGAAGTGAACACGGTGTTGGAGTTATGCTTGACGTAGGTTGTTCTAGGATCACTTCTTGATCATAGTTTTATCGATCGTGCCTTGCCTTCTCTTCTCGCTCTCTTTTGCATATGTTAGCCACCATATATGCTAGTCGCTTGCTGCAGCTCCACCTCATAACTTTGCCTTACCCATAAGCTTAAACAGTCTTGATCGCGACGGTGTGAAATTGCTGAGTCCCCGTGGCTCACAGATACTTCCAAAACCAGTTTGCAGGTGCCGATGTTACCGAGCAGGTGGCACAAACAAGCTCAAGGAGGAGCTCGTTGAAGATCTTGTCCTTTATGTTGTTTCTTTCTAGTTGGTCAGTAGTGGATCCCATTTGGGGTTGATCGGGGATCTGTGTAGCATTTGGGGTAGTCTTCTTTTATTTTGGCTCCATAGTCGGGCCATGATTGTATTTAGATTATGTAATGCTTTATTCATGTATTTGTGTGAAGTGGCGATTGTAAGCCAACTATGTATCCTTTTCCCCTTATTGTATTACATGGGTTGTTGTGAAGATTACCTCACTTGCGACATTGCTTTCAATGCAGTTATGCCTCTAAGTCGTGCTTCGACACGTGGGAGATATAGCCGCATCGAGGGCGTTACACCATCGTAGCTGGACGAGGCGCGGCCGACGGGCTCGCCCTCGTCGTGGCCATCGCCATGACCGAGCACCTCCTCCTCGTCGTTCGTCTTGGGGCAGCACCAGGCGCGGCGACCATCTTCCCCAAACACCCTCACGTAGAGGGTCGCATCACCGTCATACTTGAAATGGAGGGTGAAACGCTTGCCCAGGCCGTGCGCGCAGGCGAATGTCTGCCAACCGCGGGCCAGAGCTACGTTGCCCGTGGCGGAGACTTCAGCCGCGACCCAAGAGGCCCTGCTGCTGCAGCCGTCCACCTGCAGCAAGAGCCCGCCTGGACCAGAGGCCGGAAGCTCATCGACGAAGAAGCGCGGATGCTAAAGCCAGTTGCCGGCCGGATCCTCCGACCAGACAACGAACTCCGGCAGCACCTCTGCCGAGTGGAAGTGTGGCTGGGGAGGGCGCACAACCATGACACGTCTCACCTCGTCGACGGGGCTGCCGTGACCGGAGCGACCCCCACCGCGCGCAGCGGCGCCACCCCGGGAGCGGGGGGACACAACGGGAGTCGTGATGTGCTTGCGGGGACGGCCGCGTCCCCGCTTAGGTGCCAGGGAGCCGGGCCCCTCGCGAGGGGCCTTTCCTTTCTCTGCGGTGGAGAACCTCTTCGACGACGCCATTGGAGTCGGCGGTGGAGCAAAGGAGGAAGAAGCAGACATAATGCGAAGAAGTGGGGGACGGGGGCTCCACCCTCTTCCTCATTTATAGCAAGAGAAGGCCAACCAGAGCCCCCCATGATCACAGGTAATGATGGTTTTCCTTGCATGTCGCAAGGACTTGTCAACTCGGGCAGTTGCCGAGGTAGCATGGGAAGCGGAGACGACCACGTCCAATCGACCGCCATGCGTCAACCGAGGCCGCAGGCTTTTGGGGCCCTCGGTGCTTAGTGCTTGAACTTTGGCTTCGCCTTGAAGCCAAGCCCGAGCGCACCTTGGGCCTGGGGGCTACTGTTAGCGCTCTGGGAATGGGGGTCCCCAGACTTGCCTGCCTGCGGCCCACGGCGTGGCAGGGCTAGCGGGTCTGTATGGCCCATCTTCATCGACAAGGCATTCAAGAGCCTCGCGAGGGGCCAAGCCTCGCGCGGCGGATGACGCAAGACCTCCTCAGGAGCGACCTCACCAGGCAGGCTCGCGAGGGGCGGAGAGATCAAGGCAGGACAAACCTCGCGAGGTCCTCGTGACGTGAGCCATGACAATCAAGACCAGGCGGATGCCAGGCGGGCGCCAGCGCGCAGTGTCCTTGCTTCCTCTTTGGTGCCAAGGGGGCAAGCGCAGGCGGATAGTGCCGAGGCATCAAGCAAAGGTTTCCATATTGGTGCAACGAGATCAAGACCAGAAGGACGGCAAGACGGAGGTCACCATGGATCCCAGGATGGCGTCACCACCAGAGCCTTTGGCAGGCAAAGACCGCTTTTGTCAAGATAAGCTGTACTAGCTGTCCCCTTTAAAATTGGCCGTTGTTGGCTCCGTTCCCGCTCAATATTTGGGGAGAGGACCAGGTCCTATATAAATAGAACTAGCCACCACAGTAGAGGGGATCGACCTCATCACGGATTGAGAACGGATCCAAGATCATCTCACCCACACAAGTTCACCAAGCATAAGAACACCTCAACCTCAGGAGGCTGTTCTTCCCCTTGTACTATTCATCATCAGCCCAAGAGGCAATCCACCACCACCACACTGGAGTAGGGTATTACACCACAACGGTGGCCCGAACCAATATAAATCTTGTGTCTTTCTATGTTGTGAGTTCGTCGAGTTCGTCCGCGAGATCTTAGAGAACTAGGGCGTGGATCGATAGGGAGAAAACTTTCGCGCGCACCCCAGTGTTCGAAACTAGAGGGTTTTGCCGGAACCCGTGATCCGACAGCATTGTAAGGCATAAAGTAAAAACAAATCATGTAGAAAAACATTTGGGTAACTTTGATATGGAAGATTCTAGAACTAAGAAGAAGTGCTTGTGTTTTGAGGTTTGTGCATTATGCTTAAGTTCAACCATAGAGTCTTATAGATTGTACATGTGGCAAAATCTGGTGGAATCTAGATGATATCCAACGGCCAGTAGTGCTCAAATTTGCTAGCTCCGCACCATCGGATTGGCCTCATCCAACGACCATCTTTCAAAGTTAAAGTTATCCGCACACTATGTAAAAAATATAATATAATATATATAGGGGTATAGATATAGATATGTGATGCGAAAGCCACCCATCATCTCCAATTAGAATGGTGTGTCCATGCACAGATGCAATGTGTCCAAACGATGTCTGCCATCGGTATCTCAAATTCAAACCAGTCTAACCTTGTTCAATGTGTATACATACATCATGCTCGTTTCCAAACCACACCGCGCAAATCTCTGTTATATTCATGCATGCATGGGTTTCAAACATCATGATCTCTTATTCAAATATTTGAATTCAACTTTACATTGATTATGACCTCACCTAGTCTTTTACACCCACACATTGGTCTTCTCTTTATAATTGTACCACTACCTTTCTCTCGTGCATGCATGCACACACACTACCAGTCGGCATTATCCATCGCACACATGCAATCTTTTTCTTCAGGTCGGTCTCCCATGAAGGCACACACACACACATCCCCCTCTTCATCATATCGGGCATTCTTTATCTCTCACGTGCATGCACAACGATCGATGTTCCTCTATGTGTGTGTGTGTATAGCTAGGTCTTTCATAGTTTTCCACATAAACCGATCAATCTATATATCTAGTGAGGTCTCACCCTCTTTCCCACGTCCACATCGATCAATCTATACCTCTCTATATAGGATTACATATATAGCTAATACACCCACATTAATTATAGATCCAACACCCCCTCTCATCATCCATGCCTTCCGCTTCATCTCTCAGACGCGCGCACAATGGCGAAGACAGGGGGCAGCAAGGGCCCTGCCCCCCTAACAACACTATATATCTAGGCTAATATGAATGTGATCATTAGACAATTGCTGGTAAAAATGGTTTAAGTTGATGAATTGGCCCTCCTCGTAAAGGATTAGCAATGCTTGGCCCCATAGATCATGGGACATTTTTCATGGCTCTGCCACTACACGCAACAGCGCACGTTCTCGCCCCCTCTCTCTAAATATTGATCTCGTAGTTGTGAACTCCTTCATAGTCTCCCTCCACTCGGCCCCTCGCACCATCTTCTAGCCCCCCACCGGATTTTGCCACATGTACAATCTAGCAGACTCCATGGTTGAACTTAAGCATAATGCACAAATCTCAAAACAACATTGGTTCTGCTTTGTTCTAGGATCTTCCATATCATAACTGCCCAAACTTTTTTTCTAGTTGAATTGCCATTATTTGTTTTTACTTTATGCTTTACAACGCACAATTCCATGAATCATAAAATAGATTAAGGGCTTCTTTGATTCAAAGGATTCTCAAAGGAATTTTGGAGGATTCTAATCCTTAGGAATTTTTCCTATATTGGTTGTTTGATTCGTAGGATTGTAAACCATAGGAATTTTTCCATATGATTCATTTGCACTAGATTTCATAGGAAACATCCCATCCACTCAAACCTCTTTGAAAAAATCCTGCATTTTTTCTATGCATAATCAAACACTCATACAGTCATGTAGGATTCAAGACGACATTCCACTTTAATCCCATGTTCTTCCTATTCCCGCGTTTTGGAAATCCTACGAATCAAAGAGGCCCTAGGTTTTTTTATAAAAACTAATTGATTTTGAATGATATGAACTATAAGAATTAAACAAAGGTCTACATCAAGCATATATGACTCAGAGCTTACATGCTATAGTGTGGTATTTATTCATAATTTGGTTGCAAAATCTGATGCGTGCAATGCACGTGTACCTTACTAGTACTTCGAGTATGTGCAAAGCATAAGGGCACACTACACAGTGTCTCTCTTAAAGTTCATAAAGCCACGTGGCACATGTGGAGGCGTTGTCGCGACATCCTTGTGTGGATTGATCACAGTGACATGCTGCTGGTTCCAGAAGAATACTCGTCCTCCCTGAGCCACACTGGCGGTACATGCACGAAGCGAAGATGTGCACACACGCCATGCATGCACTCATTCCCTCGCACGCACACACGGGTACACGGGCGGATGCAATTTTGTACCAAGATCTACCCCATGCGATAATTTGACGCATGTAAAGTCCTTCACTTCATTGATGGTCAATTAATACAGCGCATGCAAATTGAGTGGACGTGAGGGCGGAAGAAAGACATTACTACTCCACTGCGCGCATGCGAGTAGTTAAATCATGGGTTGCTAGTAGTACTTCCATTGGTCTCCTTCGTATTTTGTGCCAATTTCTGACAGTACATAATATTTACGCATCTGAGTAGTGTAGTCTACTTGAAGTTTATGTTCCACTAAACTCATCGGGAGCCGTTTCGGGCCTCGAAACCAAAACCCATCAATTTATCTTTACCTTGTTCCCATCACATTTGAAAGTACTAGTGCTACAATTAAGTGCAAGCCTGCTCACACCTACTAGTACGTACCAAACCTGAACGTGTTCCCACTATGCAGGTATTAGTATTAGTGCTAGTACTTACGTTATAAAAAGCGGAAATACCTAACCGGAAATTACTCTACCTTTTTTCCTCATAAGTGCTTCTTCTTCGTCCGTCCTTGCCATGTCCATTGCGCAGAGCTCTAGGTCGAGAACTACTCGTAACAAGGGAGCGGCAACCAAGGCTGCGGAAAAAAAGAGGGCTCGCCGCGACGCAGAGACCTCGAAAGATCTCTCACGGGATGGCGATGGCTCCCAGGAGCGCCCTAGCTGCGGAGACGAACATGCCGAGCTGGCGGCGCTGGAGTCGTTATCCCTCGACGGTATGCCCGATCAGCTCAATAAACACCTCAATAAGCAGAAGGAGTTCATCCACGGCTTGGTGGAGCTGGTGAAGGAGAGCCTCGACGACATGCCTGCTGAGCTCAATAAGCAGGGGGAGTTGACCGCTGGCTTGGTGATGCTTCTCACGAAGAGCATTGCCTCAGAGAAGAAGGAAACCGGCGAAATCCTGCAACTTCAGGAGGACAAGGCGAAGCTCTGCCACGAGCTCGACCTGCCGAAGGAGAAGAACGCCGGCTGGAAGAAGCTGCATGAGAGTAGTAGTTCCTCAATCAAGATGCTACAGGCCCTCGTCACGGAACAGAAGGAGGAGTTGGCGGAGCTCCACATCGAGCACCTGGCTGCTGTCAAGGTACGTAATGCGGCAGTGAACAGATGATGAAGGCTCGTGTCGAGAAATCCCGCGTCACGGACAGAATGAAGGAGATGGTGGAGGAGACGCGCAAGGAGATGGAGGTCGTGGAGGCGATGAAGAAGCAGTTACGACTCTGCGGCGAATTAGATCATTTGGAGTGATAATCTTCCTTCTTCTTTTGCTCCTGTGTTTCTTCTTTTGCTTCTGGTGTTTCACCGCACGTGTCACGTTCTCTGCGGGGCATGAATAGAACAATGCTAACAATGAGATGGCTAGCAAATTAGATCATTTTTTATCGCCATATGGCACTGGGCTACCGTGTTTCGTGCTCCTCCGTTGTAGTACTATTCCAGTGGAAAACTTGAGTATACCGCACGGTTCTTTGCTCCTCCTCAGGTCGTCGACACATTTATACGAGCAGTCAAATCACAAGGCCCCGTCTTCCAGCAGTAATGAGTCGTCAAATCACAAAGGCCCTCGCCTGTCGTGAAAAGGACCAAGCTAGACTACCCTGCCCTCTAGCCTTTTAAAAAATGTATACATTTGTACAGCAGTAGTATCGATGGATTGCGCCATGGAGCAAATGTTGGGGAACATAGTAATTTCAAAAAAATTCCTACGCACACGCAAGATCATGGTGATGCATAGCAACGAGAGGGGAGTGTTGTCCACGTACCCTCGTAGACCAAAAGTAGAAGCGTTAACACAACGCGGTTGATGTAGTCGAACGTCTTCACGATCCAACCAATCCAAGTACCGAACCCACGGCGCCTCCGAGTTCAGCACACGTTCATCTCGATGACGTCCCGTGAACTCCGATCTAGCAGAGCTTCACGGGAGAGTTCCGTCAGCACGACGGCGTGGTGATAGTGATGATGTTGCTACCGACGCAGGGCTTCGCCTAAGCACCGCTACGATATGACCGAGGTGGAATATGGTGGAGGGGGCACCGCACACGGCTGGGAGAGATCAACTGATCAACTTGTGTGTCTAGAGGTGCCCCCCTGCCCCTGTATATAAAGGATCAAGGGGAGAGGCCTGCCGGCCCTCTATGGGCGCGCTAGGAGGAGGAGTCCTCCTCCTAGTAGGAGTAGGACTCCCCTTTCCTACTCCTACTAGGAGGAGGAAAGGAAGGAGGAGAAGGAGAAGGAAGAAGAAGGAGGAAAAGGAAGAAAGTGGGGCCGGCCCCCTAGTCCAATTCGTTTTGGGCTAGGGGGGCCGCGCGCCCTGCCTCCTCTCTTCTACCACTTGGCCCATGAGGCCCATTACTTATTCCTCGTATTCCCGTAACTCCCCGATACCCCCGAAAATACCCGAATCACTCGGAACCTTTCCGATGTCCGAATATAGTCGTCCAAGATATCGATCTTTACGTCTCGACCATTTCGAGACACCTCGTCATGTCCCCGATCTCATCCGGGACTCCGAACTACCTTCGGTACATCAAATCACATAAACTCATAATATAATCGTCACCGAAACTTTAAGCGTGCGGACCCTACAGGTTCGAGAACTATGTAGACATGACCGAGACATGTCTCCGGTCAATAACCAATAGCGGAACCTGGATGCTCATATTGGCTCCCACATATTCTACGAAGATCTTTATAGGTCAGACCGCATAACAACATACGTTGTTCCCTTTGTCATCGGTATGTTACTTGCCCGAGATTCGATCGTCGGTATCTCAATACGTAGTTCAATCTCGTTATCGGCAAGTCTCTTTACTCGTTCGATAATACATCATCCCACAACTAACTTATTAGTTGCAATGCTTGCAAGGCTTAAGTGATGTGCATTACCGAGAGGGCCCAGAGATACCTCTCCGACAATCGGAGTGACAAATCCTAATCTCGAAATACACCAACCCAATAAGTAACTTCATAGACACCTGTAGAGCACCTTTATAATCACCCAGTTACGTTGTGACGTTTGGTAGCACAGAAAGTGTTCCTCCGGTAAACGGGAGTTGCATAATCTCAGTCATAGGAACATGTATAAGTTATGAAGAAATCAATAGCAACAAACTAAACGATCAAGTGCTAAGCTAATGGAATGAGTCAAGTCAATCACATCATTCTCCTAATGATGTGATCCCGTTTATCAAATGACAACTCATGTCTATGGTTAGGAAACATAACCATCTTTGATCAACGAGCTAGTCAAGTAGAGGCATACTAGTGACACTCTGTTTGTCTATGTATTCACACATGTATTATGTTTCCGGTTAATACAATTATAGCATGAATAATAAAAATTTATCATGACATAAGGAAATAAATAATAACTTTATCATTGCCTCTAGGGCATATTTCCTTCAGTCTCCCACTTGCACTAGAGTCAATAATCTAGTTCACATTACCATGTGATTTAATACCAATAGTTCACATCACCATGTGATTAACACCCATAGTTCACATCAACATGTGACCAACACCCAAAGGGTTTACTAGAGTCAATAATCTAGTTCACATCGCTGTGTGATTAACACCCAAAGAGTACTAAGGTGTGATCATGTTTTGCTTGTGAGAGAAGTTTAGTCAACGGGTCTGCCATATTCAGATCCGTACGTATTTTGCAAATTTCTATGTCAACAATGCTCTGCACGGAGCTACTCTAGCTAATTGCTCCCACTTTCAATATGTATCCATATTGAGAGTTGGAGTCATCTGGATTAGTGTCAAAACTTGCATCGACGTAACCCTTTACGACGAACCTTTTGTCACCTCCATAATCGAGAAACATATCCTTATTCCACTAAGGATAATTTTGACCAATGTCCAGTGATCTACTCCTAGATCACTATTGTACTCCCTTGCCAAACTCAGAGCAGGGTATACAATAGGTTTGGTACAAAACATGGCATACTTTTATAGAACCTATGGCTGAGGCATAGGGAATGACTTTCATTCTCTCTCAATCTTCTGCCATTGTCGGGCTTTGAGTCTTACTCAATTTCACACCTTGTAACACAGGCAAGAACTCTTTCTTTGACTGTTCCATTTTGAACTATGATAAGCACATTTCCTATTCATAATTTGGCACACAAGTATACCATATATTGTGTTATGACCATCAATTATTGTTATGAACTATTGCATATTTGAACAGAAATCATATAAAGGGATCATTTACTTGTGACTTGTTTCTTTTGCAGAAAAGTGCGCAAAGGCACTATAATCATCAAGATTTCTACTATGTGGCTATCGAGAAAAGTGAAGAAAAGAAGAGAAGGAAGAAGAGACTTGTGTGAGATGAAAGGAAGTAACCAGGGGGCTAGCTAAAGAAGTGGGAGGACTTTCTTGTGAAGAAAGAAGAGAAGGAGAAGGGCTAATGTGTAAAGTTTGCAGATCAAGGAGGGGATCAAAATCCCTAGATCGCTTCCATTCCCCTTCGGGCATGGCATTTCTCTCTCCCTCCCTTGCCTTCTTCTCCATCTCAGGCCGCCGCCACGGCCAGGCCGGCGTGGTAGGTGCGCCACCAGCACCTAGCGCCACCCATCCACCATCTTCGCCGCTGCGTCTCCCACCTCATCACCCATCTCCATCCACCATCAGCGCCGCCGCACCATTCACCACCACCAGCCACTGCTTCACTTACTCTGCTTCTCTTCTTCCCCTAACCCTGCTGCTGCTCCTCTTGCGCCGACCTGCTTCTGCTCCTTTTCCCCTTGTCTCGCTGCTGCTCCTCCACCTCTCTCCTCTCTGCCCGCTGCTGCTGCTTCCTCAACGTGACCCGCTGCTGCATCTTCTTCTCCTCTCTCTTGCTGCGCCCCTCCTCCTTCTCTTCTCCGCCTTGCTGCTGCTCCCTCCACTTCTCTTGCTGCTTCTTTTCTGAACCAAAACCCTTGCTACTGTTCTTCTTCACCAAACTGAACCTACTGCAGTTTCTCTCTCTGTATCTCTCCCTCTCGCTGTAATTTCTATGTATCAGAGATGTGTTAGACTCTGTATTATTTAGATTTGTGCTTGTTTGGTTGTTCTCTGTTGATCTGCAAGAAGTAGAACAATTTATCATCACTTTTGTTGATGTGTAAGAACTAGCTATATATGTCATATATATTCTGTACTTGCTGATGATTGGTGTCCAGTTTATTGTTCCTGTGATATATATACATATGTGTGTGTCTGTGATGTGATGCATTTTCTGTTTTGTCCTACATACTTGTTTCTTCCCTCTGTTAAATGTTAAATAGTTATATATATATATATATGTATATATATGTTCATGTCTTTTCAACTCCCTAGCCATTGATGTATGCTTGTGTTAGCATTTTATTTCTCAACTAAAACAAAAGCACCCAAAAAATACATTGAATAAAATCTGGATCTACCTTTGCTTATCTACATTTTCTTTGGCGACAGCCCTGTTTAGTTTAGTTTTACTTTCTTGCTTTCATCACCCGAATCGTGTTTACCTAGCTTTAGCCGAGCATAATCGCCATCGCCTAGTCTCTGTGGAGAACACGACATCCGTAGTTTGGGGCGTAAAACCCCCGCTATACTTATAGCTGATCAAACTACTTCAAAAACTTGTCAAGGTATGTACTCATTGAAAACTTATCAAGCGTCTTGATCTATCTCTATAGATCTTGATGCTCAATATGTAAGCAGCTTCACCGAGGTCTTTCTTTGAAAAACTCCTTTCAAACACTCCTTTATGCTTTGCAGAATAATTCTACATTATTTCCGATCAACAATATGTCATACACATATACTTATCAGAAATGATGTAGTGCTCCCACTCACTTTCTTGTAAATACAGGCTTCACTACAAGTCTGTATAAAACTATATTCTTTGATTAACTTATCAAAGCGTATATTCCAACTCCGAGATGCTTGCACCAGTCCATAGATGGATCGCTGGAGCTTGCATACTTTCTTAGTACCTTTAGGATTGACAAAACCTTCTGGTTGCATCATAAACAACTCTTCTTTAATAAATCCATTAAGGAATGCAATTTTGTATATCCATTTGCCAAATTTCATAAAATGCGGCAATTGCTAACATGATTCGGATAGACTTAAGCATAGATACGAGTGAGAAACTCTCATCGTAGTCAACACCTTTAACTTGTCGAAAACCTTTTGCGACAATTCTAGCTTTGTAGATAGTAACACTACTATCAGCGTCCGTCTTCCTCTTGAAGATCCATTTAATCTCAATGACTCGCCGATCATTGGGAAAGTCAATCAAAGTCCATACTTTGTTCTCATACATGGATCTCATCTCAGATTTCATGGCCTCAAACCATTTCGCGGAATCTGGGCTCATCATCGCTTCCTCATAGTTCGCAAGTTCGTCATGGTCTAGTAACATGACTTCCAGAACAGGATTACCGTACCACTCTGGTGTAGATCTCACTCTAGTTTACCTACGAGGTTCGGTAGTAACTTGATCTGAAGTTACATGATCATCATCATTAGCTTCCTCACTAATTATTGTAGTAGTCACGGGAACAGATTTCTTTGATGAACTACTTTCCAATAAGGGAGCAGGTACATTTACCAAGGGCTGGGCGTTCGGTATAAACCGAAAATTCAGTTTCTACCATTCAGTTTTTTTGAAAATTTGGTTAGACAAACTAGAAACCGAAAATGCTAGCTGAGATTAGCTAACCGAAAATTCAATTAACCGAAATTTCGGTGCGGTTTTCGGTTTTATGCCGAATGACCACGCCTCAAGTATCCATGCTCCGATTGCACTAGCTGCACCCTCTTATATAGGCAAAAAATCTGGCTAATCTCCTCGGTTGGGCGAGGTGGGACTAAAGGAGCGAATGGCCTGGTCAACTATTCGCATACTCGTACGCGCATGCACACCGTTCACCAAAAAAAGCCCACGTGAGCTGGGCCTTATCCTTGTTGGCACTTTGGTCAGGCAGGCCCACTTTATGTGAGATGCGCGCACGTCAGGTGGGCGATCGTGGGAGGCTGGTCGCGTCACTCCCGGGAGACGACGCTGCGCGCGTACAATCAGCCACGTCTGTTTGGTTTTTTTTCGGTTAACCAAGATGAAAACCGAACCTACCGAATTTTGTTCGGTTAGTGGACATAAAAACCGAATTTTTCTGTGACAGTAAAAAACCCCGAAAATTCGGTTTATTCGGTTTCGGCATTGGTTCGGTTTATGGTTTGTCGGTTCTTATGCCCACCCCTACATTTACCTGATCAAGTTCTACTTTCCTCCCACTCACTTCTTTCGAGAGAAACTCCTTCTCTAGAAAGGATCCATTCTCAGCAATGAATATCTTGCCTTCAGATATGTGATAGAAGGTGTACCTAACATTTTCTTTTGGGTATCCTATGAAGATTTACTTCTCCGATTTGGGTTCGAGCTTATCAAATTGAAACTTTTTTACATAAGCATTGCAGTCCCAAACTTTAAGAAATGACAGCTTTAGGTTTCTCGCCAAACCACAGTTCATACAGTGTCGTCTCAACGGATTTAGATGGTGCCCTATTTAACGTGAATGTAGCTGTCTCTAATGCATAACCTCAAAACGATAGTGGTAATCGGTAAGTGACATGATAGATTGCACCATATCTAATAAAGGACGGTTATGACGTTTGGACACACCATTACACTGTGGTGTTCCGGGTGGCGTGAGTAGTGAAACTATTTCACATTGTTTTAACTGAAGGCCAAACTCGTAACTCAAATATTTTACTTCTGCGATCGTAGAAATTTTTATTTTTGTTACGATGATCCTCCACTTCACTCTGAAATTCTTTTAACTTTTCAAATATTTCAGACTTGTGTTTCATCAAGTAGATATACTCATATCTGCTCAAATCATCTGTGAAGATCAGAAAATAATGATACCTGCCGCGAGCCTCAATATTCATTGGACCACATACATCAGTATGTATGATTTCCAACAAATCTGTTGCTCGCTCCATTGTTCCGGAGAACGGAGTCTTAGTCATCTTGCCCATGAGGCATGGTTCGCAAGCATCAACTGATTCATAATCAAGTGATTCCAAAAGCCCATCAGCATGGATTTTCTTCATGCGCTTTACACCAATATGACCTAAACGGCAGTGCCACAAATAAGTTGCACTATCATTATTAACTTTGCATCTTTTGGCTTCAATATTATGAAAATGTTTATTACCACGATCGAGATCCAACAAACCATTTTCATTGGGTGTATGACCATAGAAGGTTTTATTCATGTAAACAGAACAACAATTATTCTCTTACTTATATGAATAACCGTATTGCAATAAACATGATCCAATCATATTTATGCTTAACGCAAACACCAAATAACATTTATTTAGGTTCAACACTAATCCCGAAAGTATAGGGAGTGTGCGATGATGATCATATCAATCTTGGAACCACTTCCAACACACATCGTCACTTCACCCTTAACTAGTCTCTGTTTATTTTGCAACTCCCATTTCGAGTTACTACTCTTAGCAACTGAACCAGTATCAAATACCAAGGGGTTGCTATAAACACTAGTAAAGTACACATCAATAACATGTATATCAAATATAGCATTGTTCAGTTTGCCATCCTTCTTATCCGCCAAATACTTGGGGTAGTTCCGCTTGCAGTGACTAGTCCCTTTGCAGTAGAAGCACTTAGTTTCAGGCTTAGGTACAGACTTGGGCTTCTTCAATTGAGTAGCAACTTGCTTGCCGTTCTTCTTGAAGTTCCCCTTCTTCCCTTTGCCCTTTTCTTGAAACTAGTGGTCTTGTCAACCATCAACACTTGATGCTTTTCTTGATTTCTACCTTCGTTGATTTCAGCATCATGAAGAGCTTGGGAATTGTTTTCGTCACCCCTTGCACACTATAGTTCATCACGAAGTTCTACTAACTTGGTGATGGTGACTAGAGAATTCTGTCAATCACTATTTTATCTGGAAGATTAACTTCCACTTGATTTAAGCGATTGTAGTACCCAGACAATCTGAGCACATGCTCACTGCTTGAGCTATTCTCCTCCATCTTTTAGCTATAGAACCTGTTGGAGACTTCATATCTCTCAACTCGGGTATTTGCTTGAAATATTAACTTCAACTCCTGGAACATCTCATATGGTCCATGACATTCAAAACGTCTTTGAAGTCCCGATTCTAAGCCGTTTAAGCATGGTGCACTAAACTATCAAGTAGTCATCATATTGAGCTAGCCAAACGTTCATAACATCTGCATCTGCTCCTACAATAGGTTTGTCACCTAGCGGTGCATCAAGGACATAATTCTTCTGTGCAGCAATGAGGATAAACCTCAGATCACGGATCCAATCTGCGTCATTGCTACAAACACCTTTCAACTTAGTTTTCACTAGGAACATATAAAAAATAAAACAGGGGAGCTAAATGTGACCTATTGATCTACAACATAGATATGCTAATACTACCAGGAACAAGTTCATGATAAATTTAAGTTCAATTAATCATATTACTTAAGAACTCCCATTTAGAAAGACATCCCTCTATTCTTCTAAGTGATCACGTGATCCAAATCAACTAAACCATAACCGATCATCACGTGAAATGGAGTAGCTTTCAATGGTGAACATCAATATGTTGATCATATCTACTATATGATTCACGCTCGACCTTTCGGTCTCAGTGTTTCGAGGCCATATCTGCATATGCTAGGCTCGTCAAGTTTAACCTGAGTATTCTGCGTGTGCAAAACTGGCTTGCACCCGTTGTAGATGGACGTAGAGCTTATCACACCCGATCATCACGTGGTGTCTGGGCATGACGAACTTTGGCAACGGTGCATTCTCAGGGAGAACACTTTTATCTTGAAATTTAGTGAGAGATCATCTTATAATGCTACCGTCAATCAAAGCAAGATAAGATGCATAAAAGATAAACATCACATTCAATCAATATAAGTGATATGATATGGCCATCATCATCTTGTGCTTGTGATCTCCATCTCCGAAGCACCGTCATGATCACCATCGTCACCGGCGCGACACCTTGATCACCATTGTAGCATCGTTGTCGTCTCGCCAATCTTATGCTTCCATGACTATCGCTACTGCTTAGTGATAAAGTAAAGCATTAAAGCGCAATTGCATTGCATACAATAAAGCGACAACCATATGGCTCCTGCCAGTTGTCGATAACTCGGTTACAAAACATGATCATCTCATACAATAAAATTTAGCATCATGTCTTGACCATATCACATCACAACATGCCCTACAAAAACAAGTTAGACGTCCTCTACTTTGTTGTTGCAAGTTTTACATGGCTGCTACGGGCTTAGCAAGAACCGTTCTTACCTACGCATCAAAACCACAACGATAGTTTGTCAAGTTGGTACTGTTTTAAGCTTCGCAAGGACCGGGCGTAGCCACACTTGGTTCAACTAAAGTTGGAGAAACTGACACCCGCCAGCCACCTGTGTGCAAAGCACGTCGGTAGAACCAGTCTCGCGTAAGCGTACGCGTAATGTCGGCCCGGGCCGCTTCATCCAACAATACCGCCGAACCAAAGTATGACATGCTGGTAAGTAGTATGACTTATATCGCCCACAAATCACTTGTGTTCTACTCGTGCACAACATCAACGCATAAAACCTACGCTCGGATGCCGCTGTTGGGGAATGTAGTAATTTCAAAAAAATTCCTACGCACACGCAAGATCATGGTGATGCATAGCAATGAGAGGGGAGAGTGTTGTCCATGTACCCTCGTAGACCGAAACCGGAAGCGCTAACACAACACGGTTGATGTAGTCGAACGTCTTCATGATCCAACCGATCCAAGTACCGAACGCACGGCACCTCCGAGTTCAGCACACGTTCAGCTCGATGACGTCCCGCGAACTCCGATCCAGTAGAGCTTCACGGGAGAGTTCCGTCAGCACGACGGCGTGGTGACAGTGATGATGTTGCTACCGATGCAAGGCTTCTCCTAAGCACCGCTACGATATGACCGAGGTGGAATATGGTGGAGGGGGGCACCGCACACGGCTAGGAGAGATCAACTGATCAACTTGTGTGTCTAGAGGTGCCCCTGCCCCTGTATATAAAGGAGCAAGGGGAGAGGCCGGCCGGCCCTCTATGGGCGCGCTAGGAGGAGTCCTCCTCCTAGTAGGAGTAGGACTCCCCTTTCCTACACCTACTAGGAGGAGGAAAGCAAGGAGGAGAAGGAGAAGGAAGGAGAAGGAGGAAAGGGAGGAAAGGGGGGCCGGCCCCCTAGTCCAACTCGGTTTGGGCTAGGGGGCCGTGTGCCCGGCCTTCTCTCTTCCACCACTTGGCCCATGAGGCCCATTACTTCTTCCTCGTAATCCCGTAACTCCCCGATACCCCCGAAAATACCCGAATCACTCGGAACCTTTCTGATGTCCGAATATAGTCATCCAATATATCGATCTTTATGTCTCGACCATTTCGAGACTCCTCGTCATGTCCCCGATCTCATCCGGGACTCGGAACTACCTTCGGTACATCAAATCACATACATAATACAATTTTCACCGAAACTTTAAGCGTGCGGACCCTACGGGTTCAAGAACTATGTAGACATTACCGAGACATGTCTCCGGTCAATAACCAATAGCGGAACCTGGACGCTCATATTGGCTCCCACATATTCTATGAAGATCTTTATCGGTCAAACCGCATAACAACATACGTTGTTCCCTTTGTCATCGGTATGTTACTTGCCCGAGATTCGATCGTCGGTATCTCAATACGTAGTTCAATCTCGTTACCGGCAAGTCTCTTTACTCGTTCCGTAATACATCATCCCACAACTAACTTATTAGTTGCGATGCTTGCAAGGCTTAAGTGATGTGCATTACCGAGAGGGCCCAGAGATACCTCTCTGACAATCGGAGTGACAAATCCTAATCTCGAAATACGCCAACCCAACAAGTACCTTCGGAGACATCTGTAGAGCACCTTTTTAATCACCCAGTTACATTGTGACATTTGGTAGCACACGAAGTGTTCATCCGGTAAATGGGAGTTGCATAATCTCATAGTCATAGGGACATGTATAAGTTATGAAGAAAGCAATAGCAACAAACTAAACGATCAAGTGCTAAGCTAATGGAATGGGTCAAGTCAATCACATCATTCTCCTAATGATGTGATCCCGTTAATCAAATGACAACTCATGTCTATGGTTAGGAAACATAACCATCTTTGATCAACGAGCTAGTCAAGTAGAGGCATACTAGTGACACTCTGTTTGTCTATGTATTCACACATGTATTATATTTCCGGTTAATACAATTCTATCATGAATAATAAACATTTATCATGATATTAGGAAATAAATAATAACTTTATCATTGCCTATAGGGCATATTTCCTTCAGCAAAACTAACATGATGAAATTAAAGAAAAAAGGTGGTACATATAGAGAGCGCTCGTCGCCAAATTATGTATATACTATATGACACATCCCACTATGAAGGTACTAGTAACATAGACTAGTAATGTTACTCTCCACTATGACCAGCCAAAGTCGAGGCGCGGATACCAACAAGGGCCTGGTTGTGTCTATACTTGGACAACTCACCCGACTGCATGCGCACCAAGCAGATGAAGCTCGTGTCGTGTTGGTGCCGTGTGCGGCCCGCACATTAACCAAAACCTCGCGCCTCCATCTTAGCCTTTGAGTTTTAAACTTCTCAATCTCAAGGCCAAGGAGCAACATGAAACCTATGATTGAGCCAATCGAATGGTTGAGAACACTACAATTATTAGCTACAGATGCGTGTGTGAGAGAGGACGAGTGCGTGCATGCACCTCTTCTCAGAGTACAAGTGTATGTGGGTGGCATCCACCTAGGGAGCAGTGATGGTGCATGCGAGAAGTCCCGAGAGATAGGTGTAATGCATCTGAAAAAAAGACTAGTCCATAGCTCACCACGAGGCTATTCCTGTCGAACGCCAAGCGTAAGATATGCATCTGACGGTGCCAGCTTTTGCACGTACGCAGCAGTAGAAAAAGAACTAGTACCATGGCATATGCTACACCAAGGCTGACAAAACGTGCCGACGTTATGCCATCCAGGAATAGTGCCGCACTTCGAAACTATAATCGTCAATAAATTTTGAGCGCGTCTCATCACATTCCAAATTACTAGTACTACCATGCTATATTTAATTGCAAACCTGTTCACACCGATCACAACCTAAACGGTTTCCCACTTAGGAGCGTATTAGTAGTACTCGGTTATAAATACTACTATGCTAAGATGACTGCACATTCCTCCTCAACTCCTCATCCACAAAAAAACAATCAAGTCAATCAAGCCATAGCCAGCGTGAGTTCTGGGTCGAGAGATTTCCACCAGGGAGAGGTGAGCATGGAAGAGGAAGCACGAGAGATGTCCCGCCTCGCCGCGAAAGCAGCTGACATGTCCAGCCGCGCAGCAGTAGCAGCACAGAGGTCCTGCCGCGCCGCCGAAGCAGCAAGCAGGTCCCGCCGCGCCGTCGATGTAGCAGACTGGTCCAGCCACGCCGCAGAAGCAGCAGAGATGTCCCGCCGCACTGCGGCGTCCTGGGAAGATTTCTCGCGGGCAGGCGAGGACTCTTATAGGCGCATGCATGCGATGGTCCATAGCCAGATGGATCAGATCTCCGACTGGGCGAGGTTGTAGGACGAGGCTACCAGCGTCATCCGACAACTAGGGGAGGGCAATGCGAAGCTCCGGGGCGAGCGCCCTGCTGAGGGCGAAGATTGCCGAAAGGGCAAAGCAGGAGGAGGAGACCACTGCGTTGTTGCAGAGGACGGGCGTCATCATCAAGAAACTTATGGACGAGAATGCCATGCTCTGCATCGAGCGCAACAGGCTGGTGGAGGAATCCATGGATGCTGCCAAGCAGCGTATTAAGGACATGAAACTGATGAAAGAGATCATCGCCCGCTGCGAGAACTAGTCTCCGCGACCCGCAACGCATAAATAAAGTAGAGATCAGCGAGCCAGATTGTTGTATGTGTCTTCCTTCTTGATTTACCCTTGTGTATTTCGGGCGTAGCCGCATGTGGCTTTTTTAATTATCTTCCTAATTATGTAAGACAATTATTATCCACTCTCGTCGTCCTTATATATATTCATCAGTCTTGCTATAAGTCGTAGTGGATGCTATATAGGTCCATCGGATCTTACATCAAGATCCGTGCAAAATTTTCTTTTTAGATTTTCTTTTTTCTCTCTTAAATCTCAGTCGAGTGACACATTGCCACGCCACTAAACAGAGGCTCGGGCGCCATTAATGGAGACCTTGGGAGAGAGGTGGACGGCAGATGGAGGTCAAAGGGCTCGCACGCCTCCCGTACTCAAATAGCTACCCTGCATGGCGCCTCCTAGCTAATAAAAAAAGGGATGTGTGGCGGCACGTAAATGGTAAATAGAATGCCCACGGTTTCAATAATACTTGTGTTTCTGATTGTAACATGACAACACTTGTTCCAAAATGACTTTGTTGATTGTTAATGTGTGCGCCTTCACAAATCGGACAACAAAATTACCACAGCATTTCGGTGCCATGTCATGACACCAAGGCAAGTTTCATGATTTTCACACGTGTTTCGGATTTACAGGAATTAAAGAAACTAAGTTTCTCAAGGTTTCCAGCGAGCCATGACGCCCATATGTTTGAATTTCTTTCCCATTTCTGGCATGGGACATAGAAATTTACCCGAGGACACACATGTGATTTTTCAACTAGCTTTGGTGCACTGGAGCATGTGCTTGTATTTAAAATTTGAATTATGCACACAAAGGTGACACGCTCCCTCTTAGAACCACGAGCCTTCTTGAGAGAAGCTCCGGTTTACAAGAAACTTATACCAAAACTTGTTCCTATTCTGCAATTTTTTTACCACAGCATGGTAGTACCATGACATGACACCATGCCAAGTTTCATGATTTTCAGGCGTGTTTTGGATTTACAAGAATTTTAAACCAAGCTTCTCAATGTTCTCGGCCGAACCACGATGCCCAGATGTTTGAATTTCATTCCCTTTTCTTGCATGGGACCTAGAAATTCACCCGAGGACACACATGTGTTTTTTCAATCAACTTTGGTGCACGGGAGCATGTGCTTGTAGTTCAAATTTGAATTATGCACATTAAATGACCAGAAACTCAATTAATGTATAAAAAAGGCCAAACGAACCTGGAATAATTCCAAAATTTAACAGGGCACTCATATAGTTCTATGTTGCCTCTGTAAACAAAATCTGGGGGAGGCAGCGTATATTGTTTCGCACACAAAGGTATAAAGAAATAAAGAAATTAGCATACCTATTTAATTCTTGGGTTCTTATTATTTATGCCACTAGTTGTGTATCACTACTCGGTTTTTCCATTAGAAGTTACAACTACTCAAAAAATGCCATTGATCCGTGAGATGCCTTCTCAAAAATGCAACAAGATATCTAAAAATGCCATCGTTAAGTTAGATGTTTGCTCAGAAATGCCATTAGACATTGTTATTTTCACGTCAGACCCGTTGACCATGTTACATGACAAAAATAAGCCGATTCTCACAATGATAAGTTAATGGTGTCCGACACAACACACCCCGCAAATAAAACTAAGCACCCTAGAATTCTTTGACAAAACTAAGCACCCTAAAATTCTTTGACAACTAAACTGCTGGCTATATGATGTTGGCCATATATATTGTGTGTATACAATGTGAAGAAACGAGTGGTAGTACTATACCAACTAAAAGATGAAATGTACGAAATATAACGAGAAGAAACATGACATATGTAACGCCTCATATGTAACTTGCCATATTTGTATTCCAACTCTTGCCATTTTCGACACTAAGTTATGTTATTCCCTCGTGAATGGGTTTTGTCTTCGTTTTGCTTTTGCCCATGTCATGCATCTCATATCATGTCATCATGTGCATCGCATTTTCATACGTGTTTGTCTCATGCATCCGAGCTTTTTCCCCATTGTCCGTTTTGCATTCCGGCACTCCTACGCCCTCCGGAGTCCCCTTTTGCCTCTTTTCGTGTGCGGGTGTTAAACATTCTCGGATTGGACCAAGACTTGCCAAGCGGCCATGGTATACTACCGGTAGACCGCTAGTCAAGTTTCGTGCCATTTGGAGTTCGTTTAATACTCCAACGGTTAACCGAGGAACCGTAAAGGCCTCATGTGTGTTGCAGCCCAACACCCCTCCAAAGTGGCCCAAAACCCACCAAAACCCTTTCCATCCTCTCGTTCGTTCAATCACAATCGCGTGGCCGAAAACCACACCTCATTTGGAGTCTCCTAGCTCCTTCTATGTATAAATAGGTGCCTCTCGCCAAAAATCCCGGATGAAACCCTAGCCTCTTCCTCCTCCCGCCGTCGGACGTGTCCGGATCGGGCCGGACACGTTCGCCCGCCGCCGCCCGACCTATCGCGCGCCGACACGTGGTGCAGCCCGCGCCCACATCGCCGTCCGCCTGCCCGAGCCCGGGTCGGGCCCCCCAAGCCCGCGCTCGCCGTCCCGCGTCTGCCCGCCGCCTCGCGCCACCCGGGAGCTCGCCGCGCCGCCGCCTTTCGCCCACGCTGGCGACCGCCGCCTCCTCTCCACTCGCCACCGACCCCGACCACGGCCGCAGCCCTCACCGCCCCGGAGCGCCGCCACCGGCCACCGGAGATCGCCGCACCGTCCCCGGTCTCCGGCTCCGGCGTCTTGCCCGTCTCCGGTGACCTCCTCTTTCTCCGGCCACCGCAACATCGAGCTCCGGTGAGAGCTCCGTCGAACCTCGGTTCGTGTGCCTCAGATTTGGATCCAAAACTTAGGGTTGACTCCGTTTACTGCCTAAGTCCCTAATATTTTTCTGGCATGTTCATCGCATCATAACTTTGCATCCTTAGCTCCGTTTTGCGCGTGTGATATATCAAATTGTTCGTCTGGATGTGATCTTCATTTCATTCCATTGCACCATGCTTGTTTGAGTCCATATTTTTGCCATGTTTAATGTGTGCCTCCTATGAACGTGAGCCCTACATGTGTTTTGGGCTATGCCATGCCATCTTTACAGGGGTGTATGCCATGTATTTTTGTGATCATTGTTGTGACTAGCACAAGCATCCAAAGTAGCTCTCGTGATGTTGTTGATTTTAGGGACTTAGAATTCTTCTAAGTCATTTCCCTGATGATATTTTTATGCCTTGTATTCATGTTGCTACAAAGTGATCCATGCCTCTTTTGAGCATGTTCAGTAAGGATGTTTTTGAGATATTGTTATGTTCTAGCCATACATGTCTTTGTTTGCAATTATGGAGTACCCTAGCATGACTCAATCTTGCTCTACTTTTTCTATAAAATGTTCCTGGCAGATTGTTTACGTGCTAATCAATTTTGCCGAGGTTGTTGTAGTTGATCCATGCATTCTATGAGTTTGTTATTGCCATGGTTAGCTTATTGATCATGTCTTCTTGCTGGGTGTATGCTTAGTTTGTCATGCAATGCCTTGTGGTGAGTGCATCGAGCTCGCAAACATGCCTACGTAACTCTGTTTTTGCCATGACCAGTTTTCTGATAAGTCCGAATCTGTTAACGAAACTTGCTATGTTTACATGGGTACCATTATATTTTCTGATCCTTTTTGGCTTATGGTCAGTAAGGGACTTTTGTTATATGCTTTGAGTATTTTCATGTCGTGCCTTGCTTTTCCATGATATGTTCCTGTAGCCTGTTCTTATCTTGCTCTAAACATTGCTTCCTGATGTTAAATCCTGACTTGTTTTTTTTCACAAAGTCTGTGAACCTGATATCTTTTGCACTTTTGCCATGCTTGTTTGACCCTGCTATTTTGTGATTTAGCCGTAGCTTAGTGTTCATCTTTTGTCAAGCATCTTGAGTGGATCACTACAATGTGCTTTGTTGCTATGTTAGAGTGCAGTAGCTTAATTTCTTGTTGCATTTTAGATGGCATCATGCTGTTAATCGCAGAATTGTGCCATTATTGTTTTGCTTGGCATTTGCAAACCGTGCATCCGATTCCGATGATCTTTATATCGATTTCAACCGAAATCAACTCATCTTTCTAGCAGCGCTCTTGGTTTGTCAATTTGAGGCCTGGTTCAATATTTTCCTTCCGGAGCATGCATATGCATTGCATATCACATCCCGCATATCATGCCATGTTTTGCATCATGTTGCTTGCGCATTGCACCGTAGTTGATCGTGGTTCCCTTTTGCTTGTGTTCTTGCCTTGGTTAGAAGCGTGAGACGAGTACGTGATCGAGGAACCCATTGAGTATGCTTACGAGGATCAAGCTTACGTCAACTCGGAGAACTTTGCAGGCAAGATGACCATACCCTCGAAATCACTTCTATCTTTGCTTGCTAGTTGCTCGCTCTATTGCTATGCCTATGCTACGATACCTACCACTTGCTTTATCATGCCTCCCATATTTCCATGTCAAGCCTCTAACCCACCTTGTCCTAGCAAACCGTTGTTTGGCTATGTTACCGCTTTGCTCAGCCCCTCTTATAGCGTTGCTAGTTGCAGGGGAAGATTGGAGTTTGTTCCTTGTTGGAACATGGTTATTGTTGGGATATCATTATTATATCTTGTTTACTTTAATGCACCTATATAGTTGGTAAAGGGTGGAAGGCTCGGCCTTATGCCTGGTGTTTTGTTCCACTCTTGCCGCCCTAGTTTCCGTCATACCGGTGTTATGTTCCTTGATTTTGTGTTCCTTACGCGGTTGGGTTATAATGGGAACCCCTTGATAGTTCACCTTGAATAAAACTCCTCTAGCAAGGCCCAACCTTGGTTTTACCATTTTCCACCCAGGCTTTTTCCCTTGGATTCTGTGGACTCAAGGGTCATCTTTATTTTAACCCCCCCCCAGGCGAGTGCTCCTCTGAGTGTTGGTCCGAAATAGGCAGCCCGCGGGGCCACCTCGGGGCAACTCGACGGTTGGTTTTACTTGTAGCTTGACCTATCCGGTGTGCCCTGAGAATGAGATACGTGCGACTCCTATCAGGATTTGTCGGCACATCGGGCGGCTTTGCTAGTCTTGTTTTACCATTGTGAAGATGTCTTGTAACCGGGATTCCGAGTCAGATCAGGTCATCCTTGGAGAAGGAATATCCTTCGTTGACTGTGAGAGCTTGTGATGGGCTAAGTTGGGACACCCCTGCAGGTATTTGAACTTTTGAAAGCCGTGCCCGCAGTTATGGGTAGATGGGAATTTGTTAATGTCCGGTTGTTGAAAACCTGAAACTTAACTTAATTAAAATGGATCAACAGCGTGTGTAGCCGTGATGGTCTCTTTTTGGCGGAGTCCGGGAAGAGAACACGGTCTCGTGTTATGCTTGAACGTAAGTAGTCTAGGATCACTTCTTGATCATAGATTCTCGAACGTGCTTTGCCTTCTCTTCTCGCTCCCATTTGCGTATGTTAGCCACCATATATGCTAGTGCTTGCTGCAACTCCACCTCATACCGTTTCCCTACCCATAAGCTTAAATAGTCTTGATCGCGAGGGTGTGAGATTGCTGATTCCCCGTGACTCAAAGATTACTTCCAAAACCAGATGCAGGTGCCGATGATACCGTTCCAGGGGATGAGACTAAACTCAAGTGGGAGTTCAATGAGGACTCAGGACGTTACTACGTTTCCTTTCCAGACGATCAGTAGTGGAGCCCAGTTGGGCGATCGGGGATCTTATGCATTTGGGGTTGTCTTTATTTTGGTTCTGTAGTTGGACCTTGATTGTATTTGGATGATTGTAATGCTATATTTATGTATTGTGTGAAGTGGCGATTGTAAGCCAACTCTGTACCTCTTTCTTATTCAGTACATGGGATGTGTAAATATTACCCCTCTTGTGACATTGCCTACAATGCGGTTATGCCTCTAAGTCGTGCTTCGACACGTGGGAGATATAGCCGCATCGTGGGTGTTACAACATAGTTCTGCTGGGGGCTCAACACGACACACCCCTCAAATAAAACTAAGCACACCAGAAATTAAACTAAGTAACTAATCCGGTAGACACTTCATTAGAACCACCATGAGCAACGACATAGCAACCTTACTCGGAGTCCTCGTCCACGTCCTCGACTTCGTCCTTGTCCCTCTTCCTCTTGGGCGATACTTCTTTGCTTGAACCACACATTTGGCTCTTGCTCTTCATCCAACCCTTGTAGGTATTGAAACAAAGGTAGTCATCCATTGCAGCGTAGTGGATGTGGTCTATATCTAGTACAGTCCACTGCCATGCACGATGAAACGTGTGTAGAGGTTTCTTCAGTTCACCGTACGAAGGACGAACCATGGCTCCTGCCAGGGTCCGCACTGAAGGCTGATCAAGGGAGGGCACCAGCCCGTCCTTCTAGAGGTCGAAGGGGTCGCCTACAACGAGGCCTATCCAACCCAGGATTTCCTTGTCGTTCCTAAAGTCTACAGTAACGAATTTGACTCGGCCGCCCTTGAGGAACTTCTTAGATTCCTCGCACTCAACGTCGGCATGGCATATGTGGTAGACCAAGCATAAGTCATTCACGCAAACCTGGATCACGGCGGGCTTCTTCTTCTCTGCCTCCTTTAGATTCGTCTAGCTTCCCAGGACTATGGTGTACTCAACATCTAGCCCAGCGACCCACTCATCATTTGAGTTTTCGAACATGCATTTGAAGCAAGCAAGGCATTCTTTCACCATTGCAGAAGAACGGGTGTAGATGACGTCGAACTCATCGCCGGTGATGGTTCTAACCTTGTACTCACCGCTGGTCATGGATATTTGGGACACCATGGATTTGGGAGGAGGGTTAGGATTAGTGGAACTACTGAAATGTGAAAGGATGGGACAACTAGGAGCGGTTTATCAGTTGTAAAAATGTCGAGGGGGGGGCGCGTGCGAATGGCAGGGTAGTGGCTTGCCTGGTGGATAAATGGATTCATACACGGTACTATGGGGGCCCAATTAGATGTCATGTCTACTCGACGCCCAATTAAATGGCTTTCGATGTCATGTCAAGCGTCGGGAAAATTACAGGTGATATGAAGCTTTCCATTCTCCCATGATATGCGCTTCCGAGAGCCCTTGGATCTAAGATCGAACGGTTGCATGGCATGATTCTAGACCTATGGGTGAATATCATATCCTGAAGGGTTATTCTGCAAAATTTCAGCAACTTAGCATGCGATCGTTCGATCTCAGATCCAAGGGCTGCGAGCAGCCCGTATCATGGTCGCGCCTTGTAGCGACCTGACCCGAATGGATCAAGTCTCTGTGTTTAAGTGTCATCCCTGGATCGGTATCCTGCCAAACACAGTACTCGAAGGATTTATAACAGAGGTAAATCACATGTATAAAGTAACGTAAATACTATTACCTCAATCCATATAGTCGAAGCAACAAGGTTGTGGATTCCCATCAACACCAACGGCAAAGTTGAGTGTAGAAATCGTAACCCTAACGTATCACTTACTCGTTGTAACATAATCCTGCAACATGAGACGTTGCAGCCCGAAACGGGTCAATACATTGAATGTACAGGCAAAGTCACACCATAGAGAATGATGAATAAAGACTATCACTACATGCATAGTTGGCTGGTGGAAAAGCTCTATGGTTATAAGGTTTTTGCGTAAAGCCAATTTTTCCCTACTGCAAAGGAATAAATTTTATTTAACTATCATGGTGGTTGTTGAACATTGAGAATGGTTGACATCATTCTCAATCCCAATTAAGCATCATCATTAAAACCCAACAATATTCATTTAAAGTAACGTGATGAGATAACAGGATAATCCAAGAACTAGATACTCAAGATGTCCATAACCGGGGACACGGCTAATCATGATTAGTTTATACACTCTGCAGAGGTTTGCGCACTTTTCCCCACAAGACTCGATCGCCTCCGTTGGATTTCTCGCACTACATGGTGTTTGAGAAACGGATGACCGAGACATAGTCTTTCAGAAGCGCTAGCACCTTACGATCGGGTAGATCGTACCACCTACAACCCCTACATCTGCTAGTCTACCACTGTAAGAGTTCGCGCAACTTAGTCAACTATGCCAGAGCCCATAATGGCTTGTGGCTGCACACGGAAGTTTCTAGTATGAATAATCTCATGATCCCTTTGAGCCTGGGTGGCGGTCCAAAGAAAAACAGGCAAGTCTTGGAAACCCCAGGTGCCTCAATCCACCCAGATGTGTGTTTAAGTTGCCACCTTAGATAAACCATTAATTATCAATCTCACATCTGTCATGGATATCACTCACCCAATCCACGTCTACTAGCATAGCATGGCATAGTAAGCAAACATAGAAGTAACTCCCAAAGTTTTGAATGCAGGGCAATAGGTTCCTACCTCATCAACTACTTCCCATCCCACAATTTAATTAGATCCTAATCATGCAATGTGTGAGGATTGATATAATGCAATAAAACTAGGTTGTAGAAAAAGGTATGATCAAAGTGTGAAATTGCTTGCAATGTTGATGAAGATGATTCGCACTCATAACTCTTGATAGCTCTACTCGTCACACTCCGGTCAATCTATCGTAAGCAAGCAATAGTAACCACACATAAGCAATCACTCAAAAGATCAGAAAGAACGAAGAAGACGATTCGGTAACATCAAAACCAAGCAAATAACTCTTGCAACATAAAACTATTTCTAACAGTACCAAAATTATGTGAATTTGGCCTTATTAGAATGTTTAGGTCAAGAGCTTCGATTTGCAAAAAGAATCAGCTCAAACGGAGTTATGAAACTCAAGTTATGATCAAACGAAGTTTGAATTCAAATCTGATCTAATTCAAATTTTAAACTTTTCAAAAACATGTTTGAGTTGGATTACTGGATAGAGGGGATCATAACGAATAAGTGGGCGTTGGTTTCATCTAATTCCGACTAACGAGCAAAAACTTATGGTCGTTTGAAAACCAGGGGCTAATCTGTAAATAAATAAATTCATAGACAGGTCCCTAACGAAATTTAAACAAAAAAAGAAAAAAAACTAAATAGTGAACGTTCGCTACGAAATCCTAACGAACGAAAACGTTCGCTGAAACTACCTAAACAGAAAACGTTCATTAAATAGATCAAAAAAAACTAAACCATTTTTTTAAACAAAACCGTGAAAACCAGCGGACCGGGGCAACGTTTTTTAAAAAAAAAACGGCGGCATATCGGGTTAGGGTTTACCCGAACTCCGGTGAGGACGGGCAGACGGCGGCGGCGGCTCCAACGAACTCGGGGACGGTGGCCCCGAGGTCGGCGGCGAGGGGCGGAGACAGCGGCGAGGGGCGGAGGTGGCGGTGGTGGCGGAGCAGCGGCTTCGACGCCGGAGTTCGTCGGCGGCAGCGGCGGCTTCGCGATGCGGGCGGCGGCGCGAGAGGAGAGAGAGAGGGGCGGCGGGGCCGGCGCATTTATAGGAGGCGGGGCCTCGGGTGCGTGGAGGAGGGGGCAGGAGGAGCCCGGCCTCGGTACGGACGCCAAGGTCGGCGGCGGCATCGTGGCGGCTCGGAACTGCGTCCCGAGCTCGGGGTAGAGCGGTGGGGAGCTGGGCCACGGCCTGGCTCGGGCGCTGGGCCGGCCCAGTCGGTGAGGGAAATTTTTTTAATAAAGATTTTTTCCACACAAACAAAACAAATAAAAACATACAGAAATAAAAATATTATATAGGCATATAATATATCAAAATTTTCAGAAAAAGATTTTCTACGATATGAACATTTTCCTAGCATTAAATAAAATACACACCAATTCGGATAAAACAAAGAGTGCTACTGGTCTATTAAAATCCAGCAACAATCATTTTTAAAAAATACCAAAATGATTTCAAATTAATTTTTCTCCAATTTTCTAATGTAGGGAATCATGTTACCCTAATTTCCATATAGTTTATTTTTGGAGAAAAATAATTTGAGTAAAACTCAAATAACTCCAAATTGAAAATAAATTCAAAAGAACTTTGAATTTAATTCTTTGAAACTCCCAACTCATATTTCATGTAATTTGAAGAAGTCATTTTATCTTCTCTCGTGAAAATCATTGAGTTGCATAAAGTTTCAGAATTGAAAATATTTTCAAATGAAATTCAAATATTTTCAACAACCCTTTTCATTTAATTTAAATGGAAGAAGTCATATCATCTTCGCTCAATGGTTTTGTAATGAAAAGAATTTGAATTCACGGAGATCAAAAAGCAAATATGAAAGTTTGGGAAAGTCCTTTTATTCCCTTTCATTTAACTTTCAAAAAGTTTCGAATTCGCTCACTTTCAGACAATCAATCAAACAATCAGTCAAATCTATCTATTTATTATAACATTCCAAAATTTAGAATTTTGGGATGTTACAAACCTACCACCCTTAAATGAATCTCGTCCTCGAGATTCGGAGAGGCTAGCAAGAAAAAGGTTAGGGTTTGGGGGTCTCCTCAAATCCATCAATCGTCTCCGGGGTCTGGGGTGCTACCACCCTTAGAAACATCGTTACGGTCCCATCAATACTCATATACTCCATCCTTATTCTTGACAGTGTCGGTCTTCTTAGATCTTCAGGATAATTCCTTATCCGGGCTCTTCCGGTAGTGGCATAACCTTACCACAATTTTTCTATCTTTTCATCTTGGTAAGGTTCTTCCGAGATTGGGTCTTCTTAGCTGACGGGTCTGGCGCCAAAACTAAACAACTATCGATATCTCATGGTGGTCAACAATTTGTGGTTTCTCCTGCAGGAAATGGGTCTGGGTGATCCTCACCGTATAACCTACGGTTGGCAAAGCTGCCGTGTACAAGGGAAAAATACTCATACCATTCTAAGGCTTAAACAAGGTTTAATATCGCCGTCTCTCTACTATAGGTAAGTCACTCAGATTTACCATCCCATATAGCAAGGCGAATAATAAGAGTAAGTCGATATGGTGATCAATCCATCCCGCACCCAAATCATTACCTTGTATACGGTTTAGCGAATCTCGCATTCTAACACTCGGTCATCCTCACAAGCATTGCAGAATTTCTCTTGTCGACGAACCAAGTTCGGATAAATCCATAGATTCTGTAAGCCAGACAAACATCTATCGTTCCTTCACAACTCTCAGGTTTTGCGTTACTCCTATAAAATCGTCTGCCGATAAACGTCGTATCTTCCTCCAGGGTTTTTCCTTCAGCAAGAATGTGCTTGCTTCTGGGCAGGTCCTGGGGCCTGTGGGTTATGGCCCATCTCGTCACTTGTAATCCTTGAACTTATCATTGGGCAACTTATCATTATTCCATCTTCCAACTTCCTAGTATTCTTAAATCCATCCAATTGTACTGTCTTCCTTCCTTCTATTGGCACCAAACTAGGACATGATTACTCAGACTCATCATGGAGTTTCCATTGATCCATATTTCCGACATCATACCTCCTTTATATCCAATAGTAATTCATCTCTTCATCCTCATGGGATATCCCTCATACCGAGATAAAAACTTATACTTATGAAGTCCATATTCCACTTCGTGGAACATCATTATCCTTTCCGCTGTCAAGCATCCTTACAGGGGAATATTGGCCATCTCTGCATGGCACTTCTTCAACTGGGAAACATGAAACACATCTTGAACTCCTGACAGTCCTTCGGGTAACTCAAACTTGTATGCCACTTCTCTCATACGCTCCAAAACTCGGTATGGTCCTACAAATCTCGGGGCCAACTGTCCCTCAACTCTAAATTGTTTAACTCCTTGCAGAGGGAACACATGAAGACATGCTCTGTCTCCAATTTCATAGACTACCTCCTTGAGTTTTTGAGTCTGCATAACTCTTCTGCCTGGACTGAGCTACCTTCAGTCTATCTCGAATCAACTTAACATTCTCTTCTGACTCCTTGATCACATTTGATCCAAACAACTGACGGTCTCCAACTTCATCCCACATACTCTTGGGGTATCACACATATCGAGACAAAACTCGTATTCATTTTGTCCGAAATCCATTACAGGGTACTACCACCCTTAAAATGCACAAATCTTCCATAGACCATATTTCTCATATCCTCAGAATGGCCAACATTCTTCTTCATAGAGTAACAACTCATAAAATCCATATCAGTTCCAATGATGCTACTTTATTCATTCTCAAATGATTACAATCTCTCGCTTCTCAACACCTCAAAGAAAAATGTTCTCACTTCCACTACTCCATTTCTTTTGTTGCAAACTCAACTATCTAGAACAAGTTTCCTTCTCCTTGGGGCATTCTCTGGCAAAGTGCCCTGCTCCATTACAACTAAAACATATTACTTCTGACAAGTATCGAGGTTTCCTTTTGGGGCAACTGTTGAGGTAGTGCCCTGACTCCTTGCACCTATAACAGGTGATATGACTCAGGTCCCTCCTGGAATCCAATCTGCTTCTCTTCCTGGACCTTTCCATTCCAATTAGGGCTTCTATTTCCTGTGGGTCATACTCTACTTCCTCTGTCGGGAATTCTACTAAATCCCCATTCAAACAATTTTGGGAGATGTGTCCTTCTTATCCATATGAATAACAAGACTTAGTGCAGGGTTTACCCGGGTCTTCTTTAGGTGTGTCCTCCACCTCTTCCTTCATCACAGTTTCTTCTAAAATTCCCATAAGGGCTCCTTTCATTACTTCTTTCTTCTGCTAGATGGTTCGTTGTACCATGGGGTAGGTGTGGCACTGAGCAGGATAGTGGGTAGTCCCTTCACACAAGAAACAAGTAATCTTCCTAGTTGGGCATTCTTCAACTAGGTGACTTCCTTCACAATTAGGGCACTCATCCTTGTGTTCTTTATGGGTGTGTCCGATTTCTCCACAAATATTGCATGCACAAGGTTTCTTCATATCCTTTCCATAAGGTTTCAACTTCTGGGACACAAACCGAGACTTTGGCAGAGTCAACTTAATATCTTTCCAAGTGGTTACTCCTTGCCATCCATTCATGGTTTGGTATATCCTCCATCAAGTAGCAGCACCTCTTTCAAAGCACTAAAGAGCATGCTGGGTCATATCATTTCCAACTATAGGGTTATTCTACATGTGATCTTCCATGTCCTAAATTCATCGGTCTGTCTCCAACTGACTCATCGGTCCAGAAAATACAAGCTCATCTCCATTCATCCTCTATTGGGTCCATGTGGGTTTGGGGTAAGATAAGAGAGAGGGAGAGGGATACACACAATACAAACAAAAGTTTAGAAAAGATAGATTTTTGTTGTGGCTGTCGAAAAAAAAACATCAAACAAATGACAGCTCACAAACACGGCATCTAACGTAGGTATATAACAGGGGTTTGGACTTCTAAGGTCAATAAATCTTCAACGTCTCCAAATTCTTCAAGCCTTGTTCATGCCTCCAATGGCTTCTTCCGATCATGCTTGTCTTTCTCAAGTTCTTTTGCCAGATCAACTCTGTTGACGCGAAATCTCTCGTGACGTCCTTTAATATTCCGGAGTTGCATTTCAAACTTCTGGTTTCAACATCCTTCACATGAACCATGGTCATACTGTGCTTCAGTTCCTGACAATTCTCCGGTATCTCGAGGTTGTAGCTCCTCCAACTTGGCTACTCTCATCTTCAGGATCCTGAGTTCCTCACGAAATGCTCCTTGTCAAAATACGGCTTCTTGTAGCTTTAAACTTCTTGATTTACTACTCCAGATCTTGGTGATACACCAGCTAAGTTTAAAACTGCATCCTTTGCTGATAGATGCTCCATCAGCCTTCTACCATCCAATCCTTCCAAAGGAATGCATGCTTAGCTCAGCTCGGTGACCACAGTATCAATGGTGATGACATCACGGATAACCGTGTTTCTGCTTGTCATTGCCATGAGCTATCTTGCCAGTTGACATCTCCTGCCTTAGGGTTTTCTTGACAAAACTTTGAGTTCTCAACTCTCCATGTTTCAGGCTTTCTCCGATACACCTTGATCTGGGGTATTGACAACTTCCATAGTCTTCCAAGTTCCACAATGGCAGCCTTCCTAGGTCATACAAATCTAGAAGTTTTATAGGTCCTTCAAATTCTCCTAGTCCTTGGTGTCTTCAACTGTTGTAGTTTCCATTATTCAGATGCACGGTAAAATCTCCTTCATTCCGTAGTGGTCGTGGTTCTCCGATATCTTGTACTTCTTGGAGTGGTCTCATCAGTGGAATCTTCGAGTGGTCAAAAGGGGAAAGGGGTATGGTCTCACTAAAGGGAATTTTTGAATAAGCTCAGAAGAGAAGAGGGGTAAAAGATCTTTTTGTAGAGAAAAAATCTTTGCTATGGGCTTGCCAGTTTCTAGGGTCATGTCCTACAGTCAACATGTGCTCTGATACCATCTTGTACCGACCTGACCCGAATGGATCAAGTCTCTGTGCTTAAGTGTCATCCCTGGATTGGTATGCTGACACACACAGTACTCGAAGGATTTATAATAGAGGTAAATCACATGTATAAAGTAACGTAAATACTATTACCTCAATCCATATAGCGGAAGCAACAAGGTTGTGGATTCCCATCAACACCAATGGCAAAGTTGAGTGTAGAAATCGTAACCCTAATGTATCACTTACTCGTCGTAAGATAATCCTGCAACATGAGACGTTGCAGCCCGAAACGTGTCAGTACATTGAATGTACTGGCAAAGTCACACCATAGAGAATGATGAATAAAGACTATCACTACATGCATAGTTGGCTGGTGGAAAAGCTCTATGGTTATAAGGTTTTTGCGTAAAGCCAATTTTTCCCTACTGCAAAGGAATAAATTTTATTTAACTATCATGGTGGTTGTTGAACATTGAGAATGGTTGACAGCATTCTCAATACCAATTAAGCATCATCATTAAAACCCAACAATATTCATTTAAAGTAACGTGATGAGATCACAGGATAATCCAAGAACTAGATACTCAAGATGTCCATAACCGGGGACACAGCTAAACATGATTAGTTTATACACTCTTCAGAGGTTTGCGCACTTTTCCCCACAAGACTCGATCGCCTCCGTTGTATTTCTCGCACTACATGGTGTTTGAGAAACAGATGACCGAGACATAGTCTTTCAGAAGCGCTAGCACCTTACGATCAGGTAGACCATACCACCTACAACCCCTACATCTGCTAGTCTACCACTGTAAGAGTTCGCGCAACTTAGTCAACTATGCCAGAGCCCATAATGGCTTGTGGCTGCACACGGAAGTTTCTAGTATGAATAATCTCATGATTCCTTTGAGCCTGGGTGGCGGTCCAAAGAAAAACAGGCAAGTCCTGGAAACCCCAGGTGCCTCAATCCACCCAGATGTGTGTTTAAGTTGCCACCTTAGATAAACCATTAATTATCAATCTCACATCTGTCATGGATATCACTCACCCAATCCACGTCTACTAGCATAGCATGGCATAGTAAGCAAACGTAGAAGTAACTCCCAAAGGTTTGAATGCAGGGCAATAGGTTCCTACCTCATCAACTACTTCCCATCCCACAATTTAATTAGATCCTAATCATGCAATTTGTGAGGATTGATCTAATGCAATAAAACTGGGTTGTAGAAAAAGGTATGATCAAAGTGTGAACTTGCCTGCAATGTTGATGAAGATGATTCGCACTCATAACTCTTGATAGCTCTACTCGTCACACTCCGGTCAATCTATCGTAAGCAAGCAATAGTAACCACACATAAGCAATCACTCAAAAGATCAGAAAGAACGAAGAAGACGATTCGGTAACATCAAAACCAAGCAAATAACTCTTGCAACATAAAACAATTTCTAACAGTACCAAAACTATGTGAATTTGGCCTTATTAGAATGTTTAGGTCAAGAGCTTCGATTTGCAAAAAGAATCAGCTCAAACGGAGTTACGAAACTCAAGTTATGATCAAACGAAGTTTGAATTCAAATCTTATCTAATTCAAATTTTAAACATTTCAAAAACATGTTTGAGTTGGATTACTGGATAGAGGGGATCATAACGAAGAAGTGGGTGTTGGTTTCATCTAATTCCGACTAACGAGCAAAAAGTTATGGTCGTTTGAAAACCAGGGGCTAATCTGTAAATAAATATATTCATAGACAGGTCCCTAACGAAATTTAAACAGAAAAAGAAAAAAAAACTAAATAGTGAACGTTCTCTACGAAATCCTAACGAACGAAAACGTTCGCTGAAACTACCTAAACAGAAAACGTTCATTAAATAGATGAAAAAAAACTAAACCATTTTTTTAAACAAAACCGTGAAAACTAGCGGACCGGGGCAACGTTTTTTTTTCAAAAAAAAACCGGCGGCAGATCGGGTTAGGGTTTACCCGAACTCCGGTGAGGACGGGCAGATGGCGGCGGCGGCTCCGGCGAACTCGGGGACGGTGGCCCCGAGGTCGGCGGCGAGGGGCGGAGACGGCGGCGAGGGGCGGAGACGGCGGCGAGGGGCGGAGGTGGCGGTGGTGGCGGAGTGCGGCGGAGCAGCGGCTTCGACGGTGGAGTTCGTCGGCGGCAGTGGCGGCTTCGCGATGCGGGCGGCAGCGCGAGAGGAGAGAGAGAGGGGCGGCGGGGCCGGCGCATTTATAGGAGGCGGGGCCTTGGGTGCGTGGAGGAGGGGGCAGGAGGAGCCCGGCCTCGGTACGGACGCCAAGGTCGGTGGCGGCATCGTGGCGGCTCGGGACTGCGTCCCGAGCTCGGGGACGAGCGGTGGGGAGCTGGGCCGCGGCCTGGCTCGGGCGCTGGGCCGGCCCAGTCGGTGAGGGAATTTTTTTTAATAAAGATTTTTTCCACACAAACAAAACAAATAAAAACATACAGAAAAAAAAATATTATATAGGCATATAATATATCAAAATTTTCAGAAAAAGATTTTCTACGATATGAACATATTCCTAGCATTAAATAAAATACACACCAATTCGGATAAAACAAAGAGTGCTACTGGTCTATTAAAATCAAACAACAATCATTTTTAAAAAATACCAAAATGATTTCAAATTAATTTTTCTCCAATTTTCTAATGTAGGGAATCATGTTACCCTAATTTCCATATAGTTTATTTTTGGAGAAAAATAATTTGAGTAAAACTCAAATAACTCCAAATTGAAAATATATTCAAAAGAACTTTGAATTTAAATCTTTAAAACTCCCAACTCACATTTCATATAAGTCAAATAAGTCATTTTATCTTCTCTCGTGAAAATCATTGAGTTGCATAAAGTTTCAGAATTGAAAATATTTTCAAATGAAATTCAAATATTTTCAACAACCCTTTTCATTTAATTTAAATGGAAGAAGTCATATCATCTTCGCTCAAGGGTTTTGTAATGAAAAGAATTTGAATCCACGGAGATCAAAAAGCAAATATGAAAGTTTTGGAAAGTCCTTTTATTCCCTCTCATTTAACTTTCAAAAAGTTTCGAATTCACTCACTTCCAGACTATCAATCAAACAATCAGTCAAATCTATCTATTTATTATAACATTCCAAAATTTACAATTTTGGGATGTTACGCGCCTACCACGACCGTCGCCTCGCTCGCGCGGGCGCGCCCTTGGAGATTTAACATGGTGCGTTAGGCTATCTGATGCTAGCATGTCATACATAGTCATCACTTAGTCACGCATACAACAAGGTTAGCTATAAGGTGGCTATAAGAGTATTTTTTTGTTTACTTTTCTCTATCTCTTTCTTCGTAGTATTTATTGCATTTGCCAAGGAGTGACCTCTTCCAATGAAATGGTGCTTAGATGAGGTGCTATGGGCATTAAATGGCTCAGCAACTCAAGTCCCCAATGCATAGGTGCTTAGTTTTTTGTTGCTAAGTTTGCTTCATCTAGGTACACGCGCTTATCACCATTTCTTCATGGGGTCACCAAACTAGTCTCTCTCTTCTTAATTAACTTGCCACATCAGACTTTATGCCTATGTGGGAGGCTTAGCACCTGTAGGATTGTCACGACCCTAGCATTGCCTTTGCTTGTCTTTGCATTTCTTCTTGCATCATATTTAAATTTATGAAAGTTGAATTGGGGAAAGCTGAAAGCCTCAGAAATCATTTCAACAAAATGATCAAAATTCAAATGTTCCAAGTGAGTCCAAGAAAATGTTCCTGTTACTCCCTGAAAATATTGGCAATAGATAAAATTCAAACCAATATTTTTGGAATCTCAGGAATGTTTATTTGGGGCCCTAGAATCAATCCAATAGATATTTGAGTTGGATATGTATTTCTCTATATGTTAAATATAAGTCCAATAATTCTGAACATTATTGTGTGGCTTTGGATCAGTTGAACTAGTCCACATAATTTTTATCAGAAGTTTTAAAAATGGTTTGGTCTCTGAACTAAATCAAAACAAAGTTGTAAAAATAAAACAGGAAAAAAACCTAAATAGAAAATAAAGACAGAGACTCACATGGACTTACCTGGCGGCCCAGCTATTCTAGCCCAGCACGCTGGCCCAGCCGATTGGCAGCGCTAGTCACCCCCAACCTCTCGCCAGGAGGCCAGGGGCACGTGCTCGCCGCACGCTGGCACACACAGGGCCACGTCCTGCTTGCCGCCTTCTCCCCGACGCGCCGAGATGGCGCCACGCACCTCCCTGCCTCACTCTCCCTCGCTCTCACCCCTTTCCCTGGATCTCTCTCTCTCTCTCTCTCGCCCGAGCACTGCCTTCGCCGCCGCTCGCTGCCCGCGCAGGCACCACCTTCCCCTTGTCCCCTCGACGTGCCCACGAGCTTCATTTTGACGCCCCCGTCCTTTACGTCAAGCTACGCATCACCAGACGCCCGGAACGCCCTCACGGCCGTCATCTTCACCGCCAGCGCCCAAAGATCGCATTCGTCGATTAGGGAGCTACAACTTGTCCCCGCCCACACCGAGCAGACCTGCGTGACCGTGGTGAGCTCTGCCACCGTTTCCCCTACCCTTGTGGTTTATCTCTCGCCCGTAGACATCGTTCCCATGATCTCCGAAGCTCGCCGACGTCGTGCTTCATCGCCGCCGTGGCTACGGACACCGTAGCTTGCACTTGAGCTCGTCATCGTGCTCGGGTTGCTCCTAGGAGACGAACACAGGCACTAGCTTGCCTTTCCGTGCATCGTAGCGCCACAGCCGTCGCTGCCCAAGCTCCGGCCGCCGCTTCCTTTAACGCCACCGTCGCCTCCAGCCACCCCATGGCCTCCCACTTGCACAGCTAGATGCGGGCGAGCCTCAGCAGCGCGTAGATGCCATCCACCGTGTGAATGGTCGCCGGAGGACGGATTCCGACATCCTCCGCTGTCTCGGCTCGTCACCGGCGGCTTAACCCTGGCTAAACCCGGATTAGCACTAATGACCCCGTTAATCACCACCCCACTAGTCACTTACATATGGGCCCCACGTGCTTAACTAACAACAGCTTATTTCCTGTTTAGGTTTTATTTAATCATAGTGGCCCCACGCGTCAGCGTTGACCTCGCTGACGTGGCCCTTGACCGGCCCCACCCGTCAGTGACCAAGGCCAGCACTATGACACTGACTAGTGGGACCCACTAGTCAGGTTTGACCTGGCTGATGTCTGTTGACCTGCTGATGTCATTCAGGCATCATGCTGACGCAGTAAATGATTTTCTAGATTAAAAATAATTCAAAAAATTCCAGAAAATGCTTTAAACTTCTAAAAATCATAGAAATTCAACGATAACTCCAAATGAAATAAGTTATATATGAAAAATTATCAAAAAAATCCAATCTATCCATCTGTACCATTTTCATGCATGTTGGAACAACTTATAGTTGTTGAACAGGGAAAATCATATGTTTGGCATTTGAAGAATCTCATATGGAGTTTGAATTTGAACCTTTGGTTCAAACCAACTTCAATTAACCTGCTGCTAGTTGCATTAGCACCAAAACACCAGCATGTTGCCATGCCATGGTCATGCATCATATTGTTGCATTGCAATGATTGTGTTTCCTCTCTGTTGCAGGTAATTGTTCCCCCTCAGTAGACGTGGTTCCGACGATGAGATCGATGACACCGATGAAGAACTATACTATCTTCAGATGTGCCAGGCAAGCAAAACCCCCTTGTTCATTCTATTACAATCCCACTCTCTCACTCCTGCTCTCTTTTACTGCATTAGGACAACAATGATTCAACTGTTACATGTTGCGGTAGTTGAACCCCTTTTCCTCTGCATGACCTGTCATTGCCACAGTAAATAGATGAAACCCACTAGCATGAGTAGGAGTTGTTTGAGCCCTGATGTGCCTACTCATTCATGCTTGTTTGTCATGCCTGCTACTGCTTAGAGTTGAGTCAGGTCTGATTCATCGGGGATGAATTGGAGGTGTGTGAACATGTCCTACTTTTGAGAGCTAAGTGAGTGAACACGATTTGGTAAAGGTATCGATGAGAGGCCATGTAGGAATACATGGTGGGTTGTTTCATTGAAGCCATCCTTAGGAACTGAGTTTTGTGTTTGTGATCCATGAACAGCTACTACCACGCATTGGGCCCAAAACCAATGCACCCTCTCGACTTATTAACTGCCCTTGCCCTCTGTCCAGGAGTTGCAACTAGTTTCTGGTGTTTGTAGGATATGTGTTGGAGGCCATGCGTAGCACTGACCCTAGGGGTGGGCTATGATGCGGTAGATACACCGTGGCATGGTGTACCGGGCACCCGTTTGGTGTCTCGAGAACCCTGCACACATCGTTTGGGGCTGTGAGCGAAACCCCAGTTGGATATCCTCGCGGATGGAACCCGAATAGGCGATAAACCTGACTTGTGTGGTTAGTCAGGTCATGGCCGACTCCCTCGCTAGGCTTCCGCTTGAAGGTTGCCGAGATACACGACGTGTACATGGTGGTAACTGGCGAGAGCGTGTGTGAAGAAGTACACCCCTGCAGGGTTATAAATGATTTATTCGAATAGCCGTGTCCGCGGTAAAGGACTTCTGGGTTGCATGTACAGTTCATAGACAAGTGAAAGTGGATACTCTAAAATGTGCAAGATAAGCGTGAGTGCTATGGATGGCGTTCTCGTAGGGAGACGGGAGCGGCCCATAGTGGTGTATTGATATGGTGAATATGTGGACTCGTGTGCGCCACCTCAGAAGAGTTACTTGCAATCATAGTTTAGGAAAGGCACTGAGTCAAAGTTGGCTTGCTGCAGTCAAACTCCACCACCCCCTTTGTTTATACTAATACATGTGTAGCTAGTTCTGATGTAAGTCTTGCTGGGTACATTGTACTCACGTTTGCCTATTTTATGTTTTGCAGAGAGACGTCGGTCTCACTAGTAGTTCCGTGTGGACTTCGACATTTAGCTTGATACCTCAGCTACGATCTTGTGCCCTCGGCGGGATATGGTAGATAGTCAGGCTTCTCAGCCTTTTCCATTTGTAGATGTCTGTACTCAGACATGTTAAGCTTCCGCATGTGCTTTTACTTGTATGCTCTGAATGTTGGGTCATGAGACCCATGTTTGTAATATCTCGCTCCTAGGAGCCTATTGAATAAATACTTTGAGTCATAGAGTTTTGTTGTGATGCCATGTTGTATTTACATATCGAGCATATTGTGTGTATGATTGAAATGCTTGGTATGTGTGGGATCCGACAACCTAGTTGTTTATCCTTGGTAGCCTCTCTTATGGGGAAATGTAGTCTTTTGCTTCCATGAGCCATAGTAGTCTGCTACAGCCTGGTTCACCGGAGTCCTGCTAGCCCAGCACTAATGCTCCGGAACACTTGACTAGCCGTCATGTGATTCACTTCGTTCCCGTGTCTGTCCCTTTGGGGAAATGTCACGCGGTGACATCCGGAGTCCTGCCTAGCCTGCTACAGCCCGGTTCATCGGAGTCCTGTTAGACCAATGCTACTGCCCGGATTCGCACGTTGCTGACCGACATGCTCGATGATGATTCATGTATGCCTGTCCCCATAAGTTAGTGACACTTTGAGTTCACGACTAGTCATGTCGGCCCACGTTCTCTGTCATATGGATGCTAGCGACACTATCATATACGTGAGCCAAAAGGCGCAAACGGTCCCGGGCCATGGTAAGGAGACACCCGTGGGAATACCGTGTGTGAGGCCGCAAAGTGATATGAGGTGTTACCGGCTAGATCGATGTGACATGGAATCGGGGTCCTGACAGCTTTGGTATCAGAGCCTGAATGCCTATAGGATTACCAAGCCAAACTGGTCGAAGTGGAGTCTAGAAATGCATTAGCTATATAAGGAATTGATTGTGAAAGGGAACGTAAGGCTCTTTTTACTCCTTTAACTTATGCCCTTCTAATCTGAGTCAACCTCTTCTTTTCTATGGGCATTAAGAACTAGGCCTCTCGTCTTTCTATCAGGATCACGTGTTACTAATCTGTAGACTCATAGGATTGATGGATTTGAGCCTGAGTTCAGTTTCTAGTACTTATGTATGTTCATAGCTGGCCTTAGAACCTTGATATTGTGATGTTGGGTGGTCATGCCACTGTTTTGCAGGATGTCTCAAATCTTTTGAGCATTTATAGCTGTTATGCTGTCCGAGTCATCCCAGGTTTCTAGATAGTCTGATGCATTTGCAAATCCCTTCCTCATGTTCCTGATGTCCATTTGGGCCAGATTAATCACACTAATCCGTGAGTTGAGGTGCTCTCTTACCTCGACATATATGTTGGAGCTATTATTATGACCCTAGGTGTTTTAGGGAGTCACCTAGTAATCTAGCCATCTTCTGTGTTCCCGGTGTGATGATTATGTCCACCATTCTCGAGAGCATCCTGTGATGCCATTTAGTAGTAGGTATTCTACTCCTGGGCTCTTAACCCAAAATTCACCCTACTTACTTCATGTTGATAGTGTTTGCTAGTTCCTTTAGGATATTAGTAACCTTTGCGATAGTCCTCAAGGTCCGTGGTAAATCCTTCTTCCAATACCATGAACTACTTATGGCAGAAGTTCCTTGTTGAACCAAAACATCACAATAAGAGTGCTCTTGATGAGTTCTCCATTTTGCATTGCGAATCTGCCAGTTCTACCTTTCTGCATGGGTTATCCAGAAGAAATGTTGAGCTTTTCTCGACATACTAATCTATGCATCCACAACTCAGAAAGATATATGTTCCTTGAGATGTTACTCTTCACTTGTATTCCGACCATTGTCTATCAATCGATAGTCTAGAGTATGTGTGCATTCGTTCGTCAATGCCTATTATTCTTGTGGTTTGTCAAGCCATTCTATTCTGGAATGACTTGGAGAAACAAACTCCAGTACCTTGTCCATTTCGAAGATTGAGTCAAAGTAGTTGTATTCCGTGGATCAAAATGCCAATCCAGCTTTTGCTCTGTTCTACCTTGGAGTGTTACCATCTTTATGTCAAGAATTTCTTGAGAATTGCACCATCTCTTATGAATTCTTGACGCAGTAATACTTCTTGCCATCATTATTCATTCCTCGGTCCCGTGTTGTTGTAACCGGAATGCCGACAAGTGAACTGGGATGTGTGAAATCAATACTCCTAGCAACCTCGTTGCTTAGTAGTTAATAGACAATACTCTCACTCTTAGTGTGCTGGTTACTGAATCATCATCCTAAGATTGATCGTGCTACCTAGTCCTTATTTCCGGTGCACTATTGGATCAATGAGTTAGGATTGTGTCAATCCCTCACTCTTTTGATCATATCGTCTTGCCCTGAAAAGCAAGATTGTTCTCGATCTTAATAACATATCGGTGGTTCGTGCTTTTCCGAATATCTTCTCGGAAGTATTACCAGGTTGTTCCCTGGCCGCTATGTTGAGTTCGTGATCATGTTAGTTTTTCTCTAAACCAGTCATTCTCCAAGAATCTATGTTGGATACCCCTGAGCTAGTCGGTTAAGCTAAACAACAACTTGGAGAGTTGGAAGATAAAAGCTTGTCTGACTTAGTTCATTCCGAAGGGTTGTCCTTGTGTGTGTGTGTATTGAAGAAAGATGATATGTTCATTGATTGATCCTCGTGATAAATAGTTGGATCTATTGTCTTATCCAATCCTTGATTTGAGTATCGGCTATCGTCAAACCAAATCAGAACCAATGATGTTCGTAATGTTGTCTTACTCGCGGTTGTTTACTTGAGCATAGACCATTATATCTTTTGGGTCTGACCAATGCTATCACCTTGTCCACATAATCATGGAATTCCATCTTCACATGACTTGTTGTTGAGCCCATCAGAAGCATTTTATCTCCTCCATGATTCATGTTGACCATTAAGCTCGTGTTGGAAACTTTGTAAGCAATGCCTTTGTGTTTCGTTCATGAGGTATATGTTTGGATGAAAGAAGTGACTTCCTCTGGTTCACATGCATTTGGTGCAAGTTGCCGCCGTGAGTTCGAGAAAGATTGTTTTTGTTTCCTTTATAATCATCCCAAGTCAGTCATGCACGTGTGAAGTATTCTATGGTCTGATAGACTGATCATCTCCATTCTGTGTGTAATTCCTAGCACGGCAAGCCACTGATTGATTATTTCAAGGAGAAGAAGTTCCTTCTTAAGAGCTAATCCGAACTTATGCAAGGACTTTGATATCCTCGATGATGGTTCCTGACCTGAACTTCGGTGGTGTTTTATTATAAGACTACTACGTGGTCATGCTTGTCTGGGATGGCGTGTTCACATGTTGTAGCTAAAACCCGCTCATGTTTTGGAGCTTGCTATCGTAGTTCATTTCCTAAGAATCTTGCAACGTCATCTCGTCGATTTGTGTTGCAATCCTTCTTTTCAGACATCATGAGTCTGGAATATCCTGACACCAACCAGATCTGAATCTTAGGCAGATATGATGGTTGGAACGTATTCCAAGAACTATAATATTGGTCTCTCTGTAACCCGGTAAAGTGGATGTCGTGGCCAACACAGCCAGCCGGAGGACCTATTATTATAGTGTCTTGATTGAGGAAGTTGGCCACCACCCCATAAGGATCTGATAGGAAATACTTCAGAAGTTGCTCCTTATGGATTCTTGCGCTCCTGAAGTCCGACCTACTACTTGATGTTCTAGATACCAAACCATATCAATAAATGGGTTATGCTAGCACATCAAGGAGAACATTAGAAGCAGAGTGCTAAATGTCTCTCGGTCGATCATCGGGTTTTGTCTCCTTGGCCTTGCTAAGGTGAAATCTGAGAGGGTGTTATCTTCACTTGCATCTACATCGTCCATCACTATTCATCATGGTAGTATGTTGTGTTGCCAGGATCCTTAACACGGTTATTGGTAAAACCTTGATGAATATGGAAATGCTCAAGTTCTTGAGAGCACGCACAAGCAACTGGGATTTATCGTCGGCATTAATTGGGATCCGCTCTCAGATTCTTCAATTATGACATAACCTTTCAAATAGTGGAATCTCTCTCTACTGTTGGGTTTCTCCCCAGTTACTAGAATCATTCCCAACATGTGCATTTTGTTCCCAGCTTGCACCGTATTGTGTCATCCTACTATGGACTACCCTTCTCAGTAATTACTGATTAGGATCATCTTCAAAGTGGTCCTACCATGGGTCCCATCCATTTCCGATGATAAGCAAAATTCATCCATGATGTCTACTACACAAACTTCTTCTTGTAGACGTTATTGGGCCTCCAAGTGCAGAGGTTTGTAGGACAGTAGCAAATTTCCCTCAAGTGGATGACCTAAGGTTTATCAATCCGTAGGAGGCGTAGGATGAAGATGGTCTCTCTCAAGCAACCCTGCAACCAAATAACAAAGAGTCTCTTGTGTCCCCAACACACCCAATACAATGGTAAATTGTATAGGTGCACTAGTTCGGCGAAGAGATGGTGATACAAGTGGTATATGGATGGGAGATAATAGTTTTTGTAATCTGAAGATATAAAAACAGCAAGGTAACTAATGATAAAAGTGAGAGTAAATGGTATTGCAATGTGTTGAAACAAGGCCTAGGGTTCATACTTTGACTAGTGCAAGTTCCCTCAACAATAATAACATAGTTGGATCATATAACTATCCCTCATGCAACAAAGAGTCACTCCAAAGTCACTAATAGCAGAAAACGAACGAAGAGATTATGGTAGGGTATGAAACCACCTCAAAGTCATTCTTTCCAATCAATCCGTTGGGCTATTCCTATAAGTGTCACAAACAGCCCTAGAGTTCGTACTAGAATGAAACCTTAAGACACAAATCAACCAAAACCCTAATGTCACCTAGATACTCCAATGTCACCTCAAGTATCCGTGGGGTATGATTATACGATATGCATCACACAATCTCAGATTCATCTATTCAACCAACACATAGAACCTCAAAGAGTGCCCCAAAGTTTCTACCGGAGAATCACGACGAAAACGTGTGCCAACTCCTATGCATAGGTTCATGGGCGGAACCCGCAAGTTGATCACCAAAACATACATCAAGTGAATCATGTGGTATCCCATTGTCACCACAGATACGCATGGCAAGACATACATCAAGTGTTCTGAAATCTTTAAACACTCAATCCGATAACATAACTTTGAAGGGGAAACTCAATCGATTACAAGAGAGTACAGGGGCGAAGAAACATCATAGGATCCAAATATAATAGCAAAGCCCACGATACATCAAGATCGTATCACCTCAAGATCACGAGAGAGAGAGAGATCAAACACATAGCTACTCGTACATACTCTCAGCCCCGAGGGAGAACTACTCCCTCCTCGTCATGGAGAGCACCGGGATGATGAAGATGGCCACCGCAGAGGGATTGCCCCCTCCGGCAGGGTGCCAGAATGGGTCTAGATTGGTTTTCGGTGGCTACGGAGGCTTCTGGCAGCGGAACTCCCGATCTATTGTGCTCCCCGGTCGTTTTAGGGTATATGGAGATATATATGAGGAAGAGGTACGTCAAGGGAGCCACGAGGGGCCCACAAGGGTGGAGGGCGCGCCCAGGGTGGGTGGGCACACCCCCCTGCCTCGTGGCTTCCTCGTTGCTTCCCTTACGTACACTCCAAGTCTTCTGGGTTGCTTCCGATCCAAAAGTAAGTTCCGTGAAGTTTCAGGTCAATTGGACTCCGTTTGATTTTCCTTTTCTGCGATACTCTAAAACAAGGAAAAACAGAAAACTGCCACTGGGCTCTGGGTTAATAGGTTAGTCCAAAAAATCATATAAAATAGCATATAAATGCATATAAAACATCCAAGGTTGATAATATAATAGCATGGAACAATCAAAAATTATAGATACGTTGGAGATGTATCAGCATCCCCAAGCTTAATTCCTGCTCGTCCTCGAGTAGGTAAATGATAAAAACAGAATTTTTGATGTGGAATGCTACCTAACATATTTCTCTAAGTAATTCTTCTTTATTGCGGCAAGAATATTAAGATCCATAAGATTGAAGACAAAAGTTTAATATTGACATAGAAACAATAATACTTCAAGCATACTAACTAAGCAATCATGTCTTCTCAAAATAACATGGTCAAAGAAAGTTCATCCCTACAAAATCATATAGTTTGGTCATGCTCCATTTTTGTCACACAAGAATTCTCTCATCATGCACAACCCCGATGACAAGCCAAGCAATTGTTTCATACTTTAGTAATATCAAACCTATAAACTTTCATGCAATGTATGAGCACGAGCCACGGACATAGCACTATGGGTGGAATAGAATATAATGAGGGGGTTATGTGGAGAAGACAAAAAGGAGAAAGTCTCACATCAACGAGGCTAATCAATGGGCTATGGAGATGCCCGTCGATTGATGTTAATGCAAGGAGTAGGGATTTCCATGCAACGGATGCACTAGAGCTATAAATGTATGAAAGCTCAACAAAAGAAACTAAGTGGGTGTGCATCCAACTTGCTTGCTCACGAAGACCTAGGGCACTTGAGGAGGCCTATTGTTGGAATGTACAAGCCAAGTTCTATAATGAAAAATTCCCACTAGTATATGAAAGTGACAAAACAAGAGACTCTCTATCATGAGGATTATGGTGCTACGTTGAAGCACAAGTGTGGCAAAGGATAGTAGCATTGTCCCTTCTCTCTTTTTCTCTCATTTTTTGGGCCTTCTCTTTTGGGGGGGGGGCTTCTCTTTTTTTATGGCCTTTCTCTCTTTTTTGGGCCTTCTCCCTTTTTTATGGCCTTTCTCTTTTTTTCCTCACTTGGGACAATGCTCTAGAAAATGATGATCATCACACTTCTATTTATTTACAACTCAATGATTACAACTCAATGCTGGAACAAAAGATGACTCTATATGAATGCCTCCGGCGGTGTACCGAGATATGCAATGAACCAAGAGTGACATGTATGAAATAATTATGAACGGTGGCTTTGCCACAAATACTATGTCAACTACATGATCATGCTAAGAAATATGATAATGATGAATGTGTCATGATAAACGGAATGGTGGAAAGTTGCATGGCAATATATCTCAGAACGGCTATGGAAATGCCATAATAGGTAGGTATGGTGACTGTTTTGAGGAAGATATAAGGAGGTTTATGTGTGAAAGAGCGTATCATATCACGGGGTTTGGATGCACCAGCGAAGTTTGCACCAACTCTCAATGTGAGAAAGGGCAATGCACGGTACCGAAGAGGCTAGCAATGATGGAAGGGTGAGAGTGCGTATAATCCATGGACTCAACATTAGTCATAAAGAACTCATATACTTATTGCAAAAATCTACAAGTCATCAAAAACGTCGGCACTACGCGCATGCTCCTAGGGGGATAGATTGGTAGGAATAGACCACCACTCGTCCCCGACCGGCACTCATAAGGAAGACAATCAAAGTACACCCCATGTTTCAAATTTGTTACATAACGTTTACCATACGTGCATGCTACGGGACTTGCAAACTTCAACACAAGTATTCCTAAAATTCACAACTACTCAACTAGCACGACTTTGATATTATTACCTCCATATCTCAAAACAATCATCAAGTATCAAACTTCTCATAGTATTCAATGCACTCTATATGAAAGTTTTTATTATATCCCTCTTGGATGCCCATCATATTAGGACTAGTTTCATGACCAAAGCAAACTACCATGATGTTCTAAAGACTCTCAAAATAATATAAGTCAAGCATGAGAGATCAATTATTTCTATAAAATTAAACTACCACCATGCTCTAAAAAGATATAAGTGAAGCACTAGAGCAAACGACAAACTACTCCGAAAAATATAAGTGAAGCTCAATGAGTAGTTGAATAATTATGCAACTATGTGAAGACTCTCTAACATTTAAGAATTTCAGATCTTGGTATTTACTCAAACAGCAAGCAAAACAAAATTAAATAAAATTACGCTCCAAGAAAAACACATATCATGTGGCGAATAAAAATATAGCTCCAAGTAAAGTTACCGATGAACGAAGACGAAAGAGGGGATGCCTTCCGGGGCATCCCCAAGCTTAGGCTTTTGGTTGTCCTTGATTATCTTGGGGTGCTATGGGCATCCCCAAGCTTAGGCTCTTGCCACTCCTTATTCCATAGTCCATCGAATCTTTACCCAAAACTTGAAAACTTCACAACACAAAACTTAACAGAAAACTCGTAAGCTCCGTTAGCGAAAGAAAAGAAAACACCACTTCAAGGTACTGTAATGAACTCATTATTAATTTATATTGGTGTTAAACCTACTGTATTCCAACTTCTCTATGGTTTATAAAATCTTTTACTAGCCATAGATTCATTAAAATAAGCAAACAACACACGAAAAATAGAATCTGTCAAAAACAGAACAGTCTGTAGTAATCTGCAACTAACGCAAACTTCTGGAACCCCACAAATTCTAAAATAAATTTCTGGACCTGAGGAATTTATCTATTAATCATATGAAAAAATAATTAACTAAATAGCACTCTCCAAATAAAAATGGCAGCAATTCTCGTGAGCGCTAAAGTTTCTGTTTTTTACAGCATGATCGCAAAGACTTTCCCCAAGTCTTCCCAAAGGTTCTACTTGGCACAAACACTAATTAAAAGCATAAAACCACATCTAAACAGAGGCTGGATGATTAATTTATTACTAAACAGGAACAAAAAGCAAGGAACAAAAATAAAGTTGGGTTGCCTCCCAACAAGCGCTATCGTTTAACGCCCCAAGCTAGGCATGATGATTTCAATGATGCTCACATAAAAGATAAGAATTGTAACATAAAAAGAGCATCATGAAGAATATAGATATCACATTTAAGTCTAACCCACTTCCTATGCATAGGGGTTTTGTGAGCAAACAACTTGTGGGAACAAGAATCAACTTGCATAGGAAGGTAAAAAAAGCATAACTTCAAAACTTTAAGCACATAGAGAGGAAACATGATATTATTGCAATTTCTACAACATATATTCCTCCATCATAATAATTTTCAGTAGTATCATGAATGAATTCAACAGTATAACCAGCACCTAAATCATTCTTTTCATGATTTACAAGCATAGAAATTTTATTATTCTCCACATAAGAAAATTTCTTCTCTTGAATAGTAGTGGGAGCAAACTCAACAAAATAATTATCATGTGAGGCATAATCCAATTGAAAACTAAAATCATGATGACAAGTTTCATGGATATCATTATTCTTTATAGCATACAAGCCATCATAATAATCATCATAAATAGCAACTTTGTTCTCATAATCAATTGGAACCTCTTCCGAAATAGTGGATTCATCTCTAAATAAAGTCATGGCCTCTCCAAATCCACTTTCATCAATATAATCATCATAAATAGGAGGCATGCTTTCATCATAATAAATTTTCTCATCAAAACTTGGGGGACAAAAAATATCATCTTCATCAAACATAGCATCCCCAAGCTTGTAGCTTTGCATATCATTAGCATCATAGATATTCAAGGAATTCATACAAACAACATTGCAATTACGCTCATGATTCAAAGATTTAGTGCCAAACATTTTAATGCATTCTTCTTCTAACACTTAGGCACAATTTTCCTTTCCATCATACTCACGAAAGATATTAAAAAGATGAAGCGTATGAGGCAAACTCAATTCCATTTTTTATAGTTTTATTTTACAAAACTAAACTAGTGATAAAACAAGAAACTAAAAGACTCGATTGCAAGATCTAAAGATATAGCTTCAAGCACTCACCTCCCCGCCAACGGTGCCAGAAAAGATCTTGATGTCTACTACACAACCTTCTTCTTGTAGATGTTGTTGGGCCTCCAAGTGCAGAGGTTTGTAGGACAGTAGCAAATTTCCCTCAAGTGGATGACCTAAGGTTTATCAATCTGTAGGAGGCATAGGATGAAGATGGTCTCTCTCAAGCAACCCTGCAACCAAATAACAAAGAGTCTCTTGTGTCCCCAACACACCCAATACAATGGTAAATTGTATAGGTGCACTAGTTCGGCGAAGAGATGGTGATACAAGTGGTATATGGATGGGAGATAATAGTTTTTGTAATCTGAAAATATAAAAACAGCAAGGTAACGAATGATAAAAGTGAGCGGAAACGGTATTGCAATGTGTTGAAACAAGGCCTAGGGTTCATACTTTCACTAGTGCAAGTTCCCTCAACAATAATAACATAGTTGGATCATATAACTATCCCTCATGCAACAAAGAGTCACTCCAAAGTCACTAATAGCAGAAAACGAACGAAGAGATTATGGTAGGGTATGAAACCACCTCAAAGTCATTCTTTCCAATCAATCCGTTGGGCTATTCCTATAAGTGTCACAAACAGCCCTAGAGTTCGTACTAGAATGAAACCTTAAGACACAAATCAACCAAAACCCTAATGTCACCTAGATACTCCAATGTCACCTCAAGTATCCGTGGGGTATGATTATACGATATGCATCACACAATCTCAGATTCATCTATTCAACCAACACATAGAACCTCAAAGAGTGCCCCAAAGTTTCTACCGGAGAATCACGACGAAAACGTGTGCCAACTCCTATGCATAGGTTCATGGGCGGAACCCGCAAGTTGATCACCAAAACATACATCAAGTGAATCATGTGGTATCCCATTGTCACCACAGATACGCATGGCAAGACATACATCAAGTGTTCTGAAATCTTTAAACACTCAATCCGATAACATAACTTTGAAGGGGAAACTCAATCGATTACAAGAGAGTACAGGGGCGAAGAAACATCATAGGATCCAAATATAATAGCAAAGCCCACGATACATCAAGATCGTATCACCTCAAGATCACGAGAGAGAGAGAGATCAAACACATAGCTACTCGTACATACTCTCAGCCCCGAGGGAGAACTACTCCCTCCTCGTCATGGAGAGCACCGGGATGATGAAGATGGCCACCGCAGAGGGATTGCCCCCTCCGGCAGGGTGCCAGAATGGGTCTAGATTGGTTTTCGGTGGCTACGGAGGCTTCTGGCAGCGGAACTCCCGATCTATTGTGCTCCCCGGTCGTTTTAGGGTATATGGAGATATATATGAGGAAGAGGTACGTCAAGGGAGCCACGAGGGGCCCACAAGGGTGGAGGGCGCGCCCAGGGTGGGTGGGCACACCCCCCTGCCTCGTGGCTTCCTCGTTGCTTCCCTTACGTACACTCCAAGTCTTCTGGGTTGCTTCCGATCCAAAAGTAAGTTCCGTGAAGTTTCAGGTCAATTGGACTCCGTTTGATTTTCCTTTTCTGCGATACTCTAAAACAAGGAAAAACAGAAAACTGCCACTGGGCTCTGGGTTAATAGGTTAGTCCAAAAAATCATATAAAATAGCATATAAATGCATATAAAACATCCAAGGTTGATAATATAATAGCATGGAACAATCAAAAATTATAGATACGTTGGAGATGTATCAGCATCCCCAAGCTTAATTCCTGCTCGTCCTCGAGTAGGTAAATGATAAAAACAGAATTTTTGATGTGGAATGCTACCTAACATATTTCTCTAAGTAATTCTTCTTTATTGCGGCAAGAATATTAAGATCCATAAGATTGAAGACAAAAGTTTAATATTGACATAGAAACAATAATACTTCAAGCATACTAACTAAGCAATCATGTCTTCTCAAAATAACATGGTCAAAGAAAGTTCATCCCTACAAAATCATATAGTTTGGTCATGCTCCATTTTTGTCACACAAGAATTCTCTCATCATGCACAACCCCGATGACAAGCCAAGCAATTGTTTCATACTTTAGTAATATCAAACCTATAAACTTTCATGCAATGTATGAGCACGAGCCACGGACATAGCACTATGGGTGGAATAGAATATAATGAGGGGGTTATGTGGAGAAGACAAAAAGGAGAAAGTCTCACATCAACGAGGCTAATCAATGGGCTATGGAGATGCCCGTCGATTGATGTTAATGCAAGGAGTAGGGATTTCCATGCAACGGATGCACTAGAGCTATAAATGTATGAAAGCTCAACAAAAGAAACTAAGTGGGTGTGCATCCAACTTGCTTGCTCACGAAGACCTAGGGCACTTGAGGAGGCCTATTGTTGGAATGTACAAGCCAAGTTCTATAATGAAAAATTCCCACTAGTATATGAAAGTGACAAAACAAGAGACTCTCTATCATGAGGATTATGGTGCTACGTTGAAGCACAAGTGTGGCAAAGGATAGTAGCATTGTCCCTTCTCTCTTTTTCTCTCATTTTTTGGGCCTTCTCTTTTGGGGGGGGGGGGCTTCTCTTTTTTTATGGCCTTTCTCTCTTTTTTGGGCCTTCTCCCTTTTTTATGGCCTTTCTCTTTTTTTCCTCACTTGGGACAATGCTCTAGAAAATGATGATCATCACACTTCTATTTATTTACAACTCAATGATTACAACTCAATGCTGGAACAAAAGATGACTCTATATGAATGCCTCCGGCGGTGTACCGAGATATGCAATGAACCAAGAGTGACATGTATGAAATAATTATGAACGGTGGCTTTGCCACAAATACTATGTCAACTACATGATCATGCTAAGAAATATGATAATGATGAATGTGTCATGATAAACGGAATGGTGGAAAGTTGCATGGCAATATATCTCAGAACGGCTATGGAAATGCCATAATAGGTAGGTATGGTGACTGTTTTGAGGAAGATATAAGGAGGTTTATGTGTGAAAGAGCGTATCATATCACGGGGTTTGGATGCACCAGCGAAGTTTGCACCAACTCTCAATGTGAGAAAGGGCAATGCACGGTACCGAAGAGGCTAGCAATGATGGAAGGGTGAGAGTGCGTATAATCCATGGACTCAACATTAGTCATAAAGAACTCATATACTTATTGCAAAAATCTACAAGTCATCAAAAACGTCGGCACTACGCGCATGCTCCTAGGGGGATAGATTGGTAGGAATAGACCACCACTCGTCCCCGACCGGCACTCATAAGGAAGACAATCAAAGTACACCCCATGTTGGATCATATAACTATCCCTCAACATGCAACAAAGAGTCACTCGAAAGTCACTAATAGCGGAGAACGAACGAAGAGATTATGGTAGGGTACGAAACCACCTCAAAGTTATTCTTTCCAATCAATCCATTGGGGTATTCCTATAAGTGTCACACACAGCCCTAGAGTTTGTACTAGAATAACACCTTAAGACACAAATCAACCAAAACCCTAATGTCACCTAGATACTCCAATGTCACCTCAAGTATCTGTGGGTATGATTATACGATATGCATCACACAATCTCAGATTCATCTATTCAACCAACACATAGAACATCAAAGACTGCCCCAAAGTTTCTATCAAAGAATCACGATGAAAACGGGTGCCAACCCCTATGCATAGGTTCATGGGCGGAACCCGCAAATTGATCACCAAAACATACATCAAGTGAATCACGTGGTATCCCATTGTCACCACAGATACGCACGGCAAGACATACATCAAGTGTTCTGAAATCTTTAAACACTCAATCCGATAACATAACTTCAAAGGGGAAACTCAATCCATTACAAGAGAGTAGAGGGGGGAAGAAACATCATAGGATCCAAATATAATAGCAAAGCTCGCGATACATCAAGATCGTATCACCTCAAGAACATGAGAGAGAGATCAAACACATAGCTACTGGTACATACCCTCAGCCCCGAGGGAGAACTACTCCCTCCTCGTCATGGAGAGCACCGGGATGATGAAGATGGCTACCGGAGAGGGATTGCCCCCTCCGGCAGGTGCTGGAACGGATCTAGATTGGTTTTCGGTGGCTATGGAGGCTTCTGGCGGCGAAACTCCCGATCTATTGTGCTCCCCGATCATTGTAGGGTATATGGAGGTATATAGGAGGAAGAGGTACGTCAGGGGAGCCACGAGGGGCCTACAAGGGTGGAGGGCGTGCCTAGGGTGGGTGGGCGCGCCCCCTGCTTCGTGGCTTCCTCGTTGCTTCTCTTACGTACACTCCAAGTCTTCTGGGTTGCTTCCGATCCAAAAATAAGTTCCTTGAATTTTAGGTCAATTGGACTCCGTTTGATTTTCCTTTTATGTGATACTCTAAAACAAGGAAAAACATAAACTGGCATTGGGCTCTGGGTTAATAGGTTAGTCCCAAAAATCATATAAAATAGCATATAAATGCATATAAAACATCCAAGGTTGATAATATAATAGCATGGAACAATCAAAAATTATAGATACGTTGGAGATGTATCAATCCATTGCGTTGTCTTCAACAAGGTAGTCCACATCATCCATTCTAGTCTGGGTATGCCATCCCTTCTTACTCCGCCAAACGATTCTTGTGATTTTCCTTAGGATGGTATAAAGAGTTTCAATGATCTCTGAATCAAAAGTAATTCTTCTTGCCACTTAAGGGAATATTTCTACAAGTCACCTTCCCTAAGGTGCCGTTACGGAATCATTGCAGATAACTCCTCGTTATCTTGAAATCATGCACCATCTTGTTCAGCGTGGAATTGTGCTTATCAACTTGAATCTTCGTTCTCTGTTTCACTTCATCCCTTTGGATGTTTGCTTCGTGTCTCAGCTCAAGAGATGTTTAATCGTCTTACTCCATGCGTTGATCCTGAGTGCTTGACCTTCGAGGAGACCGATTCCTGTAGAGTTTCTTCTGTCGTCATCATGTTGGATAAAGATCTCGAAAGCAAAGACGTCAAGATCAATTTGAAGCAATGAATCAACATCTTTGAGAAGGGCAAATGGATCATGAAGATTGTGATAGTTTTGTGACCCCCTTTTCCTCTTACCTCATGTCTTGAATCTCGGGACGAGATTCTTGTTTAGTGGGGGTGAGTTGTCACGGCCCTAGCATTGCCTTTGCTTGTCTTTGCATTTCTTCTTGCATCATATTTAAATTTATGAAAGTTGAATTGGGGAAAGCTGAAAGCCTCAGAAATCATTTCAACAAAATGATCAAAATTCAAATGTTCCAAGTGAGTCCAAGAAAATGTTCCTGTAACTCCCTGAAAATATTGGCAATAGATAAAATTGAAACCAATATTTTTGGAATCTCAGGAATGTTTATTTGGGCCCCTGGAATTAATCCAATACATATTTGAGTTGGATATGTATTTCTCTATATGTAAAATATAAGTCCAATAATTCTGAACATTATTGTGTGACTCTGGATCAATTCAACTAGTCCACATATTTTTTATCAGAAGATTTAAAAATGGTTTGGTCTCTGAACTAAATCAAAACAAAGCTATAAAAATAAAACATGAAAAAAACCTAAATAGAAAATAAAGACAGAGACTCACCTAGACTTACCTGGCGGCCCAGCTGTTCTGGCCCAGCAGGCCGGCCCAGCCGACTGGCAGCGCCAGTCACCCCAAACCTCTCGCCAGGAGGCCAGGGGCGCGTGCTCGCCGCACGTTGGCACACGCAGGGCCACGTCCTGCTTGCCGCCTTCTCCCCGACGCGCCCAGATGGTGCCATGCACCTCCCTGCCTCACTCTCTCACTCTCTCTCGCTCTCACCCCTTTCCCTAGATCTCTCTCTCTCGCGCGAGCGCGCCCGAGCGCTGCTGTCACCGCCGCTCGCTGCCCGTGCAGCCACCGCCTTCCCCTCGTCCCCTCGACATGCCCACGAGCTTCGTTTTGATGCCCCCGTCCTTTACGTCGAGCTACGCACCGCCAGACGCCCCGGAACGCTCGAAGATCTCCTCCGTCGATTCGGGAGCTACAACTTGTCCCCGACCACACCGAGTAGACCTGCGTGACCGCAGTGAGCTCTGCCACCGTTTCCCCTGCCCCCGTGGTTTATCTCTCGCCATAGACGTCGTCCCCATGAGCTCCGAAGCTCGCCGACGTCATGCTCCATCGCCGCCGTGGCTACGGACACCGTAGCTTGCACTTGAGCTCATCATCGTGCTCGGGTTGCTCCTAGGAGATGAACGCAGGCACTAGCTCACCTTTTCGTGCATCGTAGCGCCACAGTCGTCGCTGCCCAAGCTCCGACTGCCGCTGCCTTTGACGCCGCCATTGCCTCCAGCCACCCCACGGCCTCCCGCTTGCACAGCTAGATGTGGGCGAGCCTCAGCAGCGCGTAGATGCCCTCCGCCGCGTGAATGGTCGCCGGAGGATGGATTCCGACATCCTCCGCCCTCTCGGCTCGTCGCTGGCGGTTAACCCCGGCTAAACCCGGATTAGCACTAATGACCCCGCTAATCACCACCCCACTAGTCACTTACAAATGGGCCCCACACGCTTAACTAACAACAATTTATTTCCTGTTTAGGTTTTATTTAATCATAGTGGCCCCACGCGTCAGTGTTGACCTCGCTGACGTGGCCCTTGACTTGCCCCACCCGTTAGTGACCAAGGCCAGCACTGTGACACTGACCAGTGGGACCCACTGGTCAGGTTTGACCTGGCTGACGTCTGTTGACCTGCTGATGTCACTCTGGCATCATGCTGACACAGTAATTGATTTTCTAGATTAATAAATAATTCAAAAAATTCTAGAAAATGCTTTAAACTTCTAAAAATCATAGAAATTCAATGGTAAATCCAAATGAAATAAGTTATATATGAAAAATTATCAGAAAAGTCCAATCTATCCATATGTACCATTTTCATGCATGTTGGAACAACTTATAGTTGCTGAACAGGGCAAATCATATGTTTGGCATTTAAAGAATCTCATATGGAGTTTGAATTTGAACCTTTGGTTCAAACCAACTTCATTTAACCTGCTGCTAGTTGCATTAGCTCAAAACACCATCATGTTGCCATGTCATGATCATGCATCATATTGTTGCATTGCAATGATTGTGTTGCTTCTCTGTTGCCCATAATTGTTCCCCCTTAGTAGACGTGGTTCCGACGATGAGATCGATGACACCTATGAAGAACTATACTATCTTCAGAAGTGCTAGGCAAGCAAAACCCCCTGGTTCATTCCATTACAATCCCACTCTCTCGCTCCTGCTCTCTTTTACTGCACTAGGACAACAACGATTCAACTCTTACATGATGCGGTAGTTGAACCCCTTTTCTTCTACACGACCTGTCATTGCCACAGTAAATAGATGAAACCCACTAGCATGAGTAGGAGTTGTTTGAGCCCTGATGTGCCTACTCATTCATGCTTGTTTGTCATGCTTGCTACTGCTTAGAGTTGAGTCAGGTCTGATTCATCGGGGATGAATTGGAGGTGTGTGAACATGTCCTAGTGTTGAGAGCTAAGTGTGTGAACACGATTTGGTAAAGGTATCGATGAGAGGCCATGTAAGAGTAAATGGTGGGTTGTTTCATTGAAGACGTCCTTAGGAACTGAGTTCTGTGTTTGTTATCCATGAACAGCTACTACCACACATTGGGCCCGAAACCAATGGACCCTCTCAACTTATTAACCGCCCTTGCCCTCTGTCCAGGAATTGCAACTAGTTTCTGGTGTTTGTAGGATATGTGTTGGAGGCCGTGCGTTGCGCCAACCCTAGTGGTGGGCTATGATGTGGTAGATACACCATGGCATGGTGTACCAGTCGCCCTTTGGTGTCTCGGGAACCCTGCACACATCGTTTGGGGCTATCAGTGAAACCCAGGCCGGATCTCCTCGCGGATGGAACCCGAATAGGTGATAAACCTGGACTAGAGACTTGTGTGGTTAGTCAGGTCATGGCCGACTCCCTCGCCAGGCTTCCTCTTGAAGGTTGCCGAGATACACGACATGTACATGGTGGTAAGTGGTGAGAGCATGTGTGAAGAAGTACACCCCTGTAGGGTTATAAATGATCTATTTGAATAGTCGTGTCCACGGTAAAGGACTTGTGGGTTGCCTGTACAGTTCATAGACAAGTGAAAGTGGATACTCTAAAATGCGCAAGATAAGCGTGAGTGCTATGGATGACGTTCTCGTAGGGAGACAGGAGCGGACCCATAGTGGTGTATTAAGATGGTAAATATGTGGACTCATGTGTGCCACCTCAAAAGAGTTACTTACAGTCATAGTTTAGGATAGGCACTGAGTCAAAGCTGGCTTGTTGCAGTCAAACTTCACCACCCCCTTTGTTTATACTGATACATGTGTAGCTAGTTCTGATGTAAGTCTTGCTGGGTACATTGTACTCACGTTTGCCTATTTTATGTTTTGCAGAGAGACATCAGTCTCGCTAGTAGTTCCATGTGGACTTCGACGTTTAGCTTGATACCCCAGCTACGATCTTGTGCCCTCAGCAGGATCTTGTAGATAGTCAGGCTTCTCAGCCTTTTCCATTTGTAGATGTCTGTACTCAGACATGATAAGCTTCCGCATGTGCTTTGACTTGTATGCTCAGAATGTTGAGACCCATGTTTGTAATATCTCGCTCCCTAGAGCCTATTGAATAAATACTTTGAGTTATAGAGTTTTGTTGTGATGCCATGTTGTATTTACACATATCGAGCATATTGTGTTTATGATTGAAATGCTTGGTATGTGTGGGATCCGACAACCTAGTTGTTTATCCTTGGTAGCCTCTCTTATGGGGAAATGTAGTCTTGTGCTTCCATGAGCCATAGTAGTCTGCTACAGCCCGGTTCACCGGAGTCCTGCTAGCCCAGCACTACTGCTCCGGAACACTTGACTGGCCGGCATGTGATTCACTTCGTTCCAGTGTCTGTCCCTTCGGGGAAATGTCACGCGGTGACATCCGGAGTCCTTCCTAGCCTGCTATAGCCCGGTTCACCGGAGCCCTGTTAGCCCAGTGCTACAGCCTGGATTCGCACGCTGCTGACCGACATGCTCGATGTTGATTCATGTATGCATCTCCCCGTAAGTTAGTGCCACTTTGGGTTCATGACTAGTCATGTCAGCCAGGGTTCTTTGTCATATGGATGCTAGCGACACTATCATATACGTGAGCCAAAAGGCGCAAACGGTCCCGGGCCATGGTAAGGTGACACCCGTGGGAATACTGTGCGTGAGGCCACAAAGTGATATGAGGTGTTACCAGCTAGATCGATGTGACTTGGAATCGGGGTCTTGACCAGGATCAAGTACAATACTGGGCTATAAGCCCGCTTTACATGGCAGTTTTGCATATGTGGGGGAAAGAGGCAAGGAGAAAGTGGAGGAGTGGGCTCTCAGACTAGCCACAATGGAGAGTAACATACACTAGTAACATACGCATATCCCTAGACTATGTTACTACCTTCATAGTGGGTAGTAACATAGGTATGGTGTCATGCAAAGCTCCATTTATTAGGTTATAGACTCATACTGCATTGGGACATGTGGTGTTACAGTAACTAGCTAAGTTACTAGAACTACCTCTCTCATCATTAACTCATTGCCACGTAGATAAAATTGCTGAGTTGGACTTGAAGTTACTGCTGAAGTTACTCCGACTGTGGCTAGTCTCAAGCAAGAGCCAACCTCTACATGGTGGAGCATCGGGAGAGGCACTTGTATGGAGGTGGTCAGGAATCGGGAGACTCACGCCGGTTGTAGCAACGCAGTTAAAATGATAATGGCAAGTCAAATCACCGGGGACCACCTGTCCAGCAGTAACTCACTGTCAAATCACACAACCCTATGTTTGCAGCAGCCTACTCCCTCATCTTCTCGCGTCTATACCGAACCGACTAGGCGGAACTGCCCTGCCTACTGCGTGGGAAAAGCCCCGCCCTCGACTTTTAAATAGTACAATATACTAATTTTGTATGCATGGATTGCGCCATGGAGCAAAGCCTCAAGAAAACGGCGGTACACATGTACTTAGTATACAGCACGGCCGTCGCGTTTGTGTCGCACGCCAAACGGTCGGTCGGTCTGGCACGCCGCTCTCCGAATGGAACGCGCGTCATATTGCGTTTGCACACACATGTGGGACGGCAATTGAGAACCGACCATAGGCACACTCCCTGGCCCCGCAAATCGGGTGAGTTAATAGAAGAGAGAGACGAGCGATAGTACTACTAGAGAAGTGTTGTAGTACATACGTTAGTACCTAGAGGATCCCTGCAAGACACGGAAGATCAGTTCGTCCATGCATGTGACCAGACTCCAGCATACATGCCTGGATTGGCTATCGTCTACATATCATGCAGGCTGTGTTGTACAGGGCTGTAGTTCTGGTGAGAAATCTAAACAAAGGTTTCTTGTCATCTCGCAAAATTAGGTGTCATGTGCTTCGGATCACTGCGAGGGTTAAACAGTGACAACTGAGTTGGGCTAGTCATTGGGGGCACATGCACGAAGACTACTCGGCTGCCATCTAGGTCAAGCCGACTATGTTAATTAGGACATCTATCGACGGACCCCTTTTCTGCTCGGGGACTGCCCTCTTTTGTTTGTATGATAAAAATTATGCCTACAAGTATGTTACTCTTTGTCATGCCGCTTGGCACCGGGCTCGACAAGTCGACCCGGGGACTTGCCGCCTTGCACTATGAAATGCTTCCTGCAGCCGGACAAGTAGTGTGTAAACACCTAAACCGTCTTCTGTCAGAAGTCGCAGCTCGCAGAGCGACTGTACAGTGGGCAGAGGTAAGGTAGAATGGGTGTTCGCATGAAAAAGGGTTAAGGACTCAAAGCATAAAGCATAGCTCAAGATGGCTTCCAGCCTTTCTCGCAAACCGACTTTCGGATAGTCGGATTTTCGTCTTATATCCAACTTGCTCAAACAATCTTGAAATCGGCTAAGTACTTGCTTTCCCAAAGTAGCCTAGCACTTGATCCAGCAACGGTCCGCAGAGCGGCTGTCCGATTGGCAAGGCAGGCAACTAAGAGAAAGCGGCATAGGAAAAAAGCCAAAAGAACAATGAGCAAGAAAAGATAGATATATATATTTGCATAACATAGGCCTTTGATCGAATTGTCGAGTAGAGGTTCAAAATACACCCCGCGGGTGGAATTGTGCGAATTAACAAGTTCTTCAAAGACTACTGAAGCAGATAAAATAAAAGATACAGCAGCAGCTCAGGAGGCAGCAGACGGATTCGGAGGGTCGGAGGAGGCGCCAGCGTCAGGCGCCGGGGCAGCCGGCTGGCTAGTCTTGGCTTGATCACCTCCGGCGGCAGTCGACTCGGTCGCACGCGAATCGTTGCTGGAGGCACGGTCGGGCTGAGGCTGGCCGTCTGCTCCGCCTTCTGGTGCCTCCGCCTCGCCCCATCCTCCGCCTCATCCTCCTCCTCGACGCTGGAGCCGATCACCTCCGCCGAGTCTTCGCCGTAGTTTGGGTTCATCCCAAACCACTCCCGCGGTACCCCTTCACCGTTTTCAGACCGCTTGGGGACGAAGATGCTGGTGTCGGTGTACTTGGCGATCGCCGCAGCACGTTTGACGAGGGCATCTTCCGCAGCCGCTAGCTCCGGCTGGGCCTCCGACCGAAGCGTGGCCAACTGGTCTAGATCCAGCCTCGGGTACCACGCCTTGACGAACTCCAAGGCCCGGCGCGCTCCAGCCCAGGCCGAAGAGCCCTTCCAGGCCTCAAGACGACCAGCCGCGACCTCCAGCCAGTTGGCCGTCAGGCTGGGGGTGCGAGGAGCCTGCATATCCGGCCAAAGGGCGGCAATCGCCTGGGCACCGACTCGCTAGAGCCGGCGCAACATCCGGTGAGCCGGCCGGAGGCGAGCCTCGATGCTCAGGATGTGCTCGTCAAGAGTTCGGGGGGCATCGGCGGCGATCTCTGCGCCCTCCGCCCTCCGACCTTCACGGTCAGCCTCGATGGCTTGGATGGCGGCCTGCGACTGCCCAGGGAAGAAGTCTGTACAGACACGAAGAAACGAAGAAGCTAGTCAAAAACCAGGAGTCGGCACAATCTAAGTCGGCAACTCAAAGAAAGAAAATAAAGAGACTCACCATCAACGATGTCTTCAATCTCGTGTCTCGTGGAAGCCGGAGGACAGCAGCGCCTCCTTGTCAGACCAGGAGGAGTGCTCGCTTGCGAACTCGTCCAAGAAGGTGGTTTCCGTCTCCTCCGCCTCCCTCTGCGACTTCACAAGCAGCTCCTTCTACTCTGCCAACTGAGTGGCCAGTAGATCACGCTCTGTGGCGAGCTTTGGCGCGCAGGGCGGAGATGGCTTCGCTGAGCTGCTGTTGAAGAGCAGCGTTGGCTCCTGAAGGAAAGGAAGAAAGACAGCAGTCGTCAATAAAGTAGGTCGCCGGGGAGATCCGGCCCCGCTGCTCAGCAGCTGGCCCGAATCTCGGGGACTACAGCCCGCGGGTGCGCTAGCGCGCCCCCACAGAAAAAAAGGGGGGACTTACTCTAGCTCTCCGCCAAGTCGGCGGTCCGCTTGCCCAGCTCTTCAACGTTACGGTTGAAGGCAGTGACGCGGAGGTTGTGGTAATCCTGCGACAAGCATTTCAGACAAAGTTAGTACCCAGAAGTTCAACAATTGGAGTTCCGGGCCGCCTGCTCAGTAGCCGGCCCGAAACTCGGGGACTACACCCAGTGGGTACGCTGGCGTGCCCCCACAGAGAGGAGCAAGAAAACAAAGACCGAAGGAAAAAACATACCCGGACGGCTGCCCGCGACGCTAGGAATGCCTTGGTGCAACTCTGGAGAGCGTCGCCCTCAGCACGGAGCTTCGCCTGGACGTCCAGGAGTGCCCGGTTCAGTGGCCCTGTGCCGCCTCCTCGCACCCACCCAACAGGTGCGGCGCTCGTCGCTTTGGCGTCTGGGGCCGCCGAGCTGGCGGTGCCGGCTTCCAGGGGGCGGGGTGCCGAAGTCGCCTTCTCCAGACGACGGCGCGTTGGCGAACCGACTTGGAGGAGTAGCCTCGCCACGACTTCTTCGGTCGGCGGCACCGGAGGGTCCGCTGGCTGCTCGCCCTGCGCGCCTTCAGACGGCGGCGGAGGCGGCGGCGGAATGTTCGCGTTCGGAGTAGAGGGGTCGCCGTCTTCCCTCTCCTCGACGAGGTTCTCCCCGCCGGCTTCTCCAGTTGGCCCCGTGAACTCCGGAGGTGGCGGCGCAGAGTTCAGCGGGGTGACGAGCAAGGCCGAGTGGCGGCGTGCGGCTTCCTCAGCCTGCTGCTTCGCGACGGCGGCGGCTTCAGCCTCCGCTAGTTTTTTCTTAGCGGAGGCCTCCGCCCTGTCGGCCTCCGCCTTCTCCAGGCGAAGGGCCTCTTCTTCGTTGCGCCTCTCCTGCGCATTCTGCTCCATCGCCTCCCGGAGGTCAGCAGCGGGGTCAATCCGTCGAGTGGTGGCAAACGTCTCCGCTGACCCCATGACGGAGGCGGCGACGACCCGCTCAAGAGAGAGGGGAGCCCTGAAGAAAGAGGGGCAAGCAGAGACTCAGACAAGTCACGAAGAAAGAATAAAACTTTGAAGACAGAATACTTACGCGGACACCAACGGCGGCTTCTTCACTTCCTTAAGGAAGCGGATGGCCTTCGCGGCTGCCTCGTCCCGCTGAGTCGCCACAGCCGAGCCCTTGGGCTTCTTCGGCCGACTGCCGAACAAGGTCGGCACGGCCCTGCGCTTCTTCCCGCCGCCTGGAGCGCCTGGCGCGGCAGAAGAGCCCGCGCCAGGCTGGCTGGCTCCTGGCCGATGGCGAGGGGCGACTTCTCCCTCAGCGCTGTCTTCAGGCCAGTCGGCAAAGGTAGCCGAGGGCCTGAAGTCGCGTGCTGTCCCTCCTCCTCCCTCGGCGTCGTCTTCTAGAGCCGCCGCCTCCAGATCGGGGTCGTCGACGTCGCTCTCCTCCCAGTCGGCGACGAACTCACGGGCCGGCCCCGAGGTGTAGGTTGGTGGGTGAAGAAGGGGATTCTAACCAAAGCCGACTGGTCAAAACCAAACCTGGCAAGAAGAAGACAATCTAAAAAAGGAAAGAAAGGCGACTCACCACGGGCGGGGGGGCGGCGCGGGAGTACGGCTCCTTGCCGAATCGCCAGTCCTCCAGGAGCCTGCTGTCCGAGAGGTAGTTCACCATGAAGGCCACCTCTTCGTGAGGCATGTCCTTGGTGCACATCCGACTTGGGTCGCGGTGCCCGCTCATCTGGCATATCATGTGAGGGCGGCCTTGGAGTGGGAGAACTCGGCGTGAGACGAAGGCGGCCAGCAGGTCTGGACCAGTCAGACCCTCCGACTGCGTCAGCACTCGGAGTCGCGTGATGGCGCCGGCTCCCGAAAGCGTCAGCGACCTGGCCCGGTACAACCAGTTGGGAAGTCTCCCAGCCGGCGGGCCGGCTTCGAAAGCCGGCAGATTGACCCAGTCGACCCTCGTGGCGATGTTCCTGACGTAGAAGTAGGATCTCTGCCACATCTTCACCGACTTTATCAGCGAGATGGAGGGGAAGGGGTTGTCGGCTCCTGACCTTCGCACGGTGATGAAGGCACCGCATTGAGCCGGCACGCCCGTGGCTGGGTGCCGAGCTTGGAGAAGAAGAACTCCCCCTAGAGCTCGAGGGTGGGGAGGACTCAGAGGAAGCCTTCGCACAAGGCCACGAAGGTGGACAACAGCACCACTGTGTTGGGGGTGAGGTGGTGCGGCTGGAGGCCGTAGAACTCCAAGAAAGACCGGAAAAAGCTGCTCGCCGGCAGCCCTAGCCCGCGCAGGCAGTGCGAGTGGAAGATGACCCGCTCGCCCTCTTGCGGGGCGGGGGAAATCTCCCCCTTCGGCGCAAGACGCACCTGCACGCGATCATCGAGGGGAAGCCGACGGGTCCGGCGGAGGAACTCGATGTGGTCTTCATGAACTTCGGAACCGTCCCAGGTGCCGGAGCGCACTGGGGGAGGCGCGGCAGCGGAGGAAGAACTCATCGCGAGCTGTCACCGCGGCGTTCGCCGGAGCTTGGGCGTGCGACAGAGCGAAGAGGAGAAGAGGAAGAGGAGAGCGAGGAGCAGCAAGGAGGAAGAGAGCGAGGGGTAGTGGGAAGGAGGGGCGCGCGTGCCCCCCTCTTCCCCCTACTTATAGCCTCATGGGCTGCGAAGCCGAGGGGGCGGACGTGGGGATTTAATGCGCCCACAACCCCACGACCCCCACGATCCACGTAAAGTTACTGCGCGCAGTAACTCCACGGGAATCCCAATCGTCCACCGGGGCCGCAGCGGATCCGCTCGGGCGCCGAGGCGTGGTAGTGGCGGGCCCCGCCTGTGGGCCTGACCCGTCACGCGCGTGGGCTGGCAGGACGGCCTAGCCACGCGCCCTTGCGTAACAGGCCAAGAACGGGCAGCGGCCTGGAGGCTTAGCTAGCACGCCACTTAAATCACACCATGGCATTCGAGATGCTGAGCGAGCCGGAATCAAGTGAATCCGAGTTGAGCAAGACCGATTCCTTCTAGTCAGCCCGGCAGAAGTCAATCAAGACCATGTGTTGAGCACCCGGAAAGAGAAACTGCTAAGGCTTCTCGGCCGATCGTCCGTGGCGCCTCACCAGCTTCGGGGACTACTGTCGGAGTAATGGGCCACGGGTAGGCCAAGCCGAGTCCCATAACCTTTCAAGTCATCGGGGCAGGCTGCGCCCCTCAAGACCCCGGGGCGAAGAGCCGCCTCCTGAGGAGTCGACGGTAGGGCGGCCGACTGCCCGCTCACGGCCGAGTCCCAGGGATGACTTCCAGAGAAGCCGGCTTTGGGGAGTTGGCCGGCTACTCCAACAACCATGACCTCGTCGAAGAGGACGGGGCAGGGGCGTGGCTACAGTGAAGCCCACTCCCCGCCCCTTACTAAGGGCAGGCATGGCCACAGCACGCCGTACCCGGGAAGATCTCCGTGCGGCATGGCACTATTGCCCGGCCGGCCCTGACATCAGCACCACAGTACCAAGTCCTGCTCCCACGACGGCTTGTCTGTATGGCCTGGAGGCAGCGGGACCCACCAGTCAACGATACCTCGGGAGACGGCGGGAGAACCGCCAGTCGGACCCGTCGAGAGTCGGCCCGGGGGAGTCGGCCGAGCCCTCCCCCGGGGCCCACGCGCCATTAACCAAGATGAGATGGGGAGTGGCCACAGTGATCGCCCGCCAGGCGGCGGGGCTGTTGCCACGACCCCATGACCAAGCCTACGTCATCAGAAGCACGGCTACAGTAATCAGCGGCCGGCAAGACCCGCCCACGGTGGACGCGGCCTGTCGGCGAGGCCCACCAGTCGGCGGGCCCTAGCAGTCGGCGTCGACCTATGTATATAAAGGGACGACCCGGCGGCGGTTTAGGGACAACAAACAACAACTCGAGAGCCATGCAAAGCGGATTCGCTCCCTGGTCATCAAAACCCCAGCAATTCCATCACAACTAGACGTAGGCTTTTACCTTCATCGTAAGGGGCCGAACTAGTATAAAACTCCCATATCCCTTGTCCGATTTAACCCCTTTAAGCTAACCCATAGCGATGGGTCCACGACTAAGTCCTTTCATGAGGACATCTGCCGTGACAAAACCACGATAGTTGGCGCCTACCGTGGGGCCATCGCACGATGGTTTCTAGTTCTTGAAGGGCATCTTTGAAGGACTCAAGGGATACGCTGTGGGCAAGCTCTACATCGACGACGCATGATGGGGTCCCGAGGCCGGTTCAATTGAGTACAGGTACTGATGATCCACAAGTATAGGGGATCTATCGTAGTCCTTTCGATAAGTAAGAGTGTCGAACCCAACAAGGAGCAGAAGGAAATGATAAGCGGTTTTCAGCAAGGTATTCTCTGCAAGTACTGAAATAAGTGGTAACAGATAGATTTGTGATAGGATAAATTGTAACAAGCAACAAGTAACAAAAGTAAGTAAAGTGCAGCAAGATGGCCCAATCCTTTTGTAGCAAAGGACAAGCCGGAACAAACTCTTATAATAGGAAAAGCGCTCCCGAGGACACATGGGAATATCGTCAAGCTAGTTTTCATCACGTTCATATGATTCACGTTCGGTACTTTGATAATTTGATATGTGGGTGGACCGGTGCTTGGGTGTTGTTCTTACTTGAACAAGCATCCCACTTATGATTAACCTCTATTGCAAGCATCCGCAACTACAACAAAAGTATTAAGGTAAACCTAACCATAGCATGAAACATATGGATCCAAATCAGCCCCTTACGAAGCAACGCATAAACTAGGGTTTAAGCTTCTGTCACTCTAGCAACCCATCATCTACTTATTACTTCCCAATGCCTTCCTCTAGGCCCAAATAATGGTGAAGTGTTATGTAGTCGACGTTCACATAACACCACTAGAGGCTAGACAACATACATCTTATCAAAATATCAAACGAATACCAAATTCACATGACTACTCATAGCAAGACTTCTCCCTTGTCCTTAGGAACGAACGTAATTACTCACAAAGCATATTCATGTTCATAATCAGAGGGGTAATAATATGCATGTAGGATCTGAACATATGATCTTCCACCAATTAAACCAACTAGCATCAACTACAAGGAGTAATCAATACTACTAGCAACCTACTAGCACCAATCCCGGACTTTGAGACAAGAATTGGATGCAAGAGATGAACTAGGGTTTGGAGATTAGATGGTGCTGGTGAAGATGTTGATGGAGATTGCCCTCTCCCGATGAGAGGAGCGTTGGTGATGACGATGGTGATGATTTCCCCTCCGGGAGGGAAGTATCCCTTGCAGAACAGCTCTGCCGGAGCTCTAGATTGGATCCGCCAAGGTTTCGCCTCGTGGCGGCGGAGTCTCATCCCGAAAAGTTCCCTCTTATTTTTTTCTCATCGAAAGACCTCATATAGGAGAAGATGGGCATCGGAGAGCCACCAGGGGGCCCACGAGGTAGGGGGCGCGCCCTAGGGGGGCGCCCCACACCCTCGTGAGCAGGGTGTGGGCCCCCTGGCCTTCATCTTTGGCATGGATTTTTCTTTATTTCTTTTAAGACGTTTCGTGGAGTTTCAGGACTTTTGGAGTTGCATAGAATAGGTCTCTAATATTTGCTCCTTCTCCAGACCAGAATTCCAGCTACCGGCATTCTCCCTCTTTATGTAAACCTTGTAAAATAAGAGAAAATAGCCATAAGTATTGTGATATAAAGTGAAATAACAGTCCATAATGCGATAAATATCGATATAAAAGCATGATGCAAAATGGACGTATCATGTACCGGGTTCCCTTTGGCGGAATTCATGTCTTCATCGGCAAGATCGGTGAACCGGGCCTTGAGCCGGACACCTGCACCGACATCATCTAGATGGCTCAGTGTGCAAGCCCTGCCTAGGTTCAGCCCGCAACAAGGCATATCTTTGTAGGTGTCATCCACGGAGCGGAATATGAGGATGGACCGGCATCTGATGGAGAAACCATTGTCTGTTCCGACAACGAGTCTTCAACCGGAGAGACCGAGTCCTTGTACCAACTGCAGGATGGCCGGATTAGTGGAGGCTCCGATGGCAACAGTATTCCGGAATCCCTCGATCTGCCAAGCCGGGTCGCGGTCTTCATGGCCGGTACATACCCAGTGCAACACTCTTCCACCACCGTGGCAATGATCTCCGATTCAGCAAAGGCAACGCCCGCGGGAGCAGGGGGCTCTGCACCGCCTCCGGCTCAGGTTCTGTCCGATCTATTCGACACTTTAGCAACATTGCTAGTAGCGGAGGTGGACACAGCAAACCGGGATTAGCACAACACGGAGATTGCGAAGGTGAAGGATCAGATAACTCAGGCTAAAGCGGACCTGGCAGCAGAGAACGCCAGGATGGCTACAGAGTGTGCGGAGTTAGAAGCTCAGGCCTACCGGCTTAGGCTGGATCAGAGTGCCTCAGATGATGTCATGAGGAGATACCGGTCGCACCTCCCGCCAGGTTATGAGCCAAGAAATCTCTTCAATACGCCAGGAGCAGCAACCAGTAACCAGCCAGTGGTAAACCGGACTGAGGCACCGGTAACAGGAGCGTCGGTTCAGCCACGCACGATGGACCCGCCTCATCAAAACAACATCTTGTCACAACACGTCCCAACACCCCCGGGTCATTACTCCAACCCATTGGATAATATCGTGGCCACCGCTTCACGATTGGCCGGCCTCCCGATCGACGGCGAGTCACCAGTGGCAATTGAAACACGATGGGCCAGAGAGCTCCTTCAAACAGCTTTAACCCAACAGCAGGCTTATTTGCATAGTCGCGAGAGGATTCATTCCACCCCCCCTCCAAGTCGGAGCAACAGCAGGCATATCGATGAACCAGCCGTGTCAAGCAGTGCACGTCACCATAACTCGCCGCGAGGGGATAACCCGGCGGGTGGTGGTGCTAATGCGCAGGATGTGGTGGATCATGGTCGTGCATGTCGAGAAGCCGAGTTAGCAGCACAGCATGCGGCTTGTCAGCTTACTCCGGTTCGTCCTACCACTTCAGTGGAGCGAGGTGTGGTCTTCGGTTCTTTAGGGGTGCCATGTCTCACCCCCGCTTTGCGTAACGTGTGACTACCCAAGGATTTTATAGGACCTCGTAAAGTGCCCAATTACACTGCCGATTTACCCCCTGAGTCATGGGTTGAGAGTTATGAGATGGCGATGGAGATGCTGGATGTGGATGAAGCGGTGTGTGCTAAGTACTTCACCATGATGCTGGAGGGGATAGCTCGTACTTGGTTAAAGAGCTTACCGGCTAACTCCGTTGGGTCATGGGCCGAGTTAAAAAACCGGTTTATCTAGAATTTTAAGGATACGTGTAAGCAGCCTATGTTGATTGTGGACCTGGCCACTTGTGTTCAAGAGGATGGGGAGTCTACAACCCATTGGGTGAAGCAAGTCTCAGCTATTCTGCATTCATCAGACCGCATCAACGTGGATACAACAGTTTTGACATTGGAAGGAAATTGCCGGTTCATGCCGTTAAAACTAAAGTTAGGAAGACTCAAATGTCACTGCAATGACATGTCAACCCTTATGACTGCTTCGATGAAATATGCCGATTCAGATAGTACCAAAGACCCTGAGTCTGTGGATGACAAACCGGGGAAGGGGAAAAAGAACGGCAGTGCCAAGGGACAATGGCATAATCCGGCAGGTCATGGGAACAAAGTTAAGCGCAAGGCAGACAATAGCTTGGACTTTGTGGCTAACACCAATGCCCAGGATAACAGTCAGCGTCTCAAGGGTAAACCGCCCCAGCGGGGTGGAGGATCAGGTCCCAATCTTGAACGTCTGCTAAATCAGCATTGCCCAAAACACGGATTGAAGGAGAGGCCAGCTTCACATCTTTGGAAGGATTGCTTCATTATGCGGGAGTTCAAAAATTCCAATCTATTTCAATACAACAATGGCCTGCCCAACGGTTCAGGAGGTGGATTTCATGGGCCAGGTTATGGAGGTAACAGCTCCGGTTCAGGGTTCCAAGGCAATCAAACCGGACATGGTAATCAAGGCAATCAGGGTAATGAAGGAGGTTATAACCATCAGGGGAATCAGCAGCAGCAACAATCGGGTTATCAGAGTAATTCGAAGCAGTTGAATAGTGGGCAGTATCATTTATTCACCACTAGCTTGTGTAAACGCGATCAGAAGCTTCTTAAAAGGGCCGTGAACTCTGTTGAACCGGTGATGCCTCAGTATCTGCGCTGGTCTGAGCAACCCATTTTATGGAGTCGAGAGGATCACCCACCCCGGGTTGATAATCCGGGTCATTTGGCCTTAGTGGTGGCACCTCAAGTTGGGGGGTATAAGTTCACCAAGGTGCTTATGGATGGGGGAGCAGTATCAATATCCTTTACTATGATACCTTCCGTCGTATGGGACTGACAGAGAAGAGTCTTAAACCGTCGAACACCCTTCCGTTAAACCGTCGTATGTGGTGCCTGGTAAATTGGCATATCCAGTGGGCAAGATAGCCCTAGAGGTGGCTTTTGGAGATGATCATGATTCAAGGTCAGAAACGTTGACTTCTGAGGTGGTGAAAATCAAGAGTCCGTATCATGCCCTATTTGGACGACCGGCTTATGCCAAGTTCATGGCGAGGCCGTGTTATGTTTATCTTCAGCTTAAGATGCCGGGTCATAAGGGGACCATCATAGTACATGGGAGCAGGAAGATTGCTTTGCAATGTGAAGAGGGTGATGCGGCTTATGCTGACTCGGTTGGTGCCACAGAGGAGCTGAAGTTTTATAAGGACAATGTTGATCCGGCACATGACTTCTTTGAAAAAACCAACTACGGAGCATGATCCGGCGTTGAAGTTTAAATCGGCTACAGACACTAAGATGGTTGATTTTGATCCTGGTGATTCGTCCAAGCAGTTCAGCATCATCACTAACCTGGATCCCAAATAGGAAAGCACACTCATCGAGTTCATCCGTGAGAACCGGGACATCTTTGCATGGAAGCCTTCTGACATGCCAGGTGTACCGAGGGAACTCACTGAGCACACACTTAATATAGATCCTAAGTTTAAACCGGTCAGGCAGTTTCTCTGCCGCTTCAACGAAGAAAGGTGTAAGACTATTGGTGAGGAGGTAGCTCGGCTGTTGGCCGCAGGGTTTATCGTGGAGGTCTTTCACCCTGAGTGGATGCCTAATCCGGTGCTGGTTCTTAAGAAAAACGACACTTGGCGGATGTGTGTGGACTACACGGACTTGAACAAGGCTTGTCTAGCTAACCCCTTTGCTCTCCCTCATATTGATCAAATCATTGATGCTACGGCGGGGTGTGACCGTTTGTGTTTCCTGGATGCTTATTCTGGTTATCATCAGATCAAAATGGCAGTTAAAGACAAGGAGAAGACAGCTTTCATAACTCCCTTTGGAGCCTTCAGCTATGCATCTATGCCTTTTGGGCTCAAGATCGCCCAGGCAACTTATCAGCGTTGTGTTCAGAATTGTCTTCATAGGCAGATTGGGCACAATTTTCATGCATATGTGGATGACATTGTGGTGAAATGTAGGAAGGAGGAAACATTGATAGATGACTTGAAGTAAACCTTTGATAACCTCCGGGTTTATAAGATGATGCTTAATCCAGCCAAATGTGTCTTTGGTGTTCCGGCAGGCAAGCTCTTGGGTTTTCTGGTGTCTAACAGGGGCATTGAGGCTAATCCGGAGAAGATCACAGCTATCACCTCTCTGGCTAAAATGGCATGTATCAATGATGTTCAACGTTTAGCGGGCCGGATTGCGGCTTTGAGTCGGTTTATCAGTCGCCTTGGGGAGAAGGCTATCCCTTTATATCAGATGCTAAAGAAAACGGATGACTTTGTCTGGAGTGACGCGGCTGATAAAGCGTTTGAGGATTTGAAGAGACAGTTAGCTGAACCGCCCGTCCTTGCGGCTCGGTCGATAAAGAGCCCTTATTGCTATAGGTGGCTGCTAATGCCCAGGCTGTTGGTGTGGCTATTGTTGTGGAGAGCAAGGAGGCTGGAAAGGAGTATCTAGTTCAACGGCCGGTTTATTATATCAGTGAGGTGCATATCGAGTCAAAGCAGAGGTATCCGCATTGGCATAAGCTGGTGTATGGGGTTTTCATGGCAAGCTGAAAACTCAAGCATTATTTTCAGGGTCATCCTATCACAGTGGTCAGTTCAGCCCCTCTAGGAGATATCATTCAAAACAGAGAAGCAACTGGACGGATTGCCAAATGGGCTATTGAGCTTGGACCTCACGGGATAAAATATACGCCTCGCACAAAAATCAAATCCCAAGCACTTGTGGACTTCACCAATGATTGCACAGAGTTGCAGGCACCGAAGGAAAAGCCAGATAACACATATTGGACCGTTCCCTTTGATGGGTCTAGACAGTTGGAGGGCTCGGGGGCTGGAGTCATATTAACTTCCCCACAAGGTGACAAGTTTTGTTCTGTTCTCTGCTTAATGTTCCCTTGCACTAAAAATGCAGCTGAGTATGAGGACTTACTCCACGGTCTTCGGATGGCTAAGGAGATGAACTTAAGCCGAGTTAAGTGCTTCGGTGACTCGGACCTGGTGGCTCAGCAGGTATCTGGCACTTGGGATTCTAAGGATCCACTCATGGCTGCATATCGACGAGAGGTGGACATTGTGGCTGGTCATTTCAAGGGTTATCAAGTTGACCATATAGACCGGCGAAAGAATGAAGCGGCGGCTGCTTTAAGTCGTCTAGGCTCTCAGCGTAAACCGGTGCTGCTACCTCTTGAGCACTGCATTGGTTTTCCCCGAAGAGGAAGGGATGATGCAGCAAAGTAGCCTAAGTATTTCCCTCAGTTTTTGAGAACCAAGGTATCAATCCAGTAGGAGGCTACGCGCGAGTCCCTCGTACCTGCACAAAACAAATAAATCCTCGCAACCAACGCAAATAGGGGTTGTCAATCCCTATAAGGCCACTTACGAGAGTGAGATCTGATAGATATGATAAGATAATATTTTTGGTATTTTTATGATAAAGATGCAAAGTAAAATAAAGGCAAAGTAAATAGCGAAGGAAATAACTAAGTAGTAGGAGATCAATATGATAAAGATAGACCCGGGGGCCATAGGTTTCACTAGTGGCTTCTCTCGAGAGCATAAGTATTCTACGGTGGGTGAACAAATTACTCTTGAGATATTGACAGAATTGAGCATAGTTATGAGAATATCTAGGTATGATCATGTATATAGGCATCACGTCCGAGACAAGTAGACCGACTCCTGCCTACATCTACTACTATAACTCCACTCATCGACCGCTACCCAGCATGCATCTAGAGTATTAAGTTAAAAACAGAGTAACGCCTTAAGCAAGATGACATGATGTAGAGGGATAGACTCATGCAATATGAAGAAAACCCCATCTTGTTATCCTCGATGGCAACAATACAATATGTGCCTTGCTGCCCCTACTGTCACTGGGAAAGGACACCGCAAGATTGAACCCAAAGCTAAGCACTTCTCCCATTGCAAGAAAGATCAATGTAGTAGGCCAAACCAAACTGATAATTCGAAGAGACTTGCAAAGATAACCAATCATACATAAAATAATTCAGAGAAGATTCAAATATTGTTCATAGATAGACTTGATCATAAACCCACAATTCATCGATCTCAACAAACACACCGCAAAAAGAAGATTACATCGAATAGTTCTCCACAAGAGAGGGGGAGAACATTGTATTGAGATCCAAAAAGAGAGAAGAAGCCATCTAGCTACTAACTATGGACCCGTAGGTCTGAGGTAAACTACTCACACTTCATCAGAGGGGCTATGGTGTTGATGTAGAAGCCCTCCGTGATCGATGCCCCCTCCGGCAGAGCCCCGGAATAGGCCCCAAGATGGGATCTCGTGGAGACAAAAAGTTACGACGGTGGAATTTGGGTTTTGGCTCTGTATCTGATCGTTTGGGGGTACGTAGGTATATATAGGAGGAAGGAGTATGTCGGTGGAGCAACAGGGGGCCCATGATGGTGGAGGGCGCGCCTGGGGTAAGCATGCGCGCTGCCCTACCTCGTGGCCTCCTATTTTCTTTCTTGACGTAGGGTCCAAGTCTCCCGGGTCTTGTTCGTTGAGAAAATCATGTTCCCAAAGGTTTCATTCCGTTTGGACTCTGTTTGATATTCCTTTTCTTCGAAACCCTAAAATAGGCAAAAAAAACAACAATTCTGGGCTGGGCCTCTAGTTAATAGGTTAGTCCCAAAAATAATATAAAAGTGGATAATAAAGCCCAATAATGTCCAAAACAGTAGATAATATAGCATGGAGTAATCAAAAATTATAGATACGTTGGAGACGTATCAGGTGCCACCTAATGTGTTCCTCGACGTACTTCATAATCCGTCGGTCAAGATACCCATAGAGGAGGAGTTGGCTATTGCTGACCCGGAGGCCGAGTTGGTAGCGGCTCTTCATGTTATACCAGATTGGACAGTCCCATACCTGGCCTATATGAACCGGGGCGAGTTACCAGGCAATGGAACCTTGGCCCGGCAGATAATCTGGCGATCCAAGTCAATGACCATTATCAATGGGGAGTTACATCATTACAGCGTGACAGGGGTGATTCAGCGTTGTGTGTCTCCTCAAGAAGGTTGTGAGATTTTGCATGAGATCCACGAAGGAGATTGTGGTCACCACGCTGGTTCAAAGTCCTTGGTGGCTAAGGCTTTTCGTCACGGCTTCTATTGGTTGACGGCTCATGCTGATGCTGAGGATTTAATAAAAAGGTGTGACGGTTGTCAGAAATTTGCACGCAGCGCTCATGTTCCAGCTCAGGAGTTGAGAATGATTCCAATCACTTGGCCGTTTGCAACTTGGGGGCTAGATATGGTTGGACCCTTTAAGAGGTCCAAGGACAAAAAGACCCACCTGTTGGTGGCGGTTGATAAGTTTACCAAGTGGGTAGAGGCAGAGCTAGTCAGTAAGTGTGATGCAGCCACGACGGTCCAATTCATCAAAAAGGTGATATTCTGGTTTGGTTTTCCACACAGCATTATAACTGATAACAGTACTAATCTGTCCAAGGGTGGTATAGAGGAATTTTGTCAACGTGAGCACATCCGGCTTGATGTAGCGTCAGTGGCTCACCCACAGTCTAATGGTCAAGCAGAGAGGGCAAATAAAGAAATTTTGAGAGGTATTAAACCACGGCTTATGGTTCCTTTAAAGCAGACGCCGGGTTGTTGGGTTGAGGAGTTACCTTCCGTATTATGGAGTATCAACACCACACCAAACAGATCTACGGGTTACACGCCTTTCTTCATGGTTTACGGAGCAGAGGCGGTTCTCCCTAGTGACATCCGTCATGACTCGCCCCGTGTGGCGGCTTACGTTGAAGCTGAAAATGAGAAGGCACGTCAGGACTCACTGGACCTGTTAGATGAGGAGCGCGATCTCGCAGCGGCGTGGTCGGCGATTTATCAACAAGATCCCCGACATTATCACAGGCGCCGGGTTAAGACCAGAACTTTTTCAAGAGGGCGATCTGGTGCTCTGGCTCATCCAGGATCAGACTGATATGCACAAGTTATCCCCACCTTGGGAAGGACCTTTTGTGGTCAGCAAAAACCTGCACAACGGGTCATACTACCTTATCGATGTTCGAGAGCACAAAGACTCACGCAAATCAGAGGAGGAGACCCAGCGGCCATGGAATATAGCTCTTCTTCGGCCTTACTATACTTGAGCCACAAGCTCTTCTTATGTACGTACTTATGACAATCTATATATTATATAATAAACCGGAGCCTCAGCTAAAGCGGGGTCTCTGTTCTTTTTTTACATCATGTGTGGTTCCATGGGGGCTTCTACTTCCAAAGCGTAGTTCTATTAACCCGGCCTATAAAGCCACACAGATATAAAGGAAATCACTAGGGGGCTTGGTCGTATTCGAACCATAGCTACACCTCTTGATCGGCTTAAGACCAAAAAGGGAAATCACTAGGGGGCTTGGTTGTATTTACACCATAGCTACACCTTTTGATAGGCTGAAGCCAAAAGGAAATTATGTGGAACCAAAGAGAGTCTGTTGCATAAAGCACAACTCAAACATAGGTAACCACTGACATAGCTCAAATATTACTTGGGGGCTCCTTGCTTCTCAAAGAACAACGAGCTTGCACCCTTGTAATAGGCTATCAAGCCAGGCTTGGAAGCCAGGTGTATTCACCTAAAACCCCAGGTTATCCTACCTTTTTAAGTAAGCCACTCCATCCAGGTAAACCTGGTATGACCCATCGAACGTTTGACAAGTAAATCTCATAGACCCTGAACTTTTTAAAGTTAAAATGATGATTGGTTAAAGATTGAGGTCCATCTTAAAAGGCTTTGAAAAATGGTTTAACTGAGCGGCCTGGCAGCCCATGAAAAGCCTCGATTTAGGGCCTGGCAGCCCATGAAAAGCCTTGCATATTTCTTTTGTATTTATTGTTTTAAACATCTTTTGATAAGGGATTGATGAATATTTTCTGATAATCCGGTGTTTATTACAACCCGGAATGGCTTTCAATTCTAAGTTGTCAGTACATGGTCAGTTTTAATCCGGCAATAATGTTGCTCCGGTCTGGTTTGACTACAGGTCACCACAATTATATGCATAAACCGATGTTTACCATCACCCGGAAAGATTCCAATATGAACCGACAAGGATGCAAGGAGTCATCAACACTCCAGATTGATGTTATCACCTTTTGTTATAACAACAGTTGGTAAGCCAAACGAGATATACCACAGGTATCATCTATTTTATATCTACGTATTACAGCCTTGGTTCGTCATCCAGGTTATATATATATATATATATATATATATATGTTTGGGCACCATGACCCGTCCAGCGGTAAACCGCTAGGACACTTTCAATTTTTTTGTAGGAATAAGCTAAATAAAGCCACTGTGGATTATGCATATAATAGATCCCAAAAGCATGGCGAGTTATCAATGTCAAGCAAAACAAGTATGCTCGATGGAATAAGCAGATAAGTATTTGAACTAGCCTATTACAAGGCACTTTAGTGCCACACAGGATAATTGTTTCAACAAGTTTGGCAAATGATTAAACCAGCTTCCGGATTAAGATTCTTCATCCGGACAGCTTGAAGATTGAGGGTCATCCTGAGCAGGTGCATTCTCCTCATCCCTACCCAGTCGCTGGAAATCAATCGTTGAACAATCGATTCCAGTTAAGGCTTGAAAAACGGCTTCTTCATGAATAAGGTTGGAAGGGTCAATGTCAGGGGCATAAGTATGCTTACAAATCGGCGGAACAAGCTCTTCTACATCATGAATCGGCGCAGGCTGTCTTTTCCCCTCAACATCATAAACCGGTTGATAATGAGATAGATCTGTGTCATCCACCGATTTGCTTGCTATAGGCCACATTTCCTTTGTCAGCCTTCGGAGATCGTCATAGTTGAAATCTGAACCGTCTTCCTTCACACCAGTATAACCTTTGCTGATATCTACCAGTTCAAGATCTGGAATCCACGCCTTGGCCTGGATTAGCATGGTCAGCGCACCTGACCTTGCGGCTGATCTCTTTAGTTCATCCAACCAGGCAGGCAGCATGGCCAGCTTTTCGACGGTTTCTTTTATCAGCGTTGGAGGAGGCTTGTTATAAGCTGCAGTGCAAATGGCTCGCTGCGATCCAGAATACAGCTGTTCTATCAAAGTATAGGCCGCTTTAAGCTTCATCCGCATGTCGGAACCCAGATGAGTGATGCGGGTCCCTGTCATGGTAAAGCATCAGTAAACCGGCCACTGTTAAGATATTATGAATTGGAAAAACTTCATATGAGGATACTCACCAAATACAGCAGAGGTCATGGCATTAATCTGCTGTTTTAAGCCGGTCAATTCTTCAACCACCGGCTTCAGGGCTGCTTCTGCATCTTCGGCTTTCTTTGTTAAACCGGCCTTCTCTGTCTCCCAGTCTGCACACTCTTTATTAAAGGTTTCCTTCAGCTTCTCCATGGCTGCTAAGGCATTAGTCAGTTTTTCCTTGGCCTTGGAAGCCTCCGCTTGCTGAGATTTAATGTTCTCCTGAAGGTCAGCGGTTTGAGCGTCCTTCTTACTTAGCTCGGCCTACAAAGGCAAGATATATCATCAATGGGCTATGTATATTTGAAGTACCAAGTGTATAACAAGTTATGCACTTTGTACTTGGGGGATAATGCCTATTTGCTCTGCCATCAAATTTTTTTGCAAGTCTCAAGTACAATGCAAGCATTATCCTTGACACTTGAGGGCTAATGTACATCTGTTCAAATGGAAGCATGGATTAAAGACCCGGTTCACCTTGGAAAGATAAACCGGCCCTTGGGGACTACACAGGCGAAAACTACAGGAATACAATGATCAAGTCTGGTTTATTTCAAAAGAGCATCTGACATATGGAGGATCAGTTTGCAAGGGTTAAGGTATTACAAAGTCCCGGTTTATGATTACCATCATAACCTGGCCCTTGGGGGCTACTTGAGTTGGTACTTACAAATTAGATTTAAGAAAGGAAAAGTGATGAAAATACCTTATAGCGCTCCTTCACCAGATTCACTAAACGGGCTTCATAGTCATAGTTTGAGTGCAGACAGTTTAAAAAATCAGAGTGGAGTTCTTGAGCACTGAGATGGGCATAGCTTGATAAATCGGTGCTTCATTTTCCTTTCTCCATGGCAGCACGCTCTTCCTTGGCACTATGTTTCGCCAATATAATAGGATGGCCAGCAGAGGTGTGGCTAATACCGGTAACAATAACCTCATCTTCTTTATCTCCAGCAGCCTATTCTGGAGTCGATGGAATGTCAGTTGTCCTCACTTGACTAGAAGGTCTGTCATCAGCCCGGATTGGACTTGCCGGTTCATCATCTGGCATAGAAGTATCAACTTCTGCTTGTTCATCAACATTATGATCTTGAGGGGGCGGTTCATCAAATGTGGCCTTAGTATTTGGACCTTCCAGTTCTGTAGTTTGCTCCAGTTCAATAACCACATGGTCTTCGGGCGGGTTATTCACCCGATCCTTCTTACTAGGTCTGGCTTTGGCTCTAAACAGAATAAGATGCAAAGGTTAGCATAGAAAATAAAGTGTGAAACATCAAAAGATTGGGTTGAAATACTTACCCAGCCATGGTTTTAAGAGGAGGGAGTTGTGTGGCCGTGGATTCACCGGATGAAGAAGGAGGTGTCACCTGATAATTCAAATCGAATGGATTAAGAGGTTGTCGGAAATAGCCTGCCTTGGGATAAGAAGTGTCAAAAGTGGGTGAGACCTCAGATCGGCGGCTTTGAACCGGGGTGTCAGGTAAACCGGTCGAAGTGACCTTTTGTCCGCTGTGTCGGGTTGTGCGACGAACCTCGTGCTGCTGCTTCTTAAAAAGAAATTTTGGGTCCAATGAGCAATAGGGTGAGAAAATCTTACTTTCCGGACTGCTTGACGGATTTTTTGTGTTGGCAAAGAGTCTGAGCCGGAGGAAAGGATAATTACCTCTGCATCGTCAGCTTGGCTGCCCTCAACGTCCTCCTAATAAATATCATTGTTAATGAGATGCATGAAAAGTGAACCAAGTGAGTCAAGTTCTACCTCTGCTTCCGGTTCATCCGGGTCATCATCAAGCTCTAAACCGATGGGTTCAGGTGTCTTCCTTTTTGTGGTTCTCTTGACTGCCTTTGTCTTAAGCCGAGGGGTCTTTACCGGTTTATCTTGAGACTTCTTTTTCAAAAATGGATCATCACCCTGACAAAAGAGGGATAAAAAGTATTAAGGTTTGCACAGTTAAGAACATCAGGTATAAAGCAGAATTAATATAATGCTTACAGCTGGCGGTTTATTCTGAGCATAGAAGGGGCTTAACCCGGTCTGGTTACAGACAGCCTCTGGTTCATTCAGTATCTTCTTCACAGCTTCATTAATTTTAGCTTCTGTCAGCTGAATATTAATGTGATGCTGAGGGTCATTTTCATCACCGGTGTACTCACACATTAAACCGGGGCGACGGCTTAAAGGCAGTATACTCCATGAGATCCAACAGCGAACAAAATCAACTCCTGTCAGACTGTTATCCATAAAGGCCCTGAGCTTGGAGAGTTGAGGAGCATATGTGACCCATTCTTGAGTAGTCAACCGCTGTGGAAGGAGACGTGTGTTCGCAAGCTGGTGAGGACGGTAACCCGGCAAGGGGTTTTCATCATCAGGAGAGATATCTTTACAATAAAACCAAGTATGGTTCCATTCTTTCGGGTGGCTATGGAGTTTTGCATGAGGAAAACTTACATCCTTCCTGTTCTGAATTGAAACGCCGCCCAGTTCAGTATTGGGCCCGTTGACAAACTCAGTACGACGGTTCAAGTAGAAGAAATCCTGGAATAGTTCGACGGTTGGCTCCTCTTGCAGGTATGCCTCACAAAAACATGAAAATCGCAAATGTTGGACACAGAATTCGGTCCAATGTCTTGAGGATGGATCTGAAAATTGGCAAGCACATCACAGAAGAATTTGGACCCTGGCGGTTTAAAACCCCGAAGCATGTGATCAACAAAGACTATCGCTCCACCATCTCTGGGGGTAGGAGGATTTTCTGAATCGGGGACACGCCATTTGATTTCCCTCTGCTTCGGCAAAGTGCCGATTTTGACACATCCTTCCAATTGCGCCTCTGTAACCCGGGAAGGGACCCAGTTACAAGAATAAACTTTTTTGGCCATTGCAGGTGACGAGCTAGAAAAGATTATTGCTGGTTTATGATTCATGATTGACAAGGCATAAGGAGCAACAGGTTAAAGAGAAAGGAATTCAAGCATATAAAATTGGTAAACCGGAGGCTGATGCAATTATGAATGATAAAGCGATAAGCAGAAACAGAGGAATACACATATTATTAAACCGGAGTATGACAACGAAGATAAAGGGATTGGTGGTTTACAAGGGGACTAATGGTATATGATAGATTACTTTCTACAAGGATAAACCGCCTATGCGGATAAGGAAGATACAGATCTAAGGCAAGAATGACTAAGTAAGGTAAAATAGGTTTCACAAGATTGCATTGAAATTTTGGATCTACCGTAAGTCAGGAAAAGGAAAAATATTGAGACTTAAAAAGGTTTGGTCCCAAAGCAGTTGACGAAAGGTCCAGATCAAGTTATTACATATTTAAGGTTTGGTTTAAATGACCGAGATAAGGAGTACCATAGCTACTGTGCGGAAAACGTCAGGATCGAGCTCTGCAATCTATGGGCTGAAGAAGAACACAAGAAGAGCGAGATGAACCCGTATGAACCCTAATGGATCTATAGAGGGAGGAAGGAAAGGCTTACAGCAGCTGTTGAGGTAGCGGAGGTGCGCCGCGTCTTTCTGATGCAACCAGTCGATGCAGTGGCCAATGGTGATGCAGAGGCGAAGCTCGACGACGGTGGCGGTGCTCGGATGCAGGGGCGTCGCAAGGAGGAAGAAGAAGCAAGGAGACGAAGGGGGGAAAGAAAATGACCCTTGGCCCTATTTATAAAGTAAATGGCGAGGCGACAAGCGCGAGAATCAAGGAGCTCAAGAATGGATCTTTAATAAAGTTGTTGCCTCGATGGTTGGATGCTCATTAATAAAGGGCATCTTCGGCTTCAACGAGAGGTGGCATAATGGCGCTTTACTGCGGATCTGAAGGATGATGTCACGGCGGTTTACAAGATCCATGTGAAGGTGCCAGGGCAAGAATTTTTCTAAGTGTTGAAGATTGACATGAACAAGTTCAAATCAATTCTAGGGCCTAATGTTGGGGATATTACTACTGGACGTAAACTGGCCAGGAGTAGCCGGGTTAACTCTATGAAGATTAGAAGCCCATGAAGACATGAGGATGGTGGCGCTTTACGAAGGCCTAAGGCCCAAAGGCGGGTTAAGGCCTGTAGATGTAAACCGACTTTCCCATGTAACTTGCATTGTAAGATAGGAAGGATAGAGACCGAGTTGGACACATTGATGATCCGGCCTCGGGACTCTGTAAACCGATGGGCGTCGACCTATGTATATAACGGGACGACCCGGCGTCGGTTTAGGGACAACAAACAATAACTCGAGAGCCAGGCAAAGCGGATTCGCTCCCTGGTCATCGAAACCCCGGCAATTCCATCACAACTAGACGTAGGATTTTACCTTCATCGTAAGGGGCCGAACTAGTATAAAACTCTCATGTCCCTTGTCCGGTTTAACCCCTTTAAACTAACCCGTAGCGATGGCTCCACGACTAAGTCCTTTCACGAGGACATCTGTCATGACAAAATCACGACAATCCTCATCTAGTTTGTCCGTCGGGATTCATCTTGTCTCCTTTGGGCAGTGAGGTTATGATTTCTTATCATGTGGTATTTTTTGTGTTATATGTTATAATCCGGTGCTTCAGATCAAAATGACGACAACTGCGCCTCCGGGGCACGTGCATGAAGACTTCTCAACAGTCATTGCCGAGGTCAAGCCGGCTCCAGCTGGTAGACAAAAGAAAACTAGTACTCCACTATATAGGCAGGAGCCTCCGCACTTGCTTGCTAGTGTTGCTCTCTTCACACTGTCTCGTCCTCTCTAGATCTAAACACGATAGCGGTGGCCACTCTCTCTCTCTCTCTCTCTCTCTCTCTCTCTCTCTACTCACCGCTGGTCACAAATCCAGCCGGATCCTCTCCGCCAGGGAAGGTGAGAAGGTGCAACGTTCACGCGGTCGTCCTCGACAACGGCTCTTACCCACTGCCGGCGCGTCCCGATCAGTGTGCCTTGCCGTTCTCTCCCAAGCATCGCTGGAGAGGGAGGGCCTCCCACCCCTTCTTCCTTGCTGCCGCAGTGTGGGCAGATCCGGCCTCCCGCCGCCCACCTAGCGACATCCCGGCGACCCTCGGATATAATTTCCTTCGAAATCAGCCTAGCTCTACCTCCCGAGCTCCTGATGTCGCTACATTTGTATCTTTTACTATTTCTCAGGCCCCCTCATAGATAAGATCGGTCGGCTATTTGAAAACCACCTAACTTTTTTACTCTTAAGAGGTAAAACTAGTTCATGCACTCGAATCTAGTAGTACTTGGTTCAAACAAGGAAGAAAGGGGGTGGGGGTGGGGGAAGATTTGTTACCTGAATCTAGGACTTGGTCGAAAGAGGAAATAATGGGGGCGAAAAGTAGCAGAGACTGGCTATCCAATTGGTCTCTAGGTCTAATAGGGAAATAAAGGGAACGCAGTACAAACTCAATATAAACCCGATCTATTGGTTGAAAAAGGAAAGAAAGTGGGGACTGTGGGACAAGTCAACAAAGTAAGTCCAGCACTAGATTTGCTAGCCTCACACAGTATAAGGTGGCTATATACCGAACAAAAATGGGACCAACCCCGAGCCGCTCTTATGTAATGCCACTGGTAAAATGCAGCAGTCGCACTGTTAAAAGTAAGGACACGTTAAACCAATGTTGTTTTCAATGTAATGCCTCCAGTAATATGAATCAATGGCACTTTTTTTCATGTCCTACTAAATTTCCCATTAAGATAAGTTCCTTCTTTTCGTTAGAGATGCAACTGTCCTGGTCCGCCTACTCTCCCGTGCCCAAATACCGACTACGTAGTAGCTGTTAATGTAATGTTGCTGGTAAAATGAAGCAATGGCACCATTAAAGTAATGTCGTATTTAACGGTTGTCATAGTTAATCCTAATGCCCACACTAATATCTAGCAATGCTGCTAGAAATTGCTATTGTCCTTGTATGATTGCCATTCAGATAAGGAACATGCTTTTTTCATTTGATGCATGTTTCATCACTTGTTGGTCACCCTCCTTTCCACCTTTTTTGTACAAACAGAGATATACATTTCACGCTTGATCTTAGTTGAACTGCACAAATGATATCCAAATTATAGTTGAACATTCCAGGAGCTTCACGACCAACCTTGATGTTGCTCAATTTTATTGCAACTAATGAAGAAGAAGCTCTGTGGGTTTCTTTTTCTGATGCAAATGGAACCGGGGCTGGAGCCCTTTTCTTAAAAAAGAAGAAGAAGAAGAAGAAGAAGAAGAAGAAGAAGAAGAAGAAGCTACTAGCTCATGGGACATTCCTTCATTTTAGGTGAACTACACCAAAAGTTCCCATGAATTGAATCATCCATGTTGGTGACTGGTGTCATCCGTTCTACGATGGCGTTGACTGCAGATATGGTTCCCATCATGAGGTATGTTCCTTTTTGGTGTGACCGTTTGCCGAAGATCCTGCTTGTTGATCATGCTCTTGTGCTACTGTTTTGGCACTGCCATGATAAAGCAGTAATGTTATTATTTTGCACCTTAACCTAGTGGCACTATTAATTTGAGGCAATGTTTTGGCACCGCTAGTGCCACTATTTTTTATATATCCAAAGAGGGGGTTCCCTCCAATTTCATTAAAGAAACCCAACCATATAGAACCATTATCCGACAACATCTCAGTGTAAACGGGCAGTTATGCAACTACTACTAGAACGGACTGAGTACTAGCAGTAGACAAGTTCGCCACATAAACTAGGAAGGTAGGGGGCGCAGCACCAGCTCGACCAAGTTTGGATTACAACCCAAATGCTACCACGGAAACATCAGGGGGAAGATAGGGACTAAGAGCCAACTTCAGCATCCTAGTCTAAGCACCCCCGGCCTTCATCCTTGCGACGCACGGTACACCTCGTTTGCCACCTGCTCGACCCTAGTGTCACTGATAAAATGAAGTAATAATAAAGTTAAAATAGAGCGAGTGTCCTCTCTATCATTTCATTTCCAATGTAGATAAAGAAAGTGCTTCTCTTTGTTAATGTATGTTTCATCAACTAGTCCCATTGTTAATGTTTAAGCGTTTCTACAAACTGGGGTGCTTAATTTTAGTTGATCTGCACAAAAATAGAGATTTGAATGTCTCAAGGCCCCTCCTTGTACTACCGTTGTACACTAATGTTCATCACTGGCAGAAGGTGAATCGGGGAGACTGGGGACGATTTCCAGTATGTGGCGTGGCATACCAAATGAGGCATCGCAGGGCCCATCTCGCTCTCGCAGCATGGCATACTATGATACTATCACAATATTTTCTCATATTTATTTTGCGTGTTTCATCAACTAGTGCCACTATAATGTAATCACGCTTTTTCATTATCTGTGCAAACAGGGTTATTCAGCTGCATTTTGGTGGAACTGCACAAATGTACGGATGGAACCGGCATATATGCAGAGTGCGAGGTGTGCCAAGTAAAAATTACCGACACCAACCATGCTCCATGCACGCATTGGCATCCACCACCACCAGTGGGATGTGTGGCGCTCTCTATGGACGGATCTTTCTCGGCAGCAAATCCTCTAACCAAGTACTAGTAGCTTATATTGGCAGTTTTCTAGGGAGTACTCTTTTCTGAAAGAAGCACCAATCTATTTTTCTTTATTTGTACACAGTGTCACAACTTTGACTCAAAGGTCCAGAGCTATTTATGGGTGATTGGTGTAGTACTCGGAGACTGGTTGTAAGCATGATTTTCATTAGCTGTCACACTGATTGTAAGCATGAGCAGGTGGAAGATTAGGTTAGTACAAAGCTTACCTTAAACCCTACCGCCGCCGTTGAAATGAGGCGAGCGTAGAGGGAACCGTGGAGAACGGCGGGGAAGCGACGTCGCACCATCCGGCCTCCTCTTGTGGTGGGAGAACGAATACTCATGTGGCTCCGTCTAGCTCTGCACCCTCACGAACGGCACACCATACTCGATCAATTCGTTAAACTCTAGGTGCTCGACCTTCGACCTGTACGCCCACCACCTCTGTCTGACTTTCGCCTCAGGGCAAATCTGTCTGCTCCATCACCCAGAGGAGATACTCGATGAACTGGAAGGACTGCGGCGTGACTGCCACCGAGGAGTACATGTACATCGCCGCCCTCATCGCCGCCGTCTCGCTCTATCGCATACATTGCCACATGGCCCTCACCGTCCTCAAAATCTCCCACTCATTGTCAAACCAAGTAAGGATCTCCTTCAACCTAGCTAACTTTTTCTGGTTGCCGCTGGCGATCTGCCTGATTCGCTGCTGCATCCTCTCCAAATATGTCCTTCTGAGTGGTCGGGTGCTAGGTTTGGAAGATGGGAGGAGAGAAGGTGGTCTTGCAATAGAGAAGAGGGAGAGGCGAGACGGTGGTTTTGAAATGGAAATGACAGAGAGGAGAGGAGGTGGTTTTGCAATGGAGAAGAGGGAGAGGCGACACGGTGGTTTTGGAATGGAGATGATGGAGAGGAGAGGAGGAGGTTTTGCAATGGAGAAGAGGGAGAGGCAAGACGGTGGTTTTTGAATGGAGATGATGGAGAGGAGAGGAGATGGTTTTGCAATGGAGAAGAGGGAGAGGAGCGTGCGGCAGCGATTTAGGATTGTACGAGAGGGCCGGTGCGTTGTGACTGGATCAAAATCAAAATCAATTTACCCTTCAATTAAGAAAGTGACCCCACATTAACTAGTCTCCCTTTTATTCTGGGTCATAATTGACCATGATTTTCGCAAATAAAATATATGTTATATGTTGCAAAAATAATATAATTTGAAAGTACATTCAGATACGAACCAAATGATACAATTTTTGGTGACATGCATTCACATTTTGCTTGTCAAATACAGTACGTGGTCAAACTTTGACCCAAAATACACAAAACAAAAAAATACTTCCAAGACCAGTGCCGCTCTTCCGCTCTTCTCCTCTTAAACCACCGCCGCTCCTCTCCTGTTCCAATCTAAATCCAGCGCCACTCCCCTCCTCTTCCATTCCAAAACCACCGCCCCTCCTCTCCTATTCCAATCCAAAACCAGCGTCGCTCCTCTCACGCTCTAATCCAAAACCAGCGCTGCTCCTCTCCTCTTCCATTCAAAAACCACCGCCGGCGAGAGAAGGTGCTGTGGAGAAGTAGATCAATGGAGGAGTACAACCAATACGTGAGGATCACAGACGGCGACCCTGTGAAGCTAACTAGGATGTTGGAGATACAGTCTTGGTTTGACAACAAGGACCAACTAGTGGCAACGGAGACATCCATGGCCAAATATCTGCAATAGAGTGAAAAGGTGGTGATACTCCCAGAGGGAGTCGTGCAGGAGTACATAGAGCTGCTCCTCTGGGCCATGGAGCAAACAGATTCACCGAATCCGATCGTGAGGGAGCGGTGGTGGGAGTATTGATCCCAGATGGAGCATCCACCAGAGATTGAAGGATCGAGCATCTATAGGTTGCCGTTTGTGATGGTGTCGTGCCAAAGCGAGCCGGTGGAGTCTTTGTCGACCGAACCCAACTACAAGAGGAGAAAAACAGTTGGCCCAACGATGCTTCCCCGCCATCCTCTCCCTCGCCGTTCACATCGTCTCACGGGGCAGCTATCTGCTGCCGAGGAATAGGAGGGACTGCCCCCCCTCCCAGCCCAATAGTTGGGAAGGTTGTGAATTGTCAGGAGGAGCTTAGGGTTGTTAGTATTTGCAGGTTGTGAATTGTGTTTTGTGTTGTGTATTTTGAGAGTACTTTTAGATATGAATGTCTTTTGAATTTCAGATTTGCAGTATTGAGCATATGAAGTATTTTATGAATTCTAGAGATCTATTTTTAGCACTTAAAAAACATAGTTTCATAGGAGTATAAAAGTGCAGACAATGTGATTCTCACAGAAGAAACTGCAAGTTTCAGTTTCAGATAAGAAACTCCAAGTACAATTTCAGATAAGAAACTGCAACTTTCAGAGGCAGAGCATTTATATTAACACGGCCTTTTCAAACAGTGTTAACATCATGTTGGAAGTTTTATTCATGGTCGAAACTGGAACTACCAGCCAGTTAACATCATGCTGATTAACATTCATGCATAGCACATCTTCATATGATGCATAGTCAAAAAGATATGCTATTTCCAAAATGCCCACACAATGTCGAGTGTGCGAAAAACAGAGAAAATGAGGGACGAAGTTTTGGCAAGTGTTGGACGTGGTGTGCGTAGATGAAAATTGGGACCACATGTCAATAAAGGTAGAGGCAAAAAATTTGGAGATATTTTCTCTGCACAGGTGGAATCGAACCTGGGCGAACAGCCGTCGGGTAGTGTCACTCAGACACTAGGCTAGTTCAGTTGTTTCTTTACTAAAAAGGCACTTCCTCAGGTGGTCGGATCTCCTCCTGTGCCTTTGTGCGCTCGCCACGACGCCGCTGTTTGCTGTTGTGAACATGCTGAACAAACGAGAGGAATTTGGAGAGGACTATATGTGGAGAGGCGGACGGTCGGGACCCACCAGGTCTATGGCCGTACGCAAGCAAGTGCCTCATCGAAAAAAAACTTCCTCCTAATGCTATACTGACGTTGGGGCCCACGGTTAGTCAACATAGTTACATTTTTTAGGTGCTTCAACATGGTTACAATAGGAGATAAATTCACAACGAAACCGGGGAGCTGGCAGGTATCATTTATTATCACTAGGGCAACAAGTATCAGCTAGGTTTTGGGCTGCCCCATCTAGGCTTTCTTTTTAACATGCGCAGCCCACGACCTCGGATGGGAGGTCCATAGGCATGTTTGTATTTTCTTGAGGGCCGTCATGTATAGACCGGCCTATGGAACTCCCATCCGAGGTTTTATTTTTCCTGAAACATCGGCAGCCCAATTTATGTATATTTTTTTGAAGAAAACAGAGAGGTATTTTCTATTTTTCTATATAAGAACAGGAACGCCTGGTCCAGCTTATGTTTCCCTTCAAACTATACAATATATTTAAATTATTTTATATGTTATTATATATTATTGTTATTGTCATCATATATTTTACAGATACTTACATATGTAAGAAAACAATATCCCACATCTTATTAACTTATAAAAATAATTTCTTAACAATAAAATCCTGGATTTTTTTGGAAACGAAAATCCTGGTGATTGTGTACAAAAGCTTGGTAAGATTTAAGGACCAATATAATAATAAATCACTTATTATTTATATATATATAACAAAATGCTCAGCCCCTGTTTATTGTTTGATAACATTGCTGCGCCCACCCCAACATTATAATTAGAATCAGCCCAGCAAAATCATGTATTTCGAGAAAGTGCAAATGGCCTGTAATTTTTTAGGAAAAACATAAATGGGCCGCATGGACGCTACATTATTTGTTCACCCAGCCCAGCTAATGGACTGTAATTCAAAAAAAAGATCAAATTGACTGTAAATTCTACCCCGCAAAAAAAGACTGTAAATTCTGAAAAAATGGGTTGAATACGTGCCACATTTTTGGAGGCTGAAATGTGGGCCAATAGGTCGAAGTCAATGCAAGTCGTTGTCAACTTAGTCAACAAATGATTCTAACATCATTAGCCGTTGGATTTACATCCAACGACCGGCATCCATCTTTAATCTCTCGTCTTCTTCCTCCAGCACCACCGGGACCAACTACTCCCGCCTCCTGCTGCTAGCAGCTCTGCTTAGCATGCTTCGCTGTGAAGCGCTACTCCGCCATTGGCCAGGCCATCCCTCCACCCCTCCACACCTCCTGTTCTTCTCCACCGACTGCCGAACCACACCACACCAGAACCAGTTAACCCTCGTACACCTCTCCGTCTGTGACTCTACTCCCGCGTCTTCCCATCTCCGGCTTGTTGCTGTCCGGGGCCTCGCCGTCGTCCACCATCTTGGATGCGCTCGGCGTGGAGTGGTCAACGTGGTCAACGAACGACACCATTGGAAGTAGACTATGCGTGGAGAGGCTGACAGCTGGGTCCACGGCCGCACGCAGGGAAATGCCTCCTTATTACGCGCAAAATAATGATTCCTCCACCTGACAGCTGGGACCCACTGGAAGGGCCTCTGTATTTCAGGAAAAAAACGTTCCCACCGCTGACAGGTCGGACCCACCAGCTATATCTTCACAGGCAAGGAAGTGTCTCCTTATTACGAACAAAAAATGAATACCCCCTGCTAGCTGGGACCCACAATAGTGGGTGGCTGACTTGTGGGCCAACTAAGTTGACAGGGACGGAGGGCTTTGTCAACTTAGTCAATATGAATGATTCTAGCTCCAGTGACCGTACGATGTCCATCCAACGGTCGTAGTGCTTCTTCAACCTCTGGTCTTCTTGCTCCAGCCGCCAAAACCAGCGTCGGTCGTGCCTCGTGCTCCTGCCTCCCGTGGCCGGCTGCGATGCCGCGGAGGCCTCACCGCCCCCTACTACTCCCACCGATGGCCAGGCCATCCCTCTACTCACCCACACCCCCTGTTATTCTGCGATGATGGCAGCCTCACACCGCAGCAAACCAGTGAACCCTCATACTCCTCTACGCATGGGCATCCACTGCCGCGTCTTCCCCGGCTCCGTGTCGTACCCTTCCTAGGCCTCGCCGTCGTCCATGGCCCTGGTGCTCTCGGAGCGGCGTGGTCAACGTGGTCAAGGAACGGCTTCCATCAGACGTGGACTGTACATGGAGAAGCTGACAGCTAGGTCCACGGCCGCAGCAAGGAAGTGCCTCCTTATTACGCGGAAAATAATGATTCCTCCACCTGACAGTAGGGACCCACCGAATGGGCAACCATATTTCGTGAAAAAAACATTTCCCCCCTGACTGCTGGGACCTACCAGCGACATCTTCGCATGCAATGAAGTGCGTCCGGGGAAAAAAACGATTCGCCCCCCTGACTGCTGGGACCCACCAGCTGCATCTTTGCACGCAAGGAAGTGCCTGATAGTCGGGACCCACCTAGTCGAAGCATATGTAGCGTTGTCATTCTGGTCACGGACATGTACGTACATACTGGTCCATGTAGAGGCGCGCACGTGTCATAGTAGAGGCACACACGTAGCATGTACACGTACGTACAGCGGCCAGTGTGCAAGAAAGAAAATACGGACACATACGTACATATGGGTAGGGTCTCGAACGCCTACTCGCGCATACGTACGACCAGGGCTCATGTACATGGCTGGGTCAGAACGGAGAAACAACGTCGTCGTCGTGTCCATGGGGAGCCAACCGGTTGGGTCAGAACGAAATGCGTCATCGTGTTCATCGGGAGGGCTTGGACGAAATAGCCGATGGAAACGAGGCCTGGCGTACCGCAGAACAAAGGAAACGGCCTTGTGTTCGACTGGCCACGGTCGAAACGGGATACTGTTCATCGGGAGGGGTTTGGCGTACCGCAAAACGGAGGAAATGGACCTCCTATCGTCGAAACGGGGGTCTTGTTCATCCGGAGGGGTGTGGCATACCGCAAAACGGAGGAAACGGACTTGTGTTGGAGCACTACGGTCGAAACGGGGGTCTTGTTCATCGGGAGGGGTGTGGCGTACCGCAAAATGAGACTCCACGGGATACTGTTCGTCTCCACCGTCGACCCCCTCCAGCCTCCACGGGCTACTGTTCATCCACCGCCGACCTCCTCTAGCATCCACCTGCGATTGTTCATCCACGGGCTCCTGTTCATCCAGCCTCCACCGCGCACTACTCCACCGGCTACTGTTCAACCAGCCCTCTCCACGGGCTCCTGTTCAACCAACCCTCCATGGGCTACCGTTCATCCAGCCCTCCACCGTCTACTGTTTATCTAGCCCTCCACGGAGTGGTCCTGTTCATCCAGCCCTCCACGGGGTCCTATTCATCCAGCCCCAACCGGCTCGATCGATCGGGGTCATGTTCATCCAGAGGCAACACCACGGGGTCCTATTCATCCACCCCCACCGGGAACTGTTCATCCAAACCCCCCCAGCAACACTCACTATTCATCCAGAGGCGGCATCGATCAGCTTCTGTTAGCAGCAGTAGCGAAGGAATCGCCCGATCGGGTTCAGTTAACAGCCATCGATCGATCACTCGGGTTCAGTAACGCGTAGCCTGCATTGCAATCGCTCGGGTTCAGTAGGCGAACGCCTCGCTCGGGTTCAATTAGAGCCCAACGCCTCGCACCCACGCGCGTGCGTGTACGAGAGAAACGCGCAAACCTCCATGCATCGCTCGGCCCCGACCACCCACCGTAACCGGGAACACCCCGATAATTTCCTTGCCCTCGCTTCTACCATGGTTTTTTTCGTCATGGACGGCCCAAAGAATGTCATGCAGCTGCGTCTCTTGCCTGCCTAGGACGAAAAGCCCAGTTTCTGTCATGATTTTTTGTCATAGAAGTAGGAGCCCACCACATCTATGATGATACCGGGTTTTGTCACAATTATCATCATAGAACTGTCATAAGTATGACAGGAAAAAATTTCATTTGGCCCAAAATGTCACGGATGTGTCTTTTTTTGTAGTGCAAGCTTCCGCAACTACTAAAGATCATTAAGGTAAACCCCAACCATAGCATTAAAGCATCATGTCCCCTTTATCCCATACGCAGCAACCCCCTTACTCGGGTTTATGCTTCTGTCACTCAAGCAACCCACTATAAGCGAATCATGAACGTATTGCAACACCCTATAGCGGGAATCCCTCACGCTTGCATGACACGGAGGGCACAATTGGACAGCACCAAAATAAAACATACAACTCGTATCAATCTAGATCATCAATCAACCCAAAGACAAAGGATATCTACTCAAAACATCATAGGATGGAACACATCATTGGATCATAATATGTGGCATAAAGCACCATCTTCAAGTAGGGATTACAGCGGGGTGCGGGAGAGTGGACCGCATAAAAGAGATGAGGATGGTGATGTTGATGAAGACGATCACCGCGGCGATGATTCCCCTCCCGATGGCACTCTAGTGCCACCGAGAGAGAGGAGGAGAGGTTCTCCCCCTTGTGCTTCCTCCTCCATGGCCTCCCCTAGATGGGGAGAGGTTCTCCCTCTAGTCCTTGGCCTTCATGGTGATGATGGCCCATCCGGGATCCTCCTCCATGCCCTCCGGTGATGATGGCCCCCTCCGCAGGGGGCCAGAGAGGGCCTAGATTGATTTCTCATGGCTACAGAGGCTTGCGGTGGCGGAACTTCTGATCTAGGTTATTTTCAGGGGGTTTTATATTTATAGGAATTTTTGGCGCCGGTTTCACGTCAGGGGGGTCTCCGAGTCATCCATGAGATAGGGGCCCACGTCCCCACCCTCATGGACGGCTCGGGACTCTTCTGGCCCAACTCTTTTACTCCAGGGGCTTCTTTTGGTCCATAAAAAATCATCAAAAATTGGCACGCCAATTGGACTCCGTTTGGTATTCCTTTTCTGCAATACTCAAAAACAAGGGAAAAACTGAAACTGGCACTGGGCTCTTGGTTAATAGGTTAGTCCCAAAAATCATATAAAAAGCATATAAATGCATATAAAACATCTAAGATGGATATTATAATAGCATGAATACTTCATGAATTATAGATACGTTGGAGACGTATCACCAAGCCGTAAAGCATGGCACACTAAACTGTCGAGTATTCATCAGATCGAGCCTGTCAGACGTTCACAACGTCTGCATCAGCTCCTGCAGCAGGTCTGTCACCTAGCGGTGCATCAAGGACATAATTCTTCTATGCAGCAATGAGGATAATCCTCAAGTTACTGACCCAGTCCGTGTAGTTGCTACCATCATCTTTCAACTTAGCTTACTCTAGGAATGCATTAAAATTCAAGGGAACGGTAGCACGGGCCATTGATCTACAACATAGATTTGCAAAGACTATTAGGACTAAATTCATGATAAATTTTAGTTCTAAAAATCAAATTACTAATGAACTCCCACTTAAATCAACATCCCTCAAGTTGTCTAAGTGATACATGATCCAAATTAACTAAATCATGTCCGATCATCACGTGAGATGGGGTAGTCTTCAATGGTGAACATCTCCATGTTGATGATATCTACTATATGACTCACATTCGACCTTTCGGTCTCCAATGTTCCAAGACCATCAATACTGCAGGATGGTCCTAATGCGACAGTACAATCAGAGACCCTTCGACGATACTGTGTGCGATGCATTAATCGCAAACTGTGGCGTAAGAAAACCGTCAAAAATGAGACAAACTGTTTGCGATGGCAGAGACATCAAACATGATTCAGACTATAGTTTCGTCTGCGATGCTCGGCATACGGTTCACTCGAAAGAACTATTTGTGATGACCGTAACAACAGAAACGGTCATCCACATGAAGGTGTGTGCAATATATGCCATACAATTCACTCGGATGAACCGTTTGTGATTAGGCAACACAACATAAATGGCTATCCAAATCAAGGTGTGTGCGATTTAGGGCATATAGTTTACTCTGATGAACTATTTGCAATGAGCCAAGACAACATAAACGGTTCAACTTAACAAGATGTGTGTGATACATGGCAAACAGGTCAGTAATCAGAAATGTGTGGGAAGACTGATAATAACACCGACGATTGTGGGGGGGAACGCAGTAATTTCAAAAAAAAAAATCATACGCACACGCAAGATCTATCATGGTGATGCATAGAAACAAGAGGGGAAGAGTGTTGTCCACGTACCCTCGTAGACCGTAAGCGGAAGCGTTATGACAACGCGGTTGATGTAGTCGTACGTCTTCACGATCCGACCGATCCTAGTACCGAAAGTACGGCACCTCCGTGATCTGCACACGTTCGGCTTGGTGACGTCCCACGAACTCTCGATCCAGCTAAGTGTCGAGGGAGAAATTCGTCAGCACGACGGCATGATGATGGTGATGATGAAGTTACCGGCGCAGGGCTTGGCTAAGCACTACGATGATATGACCGAGGTGGATTATGGTGGAGGGGGCACTGCACACGGCTAAGACAGTTGTCTGTTGTGTGTTCTAGGGTGTTCTTGGTGTCAAAACCGGCGGATCTCGGGTAGGGGGTCCCGAACTATGCGTCTACAACGGATGGTAATGGGAGGCAGGGGACACGATGTTTACCCAGGTTCGGGCCCTCTTGATGGAGGTAAAACCCTATGTCTTGCTTGATTGATATTGATGATATGAGTATTACAAGAGTTGATCTACCATGAGATCATAGAGGCTAAACCCTAGAAGCTAGCCTATGGTATCATTGTCTGTTGTCCTATGGACTAAACCCTCCGGTTTATATAGACACCGGAGGGGGCTAGGGTTACACAAAGTCGGTTACAAAGGAGGAGATCTACATATCCATATTGCCAACCTTCCCTTCCACGCCAAGGAAAGTCCCATCCGGACACAAGACGAAATCTTCAATCTTGTATCTTCATAGTCCAACAGTCCATCCAAAAGATATAGTCCGGCTGTCCGGAGACCCCCTAATCCAGGATTCCCTCAGTAGCCCCTGAACCAGGCTTCAATGATGATGAGTCTGGCGCGTAGTTTTATCTTCGGCATTGCAAGGCGGGTTCCACCTCCGAATACTTCATAGAAGACTCTGAACACAAGGATAGTGTCCGGCTCTGCAAAACAAGTTCCACATACCACCGTAGAGAGAATAATATTTCCACAAATCTAATCTGCTGACACGTTTTGACAGCATGACATCATGCCATAGCCTGGTCTTTATTCGAACCGTTTTTCTCAACCAGCGATGCACATATTGCGAGGCGGTTTTCTTGACACGTCTTGTCAAAGCAGAGATCGTGTCCCCCTTATTACGGGATTCTCATCAATATGGATGTGGGTAACCCAATCATGCATGTTAGTATGACTCCTCGATTTTAGGCAAGTCCCAAACGGCCACGAGGAGGACAATTGATATTCATCCTCTTTATAAAGAGGCCAGGGCATGTCCCTTTTTCCTCTCATGCTCAATCGAATCCTTCCCCCTCCTCGAGTTCCAACACCCACAGCTCAGGTCAGGCGCTTCGGACCTTCAACCATGTCCGGATCCACCCTCCAAGGTCGGTGGATGCCCTCCTGTGTCACAGAGGAGGACATCAAGAAGCTGAGAGAGGCCAGGTATCTGACCGTCGAAATATCGCACAGGCTGCCTGCCCGAGGGCAGGTCATCCCCACTCCCAAACCTAACAAGAGTGTTGTGTTCATCTCTCACTTCCTCCGAGGGCTAGGCCTCGATCTGGATCCCTTTGTTAGGGGGCTCATGTTCTATTATGGGCTAGATTTCCATGATCTGGACCCGAATTCCCTCCTTCACATCTCGTCGTTCATTGTCGTGTGTGAGGCCTTCCTCCGCATTACCCCAAACTTCGGCATGTGGCTCAAGACTTTCAATGTGAAGCCAAAGATGATCGAGGGGCGGCAAGCAGAGTGCGGAGGTGCCGTAATAAGCAAAAGCGCTGATGCTCCATGGCCAGAGGGTTCCTTCCCAGAGGTGTCTTGTTTGTGGCAGCGGGAGTGGTTTTATATCACAGCTCCCCGAAGTGCCAAGTGGGTAGCCGCCCCTACCTTTCGCTCGGGCCCCCCACCACAACTGATGTCATGGATCAGCAAGGGGCTGAACTGGGGGCCGGTAAATGATGTGCCGATATTGTAGATTTGCATCCGAGATCTCCTTGAGAGAGATGTCAGCCTGGTCATGGTAATGCAATTCATGCTAGTTCGTCAAGTCTAGCCTTGCAAACGTCGACCCCTCCGTATGTGGGAATTCAACCCGGAAGGACCACGAACTATTCAGCACTTCCTCGGCATGACGCTCGAAGAGATGTACAAACTATTCTTCGGACCCCAAATAGAGTGTCCGGATACCACCAAGGATGCTGGTCTGAGCTGTAATCGCCCCGATACCCAAGTAAGTAATCCCATGGCCGAACACGCTGTCTTTCTATTTATCATAACATCATTACGAAAAGTCGCTCTTTGACCAGGAATAGATAACAAAGGCGAAGATGATCAGGTGTTCGGCCCCTCTTCCCGAAGGCTTGGCCAATCCAGTACTAGACAGAATGCTCGAGCTGGCGCCTTATCAGGCGCCCTCAAAGGAAGATAAAGGGGGGAACAAAGAGGCTGAAAGCGGGCCTCACTCACTATTCCTCCAAACCGAGGGAGCTAGCGCCTCCGCGAAGGAGGATAGCCAGGGAGAAGAATCTGAAATTCCCTCTCCCCAAGGAAGGAAGAGGAATACCTCGGAAGACCCAGAAACAAAGGTTTCCAATCGGGGGAAGAAATCTTTGCCAGGGGGTCCTGCCTCGGAGGGTATCCTTGCCGCACAGTGTCCACAAGGGGATCAGCCCTCTACCGAGCTGTAAGTGAAAAGGTACTTAATAGTAAAAATATCTTACATTACTTCTGAAGATAATAACCGAAGCATATATCTTGCAGCTCGGATCGTAGCCCTTCTCGACAGAGTTCGTCTTCAGGGGATCTTCTTCAGGAGATGATGGAGAGCGAAACACCTCCCCCTGCCACCCCGCCTCCTGAGGCGGGCGACCCTGAAGTGTCATCACGGAGGGTTTCTCCTGATCCGCCAAGGCCATAGGGTAATCCTTTGGCCACCCGAAGTCCTTAGTATTCGGCTCCTAAAGAGAGCAACAGAAAGAGTCCGGAATCGTACAGTGTGCGGTCGGACGCACTGAAGGATCTTCTGGAGCAAGCGGCCATCTCAGAAGTGCATCGTACGCTAATGGGTACGGTGATTGAAAGGATTTCATCTGCCGAAAGCAGGTTGCATGAAGCTTTTATGAGTCTGCTGCAAGGCTTTGAGGTACGTGAAATAGTGTATGTTTTTTACAGTACCGCACACGTTAGGGGTGCCCTATGCAGATAGTAGCCCCTGAGACTCTGGTTTCCATCGAAACCGGCGGCAAACAGAGGATCATATTCCCAGGTAATAACCAGACCGCTTTTATGTGTAGGTGGCTGAAGGTCCGGTGGCTAGCCGGACTGATGAGTTTGCCGAGCTAAAGCAGCAGCTTGATGCGGCAGATGCCGACATCGTGCTTGTCAACAAGCGGCTTGACGAGGCATAGGGTAAGTGATTTCTCCGGTGATAAACACATAGTAAGAGGAGCATGATGCCAGTATCTTTAATATGTTGTGACTGTAGATCGAGCTGCCACCGTGGAGACCCTTCGGGCGGAACTTGCCCGAGCCAAGGAACAAGCAAGGAATAGCGATGCGGCCGCTGTAAAGGCGGTCGAAGAGCTGATGGCCAAACATGCCGCGCATTGCCAGAGCAAGGAAAGAATAGCCAAGATGGCCGCTGAGTTGAAAGATGCCGCTGACCGTTACCAGCTTCTTGAAAAAGAAAGCCGAGCGAAGGCGATGGACCTGGAGAAGGCCATGGTAGCAGCCAAGGAAGCCCGCTCCAAAATCAGAGCGACGAAGGAGGAGCTGTGTCAAGCTGCAGATATCATCGCTGGGAAGCCCTTTTTGTTGCGGACTAAGTTCAGAGATCCGAAGTATGCTCCTCTTGATCAACTATGGAGTCTGCAGACGCATACGTGGATTTGGCAGCAAGTGCTGCTGATGCGGCCGAGTTCTTCAAGGATCAAAAAGATCATGAAGTGGAAAAGTTGTTCTGGTCACAGTTCCATGCTCCAATGCGTCTGCTGCTGTTGAATGAGCGAATGGCCGAGTGGGCCGAGCTCCATAGGTTGTCCGGACTTGCCATGAGGTCTGTTGTAGATCATCTGTGGCCGGAAGGGCCAAGGCCGAATAGTTACTTTAGTTTAGTGCAACAATTCCTTGGTGTTGTGCTGCATATCGACGCTATGAAGAGGTCGGCGTGCATAGAGGGTGCGCAGATGGCACCTGCCCGTGTCAAGACATACTGGGCAGAGATGGAGGCCACCACTATTGCGACACAGGGTTCGGCCATGGGCCGAGTAGCTGCCGAGCACTACTTTGAAGAGGTCCTTGAAGGCGCTCGTTCGATGGAGGCGCAGTTCTCGAAGAATATTACGTTCTAGTGACATGTATTCCTATTGTAAAGACAATATTTTATTGAATTATGAAGGTTGTGTTTATACTTTTGCCTGAAAGTATTATGACGCCTCCTGTGCGGCTGTTTATGTATATATGTATATAACCTGAAAGATTGCAGTCGTCGGCTTTAGCCGCCACGCATATAATGCGGGGGTGTTCGCAAAAAACGCGTATTCACACCTGATCCAACGTCTTGGTCCATGAAGGAGGTGGTAGCGCAGCGAACGAGGCAATCAGACTATATTGCTTTAACACTTTCACGTAGCCATAGAAGTTTGACGGTAGGACTACTATATAGCCCCTGGTACTTCCACGCTCATCCGAATACGGGGCGCGTACGTACATGATCGGGAAACGGCCCTTCGTTAATGCGGAGGAATCCTGAAGATTCTGCTAAGTCAATGAGTGGTTGACCAGTCTCGTGCTTTATCATGGCAGTCAATTTTTGACTTTCTCTACTGAGGTGCTCATCCGGATGAACTAGGGCACAATCACAGTAGTTCTCCCGGTGTCGCCTTAGCCAATAGAGCAGAACGTAAGGTAGCAAAACACGGGAGCTAGGAAAACCCAACATTTAACCAAAGACATGATTCAGAGCTGATGCATATAAGGCCAAACTCGCAACGCCGAACACTCCCTAAGGTATTCGGTCTTTATAATATATGTCGGGCTAAACAATGCCCTTAATAATAAACCCCGAGTGTCCAGGTATGTGCAATATCCTGACGTGGCCACATGCCAATAACGTCAGCATCCTTCTCGGTTGTATTGAGTATCCGGAGGATGTGAACAACAAGAGACAGTAAAAAAAGGTTTGCGCAGGGTCTTAATCTGAAAAGAAACCTTTGAGCGGGTCCCTCTGCACGTCTGCGCCTATGTCTCCATTGTGCCATGTCCTGGACGGGTACAACACAATTGTCATCTGTAAGAAAGAGGAACTTAGGTGAAAGTTGACGTGCCAGAAAATTGGTTATTATCAATAAACCATTAAATTCAAGGAAAGTCAAGTTGAGCCGAACTAGCCCTGATTACACGCGGGAAGCCCCTGGTACCATCGATGAGGGTTTAACCATCAAACCAATCTCATGTACATGTAGTGATGCGCCGGACTCGTCTAACCGTGTCCGTGGTCTTGACGACCTATCATTTATTCTGGTTGGTGAGGCCATCTAGTGCTCGGCTGTTAAGGCCGCCGCACATTCTTCCACGCGTAGAGAACGCTCAATACTTCCACTAACCGTGATGGTTCCGCGTGGACCGGGCATCTTAAGCTTGAGAGAAGCGTAATGCGGTACTGTATTAAAACGAGCGAAAGCCGCTCTTCTGAGTAGTGCTTGATAGCCACTTCAGAATGGAGCGATGTAGAAAGTTAACTTTTCGCTTCGGAAGTTGTCGGGAGGACCGAATACAACCTCTAGTAATAGAGAGCCCGTACAGTGGGCCTCTTGGCCTGGTATTACTCCCTTGAAGGTAGTATTACTATGGCTTATTTTTGTCGGGTCTATCCCCATTTTGCGGACTGTGTCCTGATATATCAGATTTAGACCACTGTCGCCGTCCATAAGGACTCGTGTGCGGTGGTATCCGTTTATTGTTGGGTCTAACACCAAGGCAGACAGTCCTTCATGTCGGATGTTAGTCACGTGATCCCCGTGATAAAAAGTGATTGGGCAGGCCAACCAGGGGTTGAACTTAGGGGTGACGGGCTCTATGGCGCATATGTCTCGGAGTGCATGTGTGCTTCTCCTCTTCATCACATGGATCATGTTTACTGTTTTAACCTCTAGTGGGAATTTTTTCTGTCCTCCAGTGCTTTGCTGGCGAGGTTCATCCTCGTCTTCGCCTGGTGTCTCTCCCCCCCTTGTGTTCGGCGTTTAGCTTACCGTCCTGCTTGAAGACCCAGCATTCTCTGTGGGTTTGATTTGCAGGTTTGTCGGGGGTGCCATGAATCTGACATAGTTTGTCGAGAATCTTGTTTAGGCTAGACGGTCCATCTCTGCTGCCTTTGAAAGGCTTTTTTCGCTGACCTGGTCGAGAGCCCCTAAATCCGGCGTTGACCGCCGTATTATCTGGGCTATCTTCTTTATTTCGACGCTTGTTTTTACTGCGTCGTGGTTTTCCATTCCCATCCCTGACTTCGGATGTGCTTGGGTCGTTGGTGCTACTGCGGGCTAACCAGCTATCTTCGCCCGTGCAAAAGTGGGTCATGAGGCTTGTCAGGGCTGCCTTTGTTCTCGGTTTTTCTTGGCCAAGGTGTCTGGCGAGCCATTCGTCTCAGACGCTGTGCTTGAAAGCTGCTAAGGCTTCGGCGTCCGGACAGTCAACGATTTGGTTCTTCTTAGTGAGAAACCTGTTCCAAAGCTTTGGGGCTGATTCTCCGGGTTGTTGAATTATATGACTTAAATCGTCTGCATCCGGAGGTCGGACATAGGTCCCTTGAAAATTAGCCCCAAAAGCGTCCTCGAGCTCCTCCCAACTTACAATTGAGTTTTCGGGGAGGCTTTTCAGTCAGTGCCGAGCTGGTCCTTAAAGCTTGAGGGGCAAGTATTTGATGGCATGGAGATCGTCTCCATGAGCCATATGGATGTGGAGGATAAAGTCCTCAATCCAGACCCCAGGGTCTATGGTTCCGTCATACGCCTCTATGTTCACTGGCTTGAATCCTTCTGGGAATTCGTGATCCAGCACCTCATCGGTGAAACATAGGGGGTGTGCGACACCCCTGTATTTGGATATATCATGGTGGTCGGACCGTTGTAGTGTTCGATTTTGATTTTGTGCCGGAGCGCGCTTCCTAGATCCATAGATGGATCTAGTCATACTGGATTTTTGGTGCAAGTCCTCACGTATATTTTGTGTTGACTTATGTGCGACCTTGTTAGCCGGTCTATCGTGGTCACAAGTTGGTTGATCCGGCCGATTGGCCATTTTATTTTTTGGCTGTATGGGCTCTAAGGCCTCATCGTTGAATTCCGGTAATAGCTTACGATTTGGATAGCTATTTGTGTGGTAACCTCCACCATACTTCTCTTCGTTGTCGAGCACTTTGTTCCACCTGCTGTTGAGCGTATTCTGTTCGGCCTTAAGCCTTTGCTTCTGCTTCTCAGACTCCTCGCTGTGGCAATAAGCCTTCTGCGAAGGTTCTCTTGCTCCAAGTTCGTTTCTGGGATGATGTGTGCATCTTCGTCCGGACTATTTTCCTACCCAGAGGGGGTTTTATGAGGTTTATCCTCGGCATCGCCGTGTTCGGACGTCGGATCCGTACTGTGTTCACCATTTGCAGCTTCATCGTGCTCTGCCGTCGGGGCAATGTGGTCGTCGTTTCCTCTGGAGTCGACTGGAGTGTTATTTTCTCTTGCGCTGTTACCGTTGTTTTTACCGAGGCGGGATTTGGAGCGGCGCCTACACCGACGCTTTGTTTGCTTCTTGGAGGGGTCATCCTCCGCTTTCTCCTCCCGTTCCTCGTCATTGTTTTCTTTGGGTGTGTCTACCATGCATATGTCATGTGATGAAGTGGTTTTCCAGTGCCCTGTGGGCACTAGTTCAGGTTCCTCTCCTGCATCGTCGTCCATGCCGTCGATGTCTGCGGAGTCAAAATTCAGCATGTCGGTTAAATCGTCGACAAAGGTTACTAAGTGGGTGGTGGGTGGGCAGCGAATTTCTTCGTCGTCTGCATCCCATTCTAGCCGGACATAGTTCGGCCAAGGTTCCCCTGACAAGGAGAGAGACTTTAATGAATTTAGCACATCGCCGAAAGGCAAGTACTAAAAGATATCCACGGAGGTGAACTCCATGATCGGCGCCCAATCGGATTCAATAGGCACGGATACAAGCGGCTCGGAGTCCGTGGCCGGAGATGAATCCAGTGCTTCGGCAACACGACTCTCGTAAGGGGTGAAGTCAGTATCCGGCTCTATCTCCACTGAGAGTGCGGCCTCCGCGGCAGGGTCTATCCCTCTGTCCTCGGATGGCGCAATTTGCTCCGGATTGAAGGCCAGAGTAGTTGCAGATGCGATCTCCCGAACACTGTCCGACGGCAGAGTTACGTCATGTTCGTCATGATTGTGCGGCGCACCTGACATGGTCTCGAATCCGTCGAAGATCAAGTCTCTGCGGGTATCGGCAGTGTAGTTTAAGTTTCCGAACCTGAGCTGATGGCCAGGGGCGCAGTTCTCGATCTGCTCCAGATGGCCAAGCGAATTGGCCCGCAGTGCGAAGCCGCCGAATACGAAGATCTGTCCGGGGAGGAAAACCTTACCCTGGACCGCATCGCTACCGATGATGGAGGGAGCCATCAAGCCTTACGGTGACGGCACAGTGGAACTCTCAATGAAAGCACCAATGTCGGTGTCAAAACCGGCAGATCTCGGGTAGGGGGTCCCGAACTGTGCGTCTAAGGCGGATGGTAACAGGAGGCAGGGGACATGATGTTTACCCAGGTTCGGGCCCTCTTGATGGAGGTAATACCCTACGTCCTGCTTGATTGATATTGATGATATGAGTATTACAAGAGTTGATCTACCATGAGATCGTAGAGGCTAAACCCTAGAAGCTAGCCTATGGTATCATTGTCTGTTGTCCTACGGACTAAACCCTCCGGTTTATATAGACAACGGAGGGGGCTAGGGTTACACAAAGTCGGTTACAAGGGAGAAGATCTACATATCCATATTGGCAAGCTTGCCTTCCACGCCAAGGAAAGTCCCATCCGGACACAGGACGAAGTCTTCAATCTTGTATCTTCATAGTCCAACAGTCCGGCCAAAAGATATAGTCCGGTTGTCCGGACACCCCTAATCCAGGACTCCCTCAGGTGCCCCCTGACCCCGTATATAAAGTAGCAAGGGGGAGGCCGGCCGACCCTAGAGCGCGCCAGGGAGGGGAGGAATCCGCCTCCTAGTAGGAGTAGGATTCCTCCTTTCCTAGTCCAACCAGGAGGGGGAAGGAAGGAGTAGGAGAGGGGAAGGAAAGGGGGGGCGCCACCCCCCTCCTAGTCCAATTCGGACTCAAGGGGTAGGGGGTGCATGGCCTACCCTAGTAGCCCCTCTCTGTCTCTCCACTAAGGCCCATCTAGGCCCACTAGTTCCCCCCCGGGGGGGGGGGGTCCGGTAACCCTCCAGCACTCCGGTTTTGTCTGAAATCACCCGCAACACTTTCGGTGTCCAAATATAGCCGTCCAATATATCAATCTTTATGTCTCTACCATTTCGAGACTCCTCATCATGTCTATGATCCTATCCAGGACCCCGAACTATCTTCGGTACATCAAAACGCATAAACGCATAAACTCATAATACCGAACGTTAAGCGTGCAGACCCTACGGGTTCGAGAACTATGTAGACATGACCGAGACACGTCTCCGGTCAATAACCAATAGCGGAACCTGGATGTTCATATTGGCTCCTACACATTCTATGAAGATCTTTATCGGTCAAACCACATAACAACATGTGTTGTTCCCTTTGTCATCGGTATGTTACTTGCCCGAGATTTGCTCATCAATATCTCAATACCTAGTTCAATCTCGTTACCGGCAAGTCTCTTTACTCGTTCCATAATGCTGCATCCCATAACTAACTCATTAGTCACATTGCTTGCAAGGCTTATAGTGATGTGCATTACCGAGAGGGCCCAGAGATACCTCTCCGATACTCGGAGTGACAAATCCTAATCTCGATCTATGCCAACTCAAAAAACACCATCGGAGACACCTATAGAGCACCTTTATAATCACCCAATTACATTGTGACGTTTGGTAGCGAACTAAGTGTTCCTCCGGTATTCGGGAGTTGCATAATCTCATAGTTATAGGAACATGTATAAGTCATGAAGAAAGTAATAGCAATAAACTAAACGATCATAGTGCTAAGCTAACGGACGGGTCTTGTCTATCACATCATTCTCTAATGATGTGATCCCGTTCATCAAATGACAACACATGTCTATGGTCAGGAAACATTACCATCTTTGATTAACAAGCTAGTCAAGTAGAGGCATACTAGGGACACTTTGTTTGTCTATGTATTCACACATGTACTAAGTTTCTGGTTAATACAATTCTAGCATGAATTATAAACATTATCATGATATAAGGAAATATAAATAACAACTTTATTATTGCATCTAGGGCATATTTCCTTCAGTCTCCCACTTACACTAGAGTCAATAATCTAGTTCACATCGTCACATGATTTCACACCAATAGTTCACATCTTTATGTGATTAGTTCACATCTTCATGTGACTAATACCCAAAAGGTTTACTAGAGTAAATAATCTAGTTCACATCGCTGTGTGATTATCACCCAAAGAGTGATCATGTTTTGCTTGTGAGAGAAGTTTAGTCTATGGGTCTGCAACATTCAGATCCGTATGTATTTTGCAAATTTCTGTGTCTACAATACTCTACATGGAGCTACTCTTGCTAATTGTTCCCACTGTCAATATGTATGTAGATCGAGACTTAGAGTCATCTAGATCGGTGTCAAAAGCTTGCATCGACGTAACTCTTTACGACGAACTCTTTTATCTCCTCCATAACCAAGAAATATTTCCTTAGTCCTCTAAGGATAATTTTGACCGTTGTCCAGTGATCTACTACAAGATCACTATTGTATTCCCTTGCCCAAATCATTCTAGGGTATACAATAGGTCTGGTACACAACATAGCATATTTTATAGAACCTATGACTGAGGCATAGGGAATGACTTTTCATTCTCTTTCTATTTTCAGCCGTGGTCGGGTTTTGAGTCTTTACTCAACTTCACACCTTGCAACACAGGCAAGAACTCCCTCTTTGACTGTTCCATTTTGAACTACTTCAAAAACTTGTCAAGGTATGCACATATTGAAAATTTTATCAAGTGTCATGATCCATATCTATAGATCTTGATGCCCAATATGTAAGCAGCTTCTTCGAGGTCTTTCATTGAAAAATTCTTATTCAAGTATCCTTTTATGCTATCCAGAAATTCAGTATCATTTCTGATCAACAATATGTCATCCACATATAATATCAGAAATGTTACAGAGCTCCAAGTCACTTTCTTGTAAATACATGCTTCTCCAAAAGTCTGTATAAAACTATATGCTTTGATCAACTCATCAAAGTGTATATTCCAACTCCGAGATGCTTGCACTAGTCCATAGATGGATCGCTGGAGCTTGCACACGTTGTTAGGACCTTTAGGATTGACAAACCTTCTGGTTACATCATATACAACTCTTCTTTAATAAATCCATTAAGGAATGTAGTTTTTATATCCATTTGCCAGATTTCATAAAATGCGGCAACTGCTAACATGATTCAGACAGACTTTTAAGCATCGATACGAGTGAGAAAATCTCATTGTAGAACTTGTCGAAAACCTTTTTGCGACAATTCGAGCTTTGTAGATAGTAACACTACTATCAGCGTCCGTCTTCCTCTTGAAGATCCATTTATTTTGAATGGCTCACCGATCATCGGGCAAGTCAGTCAATGTCCATACTCTATTCTCATACATGGATCCCATCTCAGATTTCATGGCCTTAAGCCATTTCGCGGAATCTGGGCTCATCATCGCTTCCTCATAGTTCATAGGTTCGTCATGGTCTAGTAACATGACTTCCAGAATAGGATTACCGTACCACTCTGGTGCGGAACGTACTCCGACTGACCTACGAGGTTCGGTAGTAACTTGATCTGAAGTTTCATGATCATCATCATTAACTTCCTCACTAATTGGTGTAGGCATCACTGGAACTGATTTATGTGATGAACTACTTTCCAATTCGGGAGAAGGTACAATTACCTCATCAAGTTCTACTTTCCTCCCACTCACTTCTTTCGAGAGAAACTCCTTCTTTAGAAAGGATCCACTCTTAGCAACACAGATCTTTCCTTTCGATCTATGATAGAAGGTGTACCCGACAGTTTCTTTTGGGTATCCTATGAAGACACACTTCTCCGATTTGGGCTTGAGCTTATCAGGCTGAAACTTTTTCACATAAGCATCACAACCCCAAACTTTAAGAAATGACAGCGTAGGTTTCTTGCTAAACCACAGTTCATACGGTGTCATCTCAACGGATTTTTAGACGGTGCCCTACTTAACATGAATTTAGTTGTATCTAATGCATAACCCCAAAACAATAGTGGTAAATCGGTAAGAGACATGATAGATCGCACCATATCTAATAAAGTACGGTCATGACGTTCGGACACACCATTACGCTGTGGTGTTCCAGGTGGCGTGAGTTGCGAAACTATTCGACATTGTTTCAACTGAAGGCCAAACTCGTAATTCAAATATTTCATCTTCTCGATAAGATCATAGAAACTATATTTTCTTGTTATGATGATTCTCCACTTCACTCTGAAATTCTTTGAACTTTTCAAACGTTTCAAACTTGTGTTTCATTAAGTAGATATACTCATATCCGCTCAAATCATTTTTGAAGGTCAGAAAATAACGATACCCGCCGCGAGCCTCAACACTCATCGGACCTCATCCATCGGTATGTATTATTTCCAATAAGTCAGTGGCTTGCTCCATTGTTTCGGAGAATGGAGTCTTAGTCATCTTGCCCATGAGGCATGGTTTGCAAGCATGAAATGATTCATAATCAAGTGATTCCAAAAGTCCATCCATATGGAGTTTCTTCATGCGCTTTACACCAATATGACCTAAACGGCAGTGCCACAAGTGTATTGCACTATCATTATCAACTTTGCATCTTTTGGCATCAATGTTATGAATATGTGTATCACTACGATCAAGATTCAATAAACCATTTATATTAAGTGTATGACCATAGAAGGTTTTATTCATGTAAACAGAACAACAATTATTCTTTGACTTAAATGAATAACCATATTGCAATAAACATGATCCAATCATATTCATGCTCAACGCAAACACCAAATAACATTTATTTTAGGTTCAACACTAATCCCGAAGGTAAAAGGAGTGTGCGATGGTGATCTTATCAACCTTGGAATCATTTCCAACATACATCATCACCCTGCCCTTAACTAGTCTCTATTCATTTTGCAACTCCTGTTTCGAGTTACTAATCTTAGCAACTGAACTGGTATCAAATACCCTGGGGTTACTATGAACACTAGTAAAGTACACATCAATAAAATGTATATCAAATATACTTTTGTTCACTTTGTTGTCCTTCTTATCCGCCAAATACTTGGGGCAGTTCCGCTTCCATTGACCAGTCCCTTTGCAGTAGAAGCACTCAGTCTTAGGCTTGGGTCTAGCTTTGGGCTTCTTCATGGAAGTGGCAACTTGCTTTCCATTCTTCTTGAAGTTCCCTTTCTTTCCCTTGCAATTTTACTTGAAACTAGTGGTCTTGTCAACCATCAACACTTGATGCTTTTCTTGATTTCTACCTTCGCCGATTTCAGCATCGCGAAGAGCTCGGGAATCGTTTTACATCATCCCTTGCATATTATAATTCATCACTAAGTTCCAGTAACTTGGTGATAGTGACTAGAGAACTCTGTCAATCACTATATTATCTGGAAGATTAACTCCCACTTGATTCAAGCAATTGTAGTACCTAGATAATTTGAGCACATGCTCACTGGTTGAGCTATTCTCCTCCATCTTGCAGTCAAAATACTGTCAGAGGTCTCATACCTCTCGACACGGGCATGAGTCTGAAATACCAATTTCAACTCTTGGAACATCTCATATGCTCCATGGCGTTTCAAAACATTTTTGAAGTCCCAGTTCTAAGCCGTAAAGCATGGTGTACTAAACTATCAAGTAGTCATCATACTAAACTTGTCAAACGTTCATAACGTCTGCCTCTGCTCCTGCAATAGGTCCGTCACCTAGCGGTGCATCAAGGACATAATTCTTCTGTTGAGCAATGAGGATAATCCTCAGATCATGGAGATAGTCCGCATCATTGCTACTAACATCTTTCAACATAGTTTTCTCTAGGAACATATCATAAATAAAACGGGGAAGCTATACGCGAGCAATTGATCTACAACATAGATATGCAAATAGAATCAGGACTAAGTTCATGATAAATTTAAGTTCAGTTAATCATATTACTTAAGAACTCCCACTTAGATAGACATCCCTCTGGTCATCTAAATGATCACATGATCCATATCAACTAAACCATGTCCGATCATCAAGTGAGATGGAGAATTTTTCAATGGTGGACATCACTATGTTGATCATATCTAGTATATCATTCACGCACGACCTTCCGGTCTCAGTGTTTCGAGGCCATATCTGCATATGCTAGGCTCGTCAAGTTTAACCTGAGTATTCTGCTTGTGCAAAACTAGCTTGCACCCGTTGTATGTGACCGTAAAGGTTATCACACCCGATCATCATGTGGTGTCTCAGCACGAAGAACTGTCGCAACGGTGCATACTCAGGGAGAACACTTATACCTTGAAATTTTAGTAAGGGATCATCTCTTAATGCTACCATCGTACTAAGCAAAAATAAGATGCATAAAAGATAAACATCATATGCAATCAAAATATGTGACATGATATGGCCATCATGATCTTGTGCCTTTGATCTCCATCTCCAAAGTAACGTCATGATCTTCATCGTCACCGGCATGACACCATAATCTCCATCATCTTGATCTCTATCAATGTGTCGTCACATGGTCATCTCACCAACTATTGCTTTTGCAACTATTTCTATCGCATAGCGATAAAGTAAAGCAATTATATGGCGCTTGCATCTTATACAATAAAGAGAAAACCATAAGGCTCCTGCCAGTTGCCGATAACTTTAGCAAAACATGATCATTTCATACAACAATTTATATCTCATCACGTTTGACCATATCACATCACAACATACCCTGCAAAAACAAGTTAGACGTCCTCTACTTTGTTGTTGCAAGTTTTACGTGGCTGCTACGAGCTTAGCAAGAACTGTTCTTACCTACGCATCAAAACCACAATGTGGTATAGTGATTGCTTTTTGATCTTCACAAAGAACCCTGTTCATTGAATCCAATTCAACTAAAGTTGGTGAAACAGACACCCGCCTGTCACCTGTGTGCAAAGCACATCGATAGAACTAGTCTCATGAACGCGGTCATGTAATGTCGGTTTGGGCTGCTTCATCCAACAATACCACCGAATCAAGAAACAACTAGCGACGGCAAGCAATATGTATATGCCCACGCCCACAACTCCTTTGTGTTCTACTCGTGCATATAACATCTACACATAGACCCGGCTCGAATGCCACTGTTGGGGAACGCAGTAATTTAAAAAAAAATTCCTACGCACACGCAAGATCTATCATGGTGATGCATAGCAATGAGAGGGGAAGAGTGTTGTCCACGTACCCTCGTAGACCGTAAGTGGAAGCGTTATGACAACGTGGTTGATGTAGTCGTATGTCTTCATGGTCCGATCGATCCTAGTACCGAAAGTACAACACCTCTATGATCTGCACATGTTCGGCTCGGTGACATCCCACAAACTCTCGATCTAGCTAAGTGTCGAGGGAGAACTTCGTTAGGACGACGGCGTGATGACGATGATGATTAAGTTACCAGCGCAGGGCTTCGCCTAAACACTACGACGATATTACCGAGGTGGATTATGGTGGAGGGGGGCACTGCACACGGCTAAGACAGTTGTCTGTTGTGTGTTCTAGGGTGCCCCCTTCCCCCGTATATAAAGGGGCAAGGGGGAGGCTGGCCGGCCCTAGGGCGCGCCAAGGAGGGCATGAATCCTCCTCCTAGTAGGAGTAGGATTCCTCCTTTCCTAGTCCTACTAGGAGGGGGAAGGAAGGAGTGGGAGAGGAAAAGGAAAGGGGGCGCGCCACCCCCCTCCTAGTCCAATTCAGACTCAAGGGGGAGAGGGCGCGCGGCCTGCCCTGGCAGCCCCACTCTCTCCACTAAGGCCCACTTGTTCCCCCGGGGGGGTTCCGGTAACCCTCCATAAATCCAGTTTTCTCCGAAATCACCCGAAACACTTCCGGTGTCCGAATATAGCCGTCCAATGTATTAACCTTTATGTCTCGACCATTCGTCATGTCTATGATCCTATCCGGGACTCTGAACTATCTTCGATACATCAAAACACATAAACTCATAATATCGATCGTCACCGAACGTTAAGCGTGCAGACCCTACGGGTTCGAGAACTATGTAGACATGACCGAGACATGTCTCCGACCAATAACCAATAGCGGAACCTGGATGTTCATATTGGCTCCTACACATTCTACGAAGATCTTTATCGGTCAAACCGCATAACAACATACGTTGTTCCCTTTGTCATCGGTATGTTACTTGCCCAAGATTCGATCATCGGTATCTCAATACCTAGTTCAATATCGTTGCTGGCAAGTCTCTTTACTTGTTCCGTAATGCTACATCCCGTAAATAACTCATTAGTCACATTGCTTGCAAGGCTTATAGTGATGTGCATTACCGAGAGGGCCCAGAGATACCTCTTCGAGACTTGGAGTGACAAATCCTAATCTTGATCTATGCCAACTCAACAAACACCATCGGAGACACCTGTAGAGCACCTTTATAATCACTCAATTAGGTTGTGACGTTTGGTAGCACACTAAGTGTTCCTCCAGTATTCGGGAGTTGCATAATCTCATAGTATTAGGAACATGTATAAGTCATGAAGAAAGCAATAGCAATAAACTAAATAATCATAGTGCTAAGCTAACGGTTGGGTCTTGTCCATCACATCATTCTCTAATGATGTGATCCCGTTCATCTAATGACAACACATGTCTATGGTCAGGAAACATAACCATCTTTGATTAACAAGCTAGTCAAGTAGAGGCATACTAGGGACACTTTGTTTGTCTATGTATTCACACATGTACTAAGTTTCGGTTAATACAATTCTAGCATGAATAATAAACATTTATCATGATATAAGGAAATATAAATAACAACTTTATTATTGCCTCTAGGGCATATTTCTTTCAGATTGCTGCTAATAACCCGTGTCTGTTGTGGGCTAACGCTTGCTGGTATGTAATTGTCAATGATTGATGAAATCATCACCGACAGGTTCCCTAGTTTACTCCGTGTGCGATGTGATTTGCTCTTTCTTCAGATGAACAACATATATAACGAAAAATAAACATACATAAGTGACTATAAAAAACATTTGCACACACCTCAATAAACAATTACATGCATTATAAACTAGGAGGAACGATCATCTAATCATCTACTTCTTCTAAGGCTGCCACCACTGCTCCGTGGCTCGATCCCTCATTCGGGGCAGGACGAAGGCACTTCCTCATGTCAACGATTCGCCTGTACATCTCGTATCTTGTGTACGCGTCCTTGGCCGCGTACTTGACGTGTTCTTCATCCATTCTCTACTCCCAGGCACTGTGCCACGTGATCTTGTCCTTGTTGCACACAACCTTCATGTTCTTAAAGTAGGGGTTGACGATGGCCGAGGTGATGTCAACCAGGGAGTTTTGCTTGTTCTTTGGGCTGCCCCAGACCCTGTAGTGGTGACGGATGTCGACAAGGTTCTAGCAGGCCAATCCCAAAACCTCGAGCGTTTTTAGATCATTGATGATGTCCACCGTAGCGAAACCGTAGTCACGGCTCTTGATAAACCCGGTGAAATGCTCGCAAGGCCTTGTGCCAGGCAATAGTGGTAGACGAGGACGTGATGGCGCACACACAACTGGGCAACGGCAACCTTCTGATCACGCCCGGCATGACCGCCGGTGAACTCGAGGTTGAAGCCGACCACATGGTACTTGTCCTTGGCAAGCAACTGCTCCATAGTTTGGATGGAGCTCTCCACCGAGATCGGCTCGTTCATGTACACTACCGAGAGGTCCTTCCCCCTCACGTGGGTGTCCACTACCTAAGGCGAGGTGAACTGCCGTCCATTGATGTCATCTGTTGGGGAACGTAGCAGAATTTTAAAATTTTCTACGCATCACCAAGAACAATCTATGGAGTCATCTAGCAACGAGGGAGAGAGGAGTGCATCTATATACCCTTGTAGATCGCGCGCGGAAGCGTTCAAGAGAACGGGGTTGATGGAGTCGTACTCGACGTGATCCAAATCACCGATGACCAAGTGCCGAACGGACGGCACCTCCGCGTTCAACACACGTACGGTTGGGAAGACGTCTCCTCCAACCTGATCCAGCAAGGGGGAAGGAGAGGTTGATGAAGATCCAGCAGCACGACGGCGTGGTGGTGGAAGCAACGGTGATCTCGGCAGGGCTTCGCCAAGCGTAGGGAGACAGAGGAGTGTCATGGGAGGGAGAGGGAGAGGCCAGGGGCTTGGGTGTGGCTGCCCTCCCTCCCCCCCCCCACTATATATAGGGTGCCTAGGGGGGGCGGCCAAGGGGGTGCCTTGCCCCCCAAGGCAAGGGTGGCGCCCCCCACCCCTAGGGTTTCCAACCCTAGGCGCAGGGAGAGGCCCAAGGGGGGCGCACCAGCCCACTAGGGGCTGGTTCCCCTCCCACTTCAGCCCATGGGGCCCTCCGAGATAGGTGGCCCCACCCGGTGGATTCCCGGGACCCTTCCGGTGGTCCCGGTACAATACCGATTACCCCTGAAACTTTCCCGATGGCCAAAACTTGACGTCCTATATATAAATCTTCACCTCCGGACCATTCCGGAACTCCTCGTGATGTCCGGGATCTCATCAGGGACTCCGAAAAACTTTTGGGTTACCGTATGCTAATATCTCTACAACCCTAGCGTCACCGAACCTTAAGTGTGTAGACCCTACGGGTTCGGGAGACATGCAGACATGACCGAGACGCTTCTCCGGTCAATAACCAAGCGGGATCTGGATACCCATGTTGGCTCCCACATGCTTCATGATGATCTCATCGAATGAACCACGATGTCGCGGATTCAATCAATCCGTATACAATTCCCTTTGTCAATCGGTACGTTACTTGCCCGAGACTCGATCGTCGGTATCCCAATACCTAGTTCAATCTCGTTATCGGCAAGTCACTTTACTCGTGTCGTAATGCATGATCCCGTGATCAACCACTTGGTCACAATGAGCTCATTATGATGATGCATTACCGAGTGGGCCCAGAGATACCTCTCCGTCATACGGAGTGACAAATCCCAGTCTCGATTCGTGCCAACCCAACAGACACTTTCGGAGATACCTGTAATGTACCTTTATAGTCACCCGGTTACGTTGTGATGTTTGGCACACCCAAGGCACTCCTACGGTATCCGGGAGTTGCATAATCTCATGGTCTAAGGAAATGATACTTGGCATTCAGAAAAGCTACAGCAAACGAACTACACGATCTTTGAGCTAAGCTTAGGATTAGGTCTTGTCCATCACATCATTCTCCTAATGATGTGATCCCATTATCAATGACATCCAATGTCCATAGTCAGGAAACCATGACTATTCTTTGATCAACGAGCTAGTCAACTAGAGGCTCACTAGGGATGTGTTGTGGTCTATGTATTCACACATGTATTACAATTTCCGGATAACACAATTATAGCATGAACAATAGACAATTATCATGAACAAAGAAATATAATAATAACCATTTTATTATTGCCTCTAGGGCATATTTCCAATAGTCTCCCACTTGCACTAGAATCAATAGTCTAGTTACATTGTGATGAATCGAACACCCATGCAGTTCTAGTGTTGATCATGTTTTGCTCTAGGGAGAGGTTTAGTCAATGGATCTACCACATTCTGGTCCGTATGTACTTTACAAATCTCTATGTCTCCATTTTGAACACTTTCACGAATGGAGTTGAAGCGACGCTTGATATGCCTGGTCTTCCTATGAAACCTGGGCTCCTTGGCAAGGGCAATAGCTCCAGTGTTGTCACAGAAGAGATTCATCGGGCCCGATGCATTGGGTATGACTCCTAGGTCGGTAATGAACTCCTTCACCCAGACTGCTTCTTGTGCTGCCTCTGAGGCTGCCATGTACTCCGCTTCACATGTAGATCCCGCCACAACGCTTTGCTTGCAACTGCACCAGCTTACTGCCCCTCCATTCAAAATATACACGTATCCAGTTTGTGACTTAGAGTCATCCAAATCTGTGTCGAAGCAAGCATCGACGTAACCCTTTACGACGAGCTCTTCGTCACCTCCATACACAAGAAACATGTCCTTAGTCCTTTTCAGGTACTTCAGGATATTCTTGACCGCTGTCCAGTGTTCCATGCCGGGATTACTTTCGTACCTACCTACCAAACTTACGGCAAGGTTTACATCAGGTCTGGTACACAGCATAGCGTACATGATAGACCCTATGGCTGAGGCATAGGGGACGACACTCATCTTTTCTCTATCTTCTGTCGTGGTCGGGCATTGAGCCGTGCTCAATCTCGTACCTTGCAATATAGGCAAGAACCCCTTCTTTTACTGATCCATTTTGAACTTCTTCAATATCTTGTCAAGGTACGTACTCTGTGAAAGACCAATGAGGCGTCTCGATCTATCTCTATAGATCTTGATACCTAATATATAAGCAGCTTCTCCAAGGTCCTTCATTGAAAAACACTTGTTCAAGTAGGCCTTTATGCTTTCCTAGAATTCTATATCATTTCCCATCAATAGTATGTCATCCACATACAATACGAGAAATGCTACAGAGCTCCCACTCACTTTCTTGTAAATGCAGGCTTCTCCATAAGTCTGCGTAAACCCAAACGCTTTGATCATCTCATCAAAACGAATGTTCCAACTCCGAGATGCTTGCACCAGCCCATAAATTGAGCGTTGGAGCTTGCACACCTTGTCAGCATTCTTAGGATCGACAAAACCTTCCGTCTGCATCATATACAATTCTTCCTTAAGGAAACCATTAAGGAAAGCCGTTTCGACGTCCATTTGCCATATCTCATAATCATAGAATGCGGCAACTTCTAACATGATTCGGACGGATTTCAGCTTCGCTACGGGTGAGAAAGTCTCATCGTAGTCAACCCCTTGAACTTGTCAATAACCCTTAGCGACAAGCCGAGCTTTATAGATGGTCACATTACCATCCATGTCTGTCTTCTTCTTAAAGATCCATTTATTTTCTATGGCTCGCTGGTCAATGGGAAAGTCAGTCAAAGTCCATACTTCGTTTTCATACATGGATCCTATCTCAGATTTCATGGCTTCCAGCCATGAGTCAGAATCTGGGCCCGCCATCGCTTATTCATAGTTCGAAGGTTCACCGTTGTCTAACAACATGATTTCCAAGACAGGGTTGTCATACCACTCTGGTGCGGAACGTGTCCTCGTGGACCTACGAAGTTCGGTAGTAACTTGATCTGAAGTTTCATGATCATCATCATTAACTTCCTCTCTAGTCGGTGCAGGCACCTCAGGAATATTTTCTTGAGCTGCGCCACTTACCGGTTCAAGAGGTAATACTTCATCAAGTTATACTTTCCTCCCACTTATTTCTTTCGAGAGAAACTCTTTCTCTAGAAAGGACCCATTCTTGGCAACAAAGATCTTGCCTTCGGATCTGAGGTAGAAGGTATACCCAACAGTTTCTTTAGGGTATCCTATGAAGACGCATTTTTCCGACTTGGGTTCGAGCTTTTCAGGTTCAAGTTTCTTGACATAAGCATCGCATCCCCAAACTTTTAGAAACGACAGCTTAGGTTTCTTCCCAAACCATAATTCATACGGTGTCGTCTCAACGGATTTCGACGGAGCCCTATTTAAAGTGAATGTGGCAGCCTCTAAAGCATAGCCCCAAAATGACAATGGTAAATCAGTAAGAGACATCATAGATCGCACCATATCCAATAGAGTGCGATTACGACGTTCGGACACACCATTACGCTGAGGTGTTCCAGGCGGCGTGAGTTGTGAAACTATTCCACATTTTCTTAAGTGTGTGCCAAATTCATGACTCAAGTATTCTCCCCCATGATCTGATCGCAAGAACTTGATTTTCTTGTCACGTTGATTCTCAACCTCACTCTGAAATTCCTTGAACTTTTCAAAGGTCTCAGACTTGTGTTTCATTAAATAGACATACCCATATCTAGTCAAGTCATCAGTGAGGGTGAGAACATAACGATAGCCACCGCGAGCCTCAACACTCATTGGACCGCACACATTAGTATGTATGATTTCCAATAAGTTGGTTGCTCGCTCCATTGTTCCTGAGAACAGAGTCTTGGTCATTTTACCCATGAGGCATGGTTCGCACGTGTCAAATGATTCGTAATCAAGAGACTCTAAAAGTCCATCTGCATGGAGCTTCTTCATGCGTTTGACACCTATGTGACCAAGGCGGCAGTGCCACAAGTATGTGGGACTATCATTATCAACCTTACATCTTTTGGTATTCACACTATGAATATGTGTAGCATTACGCTCGAGATTCATTAAGAATAAACCATTCACCATCGGAGCATGACCATAAAACATATCTCTCATATAAATAGAACAACCATTATTCTCGGATTTAAATGAGTAGCCATCTCGAATTAAACGAGATCCTAATACAATGTTCATGCTCAAAGTTGGCACTAAATAACAATTTTTGAGGTTTAAAACTAATCCCGTAGGTAAATGTAGAGGCAGCGTGCCGACGGCGATCACATCGACCTTGGAACCATTCCCTACGCGCATCGTCAACTCGTCCTTCGCCAGTCTTCGCTTATTCTGCAGCTCCTGCTTTGAGTTACAAATGTGAGCAACCGCACTGGTATCAAATACCTAGGAGCTACTACGAGTACTGGTAAGGTACACATCAATTACATGTATATCACATATACCTTTAGTCCGCTAAGTATTTGGGGCAGTTCCGCTTCCAGTGACCACTTCCCTTGCAATAAAAACACTCAGTCTCGGGCATGGGTCCATTCTTTGGCTTCTTCCCGGCAGCTTGCTTACCGGGCGTGGCAACTCCCTTGCCGTCCTTCTTGAAGTTCTTCTTACCCTTGCCTTTCTTGAACTTAGTGGTTTTATTCACCATCAACACTTGATGTTCCTTTTTGATTTCCACCTCTGCTGATTTCAGCATTGAATACACCTCAGGAATGGTCTTTTCCATCCCCTACATATTGAAGTTCAACACAAAGCTCTTGTAGCTCGGTGGAAGCGACCGCAGGATTCTGTCAATGACCGCGTCATCCGGGAGATTAACTCCCAGCTGAGTCAAGCGGTTATGCAACCCAGACATTCTGAGTATGTGCTCACTGACCGAACTATTTTCCTCCATCTTACAGCTGAAGAACTTGTCGGAGACTTCATATCTCTCGACCCGGGCATGAGCTTGAAAAACCATTTTCAGCTCTTCGAACATCTCATATGCTCTGTGCCTCTCAAAACGCTTTTGGAGCCCCGGTTCTAAGCTATAAAGCATGCCGCACTGAATGAGGGAGTAATCATCAGCACGTGACTGCCAAGCGTTCATAACGTGTTGGTTCTCTGGGACAGGTGCGTCACCTAGCGGTGCTGCTAGGACATAATCTTTCTTGGCAGCTATGAGGATGATCCTCGGGTTCCGGACCATGTCCGTATAGTTGCTGCCATCGTCTTTCAGCTTGGTTTTCTCTAGGAACGTGTTGAAGTTGGGGACAACGTGGGCCATTTGATCTACAAGACATATTGTAAAGATTTTAGACTAAGTTCATGATAATTAAGTTCATCTAATCAAATTACTCAATCGACTCCCACTCAGATAGACATCCCTCCAGTCATCTAAGTGAAACATGATCCGAGTTAACTAGGCCATGTCCGATCATCACGTGAGACGGACTAGCCAACATCGGTGAACATCTTCATGTTGATCTTATCTTCTATACGACTCATGCTCGACCTTTCGGTCTTCCGTGTTCCGAGGCCATGTCTATACATGCTAGGCTCATCAAGTCAACCTAAGTGTATTGCGTGTGTAAATCTGTCTTACACCCGTTGTATTCGAACGTTAGAATCTATCACACCCGATCATCACTTGGTGCTTCCAAACAACGAACCTTCGCAACGGTGCACAGTTAGCGGGAACACTTTCTTGAAATTATTGCGAGGGATCATTTTATTTAAGCTACTGTCGTTCTAAGAAAATAAGATGTAAAACATGATAAACATCACATGCAATCAAATAGTGACATGATATGGCCAATATCATTTGCTCCTTTTGATCTCCATCTTCGGGGCTCCATGATCATCTTTGTCACCAGCATGACACCATGATCTCCATCATCGTGTCTTCTTGAAGTTGTCTCGTCATCTATTACTTCTACTACTATGGCTAACGCTTTAGCAATAAAGTAAAGTAATTACATGACGTTTATGTTGACACGCAGGTCATAAATAAATAAAGACAACTCCTATGGCTCCTGCCGGTTGTCATACTCATCGACATGCAAGTCGTGATTCCTATTACAAGAACATGATCATCTCATACATCACATATATCATTCATCACATCCTTTGGCCATATCACATCACAAAACACTTGCTACAAAAACAAGTTAGACGTCCTCTAATTGTTGTTGCAAGTTTTTACGTGGCTTCTATAGGTTTCTAGCAAGAACGTTTCTTACCTACGCCAAAACCACAACGTGAATTGCCAATTTCTATTTACCCTTCATAAGGACCCTGTTCATCGAATACGATCCGACTAAAGTGGGAGAGAGACACCCGCCAGCCACCTTATGCAACTAGTGCATGTCAGTTGGTGGAACCAATCTCACGTAAGCGTACGTGTAAGGTCGGTCCGGGCCGCTTCATCCCACGATGCCGACGAATCAAGATAAGAGTAGTAACGGCAAGCAAATTGACAATATCGATGCCCACAACTGCTTTGTGTTCTACTCGTGCAGAGTAACTACGCATAGACCTAGCTCATCATGCCACTGTTGAGGAACGTAGCACAATTTGAAAATTTTCTACGCATCACCAAGAACAATCTATGGAGTCATCTAGCAACAAGGGAGAGAGGAGTGCATCTACATACCCTTGTAGATCGCGCGCGGAAGCGTTCAAGAGAACGGGGTTGATGGAGTCGTACTCGACGTGATCCAAATCACCGATGACCAAGTGCCGAACGGACGACACCTCCGCGTTCAACACACGTACGGTTGGGAAGATGTCTCCTACAACTTGATCCAGCAGGGGGGAAGGAGAGGTTGATGAAGATCCAGCAGCACGACGGCGTGGTGGTGGAAGCAACGGTTTTCTCGGCAGGGCTTCGCCAAGCGCGGGGAGACGGAGGAGTGTCATGGGAGGGAGAGGGAGAGGCCAGGGGCTTGGGTGCGTCTGCCCTCCCTCCCCCCCACTATATATAGGGTGCCTAGGGGGGGCGCCGGCCCTAGGAGATCCAATCTCCTAGGGGGGCGGCGGCCAAGGGGGTGCGTTGCCCCGCAAGGCAAGGGTGGCGCCCCCCACCCCTAGGATTTCCAACCCTAGGCGCAGGGGGAGGCCCAAGGGGGGCGCACCAGCCCACTAGGGGCTGGTTCCCCTCCCACTTCAGCCCATGGGGCCCTCCGGGATAGGTGGCCCCACCAGGTGCACCCCCGGGACCCTTCCGGTGGTCCCGGTACAATACCGATTACCCCCGAAACTTTCCCGATGGCCGAAACTTGACTTCCTATATATAAATCTTCACCTCCAGACCATTCCGGAACTCCTCGTGATGTTCGGGATATCATCCGGGACTCCGAACAACTTTCAGGTTACCGTATGCTAATATCTCTACAACCCTAGCGTCACCGAACCTTAAGTGTGTAGACCCTACGGGTTCGGGAGACATGCAGACATGACCGAGACGCTTCTCCGGTCAATAACCAACAGCGGGATCTGGATACCCATGTTGGCTCCCACATGCTCCACGATGATCTCATCGGATGAACCATGATGTCAAGGATTCAATCAATCCGTATACAATTCCCTTTGTCAATCGGTATGTTACTTGCCCGAGACTCGATCGTCGGTATCCCAATACCTAGTTCAATCTCATTACCGGCAAGTCACTTTACTCATGCCGTAATGCATGATCCTGTGATCAACCACTTGGTCACATTAAGCTCATTATGATGATGCATTACCGAGTGGGCCCAGAGATATGTCTCCATCATACGGAGTGACAAATCCGAGTCTCGATTCGTGCCAACCCAACAGACACTTTCGGAGATACTTGTAATGTACCTTTATAGTCACCCGGTTACGTTGTGATGTTTGGCACACCCAAGGCACTCCTACGGTATCCGGGAGTTGCACAATCTCATGGTCTAAGGAAATGATACTTGACATTCAGAAAAGCTACAACAAACAAACTACATGATCTTTGAGCTAAGCTTAGGATTGGGTCTTGTCCATCACATCATTCTCCTAATGATGTGATCCTATTATCAATGACATCCAATGTCCATAGTCAGGAAACCATGACTATCCTTTGATCAACGAGCTAGTCAACTAGAGGTTCACTAGGGACGTGTTGTGGTCTATGTATTCACACATGTATTGCGATTTCCGGATAACACAATTATAGCATGAACAATAGACAATTATCATGAACCAAGAAATATAATAATAACCATTTTATTATTGCCTCTAGGGCATATTTCCAACATCATCAGCCACGAGGAGCGTCGTTGGAGCCACATGGAGCGACATTGGAGCCGTTGGATATCCTCTCAGTATGTGTCGTCGTGGGTGTGCTTGATTATTGCGTCGTGGGGTGTGAGAGATGAAGGTAAATGGTCGCGAGAATAAATGGGGGCCAGGCGGCCTAGATTGTCGGCACATCTGCATGGCAGTTTTTGTAGCGGGTAACTGCATCATCGCGTCGCGCCTGGGGCAACCGCATGCATAATGGCAGCACGAACGTAGGTGATCGTGTGCCGGCCCCAAACACTGGCAGCACGCATGGAGGGACGCGAGAGCAGAGCACATGCGGCGGGACGCGAGTAAAGCATGCCCCGGCTGCCTCAACTGCGAGCAACCACACACATAGAGTAGTTCGGCCGGCAGTTGCGAGCCGACAGCATGATGTAAAACTACGTCACATTCCACATCACATGATGGTCGAACAATCATTTGCGACGTGCATAGAGAGCGGTCGTGTGCTACTACCTCCGTCCTCGTTTATTAGTCCCCTTTATATTATGTGCCATATTTTGACCTTAAATTTAACTAACAAAATGTTAATGCACGTTATAAAAAATAATATAGTTGGAAATGATGCTCGAATACGAATCCAAGGATATAATCTTTGGTGACATGTATTCGTATTTTATTAGTTAAATCTCTAGTCAAAATTTGGCACAAAAATACAACAGGACTTATAAAGCAGGACAGAGGTAGTAGGTAATTAAATCATGAACGTTTTTTATTTATTAACCGTATGTGTACGTGATGTTTCGTCCTCCTCTCGCACGTCTTGTCACCCCGCTGCCGCAGACGGCTTCGACCGCAAGCTTGCGCACCGCGCAGGCGTTCTTTTAGCCAAAAGGTGGCTCGAAGTGGCGCCAATGAATCATCGGTGATTTTGTTCCCGCACAACCGTGCAGGTTCCCGCGCAAGCTTCCCACCCGACTCAGTGAAATCCCCCAAAATACCAATGCTTACCAGCCTGCTATATAAACCCTCACGGCCGGTGCGTCCTTCATCGCATTTTCCCTTCCCTCCCTGTAGCTTATCTGGTCTGCTTCTCCCATAATCTCTAATGGCACCGGTGTGTCATCGTCGCTCAGCCACTCCGTCGTCATCAGAGGACAGCTCCACCTGGGAGGCTACACCGCGGCGGCGGCGCAGTCCCCGGTGTAGTGTAGCGCGTGTGGTGTCCCTGTTGGGTGTACGCGGAAGACCCACCACACGCTCTGCCGCCGCTGCCTATCGACAGCTTTTGCCGGCCGCCATTGCCCCCACCCCACCGCCTGCCGCCGTGGCTGCCACACCACTGTCGAAAGCCAGGGCCATCGCCCGCTCCGCTGCCGCGGCCCGAAGGCGGGAGGTGGCCGTCATGGCCGCCACCCCATTGTCGGCCACCGTGGCCATCACCCGCTCCGCCACCACGGCCCGAAGGCAGGAGGTGCTAGTTGTGGCCGACACCCCATCGTCGGCCGCCAGCCCACAGTCGGTCGCCAGGGTCATCACCCGCTTCGCCACCGCCACCCGAAGGCGGGAGGCGGAGGTTGAAGCCCACACGTGCGTCAGCGACCTTGCATGCTACATCGAGTTCCTGCGGGAGGAGGAGGAGCTCCTCGTCGAGCACGTAAAGAGCCTTACCATCATCGTGGCCGCAACACACGGCGCCGCAGAGGCGACGAATCAGGAGATCTACGAGGAGTCTCGGCACTTCGAGAGGGGTCGTCTGGACCGGCAAAGGGTGTTTGAGGTGAGCATCGCTGAAGGAGCAGCTGCGGCAGGCACCATATTGTAGTTGTCCAGCTTGTCGGTAGGCTCCTCCTCTGCCTCTTACTTAGTGCGCTCGGCAGAGGAGAGACTGCTGAAAGTAGTACAAAGCCCCTTAGTAGTGGTACTAGTATTTAGGGGCTATTTTGTTCAGTTCATCTGACTATAGATGTGGTTGAACTGTACAATGTACTTAAAATTAGCTAGTATATATTGTTGAACTAGCTATTTCAGTGTGTAGTTGGCAACAATTGGGGAAAAGTTTGGTCGGTTTAGCTGTTGAGTTGAAATTTTTGTATAAAGAACGACTGCTTAATCTATGAATGAAATCTATGATAAATTGCTGAATTTAGTTGCAAAAATTAGATAGTGCTAGTGATTTTTTAGTTGTAAATTTTGACAAATGGAAGTGTTACAAGGTTGACAAAGGGCAATATTACTAGATCAACAAATGTCAATCTTTCCAGTTTGACAAATGGCAATATACCCAATATGAGAGATGCAAATCTTACCAAATTGTTTGTACGTGGTTGCACACGGGTCATCCGTAAAATACATTTGCGTTGAAGGGATGTACAAATCCTGTGTGCCGGATTTTCTCTTGGCTTAGGGGCAAAGGAACCATAGCTCTCTCTTTGCATATGAAAGGATCGAGAAGAGGTTGATGTCTACTACGCAACGTTATTCTTGTAGACACGTGTTGGGCCTCCAAGCATAGAGTTTTGTAGGACAGTAGCAATTTTCCCTCAAGTGGATGACCTAAGGTTTATCAATCTGTGGGAGGTGTAGGATGAAGGTGGTCTCTCTCAAACAACCCAGCAATCAAATACAAGAAATCTCTTGTGTCCCCAGCACACCCAATATAATGGAAAATTGTATAGGTGCACTAGTTCGGCGAAGAGATGGTGATAAAAGTGTAATACGGATGGTAGAAATATATTTTTATAATCTGAATAAATAAAAACATCAAGGTAGCAAATAGAAAACGGGCACAAAAACAGTATTGCAATGCTTGAAAAAGAGGCCTAGGGTCCGTACTTTCGCTAGTGCAATCTCTCAACAATGCTAATATAATTGGATCATATAACCATCCCTCAATGTGCAACGAAGAATCACTCCAAAGTTCCTATCTAGCGAAGAACATACAAAGAAATCGTTTGTAGGGTACGAAACCACCTCGAAGCTATTCTTTCTGATTGAGCTATCCAAGAGTTCGTACTAAAATAACACCAAATAATTTCGGATTCATAATACTCAATCCAACACAAAGAACTTCAAAGAGTGCCCCAAGATTTCTACCAAAGAAACAAAAGACGAGAACGTGCATCAACCCCTATGCATAGCTTACCCCAATGTCACCGCAAGAATCCGTGAGTTGAGTGCCAAAACACATATCAAGTGAATCAATATGATACCCCATTGTCACCACGAGTATTCATATGCAAGACATATATCAAGTGCTCTAAAATCCATCAAAGTATTCAATCTGATAACAGCGAAATCTCAAAGGGGAAAAACTCAATTCATCACACAAGATAGAGAGGGGAAAACACCGTATGATCCAACTATATTAACAAAAGCCCGTGATACATCAAAATCATGACATCTCAAGAACACAAGAGAGAGAGAGATTAAACACATAGCTACTGGTACAAACCCTCAGCCCTGAGGGTGGACTACTCCCTCCTCATCGTGGTGGCTGCCGGGATGATGAAGATGGCCACCGGAGATGATTCCTCCCTCCGGCAGGGTGCCGGAACAGGGTCTAGATTGATTTTCGGTGGCTATAGAAGCCTGCGGCGGCATAACTTCTAATATAGGGTTACCCCTGATGGTTTCTCTATTTATAGGATCTTTTGGCGTTGGTTTCATGCTAAGATGGGCCTCAAGGTGAGCACAACCCACCGGGGCAAGCCAGGCCCACCAGGCGCGCCCTGGTGGGTTGTGCCCTCCTCGTGGCTCTTCTGGCCCTCCCACGAAGCTTCGGGGGTTTCTTTTGTTCCAAAAAAATCGTCAAAAAGTTCCAGCTCATTTGGAGAACTTCCGTTTCTACACAAAAAACAACACCATGGTAGTTCTGCTGAAAACAGCGTCAGTCCGGGTTAGTTCGATGCAAATCATACCAAAGCAATATAAAATTGTTGTAAACATGGCATGAATACTTCATAAATTATAGATATGTTGGAGACGTATCAGCATCCCCAAGCTTAATTCCTACTCGTCCTCGAGTAGGTAAATGATAAAAGAAATAATTTATGAAGTGTGAATGCTAGCAAAGTGCATAAGTTTGATCTATTATAATTTCAATCACTTTTCCTAGCATCATAACAGCAACTCTTTCTCATAAAACTTATCATGATAAAGTAGCAATCGAAAACAGAATTTTTGTTGTGGAATGTTACCTATCATATTCAGCATATACTCTCTTTTTTATAGAAAGACTGTAAGGGAACCCCCTACAGTATAATTGGTGCAACAAACCCAAATTGCAAGTATCGTGCCTTGAACCTGGGTGGGTGGGAAGGCATCAGCCCCTTCCCACCACTAGGCTATGCCTTAGTCTGTTATACTCTTTTATTTTGTAGCATGGACATTTGGACTTGAATGATTCAAAGTAATAGTCTATAATTTGACATGAGGACATCAATACTCAAGCATATCACCAAGAAACCATGTCTTTCAAAATATCAGCGCTAAAATAAGTTATCCCTAGCCCATCATACTCAATCATTGATCCATTCATGAAACACACTCACATATTAACTACACCCAATGCTCAAGTACAATCATAGTGCCCCCTAGTTGGTGCTTTATAAGAGAAGATGGAGACTCAAATTAATTATTTTTTTGCATAAAGTAAAAGAAAGGCCCTTCGCGGAGGGAAGTAGGGATTTCTAGAGGTGCCAGAGCTCAAAGCGAAAATTGAGAGATAAAAACATTTTGAGAGGCATACTTTTCCCACCAACGAAAACAACTTAGAGCTCCCAACACTTTCCATGCTAGATATATCATAGGCGGTTCCCAAACAGAGAATAAAGTTTATTCCTTTTCCCACCATACTTTCACTTTCCATGGCTAACCGTATCCACGGGTGCCCTCCATACCAACACTTTCCAAGGAATTTATTATTTGACAACATAAAGTAAATTCATTTTTCATTTCGGGACTGGGCATCCCTAATACCTTTGCCTTACTCTTGTGCAATGACAAGTGAATAAATACTCATCATGAGAATAACACATCTATCATGGAAAAAATTGGCCACTCCTCACCGCCTCGCGAGTGGTACGAGCACACAAAAGAGAAATTTATTTTGAAAATTAGAGATGGCACATACAAATTTGCTTAGAACGGCAAAATAATACCGCATATAGGTAGGTATAGTGGAGTCATGTGGCAAAACTAGTTTAAAGGATTTTGGATGCACAAGTAGTGGTCATACTTAGTGCAAAATGAAGGCTAGAAAAAGATTGAGAAGCGACCAACCAAGAAACGAATAATATCATAAGCGAGCATTGAGCATAATTAACACCGAGTAATGCACCACAAGTAGGATGTAATTTCACTGCACAACTATTGACTTTCGTGCTTGCATAGGGAATCACAAACCTTAACACTAATATTCTTACTAAAGAATAATTACTCTTCAACATGACTCACATATCACATAATCATACCTCAAAACTATTACGAGGAATCCAGTTTATTTTGTACAATGATCTTCATGAGAGTTTTTGTTATATCCTTCTTTGATATCTATCACTTTGGAACTAATTTTCATGTATTGCTTTTGATAAGCTCAAACAAATATAAGTGAAGATCATGAGCATAATATTTCTTTCTATAAAATTAATTTAAGTGAAGCAAGAGAGAATTTCTTCAAAAATACTAAAGCACACCGTGCTCAAAAAGATATAAGTGAAGCACTAGAGCAAATGACAAGCTACTCCAAAAAAAGATATAAGTGAAAATCAAGCGAGTAGTTAAGTAAATAGGTAGCTATTTGAGGACTCTCTCTTTCTCAAAAACATTCAGATCTAAGTATTTTATTAAAATAGAAAGCAAAAACCAAATAAAATTACATTCTAAGAATATCACACATCATGTGAAGAAGCAAAAACTTAGGCTCAACTGATACTAACCGATAATTGTTGAAGAAGAAAGGTGGGATGCCTACCGGGGCATCCCCAAGCTTAGATGCTTGAGACTTATTGAAATATTATATTTGGATGCCTTGGGCATCCCCAAGATTGAGCTTTTATGTCTCCTTAATTCTTCTCATATCACGGTTTTCCTAAATCTCAAAAGCTTCATCCACACAAAACTCAACAAGAACTCGTGACATAAGTTAGTATAAACCAATGCAAAAACCATATCATTCTCTACTGTAGCAAATAACTAAAATTATTATTCAACATTGCATACTAATTCATCTGCATATTTAATACTCCTATCCTCAAATAGAATCATTAAACAAGCAAACATATGCAAACAATGCAAACATAACAGCAATCTGCCAAAACAGTATAGTCAGTGAAGAATGCAAGAGTATCAATACTTCTTAAACTCCAAAGATTATGAAAATTTACAACACTGTAGAAACTCTATCAGAGATTATTTTGCAAAAAATTTCAACATTTTATCACATTCTGACTTTTCTAGGGATTTTTTGCAACAGCGGTAAACTTTCTGTTTTCAAACAGCAACATGTAGACTTGTAAAATAAGCATAGTAAAGGCTATTAGTGCCACTTTTATTGAAATAGAAGATGCAAAACATTATTATAAATAACAGCAAGAAAATTCTACCAAAATAAATTGACGCTCCAAGCAATACACATATCATGTGACGAATGAAAACATAGCTCCAAGTGAGATTACCGATAATGTTGGAGACGAAAGACGGGATGCCTTCCGGGGCATCCCCAAGCTTAGTTGCTTGGATCTTCCTTGAATATTACCTTCGAGTGCCTTGGTAATCCCCAAGCTTAGGGGTCTTGTCACTCCATATTCTCCTCATATCGACATCACCCAAAACTTGAAAACTTCAATCACACAAAACCTAATGGAACTTCGTAAGATAGTTTAGTATGATAAAGAGCAAACCGTTTGACTTTGGTACTGTCAAAGACAAGATTCCTAATTGTTTCCACACAATTCCTACTGTAGCATATCTTTTCCACAATTTATATTGAGAAATATAAGCCATGGAAACTAGAAAACAAGCAAACTATGCATAGAAAACAGAATCTGTCAAAAAAGAACAGTCTGTAGTAATCTGTACTCCAACCATACTTCTGCTAATCTAAAAATTCTGAAAAATTAGGAAAACCTGGGCAATTTTTCTATTCATCTTATACAAAAATAATCAATATTTTATCACGCTTCTGTTAAAAATTAGAATTGTTGTCCTGAGTGCAAAAGTTTCTGTTTTTCAGCAAGACCAAATCAACTATCACTGTAAGCCATCCCGAAGGTCTTACTTGGCACTTTATTGAAATGAAAGAAAGAAAACATGATTACTACAGTAGACTAATCATGTGAACACACAAAAACAATAGGTAAAAGTGTTGGTTTGTCTCCCAACAAGCGCTTTTCTTTAATGCCTTTTAGTTAGGCACGATGATTTCATTGATGCTCACATAAAAGTAAAGAATTGAAACATAACGAGAGCATCATGAAACACATGGAAAGCACATTTAAACCTAACCCACTTCCTATGCATAGGGATTTTGTGAGAAAGCAAATTATGGGAACAAGAATCAAATAGCATAGGAAGGCAAAACGAGCATAACTTCAAGGTTTTCAACACATAGAGAGGAAACTCGATATTATTGCAATACCTACAAGCAAATTTTCCTCTCTCATAATAATTTTCAATAGCATCATGAATGAATTCAACAATATAGCTATCACATAAAGCATTCTTTTCGTGATCCACAAGCATAGAAAATTTATTACTCTCCACATAAGAAAATTTATTCTCATGAATAGTAGTGGGAGCAAACTCAACAAAATAACAATCATGGGATTGAAAATTAAAATCATGATGACAAGTTTCATGGTTATCATTATTCAATATAGCATACATGTCATCACCATCATCATCATAGATAGCAACTTTGTTCTCATCATAGTCAACTGAAACCTCTTCCGGAATAGTGGAATCATTACTAAATAAAGTCATGACCTCTTCAAATCCACTTTCATCATCATAAATAAGAGGCATGCAATCATTATAAAAAATTTGCACATCAAATCTTGGGGGACTAAAATTATCATCTTCATCAAACATGGCATCCCCAAGCTTATGGCTTTGCATATCATTAGCATCATGGATATTTAAAGAATTCATACTAACCACATTGCAATCATGCTCATCATTATATGAAACATTCTATTGAATTATTCTTCTATCAATTGAGCACAATTTTCCTTTCGATCATTTTCATGGAAGACATTATAAAGACGAACAATATGATGCAACCGCAATTCCATTTTTTTGTAGTTTTCTTTTATAAACCAAACTACTGATAAAATAAGAAACTAAAAGATTCAATTGCAGGTTCTAAAGATATACCTTCATGCACTCACCTCCCCGGCAATGGTGCTAGAAAAGAGCTTCATTGACGAGTTGTGAGTGCTGCTTTCCTAACCTCCCCGGCAACGGTGCCAGAAAAGAGTGTGATGTCTACTACGCAACTTTATTCTTGTAGACACGTGTTGGGCCTCCAAGCGTAGAGTTTTGTAGGACATTACCAGTTTTCCCTCAAGTGGATGGCCTAAGGTTTATCAATCCGTGGGAGGCATAGGATGAATATGGTCTCTCTCGAACAGCCCTGCAATCAAATACAAGAAATCTCTTGTGTCCCCAACACACCCAATACAACGGCAAATTCTATAGGTGCACTAGTTCGGCGAATAGCTGGTCATAAAAGTGTAATATGGATGGTAGAAATATATTTTTATAATCTGAATAAATAAAAACAGCAAGGTAGCAAATAGAAAACGGGCACAAAAACGGTATTGCAATGCTTGAAAAAAGTGGCCTAGGTTCCGTACTTTCAGTAGTGCAATATCTCAACAATGCTAATATAATTGGATCATATAACCACCCCTCAACGTGGAATGAAGAATCACTCCGAAGTTACTATCTAGCGGAGAACATACGAAGAAATCGTTTGTAGGGTACGAAACCACCTCGAAGCTATTCTTTCCGATCGATCTGTCCAAGAGTTCACACTAAAATAACACCAAATAATTTCAGATTCATAATACTCAATCCAACACAAAGAACTTCAAAGAGTGCCCCAAGATTTGTACCGGAGAAACAAAAGACGAGAACATGCATCAACCACTATGTATAGGTTACCCCAATGTCACCGCGGGAATCCGCGAGTTGAGTGCCAAAACACATATAAAGTGAATCAATATGATACCCCACTGTCACCACGAGTATTCATATGCAAGACATATATCAAGTGCTCTAAAATCCATAAAAGTATTCAATCCGATAACAATGAAATCTCAAAGGGAAAAACTCAATTCATCACACAAGATAGAGAGGGGAAAACACCATATAATCCAACTATATTAACAAAGCTCGTGATAAATCAAGATCGTGACATCTCAAGAACACAAGAGAGAGAGAGAGAGAGATTAAACACATAGCTACTGGTACAAACCCTCAGCCCCGAGGGTGGACTACTCCCTCCTCATCGTGGTGGCCGCCAGGATGACGAAGATGGCCACCGGAGATGATTCCTCCTTCCGGCAGGGTGCCGTAACGGAGTCTAGATTGGTTTTCGGTGGCTACAGAGGCCTGTGGTGGCAAAACTTCTGATCTAGGGTTACCCCTGATGGTTTCTCTATTTATAGGATTTTTTGCTGTTGGTTTCATGCTAAGATGGGCCTTGAGGTGAGCACAACCCACCGGGGCAAGCCAAGCCCACCAGGCGTGCCCTGGTGGGTTGTGCCCTCCTCGTGTCTCTTTTGGCCCTCCCACGAAGCTTCGGGGGTCTCTTTTGTCCCAAAAAACGTCAAAAAGTTTCAGCTCATTTGGAGAACTTCCATTTCTGCACAAAAAACAACACCATGGTAGTTTTGCTGAAAACAGCGTCAGTCTGGGTTAGTTCCATGCAAATCATACCAAAATCATATAAAATTGTTGTAAACATGGCATGAATACTTCATAAATTATAGATATGTTGGAGACTTATCAAGGTGTCTAGAGGGGGGTGATTAGACCCTCAACAAAGAAATGTAGCCGTTTTTAAAATCTTCAAGTTGAGGTGGAGATTTAGCTCAAGTTTAAACATTCGCAATACATTTCAAGCAAGCATGGCAAGAGTATATGAGCAGCGGAAAGTAAAGCATGCAAGTTGCAAGAAAGTAAAGGGATGGGATTGGAGTGTGCGAATGCCATTGGAGACACAATGATTTTTGGCGTGGTTTCGATAGGTGGTGCTATCGTACATCCACGTTGGTGGAGACTTCAACCCACGATGGGTAATGGTTGCGCGAGTCCATGGAGGGATCCACCCACGAAGGGTCCACGAAGAAGCAACCTTGTCTATCCCACCATGGCCATCTCCCACGAAGGACTTGCCTCACTTGGGTAGATTTTCACGAAGTACGCGATCTCCTTGCCCTTACAAACTCCTTGGTTCAACTCCACAATCTTGATGCAGGCTCCCAAGTGACACCTAACAAATCTAGGATACACCACTCTCCAAAAGGTAATAGATGGTGTGTTGATGATGAACTCCTTGCTCTTGTGCTTCAAATGATAGTCTCCCCAACACTAAACTCTCTCTCACACAGATTTGGCTATGGTGGAAAGATGATTTGACTGGAAAGCAACTTGGGGAAGGATAGAAATCAAGATTCTTGTGGTTGTATTGGAATATCTTGGTCTCAACATATGAGTAGGAGGTTCTCTCTCAGAAATGAATGTCAGAAGTGTAGGCACATTCTTATGGCTCTCTCACAAATGGAGAGGATGGTGGAGGGGTATATGAAGCCTCCACACAAAATCTAACCGTTACACGCAAAGGAGCCAACTCGGTCAGACCGAATAGATGAACTCGGTGAGACCGATTCAGTTCAAAATGTGAATGTTAGTCTTTTGGGTGGGACCGACATGATCAAATCGGTGAGACCGATGTGCTAGGGTTAGGGTAAAACCTGATCTCGATTTGACTGACTACAGAAACTCGGTGAGAACGATTTTGGTAATAAGCAAATAGAGAGTTGGTCAAGCAAACTCGGTGGGGCCGACTGCATATTTCGGTGAGACCGAAATAGTTGCAACAGGCAACACAGAGTTTGCAATCCTATCTCGGTGAGACCGAGATCCCATCGGTGAGATCGAACTGATTAGGGTTACTGGCAGTGGCTATGTCAAGTGAACTCGGTGGCGCCGGATGAATCAAATCGGTGGGGCCGAGTTTGACTTTAGGTTTAGGAGATATTTGGATTTGACAAAATGTTTGAGGGCTTTGGAGCATATCACTAAGCATTTTGAGCAAGTAGACCATTAAGCAACACCTCGTCCCCTTTTAATAGTATTGGCTTTCCTATGGACTCAATGTGGTCTTGGTTCACTAAAATAGAAATGAAGAGTCTTGATCTTTTGCCAAACTTCTGTCCTTAGCATCTAGAAGGGGTTCCACATCCTCTTGTCCATGCCACGCCTTTGCTGAACTTTCTAAAATATACTAGATGAAAATATTTGTCCAACAAGAGATATGTTGTAATTAATTACCAAAATCACCTAGGGAGCACTTGTCTTTCAATCTCCCCCTTTTTGGTAGTTGATGACAACATACATCAAAGATTTTATTTAAAGGTATGAAAAAAACAAGTAAAGCTTTAGAAAGACATGTAACATGCATAGGCTCCCCCTACATGTATGCAGTCATGTAAAGATTGTATGTAAGAGCATGTGAATGCATGAGCATGTCAGAGCAAGCAATGAGTTACATGTATCTTGGCTATATGCATCAGAGCAAATGATGTAAATGTAGGAAATGTACCTCCATGTTCATGAGTACTTGTTGCAAACAATATGTACATCAGCAAGAGATCATCATGCACATGAGTGATGCATACACTTACCTTGTGGTTTCAAGTTGGCTTTGGAGAAGGTGAACTTGAGAAACATGGTTAGATAACACAAGAACACCTACTAATCAAAGAAAGTTGAGAAGACCACAAGATTACCAAGACTGGGATGACATGTAGTGAGTGAGCACTTAGTACTCTATTTGGATATAGACATGTCCCCAAGGGATAAAGATATGCAATGAATTCCAAAGATTTTCTTCCCTTAGATATGAATACTTTCTCCCCCTGAATCTGATATTGGATAATGGGAGAAGATAGGGTAAGAGAAAATCAGAACAAAGCAACATAACATTTACTTAATATGTCTTTCCCCTCTTAAAGACATGTGACTTCTCTCCTCTATGGTTAATAAGCATCTGGAGGAGCTAAGATGTGTTGTCTCTCTTATGTGATAAGTTTTGATGTGCTCTCTCTCCCCCTTTGACATCAATTTCCAAGAAGGGATCTTTTGGAGCATAAGTCATATAGGTTTGGTCCTTGAGTCACATTACAAAACAACATGTAATTTTAAGATGCTGGTAGAGGAAAAGGATCATTGAGTGGAGCTGGAAGGAAAGTGATAATGGTAATGGCAAAAAGTTTTCCCAGTAGTGAAATCGGTAACGCCGAGTTATTTTCATCAGTGACACCGAGTTGGAGATGTCAGAGATGATGCATATAGGTCAGACTGGGTTTGTCCTTGTCAGTTGGACCGATGAACAATCTACAATGCAGGATTGCAGTTCGGTCTAGCCAAGATGCATAAATCGGTGAGGCCGAGTTCAATACTAAAGAAAGGATTCTGTCATCTCAGCTCATTAGGCAAATAAGATCTCACAAAGATTTGCATGGCATTAACTGAAGGATTTGCAATGAATTAGATGTAGGGAATGCCGAAAATAACAGATAAAGGAAAAGAAATCTAGATTTAGTGAAAAGGAAACAAGCAAGCTAGGCATAAATGCAAGAACACAAAGAAACACTAGAGAACTTCATCTAGAAAGGGCCGGTGACGAAGTCACCTATGTTAGAGTATATTGACCGAGGAGTCAAGTGACACACTTGATCACAGGTCATACTCATCGTTTAAGCTCAAAATGGGGTTACCATTTTCTGTTTAAGCATTTTGATGTATTCACATATTGTTGAGCTGCTTTGACCCATGTCTTGTGGTAAAGCTTCTCTAAGATGGAATGACATACCTTGGGTGGTGGTGTTGATCTTGATTAGGTAGTTGAACTTGTGTAGGATGCTCAAGGTTGATGTAGCTCATCAATAGTTGGGAGCACCGCTTGTAATTTGAGTTCATCTACCTACATGGGTTAGTCTTGCAAGGAAGAGCACTTGTGTATCCAAAGTGACAATCATGAAACTTGATACCAAATGAAATTTGACATAAAGAAATTGTCAAAGGATATGTTGAAAGGATTCATGCTTCCTTGACTTCAACCACCATATTGTAGAGATTTGGTGATGTAGAGATTGCTCAAGATGTGAGTGAGTTGCAATCTCATGGATTTGGACTCATCCAAGTACCTACAAGGGTTAGATAACATGCAAGGGTACACGTATAGATCCAAGACATATGATCTTCATCATAAGAGAAATATCAAGGATTAGTCAAAAGGCTCATGCCTTGTATGTATCCAAATTGAGTTCCTACTCCAATTTTAAGGCATCAATGATGTTCAATTCTCCTCTCAGACGACAAAATACTTTCTCATCAAGCGGTTTGGTGAATATATCCGCCAATTTCTTATCGGTGCGAACATGCTTAAGATCAATGTCTCCTTTAGCAACATGACCTCGAATGAAATGATGATGAACTTCAATATGCTTAGTTCGAGAATATGTTGCACGGGATTATGAGCAATCTTTATAGCACTTTCATTATCACAAAGCAATGGAACATGTTTCACATAAAACCCATAATCTTTAAGAGTTTGGGTCATCCAAAGTAATTGAGCACAACATGAACCGGCGGCAATGTATTTTGCTTCGGTGGTGGATAAGGATACCGAGTTTTGTTTCTTGGAGGACCAAGACACAAGAGATCTACCAAGAAATTGAAAAGTGCCCGAAGTGGACTTTCTATCAACCTTGTCACCGGCATAGTCCGAATCAGAGTACCCAACAAGATCAAAAGAAGACCTCTTAGGATACCAAATGCCAAAGTTTGGTGTATGAATTAAGTATCTCACTATCCTTTTCATAGACTTAAGATGGCATTCCTTAGGGGCCGCTTGATATTGCGCACACATGCACACACATAGCATAATATTGAGACGGGAGGCACATAGATATAACAATGAACCAATCATAGAACGATAAACCTTTTGATCAACTGGTTTGCCATCCTTTGTCAAGTCAAGATGTCCACTAGTAGGCATGTGTGTTTTCATACCTTTGCTTTCTTGCATGTTGAACTTCTTGAATAAGTCCTTGGTACACTTTGTTTGGGAAATGAAGGTACCCTCCTTAGTTTGCTTGATTTGCAAACCAAGAAAGAACTTGAGTTCACTCATCATAGACATCTCAAACTTCTCCAACATTAGCCTTCCAAACTTTTCACTAAAAAGAGGGTTAGTCAAACCAAATATGATATCATCCACATAAATTTGGCACACAAATAATTCACCATTAACCCTTTTAGTAAAAGAGTAGAATCAAATTTTCCAATCTCAAAGCCTTTTTCAATAAGGAACTTGGTCAAGCATTTATACCATGCTCTAGGAGCTTGTTTAAGACCATAAAGAGCATTGTGAAGTTTGTAGACATGATCAGGTTTCTTAGGATTAACAAAGCCAGGAGGTTGTTTAACACACACTTCCTCCTCAATTTCACCATTTAGAAAAGCACTTTTAATGTCCACTTGATACAAAGTAATGTCATGGTGATTGGCATAAGCAAGTAAGATGCATATGGACTCAAGTATAGCAACAGGGGCATATGTCTCACCATAGTCCATAGCTTCGACTTGAGTGTAGCCTTGGGCGACGAGACGGACCTTGTTGTGTACAACTTGTCCATCTTCATCTTGCTTATTCCGAAACACCCATTTGGTACCAATGACATTTTGGTTGTTGTCCGACTTTTCTACCAAGGTCCACACTTGGTTCCTCTCGAAGTTGTGTAGCTTTTCGTGCATGGCGTTCACCCAATCTAGATCATCAAGCACTTCTTCAACCTTCATAGGTTTAATACTAGATATGAATGAATAATGTTCACAAAAATTAGCCAAACGAGTTTTAGAGCAAGTAATTCTTCCGGTTTGGATATCATCAAAGATTTGTTCGACAGGATGGTCTCCTGAAACTCTTGCTCTGACTCGTCGGAGCTTTTGTTTGTGTTGGGGTGGAACATCCTCTTCATCATCTTGTTCTTCCTCTTGGCCTTCTTCGTTGTTGTTCTCTTGTGGAAGTGGAGAAGGGGGTTGATGAGGTTCATCTTGGTGTACTTCCTCGTTTTCTCCATCTTGGTGTGTCCCACTTGTGGATGCCTTTGAGTCAACTCGTGGTTTACCTTGTCGTGAGGTAGAAGCTTCCACTTGAACGGACGAGGTACTCTCCTTCACCTCCGTCGGGCGAATATTGCCAATAGACAAGTCTTGGATTGCTTCCGAAGGGTCTTTGTCTCCTACATCAATTGGCACTCTACTTGCGACCGTTAGATTCATCAAACTTCACATCTACCATCTCTTCAGCCTTTTGGGTGAAATTGTTGTAGACATGGTAAGTGTGAGAGTTTGAGCCGTAACCGAGTAGGAAACCTTCCTGAGACTAAGGAGCAAATTTCAAATGATGATGCTTGTCAAGAATATAGCACTTTGAGCCGAATACTCGAAAGTATCCAACTTGGGGTTTCTTACCAGTGAAAAGCTCGTATGCCGTCTTGCCGAGTAGCTTGTGAAGATATAGACGATTTGTCGCATGACAAGCTGTCTCAACCGCTTCTGCCCAAAAGTGTTTTGGCGTCTTGTATTCATCAAGCATCATTCTTGCCATCTCAATAAGAGTCATGTTCTTCCTCTCAACAACTCCATTTTGTTGAGCTGTGTACGTAGCTGAGAACTCATGTGAAATCCCTTCTTCATCAAGAAAGGTGTCCACATTGGCGTTCTTGAACTCCATTCCATTGTCGCTGCGAACCTTCTTGATCTTCACTTCAAATTGATTTTGGGCCTTCCTATCAAAGTTCTTGAAGATCTTTCGCACTTGTGATTTATCATCAAGAAAGAACACCCACGTAAATCTTGAAAAGTCATCGACAGTGACTAAACCGAATGAGTTACCACCGAGAGTTTTCTAGGCGTTGGGACCAAAAAGATCCATGTGAAGCAGCTCGAGCGGTCTTCTCGTGGTCATGATGTTTTTCACGGGGTGGCTTCCTCCAACATGTTTTCCTGCCTGACAAGAACTTCAAAGTCTATCCTTGTCAAAGATAACATCTTTAACTCCAAGGATATGATCACCTTTAATAAGCTTCAAGATTTTGCATGCCCACATGACCTAACCTTCTATGCCACAACCAACCTTTGGAAGATTTAGCAATTAAGCAAGTTCTAGGTTGATCCTTTTTAGTGAAATCAACAATGTATAGATCACCTCTAAGTATACCGGTAAAGACCATATTATGATTATCTCTTCGAAACACTTGGCAATATACTTCAGTAAATAGGACATTGAATCCAAAGTCAGCTAGTCTAGATACAAAAAGTAAATTGCAGCCAAGAGATTCAACAAGCATAACTTTTTGGATGGAGTTGTCATGTGAGATGGCCACCTTACCAAGGCCAACCACTTTACCCTTTGAGTTATCACCAAAAGTGATATATTTTCGAGGGTCGTCATTTTCAGCAAGCTCACGAAACATATCCTTGTCTCCGGTCATGTGATTGGTACATCCACTATGAAGAACCCATTCCTTTCCTCCAGCCATGTGGCGACGAAGGTTAGTCATAAGACCAAAGTGTCTCATAGACTCATTGAGAGCAAAGTCACTATCATCATCCTCATCATAGTATCCATGTTCAACATCGTCTTATGATGAATCATCAGCTAGAGAGAGTGTTTCACTAGATGTATGACCATGGAAATTTGCATCTTTATGACTTCTAATGACTTGAGAGATAATGCTACTGATGACTCCAACATCTCCTTTGGGACACATAAGGTCACGAAGCTCAAATAGACAATCATCAAATTTAGGATCGCTAGGTTTCATTTTATGAAAAGCTATGGACTTTTGACGAATCACATCTAGATTTTTCAAGGAATAGTTTGGAAACCGTTCCTCAAGAAATCTCCATATGGTGTAAGCACATTCAAGAGTAGGCAAGCAAACAATCAAATTTCTAGGCAATCCTCTAACGATAAGATTGATAGTTCTAAGATTGCGGATCATGTGAAGAGACTCGTCGGAGGTAGGATGCAAGGGGTCAACAAGGGGCGCACAAGGGCTAGTAATGTACTTGTTCAAATGATATTCATTGAAAATCTCAAGCATCTCATTTTTCCAAGCATTAAAGAACTCTCCATCAAGCATAGGCACTCTACGTCTAAACCTCCCCATCATAGACTCATCCATCTTTCTCCAATGGTGCTTAAACCAAAGCAATGGAGACCAATGCTCTAATACCAATTGAAAGGATCAAGAAGAGGTGTCTAGAGGAGGGGGTGATTAGACCCTCAACAAAGAAAAGTAGCAGTTTTTAAAATCTTCAAGTTGAGGTGGAGTTTTAGCTCAGGTTTAAACATTCACAATACATTTCAAGCAAGCATGGCAAGAGTATATGAGCCGCGAAAAGTAAATCATGCAAGTTGCAAGAAAGTAAAGGGATGGGATTGGAGTGTGCAAATGCAATTGGAGAAACGGAGATTTTTGGCGTGGTTTTGATAGGTGGTGCTATCGTACATCCACATTGGTGGAGAATTCAACCCACGAAGGGTAACGGTTGCGTGAGTCCACGGAGGGCTCCACCCACAAAGGGTCCACGAAAAGCAACCTTGTCTATCCCACCATGGCCATTGCCCATGAATGACTTGCCTCACTTGGGTAGATCTTCATGAAATAGGTGATCTCCTTGCAATTACAAACTCCTTGGTTCAACTCCACAATCTTGACGAAGGCTCCCAAGTGACACCTAACCAATCTAGGAGACACCACTCTCCAAAAGGTAATAGATGGTGTGTTGATGATGAGCTCCTTGCTCTTGTGCTTCAAATGATAGTCTCCCCAACACTCAACTCTCTCTCACACAGATTTGACTATGGTGGAAAGATGATTTGAGTGGAAATCAACTTGGGGAAGGCTAGAGATCAAGATTCTTGTGGTTGGATTGGAATATCTTGGTCTCAACACATGAGTAGGCGGTTCTCTCTCAGAAAATGAATGCTGGAAGTGTAGGCACGTTCTGATGGATCTCTCACAAATGGAGAGGAGGGTGTAGGGGTATGTATAGCCTCCACACAAAATCTAACCGTTACACACAAAAGAGCCAACTCGGTTAGACCGAATAGATGAACTCGGTGAGACCGATTCAGTTCAAAATGTGAACGTTAGGCTTTTTGATGGGACCGACATTATCAACTCGGTGAGACCGATGTGCTAGGGTTAGGGTAAACCTCATCTTAGTTTGACCGATTACACAAACTTGGTGAGACCGATTTTGGTAATAAGCAAACAGAGAGTTGGTCAAGCAAACTCGGTGGGGCTGACAGCATATTTCGGTGAGACCGAAATAGTTGCAATAGGCAACAGAGAGTTTGCAAGCATATCTCGGTGAGACCGAGATCCCATCGGTGAGATCGAACTGATTAGGGTTTCTGGTAGTGGCTATGTCAAGTGAACGCGGTGGCGCCGGATGAATCAAATCGGTGGGGCCGAGTTTGACTTTAGGTTTAGGACATATTCGGATTTGAGAAAATGGTTGAGGGTTTGGAGCATATCACTAAGCATTTTGAGCAAGTAGACCATTAAGCAACACCTCATCAATAGTATTTGATTTCGTATGGACTCAACGTGATCTTGGATCACTAAAATAGAAATGAAGAGTTTGGAGCTTTTGCCAAACTTCTGTCCTTAGCATCTAGAAGGGGTTCCACATCCTCTTGTCCATGCCACTCCTTTGCTGAACTTTATGAAATATACTAGATGAAAATATTAGTCCAACAAGAGATATGTTGTCATTAATTACCAAAATCACCCAGGGAGCACTTGTGCTTTCAGCATACCAGACACAATCTAATCTATTTGCGATGAAGGGATGCACAAATCCTACACGGCAAATTTTTCCCGTGGCTTACTGGGGAAGAGCGTGGCTCATGCTTTGCATGCGAGTGTTCTATCTAAAATGTAGGTGATGAAGACCTCCACAAATCCTGCTAGGCACATTTTCCCTTGGCTTACTGGGGAAGCTGTCGGTTTGCATACGGGTGGCGTCGCGTGAATGGTTAGCAGAACACCCACGATTTAAATTATTCAAATGTTTCAGATATAACGATGCAGCTATTTGTTTTCAAAATACCTTTGTTGGTTGTTAATTCATGCGCCTTCTGTCAAGTTGGACACAAAAAATAACACCGCATGTGGTGCCATTCCATGATAGCACATGCCATGTTTCATGAATTTCAGACGAGTTTTGGATTCACTAGAAATTTTAAAACCAAGTATCTCAATGTTATCGACCGAGCCACGATGCCCAGGTGTTTGAAGTTCATTCCCATTTCATTCATGGGCCTAAGCATGCACCCAAGGACACACATATGAGTTTTCAACCCAATTTGCTACACTGGAGCATGTGCCTATAGTTCAAATTTGAATTATGCACATAAAATGCCTAGAAGACTCGGTCAATGTATAAAAATGTCCAAACGAACCCCGAATAATTCCAAAATTTAACATAACCCTCCTGTCGATGTGTGTTGTGTCTAGAAAAAAATCAAGTCAAGAAAGGGCAACAGATGTTGTTTCATCCGGAAAAGGTGACACACCTTCCCTGCCGGTCCACAGGGCTTCTTGTGAGAACCTCTAGATTGTGACGGGTGTATACCATAAACTTCCCGCGAATGGGACAAAAAATTTACCACAAAATGTTGGTGCCATTCCATGATAGCATGACATGTTTCATGAATTTCAGACGAGTTTTGGATTTACTAGAATTCAAATACCAAGTATCTCAATGTTTGCCGGCAAGCAACGGTGCCGAGGTGCTTGAAATTCATTCCCATTTCTTGTATGGTCCTTGAGCACGGACCCAAGGACACACATTTGATTTTTTACACCCATTTCTGCACAGGAGCAAGTGCATGTAGTTTAGATTTGAATTATGCACATAAACTGCCTACAAAACATGGTTAAGTATAAAAATGTCCTAATGAATCCAGAAAAATTCCAAATTTTAACACGACACTCCTGTTGGTCTACGTTGCCACTAGGCGGAAATTTGAAATCAAAAAGAGGCAACCAATATCCTTTCGTCCAGAAAGGTCATAAGTTCCCTACAGAAACCATGAGGCTTCGTGTGAGAAGCTCTGGTTTTGTTAGAAGCTTATACCCAAATCTGCCCCAAATGGTGCAAATTTTCTACCACAACATGTTGATGCCATTCCATGATAGCATGCCAAGTTTCATGAATTTCAGATAAGTTTTGGATTTACTAGAATTTAAAAACCATGTATCTCAATGTTTGCGACCGAGCGATAGTGCCGAGGTGTTTGAAATTCATTCCAATTTCTTGTGTGGGACCTAAGCATGCACCCAATGACACACATTTTATTTTCCAACCAATTTTTATGCACTGGAGCATGTGAATGTAGTTCAAATTTGCATTTTATGAACATAAAATGCCAAGAAAACTAAGCTAATGTATACAAATGTCCTAACAAACCGTGAAAAATACAAAATTTAAAGCAACACCCCTGTTGTTCTATGTCGACATTAGATAAAAATTGAAAGCAAGAAGAGGCAACAAATATCGTTTTGTCCACAAAGGTGACACGTTCCCCTACCGGAACCATGAGGCTTCTTCTGAGAAACTTTGGTATGTGACAAGCTTGTACCCAATTTTGCCCCAAATGGGACAAACTTTTTACCACATCATTTTCATGCCATTCTATGATAGCATGCCAAGTTTCATGAATTTCAGACGAGTTTTGGATTTACTAGAATTTAAATACCATGTATCTCAATGTTTGCGGCTGAGCGACGGTGTCGAGGTGTTTCAAATTCATTCCCATTTCTTGCGTGGGACCTAAGCATGCACCAAAGGACACACATTTGATTTTTCAACACATTTTTCTCCACGGGAGCATGTGCCTGTAGTTCAAATTTGAATTACGCACATAAAATGCTTAGAAAATCAATTAATTTATAAAACTGTGCAAACGAACCCCCAAAAATTACAGAATTTAAAACGACACTCCTGTTGTTCTATGTTGACACTAGATAAAAATTGAAAGCAAGAAGAGGCAACGAATATCGTTTCATCCACAAAGGTGGCATGTTACCCTACCGGAACCATGAGGCTTCTTGTGATAAACTCTGGTTTGTGAGAAGGTTATACCCAAATCTGCCCCAAATGGGACAATTTTTTACCACATCATTTTCATGCCATTCCATGACAGCATGCCAAGTTTCATGAATTTCAATCGAGTTTTTGATTTAATGGAATTTCAAAACCAAGTATCTCAATGTTTGCGGCTGAGCGACGGTGCCGAGATGTTTCATATTCATTCTCATTCCTTGCGTGGGACCTAAGCATGCACCGAAGGACACACATTTGATCTTTCAACACATTTTTCTGCATCGGAGCATGTGCCTGTAGTTCAAATTTGAATTATGCACATAAATGCCTAGAAAATCAGTTAATTTATAAAAATGTCCAAACGAACCCCCAAAAATTACAGAATTTAAAACGATACTCCTGTTGTTCTATGTTGACACTAGAAAAAAAATTGAAAGCAAAAAGAGGCAACGAATATCTTCGTCCACAAAGGTGACACGTTCCCCTACCAGAACCATGAGGCTTCTTGTGAGAAGCTCCGGTTTGTGAGAAGCTTATACCCAAATCTGCCCCAAATGGGACAATTTTTTTACCACAACATTTTGTACCATTCCATGATAGCATGCCAGGTTTCATGAATTTTAGACGATTTTTCGATTTAATGGAATTTCAAAACCAAGTATCTCAACGTTTGCCCGCGACACACGGTGCCGAGGTGTTTGAAATTCATTCCCATTTCTTGCATTGTACATAAGAATCCAACCATGGACACATATATGATTTTACAACCCATTTTGGTGCAGCGGAGCATGTGCATATAGTTTAATTTTGAATTATGCACCTTAAATGCCTAAAAACTTAGTTAATGCATAGAAATGTCCAAACGAACCCCAAATAATATCAATTTTTTGACCACACTCTCATATTTGCATGTTCATTGCAGATAAAAGTTCTAGCAATTCAAACACCCTCCTTTGCCGCTATGACTCCATTATGTAATTCAAATCAAGACAAAAAAATCAAGTTGGTCACACACAGTTTATTATCACCAACCATGTGTGATGCAGTACACAATATCTTGGAGCACCATCGGAGTAGTATATGGCTTACGCGAGAAGATTCGTCGACTTTGCGTGCCAATTTTTTCGCTGCACCAATCCAAAATTTTCGAATTCTGCGGAAATATCTACCTCCTCGCCCCTCCCCCTTACCAAAAGCCACATTTACCTTGTTTCTGCCTTCCTTTCCAAGTTCAAACCTTCACTCCTTGCTTGCAGCGCTGCCTCCTCGCCGACGACCCTCCTTCACACTGCTCGTCCTCGTCGGTCCAGGCAGGTAATCCACACCCGACCCCCATCCTCCTCCTCCTTCCACATCCCACATGTGCGACACCTTCCACCCAAATCACCGACCCCTCCCCCAAAATAAGCACCACCCTAAGCCATGATGCATGCGGTATAGCCAGGAGCTCAAGGAGCATTTGGCAGCGGAGAAGCAAATCGCGGCCGCACTCACGGATGAGGTCACGATGGATGCCATTCGTGCCACCCCCAGATCTTGGAGGAGCACCTCCCAATCGAGGACACCGTCAACGCCTCACATGTCGACGCCGCAACATGGTTGGCTGCTTTAAACGGAAGTTCGCGGCATTTTCTCGAGGTCACCGTCGGTGCCTTCGACGAAGACTACGAGGTGTTTTCTCTGTGTGCCATGCTTACCTCAACTCGAGAGCCAGCAGGTTGGTGCGCGGAGCGGCTCAGGAAACTCACCACTACGAGGAGAGCACCCATGATGTGGAGGCATCGCCCTCTCCATGTCCAAGGAACCAATCATCATCGATATCTCTGACGATGAGGAGTAGCTTGTCTTATTAGCTCACTATAAGGACCTATGTTCAACATGCTTGGTTTACCCGTTGCATGTGCTGCTCTTGCCTTTCCTTAACAAATTCTAGTGAATTGTCCTATCTAATTTTACCATGCAATCTGTTGCTCTAGTGTATATGTTCTATATGTCGTGCAATGTGGTGCTCACTTATTAACTATTTGGTTAATTCATTGTCGTGTTCAGTTAAATGTTTGGTTCAATTCTGCAATGTGATGTTTAATTCTTCAGGGTACAATTTTGTATTGTCTTCCATGTGAGAAGTAAATCGAATTTATCTGTACAAAGTACATGAGAAACAAATGAAATTGCTATATTTCCAAGTTGTCAAGCATGCTTGGTTTGCTTAACTGTCTGATCTTCTAGTATGTTATATATTGTGCAATATGGTGCTCAGTTAATGTTTGGTTCATTTGTTGTGGTGTTTACTTAACTGTTTGGTTCAAGTCTGCAATGCGATGTTCAATTGTTGTGGGTACAATTTTGTATTGTTATGCATGTGAGGAATAAATTGAATTTGGCTGTATTAAATACATGAGAAACATATACAATTGCAGCATTTCCTAGTTGTTAAGCATGCTTGGTTTGATTAACTGTCTGGTCTTCTATTAGGAGTATGTTATATTGTGCAATGTGGTGCTTAGTTAATGTTTGGTTCATTTGTTGTGGTTTTTAGTTAACTACTTGGTTCAATTCTGCAATGTGATGTCCAGTTGTTGTGGGTAGAATTTTGTATTGTTATGCATGTGAGGAATAATTCGAATTTGGCTACACTTAATACATGAGAAACATATGCAATTGCAGCATTTCCTAGTTGTTAAGCATGCTTGGTTTCGATAAATGGCTTTTCCATGTGGCTCGAATTAATCTGCTGAACCTGCAATGTGTTTGTTTTCCATCAACATATTTTACTAATAGTATGCCAACCCTGACTTAACCCGGTCAATATCTACCTTATAGGTGTTACATGGAAACAATGGGAAGCACTGAGGTTTACAATCGAGGTGTGCATATGCATGGTCCTTGTCTAATAGCACATTATTGTGCAATTGTAGGAACCATTCTAATATTTAGGTTTGTAACAATTTGGTCTTGCACATATAGGTCCTGCCGTCAGAGGTTTTGACCCACTGTTCGACCCATTTTGCATATGGGGAAATGAGATGTCCATGAATATCAGCCAAGTCAAGAAACTAAGAAAGATTGTTAGGATGAAGAAACTAGCGACGAGGAACAACAAGATCTTTGTCTGCAAAATGAGGAAGACATTAGTGCACCACAGGATTGTACTAATTATTATACCTTGTCTTTTTTATTCCTTTGCGCCATTTCCGAATTTAGAGAAGATATTTATGCATATCGTTGTTTTTAGGCTTTTCCAAGGTAGTTCACTGATGATTACCTCTCAAACCACCTGTATAGTCAGGAGGCGAGGAAGGTATTCATACAACACCCACGGTACAATATTGAAGTCTTCCTCAAGAGGACGAACGATGGACGGTCAATCATCCACAGGCACTGGCCTAAAGTTGCAAGGAGCTTCAACATCAATGAAGGCTCAATATTCGCCTTCCGCTTCAGCAGTTTTCCAGATGAGATTCATCTGTCTATCTACCGTCTCCGATGTTAATTTCCAAAGGTTATAGATGTTGCATGTGAAACTTGGTGCTGGTGTAGTTGTGTAATGGGGTAGCTAGCTATATGCCTATATGGTGTAACTACGTGCTGAAGCTAAATGTACTCTGATGTATTTCAATTATGAAATCCTGGTTTCGTAATACGGAAATGAAATATATTATGTGCTTAATATGAATTGTCAATTTGATTAATAAATGGATTACTAATAATTGGCCAATTTTCATGCTAATTGGGTTTTTTATATTGCAAAAGGTTAGTGAGAAAACACCATGGACGATGACGTCAAACAAAGCACACATTTTCTAGCAAGAAAACGTGTTGGATCAATGAACAATCACACATGACTTCCTCTTGAAAACTGTTTGCGTTATGCCACCATGCGCAAACGTTTACCACATACAAGTGTGTGTGATGAATAGCCTATGCCACACAGTTTCTCCGACGCATCGTGTGTGATGCATTCAATAATGCAAACGTTAAAATTGTTACATCTGCAATAGCAATCCTATCACAAACAATTTAATGAGGAATGTTGTGTGTGATGTACGTACGAACGGAAACGTTTTCCCTGGATTTACTATGTGGGAATTGACTGTGTGGGATTTTGAAAGCACAAGTGCTCCCTGAGTGATTTTGGTAATTATTGTCAACATATCTCTTATTGGACTAATACTTCTATCTAGTATATTTCAGATGAGTTCAACAGTGGAGTGGCATGGTCAAGAGGATGTGGAATCCCTTCAAGAAACTAAGGACAAGGATTAGCAAGAGCTCAAGACTCTACATTTTTCATTTTAGTGATCCAAGATCACATTGAGTCCATAGGAAAGCCAATACTATTAAAAGGGGATGAGGTGTTGCTTAATGGCTTGCTTGCTCAAAGTGCTTAGTGATATGCTCCAAATCCCTCAACCACTTTATCATTTCCACATATGTCCCAAGCCAAAAGTCAAACTCGGCCCCACCGATTCGATCTATCCGGCGCCACCAAGTTCACTTGACATAGCCATTGCCAGAAACCCTAATCAGTTCGGTCTCACCGATGGGATTCGGTCTCACCGCGATGGGCTTGCAAACTCTCTGTTGCCTGTTGCAACTATTTCGGTCTCACCGAGATATGCAATCGGTCCTACCAAGTTTGCTTGACAAACTCTCTGTTTTTCTTATTACCAAAATCAGTCTCACCGAGTTTGTGTAATCGGTCAAACCGAGTTGAGGTTTTACCCTAACCCTAGCACATCGGTCCCACCGAGTTGATCATATCGGTCCCACCGAAAACTCTAACATTCACATTTTGAATCATATCGGTTTGACCGAGTTTGTCAATTCGGTCCCACCGAGTTTGGTGAATTGTGTGTAACAGCTAGATTTTGCGTGGAGGCTATATATACCCCTCCACCCTTCCTCCACTCATGGAGAGAGCAATCAGAATGTGCCTACACTTCTACCATTCATTTTCTGAGAGATAACCACCTACTCATGTGTTGAGACCAAGATATTCCAATCCAACCACAAGAATCTTGATCTCTAGCCTTCCCCAAGTTGCTTTCCACTCAAATCATCTTTCCACCAAATCAAAATCTGTGAGAGAGAGTTGAGTGTTGGGGAGACTATCATTTGAAGCACAAGAGCAAGGAGTTCATCATCAACACACCATCTATTACCTTTTGGATAGTGGTGTCTCCTATATTGGTTAGGTGTCACTTGGGAGCCTCCGTCAATATTGAGTTGAACCAAGGAGTTTGTAAGGGCAAGGAGATCGCCTACTTCATGAAGATCTACCCAAGTGAGGCAAGTCCTTCGTGGGCGATGGCCATGGTGGGATAGACAAGGTTGCTTCTTCATGGGCCCTTCGTGGGTGGAGCCCTCTATGGACTCGCCAACCATTACCCTTCGTGGGCTGAAGTCTCCATCAACGTGGATGTACGATAGCACCACCTATTGGAACCCCGCCAAAAATCTCCGTGCCTCCAATTGCGTTTGCACACTCCAATCCCATCCATTTACGATAGCACAAAACCAACATGCGGTTATGCCTCTAAGTCGTGCCTCGACATGTGGGAGATATGGCCACATCTTGGGCGTTACACCATGCTTGCTTGAAATGTATTGTGAATGTTTAAACTTGTGCTAAAACTCCAGCTTAACTTAAAGAAATTAAAAACTGCTACTTTTCCTTGGTGAGGGTCTAATCACCCCCCTCCTCTAGACACCTCTTCTTGATCCTACAATTGGTATCAGAGCATTGGTCTCCATTGCTTCAGTTTAATCACCATTAGAGGAATATAGATGAGTCTACACTAGGGAGTCTTAGACGTAGAGTGCCTATACTTGATGGAGAGTTCTTTCATGAGTGGAAAATTGAGATGCTTGAGATTTTCAATGAATATCACTTAAACAAGTACATTACTACTCCTTGTGTGCACCTTGTTAACCCCTTGCATCCTACCCCGGATGAGTCTATTGACATGATCCGTAATCTTAGAAATGTCAATTTAATCACTAGAGGATTACCTAGAAACTTGATTGCTAGCTTGCCAGCTCTTGATTGTGCTTACACCATATGGAGATTTCTTGAGGAACGATTTCCAAATTATTCCTTGTAAAACTTAGATGAGATTCTTCACAAGTATATTGCTTTGAGTAAGATGAATTCCAATGATCCTAAGTTTGGTGATTGTTTATTTGAGCTTACTAACCTCATGCGTGCCAAAGGAGATGTTGGAATCTTTAGCAATATCATCTCCAAAGCCATTAGAATTCATAAAGATGAACATTGTGATGATCACCTATCTAATGAATCACTCTCTCTAGGGATTGATCAATCACAACACGATGTTGAACATGGATACTATGATGAGGATAACAATAGTGACTTTGATCTCAATGAGTCTATGAGACATTTTGGTCTTATGGCAAATCTTTACGGCTACATGGCTGGAGGAAAGGAATGGGTTCTTGATAGTGGATGTACCGATCACATGACCGGAGATAAGGACATGTTTCATGAGCTTGCTGAAAACAACGACCCTCGAAAGTATGTCACTTTTGGTGACAACTCTAAGGGTAAGGTGGTTGGCCTTGGTAAGGTGGCCATCTCACATGATAGCTCCATACAAAATGTTATTCTCGTTGAATCCCTTGGCTATAATTTACTTTCCATATCTAGACTTGCTGAATTTGGCTTCAATGTCCTATTTACTGAAGTAGATTGCCAAGTGTTTCGAGATAATCATAAAATGGTCTTTACCGGTATACGTAGAGGCGATATATATATATATATTGTTGATTTCACTAAAAAGGATCAACCTAGAACTTTCTTAATTGCTAAATCTTCTAAAGGTTGGTTGTGGCATAGAAGGTTAGGTCAAGTGGGCACGCAATATCTTGATAAGCTTATTAAAGGTGATCATATCCTTGGAGTGAAAGATGTTATATTTGACAAGGATAGATTGTGCAGTGCTTGTCAAGAAGGAAAACAAGTTGGAGGAAGTCACCCTGTGAAGAACATCATGACCACGAGAAGACCACTCGAGCTACTTCATATGGATCATTTTTGTCCCAATGCCTATAAAAGTCTTGGTGGAAACTCATTTCGTCTTGTCATAGTCGATGATTTTTTGAGATTTACGTGGGTGTTCTTTCTTGATGATAAATCGCAGGTCCAAAAGATCTTCAAGAACTTCGCTAGGAAGGCCCAAAATCAATTTGAAGTGAAGATCAAGAAGGTTCGCAGTGACAATGGAACAGAGTTCAAGAATGCAAATGTGGAAACCTTTCTAGATGAAGAATGGATTTCACACGAGTTCTCGGCTACGTACATGCCTCAACAAAATGGAGTTGTTGAGAGGAAGAACCAGACTCTTATTGAGATAGCGAGAATGATGCTTGATGAGTACAAGACGCCAAAACACTTTGGGGTGGAAGCGGTTGAGATAGCTTGTCATGCAACAAATCGCTTATATCTTCACAAGCTACTCAGCAAGACGACATACGAGCTTCTCACTGGTAACAAAACCCAAGTTGGATACTTTCGAGTATTCGGCTCAAAGTGTTACATTCTTGATAAGCATCATTGTTCTAAATTTGCTCCTAAATCTCATGAGGGTTTCCTACTCGGTTATGGCTCAAACTCTCACACCTACCGTGTCTACAACAATTTCACCCGAAAGGTTGAAGAGACGGTAGATGTGAAGTTTGATGAATCTAACGACTTGCAAGTAGAGTAATTGCCAATTGATGTAGGAGACAAAGATCATTCGGAAGCAATCCAAGACTTGTCTATTGGCAAGATACGCCCAACGGAGGTGAAGGAGAGTACCTCCTCCATCCAAGTGGAAGCTTCTACCTCACAACAAGGTGAACCAAGAGTTGACACGGAGGCATCCACAAGTGGGACACAACAAGATGCAGAAAACGAGGAAGTACACCAAGATGAACCTCATCAACCTCCTTCTCCACCTCGACAAGAGAATGACAACATCAACAATGACGAAGGCCAAGAGGAACAACAAGATGTTCCACCCCGACCCAAAAAAAATCTCTCACAAGTTAGAGCAAGAGTCACAAGAGACCATCCCGTCGAGCAAATCTTCAATGATATCCAAACCGGGCGACACACTCGCTCTAAAACTCGTTTGGCAAATTTTTGTCAACATTATTCATTTATCTCTAGCATTGAACCTATGAAGGTTGAAGAAGCATTGGAACATCTGGATTGGATAAATGCCATGCATGAAGAGCTACACAACTTTGAGAGGAACCAAGTGTGGACATTGGTTGAGAAGCCCGACAACAACCACAACATCATCAGTACCAAATTGGTGTTTCGCAACAAGCAAGACGAATATGGTCAATTCATTCGCAACAAAGCATGTCTCGTTGCCCAAGGCTACACTCAAGTCGAAGGTATGGACTATGGTGAGACATATGCCCCCGTTGCTAGACTTGAGTCCATCCGCATCTTACTTGCCTATGCTAATCACCATGATATTACCTTGTACCAAATGGAAATTAGAAGTTCTTTTCTAAATGGTGAAATTGAGGAGGAAGTTTATGTTAAACAACCTCCCGGCTTTGTTAATACTAAGAAACCCGACCATGTTTACAAACTTAACAAAGCTCTTTATGGTCTTAAACAAGCTCCTAGAGCATGGTATAAATGCTTGACCAAGTTCCTTATTGAAAAAGGCTTTGAGAATGGGAAGATAGATTCTACTCTTTTTACTAAAAGGGTTAATGGTGAATTATTTGTGTGCCAAATTTATGTTGATGATATCATATTTGGTTCAACTAACTCTCATTTTAGTGAAAAGTTTGGAAAGCTAATGTCGGAGAAGTTTGAGATGTCTATGATGAGTGAACTCAAGTTCTTTCTTGGGTTGCAAATCAAGCAAACCAAGGAGGGTACCTTTGTTTCCCAAACAAAGTATACCAAGGACTTATTCAAGAAGTTCAACATGCAAGAATGCAAAGGTATGAATACACCCATGCCTACTAGTGGACATCTTGACTTGACTAAGGATGATAAACCGGTTGACCAAAAGGTTTATCGCTCTATGATTGGTTCATTGTTATATCTATGTGCCTCCTGTCCTGATATTATGCTAAGTGTGTGCATGTGTGCATGTTATCAAGCGGCCCCCAAAGAATGCCATCTTAAGGCTGTGAAAAGGATAGTGAGATACTTAATTCATACACCAAATTTTGGCATTTGGTATCCTAAGAGGTCTTCTTTTGATCTTGTTGGCTACTCCGATCCGGACTATGCCGGTGACAAGGTTGATAGAAAATCCACTTTGGGTACTTATCAATTTCTTGGTAGCTCTCTTGTATCTTGGTCTACTAAGAAACAAAACTTGGTATCCTTATCCACCGCCGAAGCGGAATACATTGCCACCGGTTCATGTTGTGCTCAGTTACTTTGGATGACCCAAACTCTTAAATATTATGGGATCTATGTGAAACATGTTCCATTGCTTTGCGGCAATGAAAGTGCTATTAAGATTTCTCACAATCCCGTGCAACATTCTCGAACTAAACATATTGAAGTTCATCATCATTTCATTCGAGATCATGTTGCTAAAGGGACATTGATCTTAAGCATGCTCGTACCGACAAGAAATTGGCGGATATTTTCACCAAACCGCTTCATGAGAAAGTATATTGCCATTTGAGAGGTGAATTGAACATCATTTATGCTTCAAACTTGGAGTCGAAACTCCACTTGGATACATGCAAGGCATGAGTCTTTGACTAATCCTTGATATTTCTATTATGATGATGATCATATATGTCTTGGATATACTTGCACCCTTGCATGCTATCTAACCCTTGTAGGTACTTGGATGCATCTAAATCTATGAGATTGCAAAACACTCACATCTTGAGCCATCTCTACACCGCCAAGACTCTACAATATGGTGGTTGAAGACAAGGAAGCATGAAACCTTTCAACATATCCTTTGACAATTTATTTATATCAAATTTCACTTGATATAAAATTTCATGATTGACATTTTGGATACACAAGTGCTCGTCCTTTTAAGACTAACCTATGTAGGTAGATGAACGCAAAACTACAAGCGGTGCTCCCAACTCTTGATGAGCTACATCAACTTTGAGCATCCTACATAAGTTCAACTACATGATGAAGTTCAACACCACCACCCAAGGTATGTTATTCCATCTTAGAGAAGCTTTACCCCAAGTCATGGGTCAAGGCATCTCAACAAGATGGGAATACATCAAAATGATTAAACGAAAAATGGTAACCCCATTTTGAGCTTAAATGATGAGTATGACCTACGATCAAGTGTTCTCATTTGACTCCTCAGTCAATATACTCTAACATAGGTGACTCTATGGCCGACCAATTCTAGATGAAGTTCTCTAGTGTTTTTCTGAGTTTCTGCATTTGTGTCTTGCGTGTTTGTTTCTCATCTAGACTTCATTTCTTTTCTCTGTTATTTTATGCATTCACTGCATCCAATTCATTGCAAATCTTTCTGTTAATTCCTTGCACATCTTTTTGAGATCTTATTTGCCTAGTGAGCTGAGATGACAACCGTTTTCTCTCTGTATTGAACTCGGCCTCACTGGTTTGTTTCTTTCGGTCCAACCAAACCATTTCGGTGCCACTGAAGAGAACAACTCGGTGTTACTGATTTCAATGCTGAGAAAACACTTTGCCATTTGCATCCTACATTTTGGTTCCAGCTCCACTCGATGATTCTTGTTCTCTACCTGCATCACATTCTACATGTTGCTTTGTCGTGTGACTCAAGGACCAAACCCTTTCGACTCACATTCCAAAAGACCCTTCTTGGAAATTGATTTCAAAGGGGGAGAGAGATCACATCAAATCTTAATCATATCAAAGGGAGAGAGACACCAGATGCTTGGTATTCAAGAGGAGAGAAGTCACATGTCTTTAAGAGGGGAAAGACATGTTAGTATGTGTTATAACTGTATTGTTCTGATTTTCTTGTTTTGCTCTGATTTTCTTTTCCCTACCTTCTCCCATTATCCCGTATAAGATTCAGGGGTAGAAAGACTTCTAAGGGAAGGAAATCTTCAAATTTCATTGCATATCTTTACTCATCGGGGACATGCCTATATCCAATAGTACTCAGTCACTACATGTCATCCCAATCTTGGTACTCTCGTGGTTTACTGTTTGCTCTGTTTAGTAGATGTATCTATGTTATCTAACCTTGTTTACTCAGGTTCATCTCTTCCAAAGCCAGCTCAAGACCACAAGGTAAGTATATGCATCACACCCATGTCCATAATGATCTCTTGCTGACGAATATATTGTTTGCAAGTAGGACTCATGAACATGAAGGTACACTTCCTATATCCACATCATTTGCTTTGATGCATATAGCCAAGATACATGTAACTCATTGCTTGCTATGTCATGCTCATGCATTCACATGCTCTTATATTCCATATTTACATGATTGCATACATGTAGGGGGAGCCTATGCATGTTACATGTCTTTCCAAAGCTTTACTGGCTAGTCTTCATATATTTATCTAAAGCTTTGATCTATGTTGTCATCAATTACCAAAAGAGGGGAGATTTAAAGCACAAGTGCTCCCTGGGTGATTTTGGTAATTAATGTCAACATATCTCTTGTTGGACTAATACTTCTATCTAGTATATTTTAGATGAGTTCAACAGTGGAGTGGCATGGACAAGAGGATGTGGAACCCCTTCAAGAAACTAAGGACAAGGATTGGCAAGAGCTCAAGACTCTACATTTTCCATTTTAGTGATCCAAGATCACATTGAGTCCATAGGAAAGCCAATACTATTAAAAGGGGATGAGGTGTTGCTTAATGGCTTGCTTGCTCAAAGTGCTTAGTCACCTGCTCCAAAGGCCTCAACACTTTCTCATTTCCACATATGTCCTAAGACAAAAGTCAAACTCGGCCCCACTGATTCAATCTATCCGGCGCCACCGAGTTCACTTGACATAGCCACTGCCAGAAACCCTAATCAGTTCGGTCTCACCAATGCGATCTCGGTCTCACTGAGATTGGCTTGCAAACTCTCTGTTGCCTGTTGCAACTATTTCGGTCTCACCGAGGTATGCAATCGGTCCCGCCAACTTTGCTTGACCAACTCTCTATTTTTCTTATTACCAAAATCGGTCTCAGCGAGTTTGTGTAATTAGTTAAACCGAGTTGAGGTTTTACCCTAACCCTAGCACATCGGTCCCACTCAAAACTCTAACATTCACATTTTAAACCATATCGGTCTGACCGAGTTTCTCAATTCGGTCCCACCGAGTTTGGTGAATTGTGTGTAACGGCTAGATTTTGTGTGGAGACTATATATACCCCTCCACCCTTCCTCCACTCGTGGAGGGAGCAATCATAATGTGCCTACACTTCTACCATTCATTTTTTGAGAGAGAACCACCTACTCATGTGTGGAGACCAAGATATTCCAATCCAACCACAAGAATCTTGATCTCTAGCCTTCCCCAAGTTTCTTTCCACTCAAATCATCTTTCCACCAAATCCAAATCTGTGAGAGAGAGTTGAGTGTTGGGGAGACTATCATTTGAAGCAAAAAGCAAGGAGTTCATAATTACACACCATCTATTACCTTTTGGAGAGTGGTGTCTCCTAGATTGGTTAGGTGTCACTTGGGAGCCTCTGTCAAGATGTGGAGTTGAATCAAGGAGTTTTGTAAGGGAAAGGAGATCGCCTACTTCATGAAGATCTACCCAAGTGAGGCAAGTCCTTCGTGGGCGATGGCCATGGTGGGATAGACAAGGTTGCTTCTTCGTGGACCCTTCGTGGGTGGAGCCCTCCGTGGACTCGTGCAACCGTTACCCTTCATGGATTGAACTCAAAGTGGATGTACGATAACACCACCTATCGGAACCAAGCCAAAAATCTCTGTGTCTCCAATTGCGTTTGCACACTCCAATCCCATCCCTTTACTTTCTTGCAAGTTGCATGCTTTACTTTCTGCTGCTCATATACTCTTTCCATGTGTAACACCGCATATGTATCGTTTCCCAATTTGGCAATATATCTATTTTGGTCTTCATCCAATTCCTTGAGTCTATCATGGTTGGCTTCTTTTGTTTGCCTTTGTTTTATTTGTTTATTGCATTGCTATGCCATCATCTGGTGTCATCATGGCCTCATCATGTGTTTGCATTGTGCTTGGTGTCATTTTGCATATCCCCATCATCATGTGCATCTTCATCTTGTAGCATATTGCATTGTGGCATGTTCCTTGGGATCCAAGTTTCATCTTTTTCCCCCACATCACCATCTCTCCTTCTCTTTTCCTTCACTTTTGCAAGTGCACCTCTACCCTCCTTCATTAATGCTTATCTTTTTTCCAAAATTCTAGCACCATGCCCTAGACCTCTCTGTCAAATTTCATCTCATTTGAAGTCACTACTGGAATCACCTAGTTTGCCATCTACCAGTTCTTTGCCGTCCGCTAGCGGACGGCAAAGAAGCTCTTTGCCATCAGCTTCCAAAAAGCGGACGGCAAAGAACTGGCTGATGGAAAAGACCAAGTTTTCCATCAGCCAGTTCTTTGCCGTCCGCTAGCGGACGGCAAAGAGGGAGGGGCCCCACTGACGAACTGCAAAAAAAAAACCTAACGGGGCCCCCTCTTTGCCGTCCGCTAGCGGACGGCAAAGAGCAAGAAGGCGGACGGCAAAGAGGGAGGCCCCACGTAACGTTAACGGGGCCGCGCCCCACACCCCCCCTCTCTCTCTCTTTCTCTCCCACCTCTCGCCACCCCGTCGCACCACGCCCCGCCGCCGCCCCAGCGCCCCCCGCCGCCGCCCCGGCGCCCCCCCGCCCCGTCGCCCCCGCCGCCCTGCCGTCTGGGCACCGGCACCTCCGCGCCCCGCCGCCCCGGCCGGGCCCGGCGCCGCCGCCCCAGGCCGCCCCGCCCCCCTCCTCCGCCGCCCCAGGCCACCCCGCCCCGCTCCTCCGCCGCCCTAGGCCGCACCGCCCCCCTCCTCCACCCTGCAGGTGAGCTTCTTCCTTTTTTTTCTTTTTTTCTGTTTTTTTAGTTTTAGGTTTATGTTTAATTTAGATTTAGTTTTAGGATTAGTTTTTAGGTTTATAGGTTTAGTTTTAGTTTAGTTTTAGGTTTAGATTTAGTTTTTTTCTTTTTCTGTTTTTTTAGTTTTAGGTTTAGGTTTAGTTTAGTTTTAGGAAAGAAGAAAAAGAGAAAAAGAAGAGATCAGGAGAAGAAGAAGAAGAAGAAGAAGAGGAGGAGGAGAAGAAAAAAGAAGAAGAGGAAGAAGAAGAAGAAAAAAGAGGAGAGGAGGAGAAGAAGAAGAGGCAAAAGGAAAGGAGGAAGAAGAAGAAGAAAAAAGAGGAGAGGAGGAGAAGAAGAAGAAGAGGAAAAGGGAAAGGAGGAAGAAGAAGAAGAAGAAGAAGAAGAAGAAGAAGAAGAAGAAGAAGAAGAAGAAGAAGAAGAAGAAGAAGAAGAAGAAGAAGAAGAAGAAGAAGAAGAAGAAGGAAAAAAAGGAAGAAAAGGAAAAAGAGGAAGAAGAAGAAAAAGGAAAAAAACCCGACCCGACACGGTACCCTGACCCCGACCCGGCACCCTGACACGACACCCTGACCCCGACCCGGCACCCTAACACGACACCCCGACCCCGAGACCCCGACCCCGACACCCTGACTCCGACCCCGACCCCGACCCCGACCCCGACACCCCGACCCCGACCCCGACACCCCGACCCCCCAAGCCTGACCCGACACCCCGACCCCGACACCCCGACCCCGACCCGACACGGTACCCAGACCCCGACCCGGCACCCCGACACGACACCCCGACCCCGAGACCCCGACCCCGACCCCGACACCCCGACCCCGACCCCGACCCCGACCCCGACACCCCGACCCCGACCCGACACGGTACCCAGACCCCGACCCGGCACCCTGACACGACACCCCGACCCCGAGACCCCGACCCCGACCCCGAGACCCCGACCCCGACACCCCGACCCCGACCCCGACCCCGACACCCCGACCCCGACCCCGACACCCCGACCCCCCAAGCCTGACCCGACACCCCGACCCCGACCCCGACACCCCGACCCCCCGAGCCTGACCCGACACCCCGACCCCGAGCCTGACCCGACACCACACCCCGACCCCGAAACAACACCCCGACACCGACACGTCACTACCCCGACATCGACACGACACCCCGACCCCCCGACCCCGAAACAGCACCCCGACCCCGACACGGCACCCCGACACCGACAGGACACCCCGACCACCGACACCTCCCGAAAAGGTGTTCTTTGGCCTTCCAGAGGCCGACGGGGTCATATATTTGTGAATTATTAGTTAGGTCATATATTTTTCGATTTTGTTATGAAAAACATCATATATAATTGTGTTGATCGTGTAGTTTTAAATGTGCAGTTGTTTCATCGCTGGGAGGTTTGGTGTTCGACGACCTCGCCGTGCGTTTGACGAGCTCTGCCCCTTCGTTCGTGGGTGAGCACAAATGACAAGTCCTCCTCCCCCATTAATTATTTGATCTATTCCGATGAAACTTGATAGCTAGCTATATATGTGTCTTGAATCATCAGTATGCGTAACCAATATGTGTCTCCCGTTCGAAAGCGTCATAGTTATAAATATGCATGCATTTGCATATTTATAACCTTGATTCTTTCGAATTGTCCAACGCTATCCATGGACAACCCGAGTATGTGTAGATTGGGTTCGTTTTTCCATATGCTTTGCTCCGGATCCGACGCATATATTTCGTCAGTGCCTCCCCTGTTGTTCTCCGGGTACACATCCTCTCTGTTTATTGCAGAGACGTGTATCAGGAGAACAGCGGGGAGGTGCTGCCGAAATTTTGCATCGGATCCGGAGCATAGAATGGGAAAATAAACCCAATCTACACATACACGGGTGGGATTAGGACCTATCATTACCTATTAGAGTGTAGGTTGCATGGACGTAATAAAATTGACAAAGTAGATCAACTGATGAATATATACATGGTGAATTACATATATAATTGTTGTGTGTCCAGTAGCTCTGAAAGTCAAGATGAGTGACCGTGCTTGGATGTATACCGGTCACACTGGTCAGAACAAATGGAGCGCTGAATGGTTCACAAAAACTAAGGGGTTTGTGCAAGCCGCATTTGCAAATGGCCAAAAGAAAACCTGGTGCCCCTGTTTCCGGTGCGGCAATTGGGAAAAGAAGACAGAGGCTGAAATGGGCAAACACCTGCAGAAGAGTGGTTTTACGCCCGATTATACGGTGTGGACATTTCATGGTGAGTCTGCCCAACGTGACCGAGCTGAGGTGGATCGTCGTCGCACCGACGAGCATGGTACTGGGATGGAAAACATGGTGCAAGGCTATGATGATGCTCGGGATTCGGACGAGGAGATGGAGGAATCTGCAAAGGCCTTCAATGAAATGTTGGAGTCTTCGAAACGTCCGCTCCACGAGCACACTGAGCTTTGTCAGTTGGATGCCATCTCACAAGTAATGGCTCTGAAGGCTCAGTTCAACTTGGGCAGAGAATGCTATGATGCAATTATGACAGTATTTGGACGCTTTCTACCCAAAGGCCATGTAATGCCTGCAAACCTGTACCAGTCGGACAAAATCCTCCGTGCACTGAAGATGCCCTATGAGAAGATACATGCCTGTGACAAAGGATGTGCCTTATTTAGGCTTGACTATGCGGACTTGAACTATTGTCCCATTTGCAAGTCTTCCAGGTATATTGTGGTAGACAACGGTATGGGTGAGAAGACACAGACCAAAATCCCCGTTAGTGTTCTTCGGTATATGCCAATCGTACGAAGACTTCAACGTCTTTTCATGGTCGAAGAGACGGCCAGACAGATGACATGGCACAAAACAGGCAAAAGAACCGAACTAGATGCAGATGGGAATCTGATGATGGTACACACATCGGATGGTGTTGCGTGGAAAAAGTTTGATGAATTACATGCTGACAAAGCGGCAGATCCGAGGCATCCTCGAGTCGGCATCAGCACGGATGGGTTCAGTGTGTTTGGTATGACGGCAGCCCAATACAGTTGTTGGCCCGTATTTGTCTTTCCACTCAATCTCCCCCCCCCCCCGGACAGATTATGCAAAGAAAGAACATTTTCCTGACGTTGATAATTCCAGGACCCAACTATCCAGGCAAAAATATGAATGTGTACATGCAGCCGCTTAAGGACGAATTGCAAGAAGCATGGGATAATGGGTTCAAGACATACGACTCCTTTAGCAAACGGAACTTCATAATGCGTGTCTGGTACATGTACTCGACGCATGACTTGCCAGCGTATGCGCTATTCGTTGGCTGGTGTGTGCATGGAAGGTTCCCGTGCCCCACATGCAAGGGAGCTCTTGAGTTTCGTTGGCTTCAGGCCGGTCGCAAGTTTTCTTGCTTCGACATGCATAGACAGTTCCTGGATCCTCGCCATAAGTTTAGGAAAGACAAGAAGAACTTCATCAGGGGTAGAGTTGTCAAAAACTCTGCACCACCCGCATTGACAGGCCAACAGACCCTGGATCAGTTAAACGCTCTCGAGCCAGATCCACAACGTCCAGGGTACTTCAAGGGGTATAATACTAAGCATGCGTGGACTCACAAAACATGCTTATGGGATCTGCCTTACTTCAAAGACCTCCTTTGCCCACACAACATCGACGTGATGCACACTGAGAAGAATATCGCCGAGGCACTTTTTGGTACATTGTTCGGCATAGATGGGAAGTCAAAGGATAATACTAAGGCTAGAGTCGATCTGGAGGCGCTATGTGATAGGCCGTTACAAAACATGAAAGAACCGAAAGGAAAGCAGAACTGGACGAAGCCAAAGGCATGGTTCAATCTTGGAAGGCCAGCTATGAGGGAAATTCTCTTGTGGGTGCAACAGCAGTTGATGTTCCCCGATGGGTATGCAGCGAATCTAAAGAGGGGAGCAAATCTTGATAAACTGAAGATATTTGGTCTCAAGAGTCATGATTGGCACATATGGATTGAGCGGGTAATGCCGGTGATGTTGCGTGGCTTCATCCCTGAGGATGAATGGCTAGTACTGGCAGAACTCAGCTATTTCTTCCGTGTTCTTTGTGCGAAAGAACTATCGCCTGGCGTGCTAGAAGAAATGGAAGAGTTGGCGCCGGAGTTGATCTGCAAGTTAGAGAAGATCTTTCCACCGGGCTTCTTTAATCCAATGCAGCATTTGATTTTGCATCTCCCGACCGAGGCAAGATTGGGGGGGCCCGTGCAAAATCGTTGGTGCTACCCAACTGAGAGGATGCAGAAGACGCTTCGAGAAAAATGTAAAAATAAACGTAGAATTGAAGCATCGATGGCTGAGGCATTCATCACAGAGGAGGCGGCAAACTTCGTAACAGTGCACTACGAAGCCAAAAATCGTCATTTGCATAATCTGAAGCCTCGGTACAATGCTGACGAGCCTAAAAAGGGTGGATCCAACCTCAGCCTATTCAAAGGGAATCTCGCACCAGCTAGTGTTTCACATCCAGTATCTTTGGATAACGAAGAATGGCGGACCATTTCGTTGTATATCTTCAACAACCTGATAGAAGTGCGGCCATACATTGAGTAAGTTCTCGGTACATTATTTCGCAACTTCTATTTCCTTTGAACTACTCTTATTCCTGGATATGTCATACAGTCGATACGTCACCATATTCTCGTATGGAGCGGAGATAGTGCATGTTTTCAGCGTATGTCATACAGTCATATGTCATACAGTCGATACGTCACCATATTCTCATACAGTCGATACGTCACCGGACTAGTTGTTTTGGTTGGGTTTTAAAATGGCTCAAGTTTGAATTTAATTCAAACTAGAATTATTTTATTTCCTTTAGATAGTGCATGTTTTCAGCAGCATGAGGATATTTTTATGTCCTCCAAAATCTTTTCCTATCTTCCTCTTCTTTTCCTTTTCTTACATCGGTTTATTAATAAAAATAGAGAAAGGGAGCTCACCTTTTCCTTACCTGGGCTGGCCTTCCTGCGTGCAAGCCGTCGCAGCCCAGCAGCAGCAGACCCGCACCGCAACCACCTGGGCCTCCTCGCTCCCAAACCGGCCCAGTTGGCGCCAACCACAGCCCGCTCGCCCCCGCTAGCACATGACCCTCTCTCCCTTTCTCACCCGTGCACCCGCTCGCCCCCACTAGCGCGCGTCCACGTGGCCAAGCCGGCCCCATTCGCCAGCGACCCTGGCTACATCCCTCACCCACCTTCTTCCTCCTCGGTCCCCTCTTGTGAGCACGCACATGGCCACGGCCGAGCGCACGCGACTTCACCCCGTTCGCCCTAGCCCCCTACTTAACCCCTCTCCTTGCCCAACCGCTTCCTAGGGTTCCCCTCTTCCTTTCCCCGCCGCCGCCGGGCGTTTAGACCACCAGATCTGCCGGACTTCGATGTGCCCGAGCGCGTCTAGGTGCACGGCCTCGTCACCGGCGTGCTCTCCGGCCACCTCCACCCCGGCGATCGTGTCCGCCTTCTTCCCCGATGTCGTCTACGTCCCCGACGTCCGCTACTTCACCGCGGGACGCCAAGACGCTGTCGACTCCTTCCTCTTCTTCCCCACGGTGCCCGTAGGTGTTCGATCGCTGCCGTGCTCGCCTCCGACCGCCTCTCATCCAACCGAGTGCATTTACGTGCTTGTGGTAAGCCCCTGAGCAGCCTCGTGTCCTTCTCCCCCTCTTTTGTATGCTCTAGCTAGACCCACGCCGTCCGCCCGAACCGGTCGCCGTTGAACCTCGCTCCGGCGAGTGCTCCGACCACCGTAGGCCCTCCGCGCGTTTCCTTCATGTTCTCCAAACCGCGTGGTGCCGATCAGTGCATACCGCTTCTCGCTTAGGCCGCTGAGCGCCGCGTTCGTCTCCATCGTCGCCGTCTCTGTCACCTCGTCGTCGGCGTCGTACCTGTCATCATCCGGTGCTGCGTTTGCCTTGCGCGTGTGCGGGATCCCCTGGCGATCCCGTTGCACGCTTCCGCCGCTCCGCTAGGCCACTGGAGCAACTCCAGCGAGGCCTCCGCCGCGTTCTGCCGGCATCGTCTCTCTCCCCTACTTCTCCTGTTCCACTGAGTGGGACCCCGCGGGCCCACTGTGAAGGAAATATGCCCTAGAGGCAATAATAAAGTTATTATTTATTTCCTTATATCATGATAAATGTTTATTATTCATGCTAGAATTATATTAACCGGAAACATAATACATGTGTGAATACATAGACAAACAAAGTGTCACTAGTATGCCTCTACTTGACTAGCTCGTTGATCAAAGATGGTTATGTTTCCTAACCATAGACATGAGTTGTCATTTGATTAACGGGATCACATCATTAGGAGAATGATGTGATTGACTTGACCCATTCTGTTAGCTTAGCACTTGATCGTTTAGTTTGTTGTTATTGCTTTCTTCATGACTTATACATGTTCCTATGACTATGAGATTATGCAACTCCCGTTTACCGGAGGAACACTTTGTGTGCTACCAAACGTCACAACGTAACTGGGTGATTATAAAGGTGCTCTATAGGTGTCTCCAAAGGTACTTGTTGGGTTGGCGTATTTCGAGATTAGGATTTGTCACTCCGATTGTCAGAGAGGTATCTCTGGGCCCTCTCGGTAATGCACATCACCTGAGCTTTGCAAGCATTGCAACTAATGAGTTAGTTGCGAGATGATGTATTACGGAACGAGTAAAGAGACTTGCCGGTAACGAGATTTAACTAGGTATTGAGATGCCGACGATCGAATCTCGGGCAAGTAACATACCGATGACAAAGGGAACAACGTATGTTGTTATGCGGTCTGACCGATAAAGATCTTCGTAGAATATGTAGGAGCCAATATGAGCATCCATGTTCCGCTATTGGTTATTGACCGGAGACGTGTCTCGTTCATGTCTACATAGTTCTCTAACCTGTAGGGTCCGCACGCTTAACGCTACGATGACAGTTATATTATGAGTTTATATGTTTTGATGTACCGAAGGTAGTTTGGAGTCCCAGATGAAATTGGGGACATGACGAGGAGTCTCGAGATGGTGAGATGTAAAGATCGATATATTGGACGACTATATTCGGACATTGGAGAGGTTCCGAGTGATTCGAGTATTTTCGGGGGTACCGGAGAGTTACGGGAATACGAGGAAGAAGTAATGGGCCTCATGGGCCAAGTGGTGGAAGAGAGGAGGCAGGGCGCGCGGCCCCCCTAGCCCAAACCGAATTGGACTAGGGGGCCGGCCCCCCTTTCCTCCTTTTCCTCCCTCTCCTTCCTCCTCCTTCCTTTCCTCCTCCTAGAAGGAGTAGGAAAGGGGAGTCCTACTCCTACTAGGAGGAGGACTCCTCCTCCTGGTGCGCCCATAGAGGGCCGGCTGGCCTCCACCCTTGCTCCTTTATATACAGGGCAGGGGGCACCTCTAGACACACAAGTTGATCAAGTTGATCATCTCTTAGCCATGTGCGGTGCCCCCCTCCACCATAGTCCACCTCGATAATACTGTAGCGGTGCCTAGGCGAAGCCCTGCGTCGGTAGAACATCAACATCATCACAACGCCGTCGTGCTGACGAAACTCTCCCTCAACACTCGGCTGGATTGGAGTTAGAGGGACGTCATCGGGCTGAACGTGTGCTAAACTCGGAGCTGCCGTGCGTTCGGTACTTGATCGGTCGGATCGTGAAGACGTACGACTACATCAACCACGTTGTGCTAACGCTTCCGCTTTCGGTCTACGAGGGTACGTAGACAACACTCTCCCCTCTCGTTGCTATGCATCACCATGATCTTGCGTGTGCGTTGGATTTTTTTTTGAAATTACTACGTTCCCCAACAGTGGCATCCGAGCCTAGGTTTTATGCGTTGATGTTATGCACGAGTAGAACACAAGTGAGTTGTGGGCGATATAAGTCATACTGCTTACCAGCATGTCATACTTTGGTTCGGTGGTATTGTTGGATGAAGCGGCCCGGACCGACATTACGCGTACGCTTACGCGAGACTGGTTCTACCGACGTGCTTTGCACATAGGTGGTTGGCAGGTGTCAGTTTCTCCAACTTTAGTTAAACCAAGTGTGGCTACGCCCGGTCCTTGCGAAGGTTAAAATAGCACCAACTTGACAAACTATCATTGTGGTTTTGATGCGTAGGTAAGAACGGTTCTTGCTCAGCCCGTAGCAGCCACATAAAAACTTGCAACAACAAAGTAGAGGACGTCTAACTTGTTTTTGTAGGGCATGTTGTGATGTGATATGGTCAAGATGTGATGAGATATAAGTTGTTGTATAAGATGATCATGTTTTGTTGAAGTTATCGGCAACTGGCAAAAGCATTATGGTTGTCTCTCTATTGCATAAGATGCAAGTGCCAAATAATTGCTTTACTTTATCGCTATGCGATAGCAATAGTTGCAAGAGCAATTGTTGGCGAGACAACCATGTGACGACACATTGATATAGATCAAGATGATGGAGATCATGGTGTCATGCCGGTGACGATGGAAATCATGACGATGCTTTGGAGATGGAGATCAAAGGCACACGATGATGATGGCCATATCATGTCACATATTTTGATTGCATGTGATGTTTATCTTTTATACATCTTATTTTGCTTAGTTCGGCGGTAGCTTTATAAGATGATCTCTCACTAAATTATGAAGGTATAGGTGTTCTCCCTGAGTATGCACCGTTGCGAAAGTTCTTCGTGCTGAGACACCACGTGATGATCGGGTGTGATAGGCTCTACGTTCAAATACAACGGGTGCAAAACAGTTGCACACGCGGAATACTCAGGTTAAACTTGACGAGCCTAGCATATAATAGATATGGCCTCGGAACACGGAGATTGAAAGGTCGAGCGTGAATCATATAGTAGATATGATCAACATAGTGATGTTCACCATTGAAACTACTCCATCTCACATGATGATCGGACATGGTTTAGTTGATTTGGATCACGTGATCACTTAGAGGATTAGAGGGATGTCTATCTAAGTGGGAGTTCTTAAGTAATATGATTAAATTGAACTTAAATTTATCATGAACTTAGTCCTGATAGTATTTTGCAAATTATGTCGTAGATCAATAGCTCGCGTTGTTGCTTGCCTGTATTTATTTTGATATGTTCCTGAAACTAAGTTGAAAGATGTTAGTAGCAATGATGCGGATTGGATCCGTGATCTGAGGTTTATCCTCATTGCTACACACAAGAATTATGTCCTTGATGCACCGCTAGGTGACAGACCTATTACAAGAGCAGATGCAGACGTTACGAACGTTTGGCTAGCTCAATATGATGACTACTTGATAGTTTAGTGCACCATGCTTAACGGCTTAGAATCGGGACTGCAAAGACGTTTTGAACGTCATGGACCATATGAGATGTTCCAGGAGTTGAAGTTAATATTTCAAGCAAATACCCGAGTTGAGAGATATGAAGTCTCCAACAAGTTCTATAGCTAAAATATGGAGTAGAATAGCTCAAGCAGTGAGCATGTGCTCAGATTGTTTGGGTACTACAATCGCTTGAATCAAGTGGGAGTTAATCTTCCAGATAAAATAGTGATTGGCAGAATTCTCTAGTCACCATCACGAAGTTAGTAGAACTTCGTGATTAACTATAGTATGCAAGGGATGATGAAAACGATTCCCGAGCTTTTCATGATGATGAAATCGATGAAGGTCGAAATCAAGAAAGAGCATCAAGTGTTGATGATTAACAAGACCACTAGTTTCAAGAAAAGGGCAAAGGGAAAGAAAGGGAACTTCAAGAAGAACGGCAAGCAAGTTGCTGCTCAAGTGAAGAAGCCCAAGTCTGGTCCTAAGCCTGAGACTAAGTGCTTCTACTGAAAAGGGACTGGTCACTGGAAGCGGAACTGCCCCAAGTATTTGGCGGATAAGAAGGATGGCAAAGTGAACAAAGGTATATTTGATATACAGATTATTGATGTGTATTTTACTAGTGTTTGTAGCAACCCCTTGGTATTTGATACTGGTTCAAGTTGCTAAGAGTAGTAACTCGAAACGGGAGTTGCAAAATGAACAGAGACTAGTTAAGGGTGAAGTGACGATGTGTGTTGGAAGTGGTTCCAAGATTGATATGATCATCATCGCACACTCCCTATAATTTCGGGATTAGTGTTGAACCTAAATAAGTGTTATTTGGTGTTTGCGTTGAGCATGAATATGATTTGATCATGTTTATTGCAATACGGTTATTCATTTAAGTAAGAGAATAAATTGTTGTTCTGTTTACATGAATAAAACCTTCTATGGTCATACAGCCAACGAAAATGGTTTGTTGGATCTTGATCGTGGTGATACACATTTTCATAATATTGAAGCCAAAAGATGCAAACTTAATAATGATAGTGCAACTTATTTGTGGCACTGCAGTTTAGGTTATATTGGTGTAAAGCGCATGAAGAAAATCCATGCTGATGGGCTTTTGGAATCACTTGATTATGAATCAGTTGATGCATGCGAACCATGCCTCATGGGCAAGATGACTAAAACTCCATTCCCCGGAACAATGGAGCAAGCAACAGATTTTTTGGAAATCATACATACTGATGTATGTGGTCCGATGAATATTGAGGCTCGTGGCAGGTATCATTATTTTATGATCTTCATAGATGATTTGAGCAGATATGAGTATATCTACTTGATGAAACACAAGTCTGAAACATTTGAAAAGTTCAAAGAATTTCAGAGTGAAGTGGAGAATCATCGTACAAAAATTAAAAGTTTCGACGATATGATCGCAGAAATAAAATATTTGAGTTACGAGTTTGGCCTTCAGTTAAAACAATGTGAAATAGTTTCACTACTCATGCCACCTGGAACACCACAGTGTAATGGTGTGTCCGAACGTCGTAACCGTACTTTATTAGATATGGTGCGATCTATGATGTCTCTTACCGATTACCACTATCGTTTTGGGGTTATGCATTAGAGACAACTACATTCACGTTAAATAGGGCACCATCTAAATCCGTTGAGACGACACCGTATGAACTGTGGTTTGGCAAGAAACCTAAGCTGTTGTTTCTTAAACTTGGGACTGCGATGCTTATGTGAAAAAGTTTCAACATGATAAGCTCGAACCCAAATCGGAGAAGTAAATCTTCATAGGATACCCAAAAGAAAATGTTGGGTACACCTTCTATCACAGATCCGAAGGCAAGATATTCATTGCTGAGAACGGATCCTTTCTAGAGAAGGAGTTTGTCTCAAAAGAAGTGAGTGGGAGGAAAGTAGAACTTGATGAGGTAACTGTACCTGCTCCCTTATTGGAAAGTAGTTCATCACAGAAATATGTTCCTGTGACTACTACACCAATTAGTAAGGAAGCTAATGATGATGATCATGTAACTTCAGATCAGGTTACTACCGAACCTCGTAGGTAAACCAGAGTGAGATCCACACCAGAGTGGTACGGTAATCCTGTTTTGGAGGTCATGTTACTTGACCATGACCAGCCTACGAACTATGAGGAAGCAATGATGAGCCCAGATTCCGCGAAATGGCTTGAGGCCATGAAATCTGAGATGAGATCCATGTATGAGAACAAAGTATGGACTTTGATTGACTTCCCCATTGATCGGCGAGCCATTGATATTAAATGGATCTTCAAGAGGAAGACGGATGCTGATAGTAGTGTCACTATCTACAAAGCTAGAATTGTCAAAAAAAGGTTTTCGACAAGTTCAAGGTGTTGACTACGATGAGAGTTTCTCACTCGTATCTATGTTTAAGTCTGTCCGAATCATGTTAGCAATTGCCACATTTTATGAAATCTGGCAAGTGGATAAACAAAACTGCATTCCTTAATGGATTTATTAAATAAGAGTTGTATATGATGCAACCAGAAGGTTTTGTCAATCCTAAAGGTACTAACAAAATATGCAAGCTCCAGCGATCCATCTATGGACCGGTGCAAGCATCTCGGAGTTGGAATATACGCTTTGATAAGTTGATCAAAGCATATAGTTTTATACAGACTTGCAGTGAAGCCTGTATTTACAAGAAAGTGAGTGGGAGCATTACAGCATTTCTGATAAGTATATGTGAATGACATATTGTTGATCGGAGATAATGTAGAAATATTCTGCAAAGCATAAAGGAATGTTTGAAAGGAGTTTTTCAAAGAAAGACCTCGGTGAAGCTGCTTACATATTGAGCATCAAGATCTATAGAGATAGATCAAGACGCTTGATAAGTTTTTCAATGAGTACATACCTTGACAAGATTTTGAAGTAGTTCAAAATGGAACAGCCAAAAAGGAGTTCTTGCTTGTGTTACAAGGTGTGAAGTTGAGTAAGACTCAAAACCCGACCATGGGAGAAGATAGAGAGAGAATGAAAGTCATTCCCTATGCCTCAGCCATAGGTTCTATAAAGCATGCCATGTTGTGTACCAGACCTATTGTATACCCTACCCTAAGTTTGGCAAGGGAGTACAATAGTGATCTAGGAGTAGATCACTGGACATTGGTCAAAATTATCCTTAGTGGAATAAGGATATGTTTCTCGAATATGGAGGTGACAAAAGGTTCGTCGTAAAGGGTTACATCGATGCAAGTTTTGACACTGATCCAGATGACTCTAAGTCTCAATCTGGATACATATTGAAAGTGGGAGAAATTAGCTAGAGTAGCTCCGTGCAGAGAATTGTTGACATATAAATTTGCAAAATACGTACGAATCTGAATGTGGCAGACCCGTTGACTAAACTTCTCTCACAAGAAAAACATGATCACACCTTAGTACTCTTTGGGTGTTAATCACATAGCGATGTGAACTAGATTATTGACTCTAGTAAACCCTTTGGGTGTTGGTCACATGTCGATGTGAACTATGGGTGTTAATCACATGGTGATGTGAACTATTGGTATTAAATCACATGGCGATGTGAACTAGATTATTGACTCTAGTGCAAGTGGGAGACTGAAGGAAATATGCCCTAGAGGCAATAATAAAGTTATTATTTATTTCCTTATATCATGATAAATGTTTATTATTCATGCTAGAATTATATTAACCGGAAACATAATACATGTGTGAATACATAGACAAACAAAGTGTCACTAGTATGCCTCTACTTGACTAGCTCGTTGATCAAAGATGGTTATGTTTCCTAACCATAGACATGAGTTGTCATTTGATTAACGGGATCACATCATTAGGACAATGATGTGATTGACTTGACCCATTCTGTTAGCTTAGCACTTGATCGTTTAGTTTGTTGTTATTGCTTTCTTCATGACTTATACATGTTCCTATGACTATGAGATTATGCAACTCCCGTTTACCGGAGGAACACTTTGTGTGCTACCAAACGTCACAACGTAACTGGGTGATTATAAAGGTGCTCTATAGGTGTCTCCAAAGGTACTTGTTGGGTTGGCGTATTTCGAGATTAGGATTTGTCACTCCGATTGTCAGAGAGGTATCTCTGGGCCCTCTCGGTAATGCACATCACCTGAGCTTTGCAAGCATTGCAACTAATGAGTTAGTTGCGAGATGATGTATTACGGAACGAGTAAAGAGACTTGCCGGTAACGAGATTTAACTAGGTATTGAGATGCCGACGATCGAATCTCGGGCAAGTAACATACCGATGACAAAGGGAACAACGTATGTTGTTATGCGGTCTGACCGATAAAGATCTTCGTAGAATATGTAGGAGCCAATATGAGCATCCATGTTCCGCTATTGGTTATTGACCGGAGACGTGTCTCATTCATGTCTACATAGTTCTCTAACCTGTAGGGTCCGCACGCTTAACGCTACGATGACAGTTATATTATGAGTTTATATGTTTTGATGTACCGAAGGTAGTTTGGAGTCCCAGATGAAATTGGGGACATGACGAGGAGTCTCGAGATGGTGAGATGTAAAGATCGATATATTGGACGACTATATTCGGACATTGGAGAGGTTCCGAGTGATTTGAGTATTTTCGGGGGTACCGGAGAGTTACGGGAATACGAGGAAGAAGTAATGGGCCTCATGGGCCAAGTGGTGGAAGAGAGGAGGCAGGGCGCGCGGCCCCCCTAGCCCAAAGCGAATTGGACTAGGGGGCCGGCCCCCCTTTCCTCCTTTTCCTCCCTCTCCTTCCTCCTCCTTCCTTTCCTCCTCCTAGAAGGAGTAGGAAAGGGGAGTCCTACTCCTACTAGGAGGAGGACTCCTCCTCCTGGCGCGCCCATAGAGGGCCGGCTGGCCTCCACCCTTGCTCCTTTATATACAGGGCAGGGGGCACCTCTAGACACACAAGTTGATCAAGTTGATCATCTCTTAGCCGTGTGCGGTGCCCCCCTCCACCATAGTCCACCTTGATAATACTATAGCGGTGCTTAGGCGAAGCCCTGCGTCGGTAGAACATCAACATCATCACCACGTCATCGTGCTGACGAAACTCTCCCTCAACACTCGGCTGGATCGGAGTTAGAGGGACGTCATTGGGCTGAACGTGTGATGAACTCGGAGCTGCCGTGCATTCGGTACTTGATCGGTGGGATCGTGAAGACGTACGACTACATCAACCGCGTTGTGCTAACGCTTCCGCTTTCGGTCTACGAGGGTACGTAGACAACACTCTCCCCTCTCGTTGCTATGCATCACCATGATCTTGCGTGTGCGTAGGATTTTTTTTGAAATTACTACGTTCCCCAACACACTGGTCAGCCTCATGTATCGCCAGGACCACCTGCCAGCCACACACCCGCACACGCAACCTCTCACACGACACGTGGGACCCACAGGCCCACCTGTCATATGCACACCTCTGTTTTAAACCGAATCGGCCAGCTTGCCCATTTTGGATATTTCTAGATCGGGCCTTTTTCCTTATCTGGCAAGTCCAGATCGGGACATGGCCATTTTGGGTATTTTTCCTTTTCTGTTTATTTCCTTTCTAGGCAGTTAGGCATTCTTAGCATTTGTGGGGGTTTTTCTATAGGGACCCCAACATATTATATATGTTTTGGGGGTAGAAAAATCCTACCAATCCAGTGGTGCCATTAGTTTTTGCATTTTAGGAAGTTCATGAACATGTCATTTTACATCATGTTGCTATTTTGGCATTTTGTGTGATTTAATTCAAGCTTGTTATGATGTTGTTTTGCCAATGGATAGCTTCATTTTCATGCCTATTTCATGCTAGATTTTATTCCATGTCATTTGGGGCACTGTGATGCGTGCCACAAGCTTGCAAAGTTGCCCTCATGAATCTACATATTGCCATGACATGAATTCTTCTAAGTCTGTTAACAGCCATATCATCATATTGCCATGTTTGCCTTGATACTACCATCCTATCTGTGGGTTTTTAGACCAAGTTTAGTAAGGGAGATTTATTAAGTGCATTTAGTACTATCATGCCATGATCTTGTGCAATGTAATATGTCCCTGTAGCATATAGTTTGCTATGCATAAACTTTGCTACCTCATGCTATTTCTGTCTGGATGCATGAATTTTCTGTGTGTGATAAGCTATTAACTTTAGCATTTTTGCCATGCTGTTTTAGACTTGTTCTAGGGGTTTCTAGCAATAGCTCAGTGTTCATGATTTGTAGAGCTTCACCTGTACTTTACTGCCATGTGCTTTGTTGCTATGTTGGATTGCTGTAGCATAGTTTCTTGTTGCGTCTTAAGTGCTATGTTGCTGTCAAGCGCAGTTTTGCATCATTCTTGTTTTGCTTGTCATTTGCAAACCGTGCATCCGTTTTTGATGATTCTTATATCGATTGCAACCGAAATAATTCACTCTTTCCAGCGGCATGCTTGGTTTCCCAAGTTGATGCCTTGATCATATTTTCCTTTCTGGAGTACCCATATGCATTGCACATCATATCTTGCATTCCATGCCATGTCTTGCTTCATGTTGCTTGTGCATTGCACCATGATTCATTATTGTTTCGTTGCTTATGTTCTTGCTTTGGGTAGAGATGGGAGACGAGTTCGTGAACGAGGAACCTATTTAGTACGCTAACGAGGAGCAAGCTTTCGACAACTCTAAGAACTTTGCAGGCAAGATGACCATTACCCTCGATATCACTTCTATCTTTGCTTGCTAGTTATTCGTTCTATCACTATGTTGCACTACCTACCACGTGTTTATCATGCCTCCCATATTGCCATGTCAAGCCTCTAACCCACTGAGGGAGTCCTGGATTAGGGGGTCTCCGGACAGCCGGACTATATCCTTTGGCCGGACTGTTGGACTATGAAGATATGAGATTGAAGACTTCATCCCGTGTCTGGATGGGACTCTACTTGGCGTGGAAGGCAAGCTAGGCAATACGGATATGCATATCTCCTCCTTTGTAACCGATCTTGCATAACCCTAGCCTCCTCCGGTGTCTACATAAACCGAAGGCTTTTAGTCCGTAGGACAACATACAATCATACCATAGGCTAGCTTCTAGGGTTTATCCTCTCCGATCTCGTGGTAGATCAACTCTTGTACTACTCATATTATCAAGAATAATCAAGCAGGACGTAGGGTTTTACCTCCATCAAGAGGGCCCGAACCTGGGTAAAACATCGTGTCCCCTGCCTCCTGTTACCATCCGCCTTAGACGCGCAGTTCGGGACCCCCTACCCGAGATCCGCCGGTTTTGACACCGACATTGGTGCTTTCATTGAGAGTTCATCTGTGTCGTCATCGTTAGGCTTGATGGCTCCTACGATCATCGATAGCGATGCAGTCCAGGGTGAGACTTTTCTCCCCGAACAGATCTTTGTATTCGGTGGCTTCGCACTGTGGGCCAACTCGCTTGGCCATCTGGAGCAGATCGAGAGTTACGCCCCTGGCCACCAGGTCAGGTTTGGAAGCTTAAACTACACGGCCGACATCCACGGAGACTTGATATTCAACGGATTCGAGCCCCCGCCGAGTGCGCCGCACAGTCACGATGAGCATGATTTAGCTCTACCATCGGACAGTGTTCAGGAGACCGTATTCTCACCATCCATGGACGGGTGCGGTCTCCTGAACACTGTCCGATGGTAGAGCTAAATCATGCTCATCGTGACTGTGCGGCGCACTCGGCGGGGGCTCGAATCCGTTGAATATCAAGTCTCCGTGGATGTCGGCCGTGTAGTTTAAGCTTCCAAACCTGACCTGGTGGCCAGGGGCGTAACTCTCGATCTGCTCCAGATGGCCAAGCGAGTTGGCCCACAGTGCGAAGCCACCGAATACAAAGATCTGTTCGGGGAGAAAAGTCTCACCCTGGACTGCATCGCTATCGATGATCGTAGGAGCCATCAAGCCTAACGATGACGACACAGATGAACTCTCAATGAAAGCACCAATGTCGGTGTCAAAACCGGCGGATCTCGGGTAGGGGGTCCTGAACTGTGTGTCTAAGGCGGATGGTAACAGGAGGCAGGGGACTCAATGTTTTACCCAGGTTCGGGCCCTCTTGACGGAGGTAAAACCCTACGTCATGCTTGATTAATATTGATGATATGGGTAGTACTAGAGTAGATCTACCACGAGATCAGAGAGGCTAAACCCTAGAAGCTAGCCTATGGTATGATTGTATGTTGTCCTACGGACTAAGACCCTCCAGTTTATATAGACACCGGAGAGGTTAGGGTTCCACAAGGTCGGTTACAAAGGAGGAGATACACATATCCGTATTGCCTAGCTTGCCTTCCACACCAAGTAGAGTCCCATCCGGACACAAGACGAAGTCTTCAATCCTGTATCTTCATAGTCTAACAGTTCGGCCAATGGAGATAGTCTGGCTGTCCAGAGACCCCCTAATCCAGGACTCCCACAGTAGCCCCTGAACCAGGTTTTCAATGACGATGAGTCCGGCGCGCAGTATTGTCTTCGGCATTGCAAGGCGGGTTCCTCCTCCGAATATACCACGGAAGAATCTGAACATAAGGATATTGTCCGACCCTGTAAAATAAGTTCCACATACCACCATAGAGAGAATAATATTTCCACAAATCCAATTTGCTGACTTGTTTTGGCAACACGACATTACGTCACGGCCCGATGATTATTCGAACTGTTTCCTTTAACTAGCCCCGCACATAACGCGATTCAGTTTTTTGACACATCTTGACAAAGCAGAGATCGTGTCCCCCTAATTATGGGATTCTCATCAATACGGTCGTGGGTAACCCAACCGTGTCTAGGACTCCTAGATTATAGGCAAGTCCCAAACGGCTACGGAGAGGACGCTTGATATTCACCCTCTTTATAAAGGGACAAGGCTTTTACTTTTTTCCCTCCCGTGCTCAATCGAATCCTCCCCCGCCTCGAGTTCTAACACCCAAAGCCGAGGTCAGGTGCTTCGGACCATCAATCATGTCCGGATCTAGCCTTCAAGGCCGGTGGATGCCCTCCTCTGTTACGGAAGCGGATATCAAGAAGTTGAGGGAGGCCAGATACCTGACCGCCGAGGTTTCGCATTGGCTGCCTGCCCGAGGGTAGGTCGTCCCTACTCCTGAACCCAACGAGAACGTTGTGTTCATCTCCCACTTCCTCCGAGGTCTAGGCCTCACCCTGGATCCCTTTGTTAGGGGTTTGATGTTCTATTACGGGCTAGATTTCCACGATCTATCCCCAGACTCCTTTCTCCACATCTCGACATTCATTGTTGTGTGTGAGGCCTTCCTCCACATTACCCCTCACTTCAGCCTGTGGCTCCAGACCTTTTGACGTGAAGACGAAGATGGTCAAGGGGCAGTATGCAGCGTGCGGAGGCGCATTAATAAGCAAGATAGCAGGAGCTCCGTGGCCCAAAGGTTCCTTTCCAGAGGTGTCCGGATTATGGCAATAGGAGTGGTTTTACATAATAGCTCCTAGAAGTGCCAAGTGGGTGGCTACACCTGCTTTCCGCTCGGGCCCTCCACCACAACTGGTGTGATTGATTAGCAGAGGACTGAGCTGGGGTCCAGCCAAGGACGTGCCTATACTGCAGAGCCGCATTCGCGATCTCTTCGAAGGAGATTTCAGTCTGGTTATGGTGGGGCATGTCATGCTGGTTCGTCGAGTCCAGCCTGCAAACGCCGGCCCCTCCGCATGTGGGAGTTCAACCCAGAAGGGCCGCGTACTATTCAAAATTTCCTCGGCCTGACGCACAAGGAGATGTACAAATCATTCTTCGGACCCCAAATAGAGTGTCCGGATACTATCGAGGACATGGGCCTGAGCAGCAAACGTACCGCCGACCAAGTAAGTAATTTTAGCCGAACACACCGTCTTTTATTTACCATGACATCATTCTGAGAAATCGCTCTTTGACCAGGACTGGCTAACAAAGGCGAAGATGATTCGGTGTTCAGCCCCCCTTCCTGAGGGTTTGGAGAATCCGGTACTGGAAAAGATGCTCGAGCTAGCACCTTGCCCGGAGCCCTCAAAGGAAGATAAAGGGGGGATAATGAGGTCGAAAGCGGGCCCCCATCGCTACGAATTCCAACCGAGGGAATGAGCACCACCATGAAGGAGGATAACCAAGGAGAAGAATCTGACCTTCTCTTGCTTCAGGGAAGGAAGAGGACTACCTCTGAAGATCCGGAAACCGAGGCTTCCAAACGGGAGAAGAAGTCTCCACTAGAGGGTCCTGCCTTGGAGGGTGCTTTTGCCGCACAAAGTCTGCGCGAGGATCAGCCCTCCAACGAGCTGTAAGTAATCAGAAAGTACTTTAATAGTGGAGATATACTACCTTACCTCTGAGGAAAATAACCGAAGCGTTTATCTTGCAGTTCGGATCTTAGCCCTTCTCAGCAGAGCTCGTCTTTAGGGGATCTTCTTCCGGAGATGATGGAGAGCGAAACGCCTCCCTCGGACTCCCCCGCTCAAGAAGCGGGCGACCTTGAAGTGTCGTCGCGGAGGGCCTCTCCGGATCCGGTGAGGCCAGAAGATAATCCTATAGTCACGCGAAGTCCCCAGCGTCCGGCTCTTGAAGAGAGCAAACAAAAGAGTCCGGCACCGTCTGGTATGCGGTCGGACGTACTGAGGGAGCTGTTGGAGCGAGCGGCCATCTTAGAAGAACACCGTACGTTGATGGGTACAGTGATGGCAAGAATTTCGTCCGCCGAAAGCAGATTGCATGGAGCCTTTATGAGTCTACTGACGGGCTTTGAGGTACGTGAAACGATATACTTTTTGATAGTACCACACATTTTAGGTGTGTCCTATGTAGATAGTAGCCCCTGAGACTGTGGTCGTCATCGAGAACGGCGGCGAACAGAGGATCATAGTCCTAGGTAATAATCATACCGCTTTATGTGCAGGTGATGGGAGCTCCAGTGGCTGGACGGACTAATGAGTTTGCCGAACTAAAACGGCAACTGGATGCGGCAGATGCCGACATCGAGCTTGTTAACAAGCGGCTTGACGAGGCACAGGGTAAGTAATGTTTTTCCGGTCAACATCACATAGTAAGAGCAGCATGATGCTAGTATCTTTAATATGTTGTGACTGCAACGAAGCTGCCACCATGGAGGCCCTTCGGGCGGAACTTGCCTGAGCCAAGGAACAAGCAAGAGTTAGTAATGCGGCTGCTTCGAAGGCGGCCGAAGAGTTAAGAGCTGAGAAGGCCGCGCATTGCGAAAGCAAAGAGAAGATGGCCAAGATGGTCGTAGAATTAAAAGACACTGCCGACTGTTGCCAGTTCCTTGAAAAGGAGAACCAAGTGAAGGCAGCGGACCTTGAAAAGGCCACGATGGTGACCAAAGACACTCGCTCTGCTATGAGGGCGAAGAAGGAGGAGCTGCACGAAGCCGGGGATATTGCGGCTGGGAAGCCCTTTCTGCTGCAGAGGAAGTTCGGAGATCCGCGGTATGCCCCTCTGGATCGGCTGTGGAGTTCGGCAGACGCATATATGGACTTGGCGGCAAGTGCTGTCGATGCGGTCGAATACTTCCGAGATCAGACAGATCATGAAGTGGACAAGCTGTTTTGGTCGCAATTTAACGTTCTAGAGCGTCCGCTTCCCTTGACTGATCAGCTAGCCGAATGGGCCAAACTTAATAGGTTGTCCGGACTTGCCATGAGGTCCATCGTAGATCATTTGTGGCCGGAGAAGCCGAAGCCGAACAGCTATTTCAGCTTAGTGCAGCAGTTCCTTGGTGCGGTGCCGCGCATCAATGCGATGAAGAGGTCGACGTGCATAGAAGGCTCGCGGGTGGCCTTTGCCCGTGTCAAGGCATACTGGGCGGAGATGGATGCTACCACTGTTGCGGCGCAAGGTTCAGCCATAGGCCGAGTAGCTGTCGAGCACTATTTTGAAGAGGTTCTTGAGGGTGCTCGTTTGATAGAGTCCCAGTGCTCAAAGAATATTATGTTTGAGTGACATGTATTCCCATTGTAAGCACAATGTTTTTATGAAATGTAGTAAGGCTGTATTTATACTTTTGCCGGAAAGTAATATGATGCCTCCTGTGCGGCCGTTTATGTATATATGTATATAAACTGAAAGATTGCAGTCGTCGGCTTCAACCCCCACGCATATAATGCAGAGGTGTTCGCAGAAAACATGTGTTCACACTTAACCCAACGTCTTGGTCCTATTAAGGAGGTGATAGCGCAGCGAACGAGGCAACCGGACTATGATGCTTTAACACTTTCACTTAGCCATAGGAGTTTGACAGTGGGGCTACTATATAGCCCCTGGTGGCTCCGCACTCTCCCGAACTCGGGGTGCGTATATGCCTGGCCGGGAAATGGCCCTTCGTTAAAGCGGAGGAAACCTAACATTCCGATAGGTCATCGAGTGGTTGACCAGTCTCGCGCTATATCATGACGGTCAGTTTTCGGCTTTCTCTACTCAGGTACTCATCTGGACGAACTAGGGCACAATCACAGTAGTTCTCCTGGTGCTGCCTTAGCCGATAGAACGGAACGTAAGGAACCAAAACACAAGAGCCGGGCAAACCCAACATTTGACCAAAGACATGATTCGGAGCTGATGCATATAAGGCCAAACTCGCGACGCCGAACACTCACTAAGGTATTCGGTCTTTATGGTATAAACCGGGCCTAAATAGTGCCCTTTGTAAGAAGCCCCTTGTGTCCAGGTACGGGCGTTTATTCTGACGTGGCCACATGCCAAGACATCAGAATCCTTCTCAATTGTATTTGAGAATCCGAGGGATGTGTATCAACAAGAGACCGTAAAAAAGGTTTACGCAGGGTCTTAATCTAAAAAGAATCCTTGGAGCGGGTCCCTGCTGCACGTCTGCGCTTGTGTCTCCGTTGTGCCGTATCCTGGACGGGTGTAGCACGATGGTCATCTGTAAAAGAGTGGAATTGTCTGCGTGCATTGAGCCCCTTGTATTTGTAATAGGGGTGTGGCCATCAATCCGGTATGAATTACATATAGCTGCGCCGGACTCGTCTAACCGTGTCCGTGGTCTTGACGACCTATCAAATGCTTTAGTTGGTGAGGCCATTTTTAGTGTGCGGCTGCCAAGACAGTCGCACTCTCTTCGGCGCGCAAATATCGCTCAATATTTCCATTCACTGTAATGATGCCATGTGGACCGGGCATCTTGAGTGTGAGGGAAGCATAATGCGGTATTGCATTAAAGCGAGCGAAAGCTTCGCGTCCAAGTAGTGCTTGATAGCCACCTTGGAACGGAGCAATGTGGAAGGTTAAATGTTCGCTACGGAAGTTATCGGGGAAGCCGAATATAACCTCTAGTAGCAGGGAGCCTGTGCAGTGAGCCCCTGGGCCTGGCATTACTCCTTTAAAGGTAGTGTTGCTATGGAAAATTTTCGTTGGATCTATCCCCATTTCGCGGATTGTATCCTGGTATATCAGGTTTAAACTGCTGCCACCGTCCATCAGGACTCGTGTAAAGTGGTATCCGTCAATTATTGGGTCTAATACCAGGGCAGCCCATCCTGCACGCCTGATACTTGCTGAGTAATCACGATGGTCGAAAGTGATCGGTTGAGACGACCAGTGGCAGGACTTCTCGGTGATAGGCCTTTGGGCATATTTTTCTGGGAGTGCCACTTTGTTTCTTCCCTTGATCACGTGTAACACGTTGACTGTTTTTACTTCTGGTGGAAACTTCTCTTGCTCCCCAATGTCTTGCTTGGGAGGCTCATCCTCATCTTCTCTTGGTGTATCCTCCCCCTTGTGTACGGCGTTGAGCTTGCCGGACTGCTTGAAGACCCAACATTCTCTGTGGGTATGATTAGCGGGTTTACCAGGGGTGCTATGGATCTGACATACTTGGTCCAGAATTTTGTTTAGGCTGGACAGTTCGTCTCTGGCGCCTTTAGAGGGCGGCTTTTGCTGACTTGTCCGAGAGCTTTTGAATCCGGCGTTTACTGCCGTGCTCTTTGTGTTGTCTTCTTTATTCCGGCGTTTGTTATTTTTGTTGTGCCGTGATTTCCCGTTTCCATCTCTAACTTTGGATGTACTGGTATCGCTGATGCTGCATCTGGCTAGCCAGCTATCCTCGCCCGCACAAAAGCGGGTCATGAGGCTTGTTAATGCTGCCATTGTTCTCGGCTTTTCTTAGCCGAGGTGTCTCGCAAGCCATTCGTCATGGACGCTATGCTTAAAAGCTACCAAGGCTTCTGCGTCCGGACAGTCGACTATTTGGTTCTTTTTAGTAAGGAACCTGTTCCAAAGCTTTCGGGCTGACTCTCCGGGTAGTTGAGTTATATGACTCAAATCGTCCGCGTTCGGAGGTCGGGCGTAAGTCCCCTAAAAACTTGCCCGAAAATCATCTTCGAGCTCTTCCCAGCTTCCAATGGAACTTTCGGGTAGGCTCTTAAGCCAGTGCCGAGCTGGCCCTTTGAGTTTGAGGGGTAAATACTTAATGGTGTGGAGGTCATCTCCTCGAGCCATATGGATGTGGAGGATCTAAGGCCTCCTCATCGTATTCAGGTAGCAACTATCGCTTCGGGTAGCTCTTGGTGGGGCGATTACCACCGTACTTTGCTGTTGTGTTGCGTACTTTGCTCCATCTGATTTGGAGTGTGTCTTGCGTAGCTTTGAGCCTTTGCTTCTGTTTTTTTAGACTCCTCGCGGTGGCAACGAGCCTTTGATGGGCAGTCTGTTCCTCCGGGTGTCCGTCCGGTGTGACGTCATCTGAACTATGATCTTTGACAGAGTCGGGTTGTTCAGCTTGATTCTCCGTGATGCCGTGGTCCGGCAATGGTTCCCCCTGCTCTAACGCTGGGTCTGTATGATCGTTGTTTCTGCCGAGGCAGGATATGGGGTGGCGCTTACGCCGCCGTTTTGACTGTTTCTCGAGGGAACAACCCTTCGTTGTGTCCTTCCGTTCCTCGTCGTTGTTTTCCTTTGGTGTGTCCACCATGTATACGTCATGTGGTGAAGTGGGCGTCCAGTGCCCTCGGGGCAGTGGTTCCTGTTCGTATCCTGCATCGTCGTCCATGTCGTCGATGTATTCGGAGTCGGAGTCGAGCATGTCGGTTAAGTCATCGACAGTGGCTATTAAGTGGGTGGTGGGTGGGCCGCGAATTTCTTCGTCGTCATCGACAGTGGCTATTAAGTGGGTGGTGGTGGGTGAGCATAGTTCGGCCAGGATTCTCCTGACAAGGAGAGAGACCTTAATGAGTTCAGTATGTCGCCAAAGGGCGAGTGCTGAAAAATATTCGCGGAGGTAAACTCCATGATCAGCGCCCAATCGGATTCGATAGGAACGGGCGCAGGTGGCTCGGAGTCCGTGGCCGGAGACGGATCCGGCAGTTTAACAACACGGCTCTCGTGCATGGTAAGGTCGATGTTTGCCTCGATCGCCGCTGCGGGTAAGGCCTCCGTGGCGGGGTCCATCTGCCCGTCCATGGACGGTGCACCTGGCTCCGAATTGAGGGTCGGAGCGGCTGCCTGTGCGATCTCCTGAACACTGTCCGATGGTAGAGCTAAATCGTACTCATCGTGACCGCGTGACACACAAGGTAGAGGCTCGAGTCCGTCGAAGATCAAGTCTCCACGGATATCGGCCGTGTAGTTTAAGCTTCCAAACCTGACCTGGTGGCCAGGGGCGTAACTTTTGATCTGTTCCAGATGGCCAAGCGAATTGGCCCGCAGTGCAAAGCCGCCGAACACAAAGATCTGTCCGGGAAGAAAAGTCTCACCCTGGACTGCATCGCTATCGATGATACTAGGAGCCATCAAGCCTAACGGCGACGACACAGAGGAACTCTCAATGAAAGCACCAATGTCAGTGTCAAAACCGGCGGATCTCGGGTAGGGGGTCCCGAACTGTGCGTCTAAGGCGGATAACAGGAGGCAGGGGACACAATGTTTTACCCAGGTTCGGGCCCTCTTGATGGAGGTAAAACCCTACGTCCTGCTTGATTAATATTGATGATATGGGTAGTACAAGAGTAGATCTACCACGAGATCGGAGAGGCTAAACCCTAGAAGCTAGCCTATGGTATGAATGTATGTTGTCCTACGGACTAAGACCCTCCGGTTTATAGACACCGGAGAGGTTAGGGTTACACAAGGTCGGTTACAAAGGAGGAGATACACATATCCGTATTGCCTAGCTTGCCTTCCACGCCAAGTAGAGTCCCATCCGGACACGAGACGAAGTCTTCAATCCTGTATCTTCATAGTCTAACAGTCCGTCCAATGGAGATAGTCCGGTTGTCCGGAGACCCCCTAATCTAGGACTCCCACAGTCCTCTTCCTTCCCCAAGGAGAGAGAATGTTAGATTCTTTCCCTTGGTTATCCTCCCTTGCGGAGGCGCTCATTCCCTCGATTGGAATAGGTAGCGATGGAGGCCCGCTTTCGCCCTCTTTATTTCCCCCTTCATCTTCCTTTGAGGGCACTAGACAAGGGGCTAGCTCGAGCATCTTTTCCAGCACCAGATTGACCAAGCCTTCAGGAAGGGGGGCCGAACACCAGATCATCTTTGCCTTTGTTATCCAGTCCTGGTCAAAGAGCGATTCTTTAGAATGATGTCATGATAAATAAAAGGACAGTGTGTTCGGCCATGGGAGTACTTACTTGGGCAGCGGGGCGGTTGCAGCTCAGGCCCACGTCCTTGGTAGTGTCCAGACACTCTATTTGGGGTCCGAAGAACGATTTGTACATCTCCTCATGCGTCATGCCGAGGAAATTCTGAATAGTGTGTGGTCCTTCCGGGTTGAATTCCCACATGCGGAGGGGCCGGCGTTTGCAAGGCTGGACACGACGAACCAGCATAACTTGCATTACCATAACCAGACTGAAATCTCCCTCGAAGAGATCACGGATACGGCTCTGCAGTATTGGCACGTCCTTAGCTGGACCCCAGCTTAGCCCCCTGCTGATCCATGACATCAGTTGTGGTGGAGGGCCCGAGCGAAAGGTGGGGGCAGCTGCCCACTTGGCACTTCAGGGAGCTGTGACGTAAAACCACTCCCATAGCCACAATCCGGACACCTCGGGAAAGGAACCCTTTGGCCATGGAGCGTCAGCAATTTTGCTTATTAGAGCACCTCCGCACACCATGTACTGCCCCTCGACCATCTTCGGCTTCACATCGAAGGTCTTGAGCCACAGGCCGAAGTGAGGGGTAATGCGGAGGAAGGCCTCACAAATGACAATAAATGACGAGATGTGAAGAAGGGAATCCAGGGCCAGATCATGAAAATCCAGCCCGTAATAGAACATAAGACCCCTAACAAAGGGATCCAGAGCGAGGCCTAGTCCTCGGAGGAAGTGGGAGACGAACACAACGCTTTCGTTGGGTTCGGGAGTAGGGATGACCTGCCCTCGGGCGGGCAGCCTACGCGAAATTTTGGCGGTTAGATATCTGGCCTCCCTCAACTTCTTGATGTCCTCCTCCGTGACAGAGGAAGGCATCCACCGGCCTTGAAGGCTAGATCCGGACATGATTGAAGGTCCGAAGTGCCTGACCTGGGCTTTGGGTGTTAGAACTCGAGGCGGGGGAAGGATTCACTACAAAAAAAATACACTTCCGTGATGATACGTGTTTGTCACAGTAGGTCGCTTTTTTTGTCATGCATGTACATCCATGACAAATTTATGACAGAATCAAGATAGTCATACCTGTGCTGTCGTAGAAGTGTTCCATGACATTACCAAAATTATCATCACGGAAGTGTCCATGTCACAGCCCCAGTTCAGCCCTTGCTTGACTTTGCTTGTTCATCATGCCATCATGTTTAAATTCCAAAGAAACTTGAAATGGGGATTGCCTAAACCACTAGCATCGAAGGAAGTCACTAGGTTCAACTAAAATATTTTTAGTAAATCCAAATGGCTTTCAAAAATGTTCATCATTTATGGAAAATGATGTAAACAGTAACCAGAGGTGATGCACATTTTCCATGACATATTTGGGTTCTGAATTAAATCATATTGTATTTGCATTTGGGCATTTAAAAGCTATAAAATATTTTAAATGCTCAAATAATCATAAACTAAAATGTTTACTGTTGGATATATTATAAACAGTAGCCATGATTAGTTTCATGATTTTTGGAAATGTCTTAGCATTTTAATTAAGTCAAAACAATTGCAGAAAAAATAGAAAACAAAAACTAAATTAGAAAGAGAGAGAGTAACCTCACCTGGCCTCCATGTAGTCTAGCCCAGTTTCTGCCGGCCCAGCCCACCTCCTCCTCACTCCTACTGTCTTCAACCTCCTGCCAGTGGGCAGGAGGGCGTGTGGTCGCCGCGCGCGCCAGCTCCTGCTTCCACCGCGATGCCCCAGCTCTTCTGGATGCGCCATGGAGACGCCCGAGACCTTCTCCCCCTGTCCCCCCCCCCCCCCGCAGCTCTCTCTTCCCCGTCCTCTGACTCTCTCTCCCATGACCGACCGTACACACCCGAGACCGCCGACGAGAACCACCACGGCCACAGTTACTTCCTCGCCCCTCTGTTGTGCCCACGAGCTCCGCATCATCTTCCTCGTCATCTCCACCGAGCCAATCCAACCGGGACGCTCCGTAGTATCATCATCGCCACTGTCTTCTACCTCGGGAGCCGGTCACCGCCGACGTCAATTCGTCGTCGCCAAGCCGTCCCCGAGCAAGCTGAGCCCCTCTTCGTGATTGCCATGAGCCCCGCCATCTTCCCCCCCCCCCTCTCCCATGTTCATTTGCGTGCTATAGGCGTGCTAGCCACCGGACCCGAGAGCTCACCGCCACCGCGCTCGTCTTCACCGGCGAATAGGCTAGCAACCTTCTTGTCCGAGCAATTCTATGTATTTAGCATGCTCCCAGAAACCCAACACCACCATCAGCTAGTCCTCCCGTGCACCGCAACGTCGACCCCAAGGTTGACCGAACTCCGGCCGCTGCGGACTTGCTCGCCGTTATTGGCTCCGGCCACCATTGGCCCGGCCTCCACCACCACTAGACGCGCGCCTGCAAGAGCTCTCTAACGAGCCCAAGAATAGCCTCGCCCGTGCCCTTTGGGCGTTTTCCGAGCCTCGCCGACGTCGAGTCACCGGTGGGTTTGACCCCCGCTGACCATTAACCGGGTGGGCCCAGTTTGACCCCCTGGTTCACTCACGTGTGGGCCCCAAGCCACTAACTAAACTAGGATTAGTATTAGTTTAACGCTAGCTAAATTTAGTTAGTTAACTAACTACTGACAAACGGGACCCACAGGTCAGGGTTGTCCTGGACTGCGCCAGTTGACCTGCTGACATCACACCTATGTCATGCTGGCGCAGTAAATCATTTTCTGGATTTAAAATAATTAGAAAATTCCAGAAAATGTCCAAAACTTCAAAAATTCATAGTAATTCAACCGTAGCTCCAAATCAAGTAAATTATATATGAAAAATGATCAGAAAAATCCAATCTATTCATCTGTGGCATTTTCATGCATGTTAGAACAACTTATAGCTGCTGAATTGGACAAATCAATGAATGGCATTTAAATAACCACATATGGAGTTTGAATTTGAACTTAGGGTTCAAACCAACTCCATTTAACCTGCTGCTAGTTGCATTAGCTGAAAACACAGCATATGGACATGTCATGATCATGCATCATAGTGTGCATTGCATTGATTGTGTTCTTTCTGTGTTTGCCGGTGGTTGTCCCCTCTCGATAGACGTGTTCCGAAGATGAGTTCAATGACACCGATGAAGAGCTATATTATCTTCAGAAGTGCCAGGCAAGCAAAACCCCCTTGTTCATTCCGATACAATCCCACTCTCTCGCTCCTGCTCTCTTTTACTGCATTAGGACAACAACGATTCATCTGTTACTTGCTGCGGTAGTTGAACCCCTTATCCTGTACATGACCTGTCATTACCACAGTAAATAGATGAAACCCACTAGCATGAGTAGGAGTTTTTTGAGCCCTGATGTGCCTACTCATTCATTCTTGTTTGTCATGCCTGCTATTGCATACAGTTGTGTCCGGTCTGATTCATCGGGGATGAATCGGAGGTGTGTGAACATGTCCTACTGTTGAGAGCTAAGTGTGTGAACATGATTTGGTAGAGGTATCGATGAGAGGCCATGTAGGAGTACATGGTGGGTTGTTTCATTGAAGCCGTCCTCAGGAACTGAGTTCTGTGTTTGTGATCCATGAACAGCTACTACCACGCATTGGGCCCGAAACCAATGGACCCTCTCGACTTATTAACTGCCCTTGCCCTCTGTCCAGGAGTTGCAACTAGTTTTTGGTGTTTGTAGGATATGTGTTCGCAGCCGTGCGTAGCGCTGACCCTAGGGGTGGGCTATGATGCGGTAGATACACCGTGGCATGGTGTACCGGGCGCCCGTTTGGTGTCTCGGGAACCCTGCACACATTGTTTGGGGCTGTGAGCGAAACTCCGGCCGGATCTCCTCGTGGATGGAACCCGAATAGGTGATAAACCTGGACTAGAGACTTGTGTGGTTAGTCAGGTCGTGGCTGACTCCCTCGCCAGGCTTCCGCTTGAAGGTTGTCGAGATACACGACGTGTACATGGTGGTAAGTGGCGAGAGAGTGTGTGAAGAAGTACACCCCTGCAGGGTTATAAATGATCTATTCGAATAGCCGTGTCCGTGGTAAAGGACTTCTGGGTTGCCTATAATAGTTCATAGACAAGTGGAAGTGGATACTCTAAAATGCGCAAGATAAGCGTGAGTGCTATGGATGGTGTTCTCATAGGTAGACGGGAGCGGATCCATAGTGGTGTATTGATTGGTGAATATGTGGACTCGTGTGCGCCACCTCAAAAGAGTTACTTGCAGTCGTAGTTCAGGTTAGCCACTGAGTCAAAGCTGGCTTGCTGCAGCTAAACTCTACCACCCCCTTTGTTGATACTGATGCATATGTAGCTAGTTCTGATGTAAGTCTTGCTGGGTACATTTGTACTCACGTTTGCCTATTTTATGTTTTGCAGAGAGACGTCAGTCTCGCTAGTAGTTCTGTGTGGACTTCAATGTTTAGCTTGATACCTCAGCTACGATCTTCTGCCCTCGGCAGGATTGGGTAGATAGTCAGGCTTCTCAGCCTTTTTTCATTTGTAGATGTCTGTACTCAGACATGCTAAGCTTCCGCATGTGTTTGTCTTGTATGCTCTGAATGTTGGGTCATGAGACCCATGTTTGAAATATCTCGCTCCTCAGAGCCTAATGAATAAATACTTGAGTCGTAGAGTTATGTTGTGATGCCATGTTGTATTTGCACATATCAGGCATATTGTTTGTATGATTGAAATGCTTGGTATGTGTGGGATCCGACAATCTAGTTGTTTATCCATGGCAGCCTCTCTTATGGGGAAATGTACTCTAGTGCTTCCTTGAGCCATAGTAGTCTGCTACAGCCCGGTTCACCGGAGTCCTGCTAGCCCAGCACTACTGCTCAGCACACTTGACTGGCCGACATGTTTTTCATTTCGTTCCTGTGTCCATCCCTTCGGGGAAATGTCACGCGGTGACATCCGGAGTCCTCCCTAGCCTGCTACAGCCTGGGTTACCGGAGTCCTGTTAGCCCGGTGCTACAACCCGGATTCACACGCTGTTGACCGACATGCTCGAAGTTGATTCATGTATGCCTGTCCCCATGTCCCCATAGGTTAGTGCCGCTTTGGGTTCACAACTAGCCATGTCGGCCCGGGTTCCCTGATATATGGATTCTAGCGACACTATCATATACGTGAGCCAAAAGGCGCAAACGGTCCCGGGCCATGGTAAGGCGACACCCGTGGGAATACCGTGCATGAGTCCGCAAAGTGATATGAGGTGTTACCGGCTAGATCGATGTGACTTGGAATCGGGGTCCTGACAGCTTTGGTATCAGAGCCTGACTGCCTGTAGGATTACCAAGCCAAACTGGTCGAAGTTGAGTCTAGAAATGCTTTAGTTATATAAGGGAATTGATTGTGGAAGGGAACGTAAGGCTCTTTTTACTCCTTTACCTTATGCCCTTCTGATCTGAGTCAACCTCTTCCTTTCTACGGGGATTAAGAACTAGGCCTTCTCATCTATCTACCAGGATGACGAGTTACTATGATAGAGACTTATAGGATTGGTGGATTTAAGACCCAGTTAAGTTTCTACTAGTTTCGTGTGTTCATAGTTGGTCCCGAGACCTTGATATGATGATGCTAAGTGGTTATGCCACCTTTTTGCAGGATGTCTCAAATCTTTTGAAGCATTTACAACCGTTATGTTGTCCGAGTCATCCCAGGTCTCTAACTAGTCTGATGCATTTGCAAATCCCTTCTTCCCGTTTCCGATGTCCTTTTGGGCCAGATTAAGCACACTAACGGTCTGTTGAGGTACTCTACTACCTCGACATATATGTTGGAGCTATTATTATGACCCTAGGTGTTTTAGGGAGTCACCTAGTAATCTAGCCATGTTTTGTGTTCCCAGTGTGATGATTCTGGCCACCATTCTCGAAAGCATCCTGTGATGCCATATAGTTGTAGGTATTCTATTTCTGGGTTCTTGAGCCCAAGATTTACTCTACTTACCTCGTGTTGATAGTGTTTGCTCGTTCCTTTAGGTTATTAGTAATCTTTTGATAGTCCTCAAGGTCTGTGGTACATCGTTCTTCCAATACCATGAGCCAATATGGCAGAAGTTATTTGAACCAAAAGATCACAATTAGAGTACTCTTGAGGAGTTCTCCATTCATAATTGTGACTCTGCCAGTCCTACCTCTCTGCATGGGTTATCCGGAAGAAACATGTTGAACTTGATTTGACATACTAATCTATGCATCCACAACTCAGAAAGTTATATGTTCCTTGAGTTGACCCTCCTCAGCTGTATCCCGACCCTAGTATATCACTTGATAGTCAGGAATAGTTGTGCATTCGTGTTCATCGATGCCTATTATTCTTGTGGTCCGTCAAGCCATTCTATTCTAGAATGACTAGGAGAAACAAACCCTAGTACCTCGTCCATATCTAGGATTGGGTCAAAATAGTTGTATTCCATGGATCAAAATGCCAATCCAGCTTTTGCTCTGTTCTACCTTGAAGTGTTACCATATTTATGTCAAGGATATTATAGGAATTGCACCATCTCTTATGAATTCTTGTTGAAGTGATACTTCTCACCATCATCATTCATTCCTCGGTCCTCATGTTGTTGTAATCGGAATGCCGACAAGTGAATTGTGATGTGTGAAATCAATACTCCGAGCAACTCGTTGCTTGGTAGTAAATGGACAACATTCTCATTCTTAGCTTGTTGGTTATTAAATCATCATCCTAAGATTGATCGTGCTACCTAATCCTTATTTCTGGTGCATTCTTCGATCCATGTGTTAGGATTGTGTCAATCCCTCACTCTTTTGATCATATCATCTTGCCTTCAGAAGCAAGGTTGTTCTCGAGCTTAGAAACATATCGGTGGTTCGTGATTTTCTGAATATCTTCTCAGAAGTGTTACCAGGTTGTCACCTGACCGCTATGTTGAGTTCGTGATCAAGTTGGTTTCTTGTAGCCATGCCTTTTCTCCAAGAATCGGTGTTGGATACCCCTGAGCTAGTTGGTTAAGCTAAACAACAACTTTGGAGAGTTGGAAGATAAAAGCTTGTCTGACCTAGTTCATGTTAAGGGATATCTTTTTGTGTGTGCGTGTGTTGAAGAAAGATGATATCTTCACCAATTGGTCCCCGTGATCAGTTGTTGGATTTATTGTCTTGTCAAAACTTTGACTTGAGTATGGGCTATCGTCAAGTCAAATCAGAACCAACGATGTTCGTAATGTTGTCTTACTCGTGGTTGATCCCTTGAGCATACACCATTACATCTTTTGGTCTGACCAATGCTATCACCGTGTTCACATGATGGTGGAAGTCCAGTGATATGGAAACTCCGATGAGTTGCTGTTGAGCCCATCAACAACATTTTGTCTCCCCCATGATTCATGTTGAACATTAAGCTAGTATTGGGAACTTTGTAACCATTGCCTTCATGTTGCGTTCATGAGGTATATGTTTGGTGCAAGAAGTGGATTTCTCCAAGTTCACGTGCATTAGGTGCAAGTTGCCGTCGTAAATTCGAGAAAGTTAGTTTTGCTTCCTCAGGAATCATCCCAAGTCAGTCATGCACATGCAAAGTATAGTATGGCTTGAGAGATTAGCTACCTCCATCCCATCGGTATTTCCTAGCACACCAAGCCATTGATTGATTTGTTCAAAGAAAAGAAGTTCATGCGCTAACCCTGAAGGGCCCGGACGGATATGCACAAGACTTTGTTATCCCAATGACGGTTCCCAACCAGAACTCGATAGTGTTTTTATGATAAGACTACTACGTGGTCATTCTTGTCTTGGACAACATGCTCACATGTATGTAGCAGAACCGGCTCATGTTTTGGAGCCTGCTATCATAGTTCATATCCCGAGAATCTCGCAACATCATCTCGTCGATTTGTGTTGCAAACTTTCTTTCGGACATGCTGAGTCTGGAATATCCTGACACCAACCAGATCTGAATCTCACGCAGATACGATGGTTGGAACTTTCCCAACAGTTGCATTTTGTTCCCAGTTTGCACCGCCATTGTGCCAATTCCCCATGGGATGCCCTTCTCGGTAGTTGCTATCCAGGATCATCTTCAAGAGTGGTCCTGTCATGGGTCCCATCCATTTCCGGTGATAAGCAAAAGTCATCCATTGCGTTGTCTTCAACAAGGTAGTCCACATCATCCATCCTAGTCCGAGTATGCAATTTCTTCAAGCTCTTTCAAACAATCAATTGTAATTTGCCTTAAGCTGGTATGAAGAGTTTCAATGATCTATGGATCAAAAGTAATTCTTTTTGCCACTTAAGGGAACAGTCCAATGAGTCACCTTTCCCAAGGTGCCCCGTTATGGGATCATGGCAATTATTTCCTCCCCACCTTGACACCATCCACCATCTTTCTAAGTGTGGAATTGTTGCCCACCAAATCAAACCCTGTCATTGTTCTTCCATCCCTCTCGATGTGTTTTGTGTCTCAACTCGAGAGGTTTCAACATCTCATTCCGCGAGTGATATTGCATAGCTCGATCTTTGAGAAGATCAATCCTAGTAGAGTTTCTTTCCGTTGTCATTGCGTGGATGAAGATCTCAAAAGCGAGGATGTCAAGATCAACGTATGCAACGAATCAACAACCTTATGAGGTGCAAACTGGATCGTGAAGATTATGTTAGCTTGTGTTCCCCCCTTCACCTTACCCTACGCTTGAATCTCGGGACGAGATTCTTGTTTAGGGGGGGTGAGCTATCACATCCCCAGTTCAGCCCTTGCTTGACTTTGCTTGTTCATCATGCCATCATGTTTAAATTCCAAAGAAACTTGAAATGAGGATTACCTAAACCCCTAGCATCAAAGGAAGTCACTAGGTTCAACTAAAATATTTTCAGTAAATCCAAATAGCTTTCAAAAATGTTCATCATTTATGGAAAATGCTATAAACAGTAACCAGAGGTGATGCACATTTTTCCATGACATATTTGGGTTCTGAATTAAATCATACTCTATTTGCATTTGGGCATTTAAAAGCTATAAAATATTTTAAATGCTCAAATAATCATAAACTAAAATGTTTACTGTTGGATATATTATAAACAGTAGCCATGATTAGTTTCATGATTTTTGGAAATGTCTTAGCATTTTAATTAAGTAAAACAATTGCAGAAAAAATAGAAAACAGAAACTAAATTAGAAAGAAAGAAAGAGAGAGAGAGAGTAACCTCACCTGGCCTCCCTGTTGTCTGGCCCAATTTCTGCCGGCCCAGCCCACCGCCTCCTCCCTCCTACTGTCTTCAACCTCCTGCCAGTGGGCAGGAGGGCGTGTGGTCGCCGCGCGCGCGCCAGCTCCTGCTTCCACCGCGACGCCCCGGCTCTTCTGGATGCGCCACGGAGACGCCAGAGACCTTCTCCCCTGTCCCCCCCCCCCCCCCCCCCGCAGCTCTCTCTTCCCCCTCCTCTGACTCTCTCTCCCGTGACCGACCGTACGCACCCGAGACCGCCAACGAGAACCACCCTGGCCACAGTTACTTCCTCGCCCCTCTGTTGTGCCCACGAGCTCCGCATCGTCTTCCTCGTCATCTCCACCGAGCCAATCCAACCGGGACGCTCCGTAGTGTCATCATCGCCACCGTCTTCAACCTCAGGAGCCGGTCACCGCCGACGTCGATTCGCCGTTGCCAAGCCGTCCCCGAGCAAGCTGAGCCCCTCTTCGTGATCGCCGTGAGCCCCGCCATCTTTTCCCCCCTCTCCCATGTTCATTTGCATGCTATAGGCGTGCTAGCCACTGGACCCGAGAGCTCACTGCCGCCGCGCTCGTCGTCGCCGGCGAATAGGCTAGCAACCTTCGTGTCCGAGCACTGCTACGTGTTTAGCATGCTCCCAGAAACCCAACACCACCATCAGCTAGTCCTCCCGTGCACCGCAACGTCGACCCCAAGGTTGACCGAACTCCGGCCGCTGCGGACTTGCTCGCCGTTATTGGCTCCGGCCACCATAGGCCCGGCCTCCACCACCACTAGACGCGCGCCTGCAAGAGCTCTCTAACGAGCCCAAGAATAGCCTCGCCCGTGCCCTTTGGGCGTTTTCCGAGCCGCACCACCGTCTCGGGCCTCGCCGACATCGAGTCGCCAGTGGGTTTGACCCCCGCTGACCATTGACCGGGTGGGCCCAATTTGACCCCCTGGGTCACTCACGTGTGGGCCCCAGGCCACTAACTAAACTAGGATTAGTATTAGTTTAACGCTAGCTAAATTTAGTTAGTTAACTAACTACTGACAGACGGGACCCACAGGTCAGGGTTGTCCTGGACTGCGCCAGTTGACCTGCTGACATCACACCTATGTCATGCTGGCGCAGTAAATCATTTTCTGGATTTAAAATAATTAGAAAATTCCAGAAAATGTCCAAAACTTCAAAAATTCATAGTAATTCAACCGTAGCTCCAAATCAAGTAAATTATATATGAAAAATGATCAGAAAAATCCAATCTATTCATCTCTGGCATTTTCATGCATGTTAGAACAACTTATAGCTGCTGAATTGGACAAATCAATGAATGGCATTTAAATAACCACATATGGAGTTTGAATTTGAACTTAGGGTTCAAACCAACTCCATTTAACCTGCTGCTAGTTGCATTAGCTGAAAACACAGCATATGGACATGTCATGATCATGCATCATAGTGTGCATTGCATTGATTGTGTTCTTTCTGTGTTTGCCGGTGGTTGTCCCCTCTCGATAGACGTGTTCCGAAGATGAGTTCAATGACACCGATGAAGAGCTATATTATCTTCAGAAGTGCCAGGCAAGCAAAACCCCCTTGTTCATTCCGATACAATCCCACTCTCTCGCTCCTGCTCTCTTTTACTGCATTAGGACAACAACGATTCATCTGTTACTTGCTGCGGTAGTTGAACCCCTTATCCTGTACATGACCTGTCATTACCACAGTAAATAGATGAAACCCACTATCATGAGTAGGAGTTTTTTGAGCCCTGATGTGCCTACTCATTCATTCTTGTTTGTCATGCCTGCTATTGCATACAGTTGTGTCCGGTCTGATTCATCGGGGATGAATCGGAGGTGTGTGAACATGTCCTACTGTTGAGAGCTAAGTGTGTGAACATGATTTGGTAGAGGTATCGATGAGAGGCCATGTAGGAGTACATGGTGGGTTGTTTCATTGAAGCCGTCCTCAGGAACTGAGTTCTGTGTTTGTGATCCATGAACAGCTACTACCACGCATTGGGCCCGCAACCAATGGACCCTCTCGACTTATTAACTGCCCTTGCCCTCTGTCGAGGAGTTGCAACTAGTTTTTGGTGTTTGTAGGATATGTGTTCGCAGCCGTGCGTAGCGCTGACCCTAGGGGTGGGCTATGATGCGGTAGATACACCGTGGCACGGTGTACCGGGCGCCCGTTTGGTGTCTCGGGAACCCTGCACACATTGTTTGGGGCTGTGAGCGAAACTCCGGCCGGATCTCCTCGTGGATGGAACCCGAATAGGTGATAAACCTGGACTAGAGACTTGTGTGGTTAGTCAGGTCATGGCTGACTCCCTCGCCAGGCTTCCGCTTGAAGGTTGTCGAGATACACGACGTGTACATGGTGGTAAGTGGCGAGAGAGTGTGTGAAGAAGTACACCCCTGCAGGGTTATAAATGATCTATTCGAATAGCCGTGTCCGTGGTAAAGGACTTCTGGGTTGCCTATAATAGTTCATAGACAAGTGGAAGTGGATACTCTAAAATGCGCAAGATAAGCGTGAGTGCTATGGATGGCGTTCTCATAGGTAGACGGGAGCGGATCCATAGTGGTGTATTGATTGGTGAATATGTGGACTCGTGTGCGCCACCTCAAAAGAGTTACTTGCAGTCGTAGTTCAGGTTAGCCACTGAGTCAAAGCTGGCTTGCTGCAGCTAAACTCTACCACCCCCTTTGTTGATACTGATGCATGTGTAGCTAGTTCTGATGTAAGTCTTGCTGGGTACATTTGTACTCACGTTTGCCTATTTTATGTTTTGCAGAGAGACGTCAGTCTCGCTAGTAGTTCCGTGTGGACTTCAATGTTTAGCTTGATACCTCAGCTACGATCTTCTGCCCTCGGCAGGATTGGGTAGATAGTCAGGCTTCTCAGCCTTTTTTTCATTTGTAGATGTCTGTACTCAGACATGCTAAGCTTCCGCATGTGTTTGTCTTGTATGCTCTGAATGTTGGGTCATGAGACCCATGTTTGTAATACCTCGCTCCTCGAAGCCTAATGAATAAATACTTGAGTTGTAGAGTTATGTTGTGATGCCATGTTGTATTTCCACATATCGGGCATATTGTGTGTATGATTGAAATGCTTGGTATGTGTGGGATCCGACAATCTAGTTGTTTATCCTTGGCAGCCTCTCTTATGGGGAAATGTAGTCTAGTGCTTCCTTGAGCCATAGTAGTCCACTACAGCCCGGTTCACCGGAGTCCTGCTAGCCCAGCACTACTGCTCAGGACACTTGACTGGCCGGCATGTGTTTGATTTCGTTCCTGTGTCTGTCCCTTCGGGGAAATGTCACGCGGTGACATCCGGAGTCCTGGCTAGCCTACTACAGCCCGGGTTACCGGAGTCCTGTTAGCCCAGTGCTACAGCCCGAATTCACACGCTGCTGACCGACATGCTTGAAGTTGATTCATGTATGCCTGTCCCCATAGGTTAGTGCCGCTTTGGGTTCACGACTAGCCATGTCGGCCCGTGTTCCCTGTCATATGGATGCTAGCGACACTATCATATACGTGAGCCAAAAGGCGCAAACGGTCCCGGGCCATGGTAAGGCGACACCCGTGGGAATACCGTGCATGAGGCCGCAAAGTGATATGAGGTGTTACCGGCTAGATCGATGTGACTTCGAATCAGGGTCCTGACAGTCCACTTCCATGACAATAAATCGCGCGTCACAGAAGTGCTTTCGTCAAGGGTGACTGACACGTGGCATCCACCATAACGGAACACCGTTAAGCTATCGGGTCAGGTTTTCGATCCGATAACCCGTTAATAGCCCCGACCAATGGGGATTTTCCATGTGTAAAATCATCACTGGCTAGAGGAAACACGTGTCGGCTCATCGTTGGGACAGATGTCATCCACTCACTGGATAGAAGGCGCCTATGATACGTCGACACGTGGCACAGCCCAACAGTGGCCCATTCCTGTGAAAAGGCTGGCCCATTTGACTTGGTCAAAAGCTGGCGGGCCGGCCCATGGAAAGCCTGTTAACGGCCTGTTCGCATATAGCCCATTTACAGCCCGCTAACCCAAGGCCTATTACACCCTATCCGAATTAGGCTCAGTAGCGTCATCTGGGCCGTCCAATAGATTCCAGCCCGTTTTCACTTCTGGCCCATGTATATCCCATGACGTCTTTCGGCCCATATGAGGCCCTTTGTAACTCTTGGCCCATTAGCGGCCCGTGCTGAAACTGGCCCATAATGAATAGTGTATTACTTTACACCCATTAACGGCCCGTGGTGAAACTGACCCGTAATGAATAGTGTATCACTTTATACCCATTAACGGCCCGTTATTCCGTTGGGCCATCTCCAGCCCATGTTATCTTTCGGCCTTCTCAGAGCCCATTTATTCATGGGCTCATTTCCAGCATTCATTTACTTACGGCCCGTTACTGTCATTTTCTGCTTGTGGTCCAAATTCAGCCCGTGGTTACAGTCGGCCCGTTTGTGGTCTGTTAATACGTTGGGCCGTTTTCATAGCGTCATCAAATACGGCCTATTAATGATGGCCCGTTATGGTCGGCCCATGAACGGTCGATTCCAACTCTAGCCCGTTTACGGCCAGAATGCGGTCTATTTGGCCCATGTTTGGCCAATCGATCATACGGCCCGTATAAGGCCCATTGATGATACGGCCCGTAGAAGGCCCATTGATGATACGGCCCGTAGAAGGCCCATTGTTTCTACGGCCCGAAGAAGGCCCACTGTTTCTACGGCCCGTAGAAGGCCCACTGTTTCTACGGCCCGTAGGAGGCCCAGTGTCACTACAGTAAATATTAGCCCATGGTTATTATGGCCTAGTTTTAAAAAATAGGTTATTGCAGCCACTAGCAAACCGCAGAAAAAAAACTGCACTGACTACAAGCAAACAAATAAAAGACAACAAGGAAATAAATAAGAAAGCAACTTACACTAGGCTATCACGGCTATTACACATATTACATCCACTGGGCATCAAAGTTCGCCACCAGTGCAAATATAGGGAACACAGCAGCATATAAACGCCACAGCAAAACAAGTCCAGAACTGAAACCACTTCAGAAGAGCTCAAGAAACAATATCCTGGGTACCCATAATGCTGGCAAGATGCTTAGCAAGCTTATTAAGTTTCTCTTGTTTGGCGCTTAAGTCCTCCAGCGCTTGCTGTTGCACCAGAAAGTATGCATCTGAATTCTGCAGGGACTTCCTCAGTCCTTCAGCTTCCTGTCGCATAACATCTAATCGATGTCTTTCAACTTGAAGTTGAGACTCAAGAAGCCGAACTGATTCAAGCAATGAGTTCGAAGAGCTGGTGCCAGCAGTGGTAGCCAGTAACTCGAACACTACATCAAGACAGGACTTTGGGGTTGTCTCAGTGTCTTCAATATAGTTTTTATCAGCTTTCTTGGAGACCAACATGGATGTCTCACTATCTTGAACCTTATCTGCATTACTTCCTTTACCATTGCATAACAGGGTACTCTTCTCCAATATTTTATCTGCGTTCTAAAAGAGAAACAAACAAACACATCTCAGGTTTACAATGTAGTATATGAAACTCATTTTGGTAAACCAGTTCAGTAGTAAGGTGGACAGGATAACAGCATGAAACAAACATATATCTATGTAGTATGGTCACTGTATGGTCTATATCATTCTAGTTTATGTTGCGAAATCAAGATAGATACAGTTCGAATCATATCTATTTAAGACAAAGCAGCATAGATAGAATATAAGTGTGGGAAACTACACAGCAATAACAACACTTGTAATGTGCATGGCATGAGAACATAACGGTTTATTCAATTGAAACTGAAATCAACATAGAGCAAGTTACAACAGCAAACAGCCAAACACGTTGAAGAAACAGGTTTAAAACATACCTGTTGCGCCATTGGAGTTTCAATTGCATCCTTCAAATTTTAAATTAGTTGGTATCGGTAAATACAGTGATGCAAGAGCAAAGTAGTATGAACCATAGCTACGGAACCTGACCTGGGAACTATTCTTCTTCTGCTTTAAGCGTTGGCTTCGGGTTCGGAGTGGTGGTCCTTGTGATTTGGGCACTGCAGTTGCCTTACTAACTGCTTGTGTTTGGGTGCTCTGTGGTGGAGACGGTGCTGTGTCAATGGGAACTGGGTGTCTATCTGCTGGGGTTGGGATTAGAAGGGGTGTAGCTGGTTCTCTGTCCAACTGGGTAGGGGTACAATCTGCATGAGTGTGGGTTATGTGTGGTGGGGCTGGTTCTTGGGCAAGTACAATCGTGGTTCTATCTGCATCAACAGGTAGCACGATCTTTTCTAAAGACCGTGTTTTTACTCCCACAGATACTGCCATCACTCCCTCCAATTGAAATGGCTGATAAACAAGAAAAGTAATTGAATGTACAGACATTGTAAGATAGACAGGTGCAATGGATAGTAGGGAAGAAAACAGGGCATGAAATAATTCACATTTATGTTGTCTAACCAATAAGAATAGCAGGACATAATTTCACATATATGATGGCTAATTAAACAGGATAGCATGACACAATTTCACATGTATGATGGCTAACTAAACAGGATAGAATGACATACTTCAAAATATGATGACTATGTAAACAGGATGACATGATATAACTATACGATGTGTCTATTAAAGTGGTTGGCATGCCATAAATCACAAACATGTTGTCGATGGAAACATGATGGCATGATATAATTCACGGATAGGATGACATAATTTTAATATGATGACTATGTAAACAGGATGAGATGATATAACAATATTATGTCTTTATAAAATGGTTTGGCATGCCATAATTCAGATACATGCTGTCTATGTAAACATCATGGCATGACATAATTCAAATATATGATTTATATACTAAGGAAGTGAGCAGAGGGCAATCGCATATATGATGTGTCAACTAAGGAGATGGCATTCAATATTGTGTATATGATGTAAAAACTAAGCATTGCAATACAACATATGCATTATATGAGTAATATAACCCTGCCAAGTTTGAGCATACACCTTAGGGGGATAATAGGACTGGTCATCTGCCTCTGAATCCTCCTCTGAAGAGCTATCTATAACCAGCAAGATATCTACTTCAGCAGGTTGCATTGTCTGCTCTGAAGACCTTGTTTTCACTCCAGATTTCTCCATCACCAATTCAAATGGCTGATGCACAGGAAGAGCAGTTGAATATACAAACATTGTCGACAAAAGCAATGAGAAATACAAAAAAAGGACAGCATGATATAATTCACATATATGACGCTTGCCTAAATAGAATGGCATTGCATAATTCACATACATAATGCCTTGCAACAAGATAACATTGCATAATTCACATATATAATGTCTTGCAACAAGATGGCATTGCATAATTCACATATATGGTAATTAGACACTAAATAGGTGGCATTCACACAAAGCATGTCTAAACTAAGAAAATGACATAGCAATGCAAGATACCATACGCACGATATGAGCAACATAACCCTGCCAAGTTAGGGCATGCACCTCGGGGGGGGGGGATATGACTGGTCATCTCTCTCTGAATCCTCCTCTGAGGAGCTATCGATAACCAGCAAGACATGCGCTTCGTCAGATAGCATTGTCTGCTCTGAAGACCTTGTTTCCACTCCAGATTTTTCCATGACCGTGCCAAATGGCTGATGCACAGGAAGAGTAATTGAATGTACTAAAATTGTTGACAAATTTAACAGTAATAAAAAAATGATGGCATGATATAATTCACATATAAGATGACTGGCTAACCAGGGTGGCATTGCAAAATTCACATATATGATGCCTGGCTAGACAAGATGGCATTGCATGATTCACATATACGATAAAGAAACTAAACAGGTGGCATTGACACAAAGCATGTCTAAACTAAGCAGATGACATCTTTAATGTATACAGTAAGCAATGCAAGGCACCATATGCATGATATTACCAACATCAGCATGCCAAGTTAGAGCAAAGACCTCATGGGGTAAATAGGAGTGGTCTTCTCCTTCTGAATCCCCCTCATAATAGTTATCTTCCTCTTGATTACGATCCAAAATGGGTGGAGGGGGGGGGATGCCTTTGCGCCCACCATGGAACGACGTCTGCATGAAATTTTATTGCCATGCAAGGCTCGTCTCTTTTGCTCTAAATGATCAGTTCCATTGTGTACAATAACTGGCATGCATAGGAATAAAACATAGTGAGATTATGTAAGGAGTGCATGCACAAATCCAGAGTGATGGTAGCAAACTTTGGATAGACCCAAAACCAATGATAGCAGGCAGATAATAGCTTTAGTTAAAAAATATAGATAATGGCTCCTTTAATGTTTGTTTGCACCCAACATGAAACTCATAGTAGACACCGGAGATTAACCTGATAGTAGACAGATAGTACTGATTGCTGCCCCAATATGTACCCCACAACCATTTAAAAACTCAAGTTTCAGCATTAGTTTGGACCTGACTCAGAGTCTAATAGGTGAACACAACGATAATGTAGCATGTCATCATATTAAGCGACGCATAACGTAAGCAGACACGGAAGAGTGCGACCTCTCTTGCGGACCCGTGTAGTCCTCAAGGTCATCTGCTCAGTTGATGATGGTAATGCAGTTGCCGTGGCTGCCGGCGGCGAGGAAGAAGATCTGAGACGGCGAAAGACAGTCTGGAGAGCGGATCCCTGCTGTGGTGAACCCTTCTGTCGTTGGAGCAGCTGAGCTGGGGTGGAACACATCGCCGCAGGAGCAGGACAAACCACACAAGGTTTTCTTTGACACATATCTGTAACAGAAGTAATTGAGTAAGGGCTTGTTTGAATTTGAGGATTCTAACAATGCAGGGATAGGAAATAGACAGGAATAGGATAGGAATGCATGTGCAAAATAGAGAATTTAAAAACATAGGATTTCTTCCAATCTGGGTGTTTGATTCACAACAATTGGAAGATCACAGGATGCAAAAAAGCATGGTGAGATTAAGTAAAACCACAAGAAAATGTACGGTTATAATGCTATTATGCTACTATCTCTTAGTCTTGTGCTTAATGAATAGGAATATGAAAAGGAGGAGAAGTGGAAATTAGAATTCCTACAGTTTTTCTTTCAAGGAGACACTAAAGGAACAAATCCTACAGTTTTCCTTTGCTCCATTCCTTTGCACCAAATTCATGAAAAGTAGTACCATAGGAAACTTTCCAATTCCGATGTTTTTCATTCACTTTTCCTTTCAAGCACTGGCGATTCTAGTAGGAAGGCTTGAGCAAGGAAAATCCTACACTAAAAAATGTTTTTGTGCTACTTCTATTACTTTGGACCCAGGCCACTGCCATACTAGCTCAACTCCCAGGCCCATCGACAAATGCACAACTCAAACGCGCAGAGATAAATAATGATGGCGTTTAAGAGAGTCCATCACGGATAGCTAAGTTGCCTGGTACCTCACTGCTTGTCATATAGTAGGATAAAATAATCGTATTTCCCGTTACTACGAGTGCTCAATGGACAATATATATATAACATGTAGAGTAAAAAAGAGATGCAAGAAGTGTACAACCTCTTTGGCGAAGCCATGTCGATCTCAGCATGATTGGGTTGGCTGGTGAGGATGCTCTGGCTGACTTGGCTGTCGGAGGAGGGGAAGAAGATCTTAGGCGTCTGGAGATGGAGCCCGAGGTACTCCTCCGCTGTGATGGAGGGTTTCGTCGTTGGAGCAGCTCTAGTGAGTTGTACGACGCCAAGGCTGAAGCAGGACAAGAGAGAAAACGAACAACGTTAACTTGAGTGGAATTCTAATAGCATCTCCAATACATGACGTAAAATACATAAACACAAAGTGCTAGATGTAAAATACATCAGCCGCTCATCTCTGAACTTAACTCTCGAAACTGAATTTAACTGTCGAAAGTGAACTTAACTGTCGAAACTGAATTTTGCTGTCGAAACTTAATTTTGCTGTCGAAACTGAATGCACTAGCAAGGTGAGGCTACACGTCAGTCAACTGACTTTTTCATCTCTGGTCAGTCGATTTTGCAGCCGTTGGATACGAAATCAAGGGCCTGCGGTTCATCTTCAACCTCCACCCCCCTGAGCAGGCCAAACAGCAGCCCCCCGCCGCCCGCGACCGGTGATGCGCCGCCTCGCCCGCCCCGAAAACACTCCCCACCGCCGGTCCGCCGCCGCCCCGGCCATCCCTCTAGGCCCCCCCGTGCCGAGCTTTTTCTTCGGCGATCCCCACGCCACCGCCCCGCCACCACCGGCGACCACCGCCCCCATCTTGAACCCTAAGATAGATAGTGGGGTACCTCTCCGGCGAGCCCCCCTCCCCGCTGTGGCTGGTTCTTCCTTCACCCCGGTGGCATCGGAGTGAAGTGTAGCTAAATCAGAGCAGCATCGCAAGCAAGAGCAAGAGGGAGAGCAGCAGCGCGAGCAATAGCAATAGCAAGAGCAGACCAGGCAGGGGACCGAGAGCAAGAGCAGAGCAGTAGCGCGAGCGAGAGCTAAAGCAGCAGCAGGTCCTACTGATGTGGACATCGCCACCGAGGGAGCGACGCCGTGGAGGAAGTGGCCGGCGACGCCGTCGTGGATGGAGCCGCGCCGTGTCGGTTCGGGACCGAGCGCCGGCAGCACCGTGAGATCGAATCAAGAAGAAAATGCGGTGATTAGTGTACAACCTCTTTGGTGGCGCCGATTAGGCCGCAGCTTCATCCGAGGAAACAGTGATGATGATGCTCTTCCGGTTGTGCAGGTGAAGACGGCGGTGTGGGAATGGAGTTGGCACAAAAGACGAGGGGAACGTCGGGGCATCTCCTTGGAGGTGGAGGACGGTGTGGCTGAACCGGCGGGACGATGAGATCGACGACGGATCCTCATCTGGTACGGTGGATGAGGGACGTCGAGGTGTTGCTATGGACGACGTCGTCGGGGAAGAGGCTCCGGCTGGGTGGCGGACGGAGCAGGGTGTGGGGTTTCGTCGTCGGTTTTCGTGGCCTCGGTGTACGAATGGGTGGGCGGATGGGATGGCAGTGGGGAACCCTGGCTTAGAGACGCGCTTGTCCGAAATGTGGGGTAAGTTACGAAAGTACCCCCACCGATTTGAGGCGGTTCTTTTGGTTCAGGGGTACCACGGGCATTTCGCGTGTCGGGATTTCACACGAGGTGGGAGTTTTCGTGCGTGTTGTAATCTCGGAATAGCAAGGCGCGGGTTGAGATGGAGGGAGTTGTCGGAGCACAACGAGACAAAGGTATATCTTAAATATTTCGGGCTAACAAGGCGTGGGTTGAAGAGGCGGGGGTTTCCCAGCACGATAGACAGAGACGCTAGCTTGAATTTTCGGCATAACAAGGCGCGGCTTGAAATTTCGGAAGAACAAGCTTAATGTGTACCCAAAAAAAGACAATTTGCACCTCAACACGCACAACACACACACACAAACACCATTTAGACTAGAGTAAGGTACACGTGCATTGCACGCATGAGATTTGACAACCAAATTATGAATAAATACCACATTATAGCATGCAACCTTTGAGTCATATATGCATGATGTAGATGTTCGTTTAATTCTTATATTCATTTCATTGAAAATCATGTAGTTTTTATAAGAAAGCTAATCTATTTTAAGATTCATGGAATTGTGCGTCATAAGACATAAAGTAAAAACAAATAATGGCAAATCATGTAGAAAAACATTTGGGCAATTCTGATATGGAAGATTCTAGAACAAATAAGAAGTGCTTGTGTTTTGATGTTTGTGTATTATGCTTAAGTTCAACCATGGAGTCTTCTAGATTATACATGTGGCGAAATCTGGTGGAATCTAGATGATATCCAACGACCAGTAGTGCTCAAATTTGCCATCTTTGGACCATCGGATTCGCCTCATCCAACGACCATCTTCCAAAGTTAAAGTTACCCGCACACAATATAAAAAATATATAATATATATAGGGGTATAGATATAGATATGCGATGCGAAAGCCGCCCATCATCTCCAATTAGAATAGTGTGTCCATGCACGGATGCGACGTGGCCAAATGATCTCTGCCATCAGTATCTCAAATTCAAATCAGTCTGACCTTGTTCAATGTGTATACATTACAACATGCTCGTTTCCAAACCACACCGCGCAGATCTCCGTTATATTCATGCATGCATGGGTTTCAAACATCAGGATCTCTTATTCAAATATTTGAATTCAACTTTACATTGATTGTGACCTCACGTATTCAGCTATTCTTTTACACCCACACAGTAGTCTTCTCTTTATAATTGTACCACTAACCTTCTCTCGTGCATGCATGCAAACACACTACCAGTCGGCATTATCCATTGCATGCATGCAATCTTTTTCTTCGGGTCGGTCTCCCATGAAGGCACACACCAACACACATCCCCCTCTCCATCATATCGGGCATTCTTTATCTCTCATGCGTGCATGCGCAACGATCGATGTTCCTCTATGTATGTGTGCATATAGCTAGGTCTTTCATAGTTTTCCACACAAACCGATCAATCAATATATCCAGTGAGGTCTCACCCTGTTTCCCACGTCCACATCGATCAATTTATACCTCTCTATATAGGATTAACATATATAGCTAATACACCCACATTAATTATGTATCCAACGTACCCCTCTCATCATCCATGCCTTCCGCTTCATCTCTCAGATGCGTGCACAATGGCGAAGACAGGGGGCAGTAAGGGCCCTGCCCCCCACCCCCTAACATCACTATATATCAAGGCTAATATGAATGTGATCAGTAGACAATTGCTGCTAAAAATGGTTTAAGTTCATGAATTGACCATCCTCGTAAAGGATTAGCAATGCTTGTCCCCCTAGCTCATTTATTTTTCATGGCTCCGCCACTGCGCGCATCAGCGCACGTGTTCGCCCTGTCTCTCTAAATATCGATCTCGCACTTGTGCATTCCTTCATAGTCTCCCTCCACTCGGCCCCTCGCACCATCTTCTAGCCCCCCACCGGATTTTGCCACATGTATAATCTAGCAGACTCCATGGTTGAACTTAAGCATAATGCACAAACCTCAAAACAACAGTGGTTCTCTTTTGTTCTAGAATCTTCGGTATCATAACTGCCCAAAAAAATTCTAGTTGAATTGCCATTATTTGTTTTTTACTTTATGCTTTACAATGCACAATTCCATGAATCATAAAATAGATTAAGGGCTTCTTTGATTCAAAGGATTCTCAAAGGAATTTTGGAGGATTCTAATCATTAGGAATTTTTCCTATCTTGGTTGTTTGATTTGTAGGATTGTAAACCATAGGAATTTTTCCATATGATTCATTTGCACTAGATTTCATAGGAAACATCCCATCCACTCAAACCTCTTTGAAAGAATTCTGCGTTTTTTCTATGCACAATCAAACACTTGTACAATCCTGTAGGATTCAAGACGACATTCCACTATAATCCCATGTTTTTCCTATTCCCGCGTTCTTAGCTTTTTTATAAAAACTAATTGATTTTGAATGAGATGAACTATAAGAATTAAACGAAGGGTTACATCAGGCATATATGACTCAGAGCTTACATGCTATAGTGTGGTATTTATTCATAATTTGGTTGCAAAATCTGATGCGTGCAATGCACGTGTACCTTACTAGTACTTCGAGTATGTGCACAACACGTAAATTAGAATACCAATGGCACGCTACATAGTGTCTCTCTTACAGTTCATGAAGCCACATGGCATATGTGTAGGCGTTGTCGCGACCTCCTTGCGTGGATTGATCACAGTGACGTGCTGCTGGTTCCAGAAGAATGTACTCGTCCTCCCTGAGCCATACTGGCGGTACATGCACAAAGCGAAGATGTGCACGCACGCCATGCACGCACTCATTCCTCGCACGCACATGCGGGTACACGGGCGGACACAATTTTGTACCAAGATCCACCCCATGTGATAATTTGACGCGTGTAAAGTCGTTCACTTCATTGATGGTCAATTAATACAACGCATGCAAATTGAGTGGACATGAGGGCAGAAGAAAGACATTATTACTCCACTGCGCGCATGCGAGTAGTTAAATCGTGGGTTGCTAGTAGTACTTCCATTGGTCTCCTTCATATTTTGTGCCAATTTTTGATAGTAACATAATATTTACGCATTTGAGCAGTGTAGTAGTACTTGAAATTTATGTTCCGCTAAACTCATCGGGAGCCGTTTCAGGCCTCGAAACCAAAGCCATCAATTAATCTTTACCTTGTTCCCATCACATTCGAAATCCTGCTCACACCTTCTAGTAGTACGTACCAAACCTGAACGTGTTCCCACTATGCAGGTATTAGTACTAGTGCTAGTACTTAGGTTATAAAAAGGGGAACTACCTAACCGAAAATCACTCTACCTTTCCTCCTCATAAGTGCTTCTTCTTCGCCGTCGTTGCCATGGCCGGTGAGCAGAGCTCTAGGTCGAGAACTACTCGTAACAAGGGAGCGGCAACCAAGGCTGCGGAAAGAAGAGGGCTCGCCGCCACGCAGAGACCACGAAAGATCTCTCACGTGCGGGTGATGGCTCCCAGGAGCGCCCTAGCCGCGGAGGCGAACATGCCGAGCCGGCGGAGCTGGAGTCGTCCCTCGACGGCATGCCCGATCAGCTCAATAAGCAGAAGGAGTTCATCCAAGGCTTGATGGAGTTGCTGAAGGAGAGCCTCGACGACATGCCCGCTAAGCTCAATCAGCAGGGGGAGTTGAACGCCGGCTTGGTGATGCTGTTGAAGAAGAGCATTGCCTCGGAGAAGAAGGCGACCGGCGAAATCCTGCGACTTCGGGAGGACAATGCGAAGCTCTGCCACGAGATCGACCTGTTGAAGGAGAAGAACGCCGGCTGGAAGAAGCTGCATGAGAATAGTAGTCCCTCGATGAAGATGCTGCAGGCCCTCGCCATGGAACAGAAGGAAGAGTTGGCGACGCTCCGCATGGAGCACCCGGATGATGTCAAGGTACGTAATATGGCCGTGGAACAGATGATGAAGGCTCGCGTCGAGAAATGCCGCGTCATGGACACAATGATGAAGATGGCAGAGGAGACGCGCAAGGAGATGGAGGTCATGGAGGCGATGAAGAAGCAGTTACGACTCCGCGGCAAATTAGATCATTTGGGGTGATAATCTTCCTTCTTCTTTTGCTCCTGTGTTTCATCTTTTGCTTCGGGTGTTTCGCCGCACGTGTCACGTTCTCTGCGAGGCATGAATAGAACAATGTTTTTTTGAGGGAATGAATAGAACAATGCTAACAATGAGATGACTAGCAAATTAGATCATTTTTATCACCATATGGCACTGGACTGCCGTGTTTCGTGCTCCTCCGTCGCAGTACTACTCCAGTGGGAAACTTGAGTATACCGCACGGTTCTTTGCTCCTCCTCGATCAGGTCGTCTGCGCATTTATACGAGCAGTCAAATCACAAGGCCCCGCCTTCCAGCAGTAATGAGCCGTGAAATCACAAAGGCCCTCACCTCTCGTGAAACCGACCAAGCTAGACTGCCCCGCCCTCTAGCCTTTTAAAAAATGTATACTTTTGTACAGAAGTAGTATCGATGGATTGCGCCATGGAGCAAAACTTGAAATAAAAAAAGGCGGTACATATAGAGAGCGCTCGTTGCCAAATTATGCATATAGTACTATTAAAAAGGCTAGTCACAATTATGGTGTCCAGCACAACCCACCCCTCAAATAAAACTAAGAGGGTGCTTGGATACGTTTTAGTCCCGTGACTAAAAGTAGTGGGACTAAAACATGCTAGCCTCACCCATGCTTGGATCCAAATACTAAAAAGGCTAAAATCAAGTTAATGAGCATTTATTATCCTCCAAACCCTCCAATCCAAAACTCGCCTGTGTTAAAGGAGAGGAGTTAAATGAGTAGAGAGAGGACTAATCCACATTTTAGTAGGGGTACCCCTGACTAAAAAATTTTAGTCTCAAGACTAGTTTTAGCCCCTCTTTAGTCAGGGGTGCTTGGAACTTTAGCCTCTTAAAGAGACTATTTTTAGTCAGACTAAAATAAGTCCCTTGGATCCAAGCACCCTCTAAGCATCCTTGAATTCTTTGACAAAACTAAGCACCCTGAAATTCTTTGACAACTAAACTGCTAGCTATATGATGTTGGCCATATATATTGTACGTATATAATGTGAAGAAACGAGTGGTAGTACTATACCAACTAAAAGATGAAATGTAAGAAATACTAGTATGTACGTACTGAAGAGTTAAAGTAACGAGAAGAAACATAACATAGTTCTGCTGGGGGCTCAGCACAACACACCCCTCAAATTAAATTAAGCACACCTGAAATTAAACTTTGCAACTATTCCGGTAGACACTGCATTAGAACCACCATGAGCAAGGACACTGCCACCTTACTCAGAGTCCTCGTCCATGTCCTCGACTTCGTCCTTGTCCCTCTTCCTCTTGGTCGATACTTCTTTGCTTGAACCGCACACTTGGCTGTTGCTCTTCATCCAACCCTTGTAGATATTGAAGCAAAGGTAGCCATCCATTGCAGTGTAGTGGATGTGGTCTATATCTAGTACATTTCGCTGCCATGCATGACGATGAAACGTGTATGGAGGTTTCTCCAATTTACCGTACGAAGGATGAACCATGGCTCCTGCCAGGGTCAGCATTGAAGGCTGACAAGCGGGCACCAGCCGATTCTTCTGGAGGTCGAAGGTGTTGCCTACAACGAGGCCTATCCGATGCAGGACGTCTTTGTCGTTACCAAAGTCTACAGTAACGAATTTGACTAGGTTGCTCTCGAGGAAGTCCTTAAAATCCTGGCACTCAACGTCGACATGGCATATGTGGTAGACCAAGCATAAGTCATGCACGCAAACCTGGATCACGGCGGGCCTCTTCCTCTCTTCGTCCTTTAGATCCTTCTCTCGTCCCAGGACTGTGGTGTACTCAACATCTAGCCCAGCGACCCACTCATCATCTGAGTCTTCGAACATGCGTCTGAAGAGAGAAAGGCATCCTTTCACCATCGCGGAAGAACGGGTGTAGATGACGTCGAACTCATCGCCGGTGATGGTTCTAACCTTGTACTCACCGCCGATCGTGGAGATTTGGGACGCCATGGATTTGGGAGGAGGGTTAGGATTAGTGGAACTGTCGTAATGTGAATGGACGGGATGACTAGGAGTGAACCGCCGTAGTATTGAAGGACGTGCGGGGACGAGTAGAAGTGAACTGCCAGCGTGCGAACGGCAGGGTAGTGGCTTTCCATTCTCCCATGATACGGGCTTCCGAGAGCCCTTGGATCTGAGATCGAATGGTTGCATGGCGTGATTCTAGACCTATGGGTGAATATCCTATCCTGGAGGGTTATTCTGCAAATTTTCCGCAACTTAGCATGCGACCGTTTGATCTCCGATCCAAGGGCTGCAAGCAGCCCGTATCATGGTCGCGCCTACCACGACCGTCGCGTCGCTCGCACAGTCACGCCCTTGGAGATTTAACATGGTGCGTTAGGCTATCTGATGTTGGCATGTCATACATAGTCATCACTTAGTCACTCATACTACAACAAGGTTGGCTATAAGTGTATTTTTTACTCCTCTCTATCTCTTTCTTCATACTCAAGGAAGAAATGGTGCTAAGCGCGTGTACTTCTTGCATTTGCCAAGGAGTGACCTCTTCCAATGAAATGGTGTTGCTAAGTTTGCTTCATTTAATTAGCTATAGACTCAAAATTATCTTTTCACCTAGGTACACGCGCTTAGCACCGTTTCTTCCTTGGGTCACCAAACTAGTCTCTCTCTTCTTGATTAACTTGCCACATCAGACTTTATGCTTATGTGGCAAGCTTAAGCAACTGTAGGAGCAAGTAAAAGTAAGTAAAATAGTGCGCTTTACATGGCATTTTTGCATATGTGGAGGAAAGAGAGGCAAGGAAAAAGTGGAGAAGTGGGCTCTCATGCAAGAGCCAGCCTCTACTACATGGTGGAGCATTGGGAGACGCACCTGTATGGAGGTGGTCAGGAATCTGGGAGACTCACGCCGGTCGTAGCGCCACAGTTAAAATATAATGGCAAGTCAAATCACGGGGCCCCACCTGTCCAGCAGTAACTCGCTGTCAAATCACACAGCCCTACGTTTGTAGAAGCCTACTCCCTTGTCTTCTCGCATCTCTGTCGAACCGACTAGGCGGAACTGCCCCGCCGCCTACCGCGCAGGAAAAGCCCCGCCCTTGACTTTTAAATAGTATACAGTATACTAATTTTGTATCCATGGATTGCGCCCGCGCCATGGAGCAAAGCGTCTAGAAAACGGAGGAGAGACGGTGGTCTTGCAATAGAGAAGAGGGAGAGGCGAGACGGTGGTTTTGGAATGGAGATGATGGAGAGGAGAGGAGGTGGTTTTGGAGTGGAGAAGAGGAGAGGAGCGTGCGGCAGCGATTTAGGATTGGACGAGAGGGCCGGCGTGCTCTGACTGGATCAAAATCAAAATCAATTTGGTGACATGCATTCACATTTTGCTTGTCAAATACAGTAGGTGGTCAAACTTTGACCCAAAATATGCGAAACAACAAAAAAATACTTCCAAGACCAGCACCGCTCTTCCCCTCTTCTCCTCTTAAACCACCGCCGCTCCTCTCCTGTTCCAATCTAAATGCAGCGCCGCTCCTCTCCTCTTCCATTTCAAAACCACTGCCCCTCCTCTCCTGTTCCAGTCCAAAACCAGCATCGCTCCTCTCCCGTTCTAATCCAAAACCAGCGCTGCTCCTCTCCTCTTCCATTCAAAAACCACCGCCGGCGAGTGAAGGTGCTGTGGAGAAGTAGATCGATGGAAGAGTACAACCGATACGTGAGGATCGCAGACGGCGACCTTGTGAAGCTAGCTAGGATGTTGGAGATATAGTCTTGGTTTGACAACAAGGACCAACTAGCGGCGACGGTGATATCCATGGCCAAATATCTGCAACAGAGTGAAAAGGCGGCGATACTCCTGGAGGGAGTCACGCCGGAGTACATAGAGCTGCTCCTCTGGGCCATGGAGCAAACAGATTCACCGAATCCGATCGTGAGGGAGCGGTGGTGGGAGTATCAATCCCAGATGGAGCATCCACCAGAGATTGAAGGATCGAGCATCTACAGGGTGCCGTCTGTGAGGGTGTCCTGCCAGAGCGAGCCGGTGGAGTCTTCGTCGACCGAACCCAACTGCAAGAGGAGAAAAGCAGTTGGCCAACGACGCTTCCCCGCCATCGTCTCCCTCGCCGTTCACATCGTCTCACGGGGCGGCTGTCTGCCACCGAGGAATAGGAGGGGGCTGCCCCCCAGCCCAATAGTCGGGCAGGTTGTGAATTGTCAGGAGGAGCTTAGGGTTGTCAGTATTTGCAGGTTGTGAATTGTGTTTTGTGTTGTGTATTTTGAGAGTACTTTCAGATATGAATGTCTTTTGAATTTCAGATTTGCAGTATTGAGCATATGAAGTATTTTATGAATTATAGATATCTATTTTTAGCACTTAAAAATGTAGTTTCATAGGAGTATAAAAGTGCAGACAATGTGATTCTCAGAGAAGAAACTGCAAGTTTCAGTTTCACATAAGAAACTGCAAGTTCAGTTTCAGATAAGAAACTGCAACTTTCAGAGGCAGAGCATTTATATTAACACGGCCTTTTCAAATAGGGTTAACATCATGTTGGAAGTTTTATTCATGGTCGAAAATGGAACTACCAGCCACTTAACATCATGCTGATCAACATTCATGCATAGCACATCTTCATATGATGCACAATCAAAATGCCCACACAATGTCGAGTGTGCGAAACACAGAGAAAACGAGGAACGAAGTTTTGGCAAGTGTTGGACGTGGTTTTGGGCTGCCCCGTCTAGGCTTTCATTTTTAACATGCGCAGCCCACGTCCTCGGATGGGAGGTCCATAGGCCTGTTTGTATTTTCTTAGGGCCGTCATGTATCGACCGGCCTATGGACCTCCCATCCGAGGTTTTATTTTTGGCAGCCCAATTTATGTATTTTTTTGAAGAAAACGCAGAGGTTTGTTCTATTTTTATATAAGAATAGGAACGCCAGGTCCAACTTATGTTTCCCTTCTAACTATATTGTATATATTTAAATTATTTTATATGTTGACTGTTTAGTTCACATAATTGGCAAATAGATGACCGCTCTCGCGATCCCCTTCTCCCCCGCCACCACCTCCACCCTCGCCACCGCCCCCGCCACTACCTCCACCCTCGCCGCCGCCATAGATCTCGCCGCCACCCCTCGCCTCCTGACTCCGGGCACGCATGCCCCCCTCAGCAAGTCCGCTCGCGCGCCCCATGGAGTCGCCGGCCATATCCACGGGGGAATGGCTGGAAGATAGTCAGATGTACAAGATGCATCTCCCACATGTCTACAAAGCCTTCCCGCGAATGCTCCAGCCGCTCGACTCCGTCGCGCCGGCGGTGCTGTGGGAGACTTGAGGGAGGAGATGGAGGGAGCGGACGATGCGGATCCGTGACGACGCTCTCTCCTGGACCCAGTGCACGCGCGAATGGAGGGAAGTGGAGGAGGAAGCTGCGAGGGAGGAAGCCAAAGAGGGACCGAATCCGTTCTCTCACTCGCGCAGGTATGCTCAGATGTGCAAGGATCATGTGGATTGGGAGCTGCTGAATCTAGCCCTGCGGATCTACTTCGAAGGAGATTTCTCGGAGAAGCACAGGATGCCCCACCCTAGTGAGCCACCGATTGCGTTCGTTCGATGAGCGAAAGGAGAAGTGAATTCAGGAGATCCATGCCATGCTGCGAGATGGGAATGCTTGACTGGACTCCTGCCCACCAGCATGCCACCGGAGCCGGAGCAGGTGGATCCCCTACCTTACCTCTCCCCCAAACCTGCAGAAGATTGAAATTAGGCTTGCAATCTGCTTCAATTGAGCTGTCTGGTGGTTATTTCTGCTTCCTGAGAGACAACATCTGGCTGGAGGATGAGAAGGAACCAGGAACTCCGATGAATTTCCCCTATCACAATGGGGGGAGCGCCGGTTGGGCAGTGGTACGGCCCACCTCCACCCCAAATGGGGGTACAATCTGGGCAGGCTCCTGTAATTGCCCAAGATCAATACGCTGGTGGTTCTGACTCTCAGATCAGTGGGAAATCTCAAGGCAAGAATCAGCAAAAGAAGAGATAGGACATCCAGAAAACTGCTCCTGCCCCTGCTTCGGGCCTTATGGCATACTTTGAGGTGATCTGCTACAACTGTGGGGAACCAGGGCATCATTTGGATAAATGTGTCAAGCCCAAGAGTTGTTTTATCTGCAAAATGGTTACCCATAAAGTTGAGAATTGCTCTGTCAGAAGGAAAATCCACAGTTCTGCTAGATATGTTGGAAGTGTTGCTCCAGGATTATGTCCACCATTGACAGAATTTTCTGTGACACAGAATTAGATAGTTTTTTCCCCTTTCTAGTTGTAGAGCTCTGCCCAGATGTGGTAGTGACCACACTCCTTTGCTCTGGGACTGTGGTCTTAACCAAACTCCAAAGAGCAATAGTTTTAAATTTGAAAAGTGGTGGTTTCTTAGAGAAGATTTTACTGAGCTAGTCAGGAAAATCTGGAATGAGCCTACTGGGAGCAGCTGCCCCCTAGAAAATTGGCAGATCAAAATTAGGAGATTTAGAAGAACTACCAAAGGGTGGAACTCCAATGAGGAAGCTAATCTTAGAAGATACAAAAGGCTTCTCCTCCTTGAGTTTGATTCTCTAGATATTAAGGCAGAAACCACTGACCTCTCTGAGGCTGAGACTAATAGATTAAACTTTGTCCATGGAGAGCTCAAGAAAATTTGGCTTCAAGAAGAAATCAAAGACAAACAAAGGTCTAGAGATAGGAACATTAAGGAGGGTGATAGAAATACTGCTTACTTCCATGCAGTAGCTAACCAGAGGAGGAGGAAAACCCTCATTCACTCCCTTGATGGCCCTAATGGCCCTGTTATTGAGGTAAATGAGATGCTGAAAGTGGCTAGTGACTTCTACAAAGACCTGTTTAAGAAAGAAAACCCTTCTGGGTTCTCTCTACAAAACAATTTTTTCTCTGCTTCTGAAAAAGTCTCTCCTGCTGAAAATGAGCTGCTGGAAGCCCCTTTTTCAGAGACAGAGGTGAAGGAAGCCATTTTTAGCTCTTATCCTGATGGGGCTCCTGGTCCTGATGGGATTCCCTTCTTGTTTTACCAGCATTTTTGGGACTTGGTGAAAATGATCTCTTAGATCTTTTCCAAGCCTTTAATAGAGGAGAGTTGGATCCAGCAACTTACTCATGGGGGGTCTGTTGGGGTCAAGTTAAATAACTGTGAAAGTGATTTTTCTTTCCTTGCTGGTAAAGGCCTTAGGCAAGGTGACCCCATCTCCCCGCTTTTGTTTAATTTAGTAGTGGACGTTCTTACTAAAATGCTGAGCAAAGCTGCTGTTCATAGTCTGATTGCAGGGCTCTTTCCTGAGGTCTGCCCTGGTGGCATCATCTGCCTTCAATATGCAGATGATACCATCCTTTTCTTAGACAATGACTCCACACATGCTAGCAATCTGAAAACTATTCTAACCTGGTTTGAACAAGTCTCAGGCATGAGAATCAACTAATCTAAAAGTGAACTCATCCCTATCAACATGGATGATCAGGAGTTAGCTAACTTCCTCTCTATTCTAGTCTATAATAAAGGTAACTTCCCCATTAAGTACCTAGGTATCCCTCTCCACTATGATAAACTGAGGAGAGAGGATATCCAACCCCTTCTGGATAAAATCATTAAAAGGATTGCTGGGTGGAGGGGCAAACTTCTCTCTTACAGAGGTAGATTGATCCTCATACAAGCTTGTTTGGCTAGCATTCCAGTGTATCTCCTCTCCTTCTTCAAGTTCCCTAAATGGGCAGTGACCTCATCAATTCTCAGATGTCTCATTGCTTGTGGAATGATTTTGAGGGAAATAGGAAGCTACACCTTGCTAATTGGGCCCTAGTCTCTATGAAAAAAGATTTTGGAGGCCTAGGCATACCTAACCTCCAAGAAATTAACATCTGTCTTCTAGGGTCTTGGATTAAAAGATTCTATGAGGAAGACCTGAAACCCTGGAAGCTTCTTATTGCCCATAAATACTTAGGAAATAAACCTAATATTTTTGTCCCTTCCTCCAATCCTAAGACCTCTAGATTCTGGAAAGGATTAAAATCTATTATGCATGCTGTGAAATTTGGCTACAGATGGAACATAGGGGATGGGAGCAGAACCAGGTTCTGGGAAGATACTTGGTTTGGCACATCCCCCCTAGCAGTCCAATTTTGGCCTATTTACTTTGTCCGCAATGAGCTTAACAAAAGTGTCAATGAAGTTTGGGATGGTCAATGCCTAAAACTCTCTTTTAGAAGGAAGTTTAGTGATAGTCTCATGGAACAATGGTTCCAGTTGGAGGAAATTGCCAAAAGCATTACCTTTACTGCCGAGCCGAATGCCCTGATTTGGCAGCTAGACAATAAGGGGAAGTATTCCTCCAGCTCCCTCTATCATGTTAACAACTTTAGAGGGGTTCAACCCGTGTGTATCCCTGCTGTCTGGAAATTGAGAGTTCCCCCTAAAATTCATGTATTTCTCTGGCTTCTCTCCAAAACCAAATTGATGACTAGGGATAACCTTAGGAAGAGACACATCATCAAACCCCTTGATTGTGTTTACTGCTTGGAACAAGAGTCTTGTTCTCACCTATTTTTTGAATGTATAGTTGCTAAACATCTCCGGGCCCACATTGAGGAATATTTCTATAGTCAGATTGGCTCATCCTTCGAATCTGTCGCCAGATTCTGGATTGCTACCAAAAAGTGTTCAGTTTTAAACAATGTTAGCTTAGCTGTCCTTTGGTGCCTCTGGAAATATAGAAATGCTATGATTTTCAGTAACACCTCCTGGATTTCCATTCCGTAGGTCTTGAGGTTGATCAAGAACATGGTGAGGAACTAGGCGATTCTCTCCTCCGGATCGGACAAGGACAAGTTGATGAGCTTCATGGAAAACCCAACAAGATCCGTCCAGAAACCGTTGGCGATCACTTGTGGCTGAACAAGGCTCGACCTGCTCTGGGCTGGACCCGTGGGCTCGTCTCAAGATCTCCGATGAAGATGATGGGCACCTGGCACCAAAAAAGAGGGACATCCACCATGCTACGCCTTCCAGCCCGGTGTCTCCGCTTGCTTACTGGTCGCCGCAGGCTGACACGGCCCCTCGGCTTAAGACCATGAAGGCTTCGCTGAAGACCATGAGTGCACTATCCGCTCTGCCTTTGGCACCACTCGGGTGATTTGTGTTATTCAGAGAACTTGTTCATCCACCCCCCTAGTTTGTAGCTTTTCTACCTTTGCTTTCGAACTGCTCTTTGAGCTGCTGTATCAGAATATGTTGTGGTTTGGTTCTCAGCAATGGAACCAGGGAGATGCTCCCTGTTTTTCTAAAAAAAAAAAATTTATATGTTATTATATAAAGCTTGGTAAGACTGTAAATTTAAGGACGAATGTAATAATATCACTTATTATTTAAATATATTTATAACAAAATGCTCAGCCCCTTTTTATTTTTTGATAACATTGCTGGCCCAACCCAACATTATAATTAGAATCAGCCCAGCAAAATCGTGTATTTCGAGAAAGTGCAAATGGGCTGTAATTTTTTAGGAAATAAAATAAACATGCCACATGGATTCTACATTATTTGTTCACCCAGCCCAGCTAATGGCTGTAATTCAAAAAAAGATCAAATTGACTGTAAATTCTACCGCGCAAAAAAAAGACTGTAAATTCTGAAAAAATGGGTTGAATACGTGCCACATTTTTGGAGGCTGAAATGTGGGCCAATAGGTCGAAGTCAATGCAAGTCGTTGTCAATTTAGTCAACAAATGATTCTGACATGTTAGCCATTGGATTTACATCCAACGACCGGCATCCATCTTCAATCTCTCGTCTTCTTCCTCCAGTGCCGCCGGGACCACCTCCCGCCTCCTGCTGCTAGCAGCTCTGCTTAGCATGCTTGGCTATGAAGCGCTACTCCACCGTTGGCCAGGCCATCCCTCCACCCCTCCACACCTCCTGTTCTTCTCCACCGACTGTCGAACCACACCGCACTAGAACCAGTTAACCCTCGTACACCTCTCTGTCTGCGACTCTACTCCCGCGTCTTCCCATCTCCGGCTCGTTGCTGTCCGGGGCCTCGCCGTCGTCCACCACCTTGGATGCGCTCGGCGCAGCATGGTCAACGTGGTCAACGAACGACACCATCGGAAGTAGACTGTGCGTGGAGAGGCTGACAGCTGGGTCCACGGCCACACATAAGGAAATACCTCCTTATTACGTGCAAAATAATGATTCCTCCACCTGACATTTGGGACCCACCGGAAGGGCCTCTGTATTTCGCGAAATAAAGTGCCCCCCGCTGACATGTCGGACCCACTAGCTATCTTCGCATGCAAGGAAGTGCCTCCTTATTACGCACAAAAAAATGAATATTCCCCCTACCAGCTGGAACCCAGCGTAGTGGGAGGCTGACTTGTGGGCCTACCAAGTTGACGGGGACGGAGGGCTTTGTCAACTTAGTCAATATGAATGATTCTACCTCCTGTTACCGTACGATATTCATCCAATGGCCGTAGTGCTTCTTCAACCTCTGGTCTTCTTGCTCCAGCCGCCCAAACCAGCGTCGGTCGTGCCGCGTGCTCCTGCCTCCCATGGCCGGCTGTGATGCCGCGGAGGCCTCACCGCCCCCTACTACTCCCACTGCTGGCCAGGCCATCCCTCTACTCACCCACACCCCTTGTTATTCTGCGGCGACAGCAGCCTCACACCGCAGCCGAACCAGTGAACCCTCGTACTCCTCTTCGCGTGGGCATCCACTGTTGCGTCTTCCGCGGCTCTGAGTCGTCCCCTTCCTAGTCCTCGCCGTCGTCCACCGCCCTGGTGCTCTCGGCGCAGCATGGTCAACGTGGTCAACGACCGACTTCCATCGGAAGAGTACTATACGTGGAGAGGCTGACAGCTGGGTCCATGGTAGCCGCAAGGAAGTGCCTCCTTATTACGCGGAAAATAATTATTCCTCCACCTGACAGCGGGGACCCACCGGACGGGCCACCAGTATTTTGCAAAAAAAATCATTTCCCCCTGACTGCTGGGACCCACCGGACGAGCCACCGTATTTCATGAAAAACGTTCCCCCCACTGTCAACTCGGACCCATCGGAAGTGCCTACTTATTACGCACAAAAAAATTAATACTCCCCCGGCTAGCTGGGACCCACCTTGCTGGGAGACTGACTTGTGGGCCTACTAAGTTGACGGGGACGAAGGGCTTTGTCAACTTAGTCAATATGAACGATTCTAGCTCCAGTGACTGTGCGATGTCCATCCAACGGTCATAGTGCTTCTTCAACCTCTGGTCTTCTTGCTCCAGCCGCCCAAAGCAGCGCCGGTCGTGTCGCATGCTCCTGCCTCCCGTGGCCGGTTGTGCTGCCGCAGAGGCCTCAGCGCCCCCTACTATTCCCACCGCTGGCCAGGCCCTGCGGCGACGGCAGCCTCACACCGCAGCCGAACCAGTGAACCCTCGTAGTCCTCTCCGCGCGGGCTTCCACTGCCGCGTCGTCCCCTTCCTAGGCCTCGTCGTCGTCCACCGCCATGGTGCTCTCCGTGCGGCGTGGTCAACGTGGTCAAGGAACGACTTCCATCGAAAGAGTACTGTACATGGAGAGGCTGACAGCTGGGTCCACGGCCACAGCCCAGTTTTTTTGTGATTTGCCAAGTAAGTCGCTTTGTCAGGCCTGTTGGGCTGCAAATCTTTCAAGACGAGGAGAGCTTTCATTCGGCTGGCCGAGGCCCATCAGTAATGAGCAATGGGTTGTACATTTTTAAAACACATCAAACCGGCAATTAGTTTCAAATATCTTTTTTTCATTTCAAGATTTTAAATTACATTAATTTTTATGCGTGGAGAATTTGTTGGATTTTATATTGATATACATTTATTTTTAAAATCAGTTTGAATGTGAGTCGAAATTTTGGGATTAAAAACAATTCGGACCGCACCGAGATATGCAAAATTTCGTATAATTTTTTAACCGTTGCCACAATATGGGCTGTAATGCTAACAAAAAGAATATGGGCTCCAAAAAAACCTTAAGAATTAGCAAATGGGCTGTAAATTATTAGAAATAATGGCAGATGGGTTGTATGTTGTTTCCACGGATTTGAGGCTTTCCTAAAAAAGGTTGACGCACAAGCACTAACTGTTGGATGTCCATCCAACGGCCGTCGTGCTTCTTCAATCTCTACTCTTCCTGCTCCAGCCGCTCAAACAAGCGCCGGCGGGACTGCCTGCTCCCTCCTCCTCGCGGCCGGCTGTGCTGCCGCGCAGACCTCACCGCCCGACCGTACTCCCATAGCTGGCCTAGCCATCCCTTTGCTCACCCACACCTGCTGTTATTCTCCGGTGACGGCAGACGAACCAGTAAACCCTCATACAGTCGTACTCCCCTCCGCGTGGGAAACAACTGCTGAGTCTTCCCTTCCTCCGTGTCGTCCCCTTCCAAGGCCTCGCCGTCGTCCACCGCCCTGGTGCTCTCAGCGCGGCGTGGTCAACGTGGTCAAGGAGTGACTTCCATCAGACATGGACTGTACGTGGAGAGGCTGACAGCTGGGTCCACGGCCGCAGCAAGGAAGTGCCTCCTTATTACGCGGAAAATAATGATTCCTCCACCTGACAGCTGGGACCCACCGGACGGGCCACTATATTTCGCGAAAAAACGTTTCCCCCTGACTGCTGGGACCCACCAGCTACATCTTCGCACGCAAGGAAGTGCGTCTGGGCAAAAAAATGATTCGCCCCCTGACTGCTGGGACCCACCAGCTTCATCCTCGCAGGCAAGGAAGTGCCTGACAGTTGGGACCCACCTGGTCGAAGCGTACGTAGCGTTGTCATTCTGGTCGCGAACGTGTACGTACATACTGGTCGATGTAGAGGCGCGCACGTGTCGTAGTAGAGGCGCGCACGTGTCATAGTAGAGGCGCGCACGTGTCGTAGTAGAGGCGCGCACATAGCATGTACACGTACGTACAACGGCCAGGGTGCAAGAAAGAAAATACGGCCACGTATGTGTACATACGGGCGGGCTCTCGAACGCCTACTCGCGCATATGTACGACGAGGGCTCGTGTACATGGCTCGGTCGGAATGGAGAAACAGCATCGTCGTCGTGTTCATGGGGAGGCAACGGAATGCGTCGTGTTCATCGGGAGGGCTTGGACGGAACAGGCGATGGAAACAAGGCCTGGCGTACCGCAGAACGAAGGAAACGGCCTTGTGTTCGACCAGCCACGTTCGAAACGGGATCCTGTTCATCGCGAGGGGTCTGGCGTACCGCAAAACGGAGGAAACGAACCTCCTACGGTCGAAACGGGGGTCCTGTTGATCGGGAGGGGTGTGGCGTACCGCAAAACGGACGAAACGGACTTGTGTTGGAGCGCTACGGTCGAAACGGGGGTCCTGTTCATTGGGAGGGGTGTGGCATACCACAAAACGGGACTCCACGGGATACTGTTCATCTCCACCGTCGACCCCCTCCAGCCTCCATGAGCTACTGTTCATCCACCGTCGACCTCCTCCAGCCTCCACCTGCGACTGTTCATCCACGGGCTCCTGTTCATCCAGCCTCCACCGCGCGCTACTCCACCGGCTACTGTTCAACCAGCCCTCTCCACGGGCTCCTGTTCAACCACCCCTCCACGGGCTACTGTTCATCCTGCCCTCCACCGTCTACTATTCATCCTGCCCTCCACGGGGTGGTCCTGTTCATCCAGCCCTCCATGGGGTCCTGTTCATCCAGCCCCAATCGGCTCGATCGATCGGGGTCCTGTTCATCTAGAGGCAACACCACGGGGTCCTGTTCATCCACCCCCACCGGGAACTGTTCATCCAACCCCCCCCCCCCCCCCCCCCCCGCGCAACACTCACTGTTCATCCAGAGGTAGCATCGATCGGCTTCAGTTAGCAGCAGTAGCGAAGGAATCGCTCGATCGGGTTCAGTTAACAGCCATCGATCGATCGCTCGAGTTCAGTAACGCGTAGCCTGCAGTGCAATCGCTCAGGTTCAGTTAGAGCCCAACGCCTCGCTCGGGTTCAGTTAGAGCCAACGCCTCGCACACACGCGCGTACGTGTACGAGAGAAACGCGCATCGCTCGGCCCCCGACCTCCCACCGTAATCGGGAACTCCCCGAAATTTTCCTCCCCCTCGCTTCTACCACGGTTTTTTCCATCATGGACGGCCCAAAGAATGTCATGCAGCTGCGTCTCCGGCCCGCCCAGGACGAAAAGCCCATTTTCTGTCATGTTTTTTTGTCATAGAAGTAGGAGCCCACCACATCTATGATGATACCGGGTTTTGTCACAATTATCATCACAGACGTGTCATATGTATGACAGAAAAAAATTTCGCTCGACCCAAAATGTCATGGATGTGTCCTTTTTTGTAGTGATTCGATTGAGCGCGGGAGGGAAAAAAGAAAAAGCCCTGTCCCTTTATAAAGGGGATGAATATCAGGCGTCCTCCTTGTGGCCGTTCGAGACTTACCTAAGATCTAGGAGTCATACCAATAGGCACAGTTGGGTTACCCACGTTTGTATTGATGAGAATCCCGTGATAAGGGGAACACGATCTCTGCTTTGACAAGATGTGTCAAGAAACCGCCTCGCATTATGTGCGGGGCTGGTTAAAGAAAAACGGTTCAAATAATTACTGGGCCGTGGCGTGATGTCATGCTGCTAAAACATGTCAGCAGATTAGATTTGTGGAAATATTATTCTCTCTACGATGGTATGTGGAACTTATTTTGTAGGGTCGGACACTATCCTTGTATTCAAACTCTTCTGTGGTGTATTCGGAGGGGAACCCGCCTTGCAATGCCGAAGACAACACTGCGCGCCGGACTCATCGTCATTGAAGCCTGGTTCAGGGGCTACTGAGGGAGTCCTGGATTAGGGGGTCTCCGGACAGCCGGACTATATCCTTAGGCCGGACTGTTGGACTATGAAGATACGAGATTGAAGAGTTCGTCCCGTGTCTGGATGGGACTCTACTTGGCGTGGAAGGCAAGCTAGGCAATACGGATATGCATATCTCCTCCTTTGTAACCGATCTTGTGTAACCCTAGCCTCCTCCGGTGTCTATATAAACCGGAGGGTTTTAGTCCATAGGATAACATACAATCATACCATAGGCTAGCTTCTAGGGTTTAGCCTCTCTGATCTCGTGGTAGATCAACTCTTGTACTACTCATATTATCAAGAATAATCAAGCAGGACGTAGGGTTTTACCTCCATCAAGAGGGCCCGGACCTGGGTAAAACATCGTGTCCCCTGCCTCCTGTTACCATCCGCCTTAGACGCACAGTTCGGGACCCCCTACCCGAGATCCGCCGGTTTTGACACTGACACCCACCTTCCTAGCAAATCGTTGTTTGGCTAAGTTACTGCTTTTTGCACATCCCCTCTTATAGCACTGCTAGTTACAGGTGCCTTGCAGGTTGTTCCATGTTGGAACATGGATATGTTGGGATATCACAATATCTCTTATTTAATTAATGCATCTATATACTTGGTAAAGGGTGGAAGGCTTGGCATTTTTCTTGATGTTTTGTTCCACTCTTGCCACCCTAGTTTCTGTCATACCGGTGTTATGTTCCTTGATTTTTGTGTTCCTTACACGGTTGGGGTTATGGGACCCCCTTGACAGTTTGCTTTGAATAAAACTCCTCCAGCAAGGCCCACCTTGGTTTTACCATCTGCCATAACAACTAAAAACTTGCATAGGGACTTTTCGGACCCCGTGGACTTAATCAACAAACTATGCCAGTGCTCCTCATGAGTGTTGGTCCAAACTGGGCAGACTGCAGGGCCGCCTCGGGGAAACTCAAGGTATTTGGTATATACATGTAGGCTGACCCATCCGGTGTACCCTGATAACGAGACCGCGCACCTCCTATCAGGCTAGGTCGATGCATCGGGAGGTCTTGCTGGACTTGTTTTACCATTGTCGAAATGTCTTGTAACCGGGATTCCGAGTCTGATCGGGTTGTTCCGAGAGAAGGAATATCCTTCGTTGATCATGGGAGCTTGTGATGGGCTAAGTTGGGACACCCCTGTATGGTTTAAACTTTCGATAGTCGTGCCCGTGGTTATGTGGCAGATGGGAATTTGCCGATATCCGGGTGTAGAGAACTTGACACTTGACTTAATTAAAAGACACCAACCGTGTTTGTAACCGTGATGGTCTCTTTCCGATGAGTCCGGAAGTGAACACGGTTTGGGTTATGTTTGAACATAAGTAGTTCAGGATCACTTCTTGATCACTTCTAGCTTCACGACCGTTGCGTAGTTTCTCATCTTACTATTGTACTCGTATGTTAGCCACCATATTTGCTTAGCGCTTGCTGCAGCTCCACCTCATAACCTTATCCTACCCATAAGCCTAAATAGTCTTGATCTCGTGGGTTTTGAGATTGCTGAGTCCTCGTGACTCACAGATACTACCAAAACAGTTGCAGGTGTCGATGATACCAGTGCAGGTGATCCTACCAAACTCAAGTGGGAGTTTGATGAGGACCTTGGTCGTTACTATGTTTTGTTTCCTGATGATCAGTAGTGGAGCCCAGTTGGGACGATCGGGATTTAGCATTTGGGGTTGTCTTCTATTCATTTGTATTCGTCTGTAATCAGACTATGTGTGTACTCTGAATAATGTATGAATTATTTGATCATTGTGTGACGTGGCGATTGTAAGCCAACTCTATTTATCCCTTTCTTGTTCATTACATGGGATTGTGTGAATATGACCCTTCTTGCGACAAAACCAACATGCGGTTATGCCTCTAAGTCGTGCCTTGACACGTGGGACATATAGCCGCATCTTGGGCGTTACAAGTTGGTAATCAGAGCCATCCCCGACTAAGGAGCCCCCTGCTTGATCGAATCGCCGACGTTGTTGAGTCTAGAACAAAAATGTTTTGAGTCTTAGGATGATATATATCGGAGAGTAGGATTCTTTTTACTCCTTAGTCCCCTTCATCGCTCTGGTGAGGCCTCCTGACGTAGATGTTTTGAGTTTCCTCTCCTCAATTTCACTAAAAAAAATTAGGATCACGCGGGTATCTTGGGATCGTTCCGATATTCTTGTGATGAGAACATTGTTCTTGGTGCCTCCTCACATTTAGGGGTTGTGGCAGTGTCCCAGGGAGTTGAGCTCTGAGGTATTGTCATCACAATTTTATCATTGCAGTTCTGGAATACCTGAGTTTGCCGACATCAAAAATCTCTTTTATGCAGTTAGTGGTGAGATAACCTCGACGCCACCCAGTACTGGGGAGGGACTTTGGGAGTATTTCCACAGCTCGTATAACGGATGCTTTTCGAAGGTTGAGGTACATGATTTCCGGAGTTTTCTTGGTTATGTGTTGACGGATGGATACAGTTGGAGCGTAGGGTTTGTTAGTTGTGTGATATATATTGTGCCTCCCTGTATCCCCAACACCATATTGCATAACCAGAAAGTTTCGAGAGTTTATAGGTGGGAATTCAAGTAGCTCTTAGTATTTCTTCCCACAGATATTTGGTTTGTGATTGGGTGATCCTTACCACTTATTTTTTCCAGTCGTACCTTGTTGTTTCATTCATCAACCTTTATCTAAGTGGCTTCTCACCATAATGGTCATGTAATGTTAACATTGGAATTCATTACTTCAACTCTATTCAAATGTTTATTGTGAAGACTATATGTTGCAATTTCTATCCGTTGATTCATCTTGTCAATCTGTCTATCTTGGTTCTAACGGATGTCACCCTCTTCAGGTTGGCTCCTCCAATGCGTCTGAATCTGGACCGCAATGATGGGAGTTAGGAGAATCCTCCACCTCCGCCTCCGGAGGCATGCCAAGCTGGCATGGCAGCAACCAACGCCAACACCCATATGATTTTGCAACTCTTTCAAGAACACAACCAAGGTCAAGGCAACCAAGGGAATCAAGGCCAAGGGAAATTCAACAATCAGCCTTAGTTTGCTACCCTCAACCAGTTCCTTGCAAACCGGCCAAAGTCTTTCAGCTTTTGTGTCGAGGCCACGGACGCTGATGATTGGCTCATGGACATCAACAAGCATTTTGAATGTAGCAATGTCAGGCCTGAGGACTACGTCAAGTTCGCTTCTTTTAAGCTCAAGGACCAAGCAGCCGATTGATATCAGCAATACAAAGATTCCAGAGGAGGGCGAGTAATTACCTGGGATGACTTCTTCCAGGACTTTCGAGCTCATCACATTCCAACAAGTGTTGTTGAGAGCAAGCGTGAGGAGTTCCGCAATCTCAAGCAAGGAAGCATGTCCATGTGTCAATACAACATCCAGTTTTAGAAACTTGCTCGCTTCACTAAACAAGGTGTGCCTGATGAAAAGAGCGTGATCTATCACTTCAAGGGCGGCCTCAGATAAGATCTATAGTTAGCTCTCATTCTTGTTGAGCCTGCTAAGTTCAATCAGTTCTATAACATGGCCCTTAAGCAAGAAGGTGCTCAGCTCAAGTGTGAGGCTCCAAATAAGAGAATCAGGGATGCAGTTCACTCGTCTTGTTCCTCACAAGTGGCAGCTAAGCAACAAAAGTTCTAGCTTCCTCCACCTCCTCCGTTTCGTCAGCCCTACCAGCAGAAGAACAAAGGTGGCCATGGATCTTCCCACCCACCCAACCCAGGCTATCAGAACAAGTCTCAGACCCAAGCTCCAAGGTCAAGTGCTCCTCCTCCTTATCACCGTTCGCTCTCAGAGGTTACTTGCAACAAGTGTGGTCCAAAAGGTCACTATGCAAACAAGTGCAATCAGAGGCGCCTTCAGCCTCCTCCTCCTCCTCCTCTGGTGAGGTCTTAAAGCAATGAAGTGGTCAAGCACAATCCAAAGCATGCAAAGGTGAACATGTTGAATGCGGCTCAAGCAGAGGATTCTTCAGATGTGATCATGGGTAACCTCTCAGTTAACTATTCCTGCTAAAGTTTTATTCGATATTGGTGCATCGCATTGTTACATGTCAACACCGTTCTTCACAAAGCATGATTTCATTTCGGCACGTTTGGAAAAACCATTAGCGGTTGTTTCCCCAGGAAAGCACTTGAGTTCTCGTTTGGTGGTTCCGGATGTTTCCATCAAGATGGGAAACTATAAATTTCTGGCTTCTCCAATTGTTCTTGGCGACTCTGATATTGATCTTATTCTCGGCATGGATTGGCTTTCTCGGTAGAAGGCTGCTCTTGATTATGCCGCCAGGGAGATTAAATTGACGCACCCTTCTGAGGATGTGATCATCTATGCCTCTCGTGATGAAACCATTCGGTTGTTCTCTCTTAATGAGAAGGGAGAGTTAGACGCAATTTCCCAGATTCCAGTTGTTTGTGAGTACCAAGATGTCTTTCCAGAAGAGCTTCCGGGTATGCCTCCTCACCGGCCAGTTGATTTCGTTATCGATATTGAGCCTGGTACTAAACCCGTTTGCAAGCGCCCATACAAGCTTGGACCAAAGGAGCTGAAGGAATTGAAGAAACAGCTCGATGAACAAGAGCGTCTGGGTTTGATCAGACCGAGTTCATCTCCATGGGGTTGCGGTGTTCTTTTTGTCCAGAAGAAGGATGGCACAGACCGACTTTGCGTCGATTACCGTCCATGGAACAAGAAGACAATCAAGAACAAGTATCCACTTCCCAACATCAATGAGCTATTCAAGCAACTTAAAGGTGCAAAAGTGTTATCCAAGCTTGACCTCCGTATGGGTTATCATCAGATTCGCATTCATGAACAAGATATTCCTAAGACAGCATTTAGAACAAGCTTTGGTTCTTATGAATATACTGTCATGTCTTTCAGCCTTGTCAATGCTCCTCCAACGTTCTCTCGCATGATGAACTTCATCTTCAACCTCTACACAAATAAATTCGTCGTAGTGTATCTCGATGATATCTTGGTGTTCTCCAAGAACAAGAAGGATCATGCCAAGCATTTGCGATTGGTGCTCGACAAGCTCAGAGAGTATCAATTCTATGTGAATTTTTCCAAATGTGAGTTTTGGCTTCATGAAGTTCTTTACCTTGGTCACATCATCTCCGCCAAAGGCATTGTTATTAATCTGGAGAAGGTTTCTGCAATTGTGAATTCGGAACCTCCTCAGAATGTCAAGCAGCTCTACAGTTTCCTTGGGCTTGCAAGCTATTGTCGAAGATTCGTTGAGAATTTCTCAAAGATTGAAAAGCCTCTTTCCAACCTCCTCCAGAAGCATGTCAAGTATGTCTAGACTCCTGAGTGTGATGTTGCTTTCAACAATCTCAAAGAGAAGATCATCTCAGCTCCTGTCTTAACTCCTCCTGATGAATCCAAGCCATTCGAAGTTTTCTGCGATACCTCGTTGCAAGGTCTCGGTGCCGTGTTAATGCAAGAGAAGAAAGTTGTGGCCTATACTTCTCGTCAGTTGAAGCCCAATGAAAGGAACTACCCCACTCATGATCTTGAGTTGGCGGCAGTTTTCCATGCATTAATAACATGGAGACATCTCTTGTGGGGGAGGCAAGTGGACATTTTCACCGATCACAAGAGCCTCAAATATATCTTCAATCAACCCAACATCAACCTCAGACAAACTTGTTGGTGTTGGGGAAAGCAGCAATTTCAAAAAAAATCCTACGCACACGCAAGATCCATCTAGGTGATGCATAGCAACGAGAGGGGAGAGTGATATCCACGTACCCTTGTAGACCGCAAGCGGAAGCGTTATGACAATGAGGCTGATGTAGTCGTACGTCTTCACGATCCGATCGATCCTAGCACCAAAGGTACGGCACCTTCGCGATCTGCGCACGTTTAGCTCGGTGACATCCCACAAACTCTAGATCCAGCTGAGTGTTGGGGGAGAGCTTCATCAGCATGACAGCGTGATGACGGTGATGATGAAGTTACCGATGCAGGGCTTCGCCTAAGCACTACAACGATATGACCGAGGTGGAAATCTGTGAAGGGGTCCACCGCACACGGCTAAGAGTCAACTTATGTGTCTATAGGGTGCCCCATTCACCCGTATATAAAGGAGTGGAGGAGGGGAGGGCCAGCCCTCTCTATGGCGCGCCCTATGGGGAGTCCTACTCCCACCGGGAGTAGGATTCCCCCCTTTCCCAAGTTGGAGTAGGAGAGGGAGGAAGGAGGAAAGAGGGAGAAGGAAAGGGGGGCGCCCCCCCCCACCTTCACTAGTCCAATTCGGACCCAAGGGGGAGGGGGGCGCGGCCTTCCCTGGCTTCCCCTCTCTCTTTCCACTAAGGCCCATATACTCCTCGGGGGTTCCGGTAACCCCCCGGTACTCCGGTAATGCCCGAACTCACCCGGAACCATTCCGATGTCCAAACATAGGCTTCCAATATATCAATCTTTATGTCTCAACCATTTCGAGACTCCTCGTCATGCCCGTGATCACATCCGGGACTCCGAACAACCTTCAGTACATCAAAACACATAAACTCATAATACCGATCGTCACCGAACGTTAAGCGTGCGGACCCTATGGGTTCGACAACTATGTAGACATGACCGAGACTCATCTCCGGTCAATAACCAATAGCGAAACCTGGATGCTCATATTGGTTCCTACATGTTCTACGAAGATCTTTATCGGTCAAACCGCATGACAACATACGTTGTTCCCTTTGTCATTGGTATGTTACTTGCCCAAGATTCGATCGTCGGTATCTCAATACCTAGTTTAATCTCATTACCGGCAAGTCTCTTTACTCGTTCCCTAATGCAACATATCGTAACTAACTCATTAGTCACATTGCTTGCAAATGCTTATAGTGATGTGCATTACCGAGAGGGCCCAGAGATACCTCTCCGATACATGGAGTGACAAATCCTAATCTCGATCTATGCCAACTCAACAAACACCATCGGAGACACCTGTAGAGCATATTTATAATCACCCAGTTATGTTGTAACGTTTGATAGCACACTAAGTGTTCCTCTGGTATTCGGGAGTTGCATAATCTCATAGTCATAGGAACATGTATAAGTTATGGAGAAAGCAATAGCAGTAAACTAAACGATCATCGTGCTAAGCTAATGGATGGGTCAAGTCAATCACATCACTCACTAATGATGTGATCCAGTTCATCAAATGACAACTCTTTGTCCATGGCTAGGAAACTTAACCATCTTTGATTAACGAGCTAGTCAAGTAGAGGCATACTAGTGACACTCTGTTTGTCTATGTATTGACACATGTACTAAGTTTCCGGTTAATACAATTCTAGCATGAATAATAAACATTTATCGTGATATAAGGAAATATAAATAACAACTTTATTATTGCCTCTAGGGCATATTTCCTTCAGTCTCCCACTTGCACTAGAGTCAATAATCTAGATTACATTGTAATGATTCTAACACCCATGGAGTCTTGGTGTTGATCATGTTTTGCCCATGAGAGAGGCTTAGTCAACGGGTCTGCAACATTTAGATCCATATGTATCTTGCAAATCTCTATGTCTCCCTCCTTGACTTGATCACGGATGGAATTGAAGAGTCTCTTGATGTGCTTGGTTCTCTTGTGAAATCTGGATTCCTTTGCCAAGGCAATTGCACCAGTATTGTCACAAAAGATTTTCATTGGACCCGATGCACTAGGTATGACACCTAGATCGGATATGCACTCCTTCATCCAGACTCCTTCATTTGCTGCTTCCGAAGCATCTATGTACTCCGCTTCACACGTAGATCCCACCATGATGCTCTGCTTAGAACTGCACCAACTGACAGCTCCGCCATTCAATAAAAATACGTATTTGGTTTGTGACTCAGAGTCATCCGGATCAGTGTTAAAGCTTGCATCGACGTAACCGTTTACAATGAGCTCTTTGTCACCTCCATAAACAAGAAATATATCCTTAGTCCTTCTCAGGTATTTCAGGATGTTCTTGACTGTTGTCAAGTGATCCACTCCTGGATTACTTTGGTACCTCCCTACTAAACTAATAGCAAGGCACACATCAGGTCTGGTACACAGCATTGCATACATGATAGAACCTATGGCTGAAGCATAGGGAATGACTTTCATTTTTCTCTCTATCTTCTGCAGTAGTCGGGCATTGAGTCCGACTCAACTTCACACCTTGTAACATAGGCAAGAACCCTTTCTTTGCTTGATCCATTTTGAACTTCTTCAAAACTTTATCAAGGTATGTGCTTTGTGAAAGTCCAATTAAGCATCTTGATCTATCTTTATAGATCTTGATGCCCAATATATAAGCAGCTTCACCGAGGTCTTTCATTGAAAAATTCTTATTCAAGTATCCTTTTATGCTATTCAGAAATTTAGTATCATTTCCGATCAGCAATATGCCATCCACATATAATATCAGAAATGCTACAGAGCTCCCACTCACTTTCTTGTAAATACAGGCTTCTCCAAAAGTCTGTATAAAACCATATGCTTTGATCACACTATCAAAGCGTATATTCCAACTCCGAGAGGCTTGCACCAGTCCATAAATGGATCGTTGGAGCTTGCACACTTTGTTAGCACCTTTTGGATCAAAAAAACCTTCTGGTTGCGTCATATACAACCCTTCTTTAAGATATCCATTAAGGAATGGAGTTTTGACATCCATTTGCCATATTTCATAATCATAAAATGCGGCAATTGCTAACATGATTCGGACAGACTTAAGCATCGCTACGGGTGAGAAGGTCTCATTGTAGTCAACTCCTTGAACTTGTCAAAAACCTTTCGCAACAAGTCGAGCTTTGTAGACAGTAACATTACCATCAGCATCAGTCTTCTTCTTGAAGATCCATTTATTCTCTATGGCTTGTCGATCCACGGGCAAGTCAACCAAAGTCCACACTTTGTTCTCATACATGGATCCCATCTCAGATTTCATGGCCTCAAGCCATTTTGCGGAATCTGGGCTCATCATGACTTCCTCATAGTTCGTAGGTTCGTCATGGTCAAGTAACATGACCTCCAGAACAGGACTACCGTACCACTCTGCTGTGAATCTTACTCTGGTTGACCTACGAGGTTCGGTGGTAACTTGATTAGAAGTTTCATGATCTTCATCATTAGCTTCCTCACTTACTGGTGTAGAAATCACTGGAATTGATTTCTATGATGAACTACTTTCCAATAAAGGAGTAGGTACAATTACCTCGTCAAGTTCGACTTTCCTCCCACTCACTTCTTTCGAGAGAAACTCCTTCTCTAGAAAGGATCCATTCTTAGCAACGAATATCTTGCCTTCGGATCTGTGATAGAAGGTGTACCCAACAGTCTCCTTTGGGTATCCTATGAAGACGCATTTCTCTGATTTGGGTTCGAGCTTATCAGGTTGAAGCTTTTTCACATAAGCATCGCAGCCCGAAACTTTAAGAAACGACAACTTGGGCTTCTTGCCAAACCACGGTTCATAAGGCGTCGTCTCAACGAATTTTGATGGTGCCTTATTTAACGTGGATGCAGCCGTCTCTAAAGCATAAACCCAAAACGATAGTGGTAAATCGGTAAGAGACATCATAGATCGCACCATATCTAATAAAGTGCGGTTACGATGTTCGGACACACCATTACGCTGTGGTGTTCTAGGTGGCGTGAGTTGCGAAACTATTCCGCATTGTTTCAAGTGAAGACCAAACTCATAACTCAAATATTCACCTCCACGATCAGATCATAGAAATTTAATTTTCCACTTCACTCTAAAATTCTTTGAACTTTTCAAATGTTTCAGACTTATGTTTCATCAAGTAGATATACCCATATCTGCTCAAATCATCTGTGAAGGTAAGAGAATAACTATACCTGCCACGAGCATCAACACTCATCGGATTGCATACATCAGTATGTATTATTTCCAACAAGTATGTTGCTCGCTCCATTGTTCCAGAGAACGGAGTCTTAGTCATCTTGCCCATGAGGCATGGTTCGCAAGCATCAAGTGATTCCAAAAGCCCATCAGCATGGAGTTTCTTCATGTGCTTTACACCAATATGACCTAAACGGCAGTGCCACAAATAAGTTGCACTATCATTATTAAACTTATATCCTTTGGCTTCAATACTATGAACATGTGTATCACTACTATCAAGATTTAGTAAAAACAGACCACTCATCAAGGGTGCATGACCATAAAAGATATTACTCATATAAATAGAACAACCATTATTCTTTGATTTAAATGAATAACCATCTCGCATCAAACAAGATCTAGATATAATGTTCATGCTCAACGCTGGCACCAAATAACAATTATTTAGGTCTAAAACTAATCACGGAGGTAGATGTAGAGGTAGCGTGCCGACGGTGATCACATCGACTTTGGAACCATTTCCCACGCGCATCGTCACCTCGTCCTTAGCCAATATCCGCTTAATCCGTAGCCCCTATTTCGAGTTGCAAACAATAGCAATAGAACCAGTATCAAATACCCAAGCGCTACTGCAAGCATTAGTAAGGTACACATCAATAACATGTATATCAAATATACCTTTCACTTTGTCATCCTTCTTCTCCGCCAAATACTTGGGGTAGTTCCGCTTCCAGTGACCAGTTCCTTTGCAGCAGAACCACTCAGTCTCACGCTTAGGTCCAGACTTGGGCTTCTTCACTTGAGCAACAACTTGTTTGCCATTTTTTTTGAAGTTCCCCTTCTTTCCTTTACCCTTTTTCTTGAAACTCGTGGTCTTGTTGACCATCAACACTTGATGCTCCTTCTTGATTTCTACCTCCGCAGCCTTTAGCATTGCGAAGAGCTCGAGAATTGTCTTATCCATCCCTTTCATATTATAGTTCATCACGAAGCTCTTGTAGCTTGGTGGCGGTGATTGAAGAACTTTGTCAATGACACTATCATCAGGAAGATTAACTCCCAGCTGAGTCAAGTGGTTGTGGTACCCAGACATTCTGAGTATATGTTCACTGGCAGAACTATTCTCCTCCATTTTGCAGCTGTAGAACTTATTGGAGACTTCATATCTCTCAATCCAGGCATTCGCTTGAAATATTAACTTCAACTCCTGGAACATCTCATATGCTCCATGTTGGGGATATTACTACTGGACTTAAACCAGCCAGGAGTAGACGGATTAACTTTATGAAGATTAGAAGCCCATGAAGACATGAAGGTGATGACGCTTTACGAAGGCCCAAGGCCCAGAAGTGAGTTAAGGCATGTAGATGTAAACTGACTTAATCATGTAACTTGCTTTGTAAGATAGGAAGTGTGGAGACCAAACCGGACACGTTTATGATCCGGGTTCGGGACTCTGTAAACCGACGGGCGCCACCCATGTATATAAGGGGACGACCCGGCAGCGGTTCAGGGGATAGACAACAACTCGAGAGCCAGACAAAGCAGATTCGCTCCCTGGCCTTCGAAACCCAAGCAATACCAATCACAACTAGACGTAGGCTTTTACCTTCATCGAAGGGGCCAAACTAGTATAAACTCTCCGTGTCCCCTTGTCCGGTTTAACCCCTTTAAGTTAACCCGTTGCGATGGCTCCACGACTAAGTCCTTTCACAAGGACATCTGCCGTGACAAACCCACGACAGTTGGCGCCCACCGTGGGGCTATCGTACGATGGTTTCGAGTTCTTGAAGGGCAGCTTTGATGGACTCATGGGATACGCTGTGGGTCGGATGACGAAGAGTCGTCGCAGCAAGCTCTACATCAACAACGCAGGATGGGGTCCCGAGGCCGATTCAATCGAATATGGGTATCGGGTCCCCTTTGGTGGGATTCACGTCTTCATCGGCAATTGGCGAACCGGCCCCTGAGCCGGACATCTGCACCGACATCATCGAAACGGCTCAGCGTGCAAGTTCTTTGCCGGTTCAGCCCGTGACGAAGCATGTTTTCATAGGTGTCATCCATGGAGCAGAATACGAGGACGGACCGGCGTCCGATGGAGAAACCGTTGTCTGTTCCGACGACTAGTCTTCTGGAGAGACCGAATCGCTCTATCAGTTGCAAGATGGCCGGATTGGTGGAGAATCCGAGGGCAACAGTATTCCGGACCCCCCTGATCTGCCAAACCGGGCCGCTATCTTCATGGACGGTACACAGTCGGCGCCTCACTCATCAACTGCTGCAGAAATGCTCTCTGGTTCAACAACAGCCACGCCGGCAGGGGCAGGAAGCTCTGCGCCGCCTCTGGCTCAAGTCCTGTCTGACCTGTTCGACGCTTTGGCAACATTGATGGCTGCAGAGGTGGATGCAGCAGCCCGGGATCAGCACAATGCAGAGATTGCGAAGGTGAAGGATCAAATAGCTCAGACTAAAGCGGACCTAGCGGCAGAGAACGCAAGGATGGCTACAGAATGGGCCGAGCTGGAAGCTCAGGCCTACCGGATTAGGCTGGATCAGAATGCTTCCGAAGAATTCATGAGAAGAAGGTACCGATCGCATCTCCCGTCGGGTTATGAGCCACGAAATCTCTTTAACACACCAGGAGCAGGAGCTAGTCACCAGCCAATACTGAACCGGGCGGAGGCACCAGGAACAGGAGCGCCAGTTCAGCCGCACACGATGGACCCGCCTCGTCAGAACAACGTTGTGCCACAATATGTACCAACACCTCCCGGGCATTATTCCAACCCGTTGGACAATATCGTGGCCGCCGCTTCACGCCTGGCAGCCCTCCCAACCGACGGCGAATCACCAGTTGCGGTTGAGGCACGTCGGGCCAGAGATCTCCTTCAGACGGCACTAAATCAGCAGCAGGCATATTCACATAGTCGCGAAAGGATTCATTCCACTCCTCGTCCGAGCAGGAGCTATAGCAGACATGTTGAGGAAGAACCGGCCGTGTCAAGCAGTGCATGCCGTCGTAATTCGCCGCGAGGACACAACCCGGCAGGGGGAGGTACTAATGCATAGGATGTTGTGGATCACGGCCGCGTGCGTCGAGAGGCCGAGTTAGCAGCTCGACACGGAGCGCGTCAACATACTCCGGTTCACCCTACCGCTTCAGTGGAACCAGGTGTGGTATTTAGTTCCTTAGGGGTGCCGTGTCTCACCCCCGCTTTGCATAATGTGAGATTGCCCAAGGACTTCAAGGGACCTCGTAAGGTACCAAATTACACCGCCGATTTACAACCAGAGGCATGGGTTGAAAGCTATGAGATGGCAATGGAGATGTTGGATGTGGATGAGGCAGTGTGTGCTAAATACTTCACCATGATGTTAGAAGGAACAGCTCGTACTTGGTTGAAGAGCTTGCCAACTAACTCCGTCGGATCATGGGCCGAATTAAAGCACCATTTTATCCAGAACTTCAAAGATACTTGTAAGCAGCCCATGTCAATCGTGGATCTGGCCGCTTGTGTCCAAGAGGAGGGGGAGTCCACAACCCATTGGGTCAAGCGGGTCTCAGCGATTTTACATTCATCGGATCGTATCAATGCAGATACCGCGGTACTAACATTCGAGGGCAATTGCCGTTTTCTGCCGCTTAAACAGAAGTTAGGAAGGCTCAAACGTCACTTCAATGATATGTCAACGCTCATGGCCTCTTTGGTTAAGTGCGCCGATTCAGATAATACCAAGGACCCGGACTCAGAGGAGGACAAACCGGGGAAAGGGAAGAAGAACGGCAACGCCAAGGGTCAGCAGCCTAATCCGGCAGGCCACGGGAATAGTGGTAAGCGCAAGGCCGACAGCAGCTTGGACTTTGTTGCTAACACCAATGCTCAGGAGAACGACCAGTGCAGCAAGGGCAAGCAGCCCCAGAGGGGTGGAGGTTCAGGCCCCAATTTGGAGCGCCTGTTAAATCAGCCCTGTCCAACGCATGGATCAAAGGAGAAGCCAGCATCGCATCTTTGGAAGGACTGTTACATCATGCGGGATTTTAAGAACTCCAATATGTTCCAGTATGATAATGGCCCGCCCGTCGGTTCAGGAGGTGGTTTCCATGTGCCGGGTTACAGAGGTGGCAGTTCCAGTTCAGGATTTCAAGGCAATCAAACCGGGCACATCAATCAAGGGCACCAAGGCAACCAGGGAGGCTACAGCCATCAGGGGAACCAGCAGCAGCAGCAGTCAGGTTATCAGAGCCATCCTAAGCAGTTAAATAGTGGGCAATATCATGTCTTCACTACTAGCTTGTGTAAACATGATGAGAAGCTTCACAAGAGGGCAGTAAACTCGGTTGAACCGGCAGTGCCTCAGTATCTACGCTGGTCTGAGCAACCCATTTTGTGGAGCAGAGAGGATCACCCACCCCGGGTTGACAATCCGGGTCACTTGGCCCTAGTGGTGGCCCCTCAAGTTGGGGGATATAAGTTCACTAAAGTGCTCATGGATGGAGGAAGTAGTATCAACATTCTGTATTATGATACATTCCGCCGAATGGGGTTGACAGATAAGAATCTTAAACTGTCAAATACAGTTTTTCATGGTGTGGTGCCTGGTAAGTCCGCATACCCAGTGGGCAAGAGAGCCTTAGAGGTGGCCTTTGGGGATGATTATGATTCAAGGTCGGAAACATTGACTTTTGAAGTGGTGAAAATCAAAAGTCTGTATCATGCCCTGTTTGGGCGGCCGGCTTATGCTAAGTTCATGGCGAGGCCGTGTTATGTTTATCTACAGCTTAAAATGCCAGGTCATAAGGGGACTATCACAGTACATGGAAGTAGAAAGATCTCTTTGGAGTGTGAAGAAGGTGATGCGGCTTATGCTGAGTCGGTTTGTGCCACGGAGGAGTTGAAATTCTACAAGGAGCAAGTTGATCCGGCAGATATGACCTCTTTGAAAAAGCCGACTATAGAACATGATCCGGCGTTGAAATTCAAATCGGCTACAGACACTAAGATGATTGATTTTGTTCCTGGTGACTCATCCAAGCAATTTAGCATCAGCGCTAACCTGGATCCCAAATAGGAAAGCGCGCTCATTGAGTTCATTCGTGAGAACCGGGACATCTTTGCATGGAAACCTTCTGACATGCCAGGTGTACCGAGGGAACTCGCTGCGCATACACTTAACATTGATCCTAAGTTTAAACCGGTCCGGCAGTTTCTCCGCCGCTTCAATGAAGAAAGGCGTAAGGCTATCGGTGAAGAGGTAGCCCGTTTGTTGGCCGCAGGGTTTATCGTGGAGGTCTTTCATCCAGAGTGGTTGGCTAATCCGGTGCTGGTTCTTAAGAAAAATGGCACCTGGCGTATGTGTGTGGATTACATGGATTTAAACAAGGCTTGCCCTGCAGACCCCTTTGCCCTCCCTCGTATTGATCAGATAATTGATGCTACGGCAGGTTGTGACTGTTTGTGTTTTCTGGATGCTTATTCTGGTTATCATCAGATCAAAATGGCGGTTAAGGACCAGGAGAAAACAGCTTTCATAACTCCCTTTGGAGCCTTATGCTATGTCTCCATGCCCTTTGGACTCAAGAGTGCCCAGGCAACTTATCAGCTATGTGTTCAGAATTGCCTTCATAAGCAGATTGGGCGCACTGTTCATGCATATGTGGACGATATTGTGATAAAGTCCAGAAAGGAGGAAACATTGACAGATGATTTGAGAGAAACCTTTGACAACCTCCGGGTTTACAAGATGATGCTCAATCCGGAGAAGTGTGTCTTTGGTGTCCCGGCAGGCAAGCTCTTGGGTTTTCTGCTATCAAACAGAGGCATTGAGGCTAATCCGGAAAAAAATTCAGCGATCACATCTTTGGCTAAACCGGCGTGTATCAATGACGTTCAACGTCTGGCCGGCCGGATTACAGCTTTGAGCCATTTTATCAGTCGTCTTGGGGAGAAGGCCATCCCTTTATATCAGATGCTCAAGAAAACAGATAATTTTGTCTGGAGTGAGGCAGTTGATAAAGTGTTCGAGGATCTGAAGCGGCGGTTAGCTAAACCGCCCGTGCTTGCAGCACCGGTCGATAAGGAGCCGTTATTACTATATGTGTCTGCTAATGCCCGAGCTGTTAGCGTGGCTATTTTGGTGGAGCACAAGGAAGTTGGCAAGGAATATCCGGTTCAACGACCGGTTTATTATATCAGCGAGGTGCTCATTGAGTCAAAGCAGAGGTATCCACATTGGCAGAAGCTAGAGGATGGAGTGTTTATGGCAAGCCGAAAGCTTAAACACTATTTTTAGGGCCATCCCATCATAGTGGTCAGTTCAGCCCCTCTGGGAGATATCATTCAAAACAGAGAAGCAACTGGCCGGATTGCCATGTGGGCTATCGAGCTTGGACCTCATGGGCTCAAATATATACCCCGCACAGCGATCAAGTCCCAGGCACTCGTGGACTTCATCAATGATTGGACGGGGTTACAGGCACCAGAAGAGAAACCAGATAATACGTATTGGACTATTCATTTTGATGGATCCAGGCAGTTGGAGGGCTCGGGGGCTGGAGTCATATTAACTTCCCCATGAGGTGACAAGTTTTGTTATGTCCTCCGTTTAATGTTCCCTTGTACTAACAATGCAGCTGAATATGAGGCTTTTCTCCACGGTCTTCGGATGGCTAAGGAGATGAACTTAAGCCGGGTTAAGTGCTTCGGCGATTCAGATCTGGTGGCTCAACAGGTGTCTGGCACTTGGGATTCTAAAGACCCGCTCATGGTTGCATATCGGCGAGAGGTGGATACAGTGGCTGGTCACTTCAAAGGTTATCAGGTGGACCATATAGACCAGCGAAAGAATGAAGCGTCAGATGCTTTAAGTCATCTTGGTTTTCAGTGTAAACCAGTTCCACCAAATGTCTTTCTTGACGTATTGCATAATCCGTCAATCAAGGTACCAACAGAAGAAGAGTTGGCTATTCCTTATCCAGAGGCTCAATTAGTGGCAGCTTTGCACGCCATACCGGATTGGACAATCCCATATCTGGCTTACATGAACTGGGGCGAGTTACCAGACGATGAAACGTTGGCTCGACAGATAATCCGGCGTTCCAAGTCCATGACCATACTCAACGGGGAGTTGCATCGTTGCAGCATTTCAGGAGCAATTCAGCATTGTGTTTCTCCTCAAGAGGGTTGTGAGATTTTGCGAGAAATCCATGAAGGGGATTGTGGTCACCACGCCGGTTCAAAGTCTTTGGTTGCTAAAGCTTTTCTCCACGGTTTTTATTGGTTAACAGCACATGCTGATGCCGAGGATTTAGTCAAGAGATGCGACGATTGTCAAAAATTTGCACGCTGTGCTCACATTCCGGCTCAGGAATTGAGGATGATTCCAATAACTTGGCTGTTTGCGACTTGGGGGCTTGATATGGTTGGACCCTTCAAGCGGTCCAAGGACAAAAAGACCCATTTATTAGTGGCAGTTGATAAATTCACCAAATGGGTGGAAGCAAAGCCAGTCAGCAAGTGTGATGCGGCCACGGCGATTCAATTCATCAAAAAGGTGATATTCTGGTTTGGTTTTCCACACAGCATTATAACTAATAATGGCACTAATCTGTCAAAGGGAGAGATGGAGGAATTTTGCCAACATGAGCACATCCGGCTTGATATAGCATCCGTGGCTCACCCCCAGTCTAATGGTCAAGCAGAAAGGGAAAATCAAGAAATTTTGAGAGGTATTAAACCCCGGCTTATGGTTCCTTTGAAGCGGACACCGGGTTGTTGGGTGGAGGAATTACCTTCTGTGTTATGGAGCATCAACACCACACCTAACAGATCGACAAGTTACACACCTTTCTTCATGGTTTATGGAGCGGAGGCGGTTCGCCCTAGTGACATCTGTCACGATTCGCCCCGGGTGGCAGCTTATGTTGAAGCGGATAATGAGACAGCACGTCAAGATTCTCTGGACCTGTTAGATGAAGAACGTGACCTCGCAGTAGCACATTCGGTGATTTATCAACAGGATCTTCGATGATATCATAGCCGCCGGGTTAAGACTAGAACCTTTCGAGAGGGCAATTTGGTGCTCCGGCTCATTCAGGATCAAACTGATATGCACAAGTTATCCCCACCTTGGGAAGGACCTTCTGTGGTCAGCAAGAATCTGCACAATGGGTCATACTACCTCATTGATGTTCGAGAGCACCAAGACTCACGTAAATCGGAGGAGGAGACCAAGCGGCCGTGGAACATAGCTCTTCTTCGGCCTTACTATACTTGAGCCATAAGCTCTTCATATGTACATATTTATGACAATGTATATATGATATAATGAACCGGAGCCTCCATTCAAGTGGGGTATCTGTTCTTTTTACATCATGTGCGTGCTTACAAGAGTTTATTGACCAAGCGGAGTGTTTTGTTAATCCGGTCTCTGCAGCCACACAGATATAAAGCAAATCACTAGGGGGCTTGGTCATATCTAAACCATAGCTACACCTTTTGATCGGTTTGAAACCACTAAGGGATATCACTAGGGGGCTTGGTTGTTATCACACCATAGCTACACCTCTTGATAGGCGTTTATGCCACAAAGGAAAATATGTGGGGCCAAAGAGAGTGTTGCACAAAGCACAAACTCAAACATGGGCACCCATTGAGCACAGCTCACAAAGTTACTTGGGGGCTCTTTTTGCAAAGCAACAAAGAGTTTGGAAGGACCCTTGTAATTGGCTATCAAGCCACGGCTTGGAAGCCTGGTGTATTCACCTAAAAACCCGGGTTAACCTGCCTTCATCAAGTAAGCCACTCCTATCCAGGTAATCCTGGTATGACCCGCCGAACGTTTGACAAGTCAATCTTTTACAGACCCTAAACTTGTCAAAGTTAAAACGACGATTGGTTAATTGGAGGCCCATCTTAAAAGGCTTTGCTAAAGGGTTTAACTCAGAGGCCTGGCAGCCCATGAAAAGCCTCGATTTGGAGCCTGGCAGCTCATAAAAAGCCTTGCATAATTCTTTTTTGACTCTTATTTGTTAAGGATTTTTACTTTATAAAAGTTCATAAATGTCTTCTATTAAACCGGTGTTCTTGACCTGGCTTGCCTTTCAACTACAAGTTATCGGTACAGGATCAGTTATAAACCGGTGTTCGTTGACCCGGTCTGGTTTGAGTAAATCGCCAGTGCTATAAAGAAAACCCGGCGATTATTATATCCCGGGATGGTTTATTATCATAATCCGGCATTATAAGGTTGAGTTATTATTACTTCGGATTGGTGTTAACACCTTTACTTAACAGTTGATCAACCACCGAGGTATGTTGCACATATTACTTTTTATACAACAACTTTGATCATTCATCTAAGTATTGTATATATGTTGAGCATCATAACCCGTCCAGTGGTAACAACTAGGACACTTTGCAAGTGTTTGTATTCAGGAACGAAGCTATTCCTGAGTTAAGGATAAATCAATCCCAAAAGGTAGAGCAAGTTTTCACATCAGCAAAGTGTCACAAAACATGCTCGATGGCATGACAGATAAAGGAGTTTTCTGCTATCCTATTACATGAGGCTTTCAAACGGTTCCAGTTGAATAGTTGTTTTTACGCATTGGCACACAATAGCTAGTAAACCGGCGGCCGGTTTAAGATGCTTCGTCTGGACGGTTTGATGGTTGAGGGTCAGTTGGTGCGACCACTTCTTCTTCATCCCTCCCCAGTTGCTGGAAATCAACCGTCGACCAATCGATTCCAGTTAAAGCTTGAAATACTGCCTCTTCATGGATAAGACTGGATGGGTTAATATCAGGAGCGTAAGTATGCTTACGAATCGGAGGCACAAGTTCCTCAACTTCATGGATTTCGGCAGGCTGTCTTTTCCCTTCAGCGTCCTAAGCCGGTTGAAAATGAGACAAGTCTATGTCTTCGGCCATCTTGCTGGCTATTGTCCGCATATCTTTGGTCAGTCTCCGGAGGTCGTCATTGTCGAAGTTTGAACCGTCCTCCTTTACGCCTGGGTATCCTTTAATGATATCCTCCGCTTCAAGGTCTAGAATCCAGGCCTTGGCTCGAATAAGGGCGGTTAAAGCTCCTACTCTTGCAGCTGCCTTCTTCAATTCGACAATCCGGGCTGGTAACATGGACAACTTCTCAAGTGTTTCCTTTATCAGGGTTGGTGCCGGTTTGTTGTAAGCCGTCATGCAAATAGCCCGCTAAGACCCATAGTATAACTATTCAATCAAAGTATACGCCGCTTTGAGCTTCATCCACATGTCTGTACCAAGATGAGCAATCCGAGTGCCTGCCAAGGTTTTATGTCAACATTCTGGTCAATGATAAGGTTCATTGAATTGCACAAAACACATGAGGAGATACTTACCAAAGATAGCAGAAGTCATAGCGTTGATTTGCCGTTTCAAGCCAGCTAGTTCATCTACAATTGGTTTCAGGGCTGCCTCGGCGTCTTCAGCTCTTTTTGTTAAACCGGATTTTTTGGTTTCCCAGTGAGCATGATCTTTGTTGAAAGATTCTTTCAGTTTTTCCATTGCGGCCAGGGCTTGGGTCAGCTCCTCTTTGGCTTTTGCAGCTTCTGCCTGTTGTGACTTCACATTCTCTTGCAAGTCAGCATTTCGGGCATCTCTATTCCTCAGTTCAGCCTGCAACATTGAAGATATATCAAACAACAGCATATATATATATATATGTTCTAAGTACAAAGCGTATAACAAGTTATGCACTTCGTACATGGGGGCTAATGCCTACTTGCTTTAAATTACTACATTTTATACAAGTCTCTAGAACAATGCAAGCATTATCCTTGACACTTGGGGGCTAATATACGTCTGTTCAAAAACGGATGCATGGATTAAAACCCGGATTAACTTGCCAAGTTAAACCGGCCTTTGGGGGCTACGCTGCAGGAAGCTATCTAATTGTTAAAGGATGAGTCTTGGTTCTTATTAGAATCCTGACATTTTGAGGATCAATGACGAGAAACTTAAAGTGCTACAAAGACTCGGTTTATAATTAACATCATAAAACGACCCTTGGGGGCTACTTGGGCTAGTATTTCAACTTTGAATCAACGAACAAAGTGAGATGCAAATACCTCATATCGCTCCTTCATCAAATTCACCAAACCGGCTTCATAGTCCCGGTTTGAGTGAAGACGGTTCAAGAAACCAGAGTGAAGTTTTTCAGCGTTGAGATGAGCATAACTTGATAAATCACTACTCCATTTGCCTTTTTCCCTAGTAGCCTGCTCTTCTTTGGCACTATGTTGATCCAAGATTACGGGATGGCCAGGAGAGCTGTGGCCCATTCCAGTAATGATAACGTCGTCTCCTTGGCCTTCAGTGTTTTTGGCTGGTGATAATGGAGTCTCGGCATCTCTCATCGGACTAGCCCGGTTTGGCTCTGCCGGTTCAGTGACAGGCGCGGTAGGCTCAACGTCTGTTGGTTCATCAGTGTTTTGGCCTTGAAGGGGCGGATCATCAGAGGCGGCTTCAGGGTGAGGGCCCCCCGGTTCACAAGTCTGGTCCGGTTCACCTCTTGGTTCTTCTTCAAAAGTGGCTGGGTCTTCAGGCGGATTGTTGACCCGAGCTTTCTTGCTGGATCTGGCTTTGGCTCTACACACAAAATTAAAAAGAGGGTTAACATTTTATTCCAGATTTACAACACATTGAAATGAAAGGTTACAAACCTTACCCAGCCACAGTTTTCAGAGGGGGAGTTGAGTTGCTGTCGATTCACCATAGGATGAGGGAGGTGTCACCTGATAATTTGAATCGGACGAATTAAGAGGTATTCTGAAATAACCTGCCTTGGGGTAAGAATTGTCAGGAGTAGGAGAGACCTCAGACCGGCGCTTCCGAACCGGGGTGTCAGGTAAACCGGTTGAAGTAACCTGTTGGCCACTATGCCGGGTTGTCCGGCGAGCTTCATGTTGCTGAGTCTTCAAAATAAATGTTGGATCCAAATGAGCAAGAGGATGAGAAAAGCTTACTTTCCGGATTGCTTGACGGGTTTTTGTGTTGGCTTAGAGTCTGAACCGGAGGAAAGGGTAATTACCTCTACATCATCAGATTGGATGCCTTCTGCGTCCTCCTGAGGAAGATCATTGTTAATGAAATGCATGAAAAAGGAGCCAAGTGAGTCAAGTTCTACCTCAACTTCCGGATCATCAGCATCATCATCAAGTTCCATGTTGATCCGGTCAGCCGTTTTCCGTTTCGACGTCCGTTTGACGGCTTTGGTTTTGGGGCGAGATGGTTTGACGGCTTTATCCCCGATTGGATTTACTACTTTCTCTACGAATTTCCATTTCCAGAAGGGATCATCACCCTATACATACATACACAGAAGAAGGATTACAAGTTGAACAAATTAAATATATCAAAGATGAAAAGGAAGTATAGTGCTTACAGCAGGCGGTTTGTTCTTGGTATAGAAGGGATTCAAGCCGGTTTGACTACAGACTAGTTCTGATTCATTCAAAATTTTCTTTACACCTTCAGTGACTTCTTCATCGGTCACCTGAGTGTTGCAATGGCATTGAGGGTCTTCAACCTCACCGGTCTACTCACACATTAAACCGGGACGTCAGCTTAGCGGCAAGATGCTCCAAGATATCCAACAGCGCATGAAATCAACACCTGTTAAACCGTTGGCCATAAAAGCCCGGAGTTTGGCGAGTTGAGGGGCATATTTTGCCCTTTTTGCGGAACTTAAGCATTGCGGCATTGGATGGGTGTTGGAAAGCCGGTGATCACGAAAGCCTGGGAGGGGATTCTCATCTTCAGGAGAAGTGTCTCTGCAGTAAAACCAAGTCTGGTTCCATTCCTTAGGGTGGTTGTGCAGTTTGGCATGAGGAAATTCAACTTCTTTCCGCTTCTGAATTGAGACACCACCAAGTTCAGTGTTGGGGCCATTTACAAATTCTGTGCACCGGTTTAAGTGAAAGAAGTCCCGGAACAGCTCCGTAGTTGGTTCTTCCTGTAAGTACACTTCATAGAAGACCTGGAAGTTGCATAGATTGGATACTGAGTTGGGCCCGATGTCTTGAGGATGGAGTTGGAAATTGGCATGCACATCTCGGTAAAACTTTGACCTTGGCGGTTTGAAGCCACGGCCTATGTGGTCAACAAAGACCACCACCTCACCCTGCCTCGGGGTCGAAGGATTTTCTGTTCCTGGAACTCGCCATTTAATTTCAGTCTTCTTAGGCAAAGTACCAATGCTAACCATATCGTTCAATTGTTCCTCGGTGACCCGGGAACGAGCCCAGTTGCAAGTGGTAAATTGCTTGGCCATTGTAGAGCAAAAAAGTTGTGGAAGAAACGCCGGTTTACAAATCACTCAGGATGACATACAAGATGTAATGATATCAACATATACTAGTACATAAAATTGTGTTAACCGGAGATTGATATAATAGTGAAGGACAAGGTCATATCAAGGATATAAGCATATTGCTAAACCAGAGTTGGTAATTCTATACCAGAATTTATTAAATAAAGGCTATAAGAGGAAGTACATTTGCGGTTCAACAAGGGGACTAATGGTGTATACTGGATTGTCATTCTTGCAAAGTTAAACCGCCTATATTGGTGTGAGGAGTACAGAACTAAAAATACCTAAGTAAGGGGAAACAGATTTCACAGAGTTATATGAAAATTTCAGATCTAAAGTATGACAGAAATTGGAATATATTCAGGGTCAAGCTTCAGGTATTTAAACAGTTCAGCAGATTCAGATAAGTTGTTCTTGATATAAAGAGGGAGTTTAATGAGGAGAATATGATTATGGCTACGGTCGCGCAAGGATAACAGGTTCAACCTAGCCTGGGATGCTACAGAGAAGAACAACACTGAGTTTTTCGATGAACTCCGATGAATAGTGAAACCCTAAAAAACAAGATCTAGGGTGGAAGTAAAAAGGGTTACCAGTGTCACAGGAACGGCAGAGAGGTGATGCGGTTTTCTGGTTCAATCAGGGTGATGTAGCGGCCGATGGCGAGGCAGAGGCGAGGCTTGACGATGGCGGCGGCGCTCAGGAGCAGAGACCTCGCGAGGAAGAAGAAGGGACGAAGGGGTAGCGAAAAGAAAAGAAAACGGTCCCGTGCCCCTATTTATAAGGCAAAACGATACAACAGCAAGTGCGGGAATCGAGGAGCTCAACAAATGGATAAGTAATAATGGTGTCGCTTCGATGACTGGATATGCATTAATGAAGGTAATCTTCAGCTTTAATGAACAGATGACGTCAGGGCGGTTTGTCAAAGATCTGGAGCATGACGTCACGGTGGTTTACAAGAACAAGGTGAAAATGTAAAGAAGAAAATTTTCTAAGTATTGAAGATTGACATGAACAAGTTCAAACCAATCTGGGGCCTAATGTTGGGGATATTACTACTGGATTTAAACCGGCCAGGAGTATCCGGATTAACTTTATGAAGATTAGAAGCCCATGAAGACGTGAAGGTGATGACGCTTTACGAAGGCCCAAGGCCCAGAAGTGAGTTAAGGCCTGTAGATGTAAACCGACTTAATCATGTAACTTGCTTTGTAAGATAGGAAGTGTGGAGACCGAACCGGACACGTTTATGATCCGGCTTCGGGACTCTGTAAACCGACGAGTGCCACCCATGTATATAAGGGGACGACCCATCAGCGGTTTAGGGGACAGACAACAACTCGGGAGCCAGACAAAGCGGATTCGCTCCCTGGCCTTCGAAACCCAAGCAATACCAATCACAACTAGACATAGGCTTTTACCTTCATCGAAGGGGCCAAACTAGTATAAACTCTCCGTGTCCCCTTGTCCGGTTTAACCCCTTTAAGTTAACCCGTTGCGATGGCTCCACGACTAAGTCCTTTCACAAGGACATCTGCCGTGACAAACCCACGACACTCCATGACGTTCAAAACATCATTGAAGTCCCGGTTCTAAGCCGTAAAGCATGGCACACTGAACTATCGAGTAGTCATCAGCTTTGCTCTGCCAGACGTTCATAACATATGGTATTGCTCCTGCAGCGGGTTTGACACCTAGCGGTGCTTCCATGACGTAATTCGTCTATGCAGCAATGAGGATAATCCTCAAGTTATGGACCCAGTCCGTGTAATTGCTACCATCATCTTTCAACTTAGCTTTCTCTAGGAACGCATTAAAATTCAACGGAACAACAGCACGGGCCATCTATCTACAACAACATAGATATGCAAAAATACTATCAGGTACTAAGTTCATGATAAAGTAAAGTTCAATTAATCACATTAGTTAAGAACACCCACTTAGATAGACATCCCTCTAATCATCTAAGTGATCACGTGATCCATATCAACTAAACCATGTCTGATCATCACGTGAGATGGAGTAGTTTTCAATGGTGAACATCACTATGTTGATCATATCTACTATATGATTCACGCTCGACCTTTCGGTCTTGTGTTCCGAGGCCATATCTGCATATGCTAGGCTCATCAAGTTTAACCTGAGTATTCTGCGTGTGCAAAACTGGCTTGCACCAGTTGTATGTGAACATAGAGCTTATCACACCCGATCATCACGTGGTGTCTCGGCACGATGAACTGTAGCAATGGTGCATAATCAGGGAGAACACTTATACCTTGAAATTTAGTGAGAGATCATCTTATAATGCTACCGTCGAACTAAGCAAAATAAGATGCATAAAGGATAAACATCACATGCAATCAATATAAGTGATATGATATGGCCATCATCATCTTATGCCTTTGATCTCCATCTCCAAAGCACCATCATGATCACCATCATCATCGGCTTAACACCTTGATCTCCATCGAAGCATCATTGTCGTCTCGTCAACTATTGCTTCTACGACTATCGCTACCGCTTAGTGATAAAGTAAAGCAACTACATGGCGATTGCATTTCATACAATAAAGCGACAACCATATGGCTCTTGCTAGTTGTCGATAACTCTGTTACAAAACATGATCATCTCATACAATAAAATTTAGCATCATGTCTTGACCATATCACATCATAGCATGCCCTGCAAAAACAAGTTAGACGTCCTCTACTTTGTTGTTGCAAGTTTTACGTGGCTGCTACGGGCTAAGCAAGAACCGTTCTTACCTACGCATCAAAAACCACAACGCGGTATAGTGATTGCTTTGTGATCTTCAGAAAGAACCCTATTCATTGAATCTGATTCAACTAAAGTTGGAGAAACTAACACCCACTAGCCACCTGTGTGCGAACCACGTCGGTAGAACCAGTCTCGCGTAAGCGTACACATAATGTCGGTCTGAGTCGCTTCATCCAACAATACCACTGAATCAAGAATCACTAGTGACGGCAAGCAATATGTATATACCCATGCCCACAACTCCTTTGTGTTCTACTCATGCATATAACATCTATGCATAGACCTGGCTCGGATGCCACTGTTGGGGAATGCAGTAATTTCAAAAAAATTCTTACGCACATGCAAGATCCATCTAGGTGATGCATAGCAACGAGAGGGGAGAGTGATCTCCACGTACCCTCATAGACCGTAAGCAGAAGCGTTATGACAATGCGGTTGATGTGGTCGTATGTCTTCACGATCCGACCGATCGTAGAACCGAAGGTACGGCACCACCGCGATCTGCACATGTTCAGCTCGGTGACGTCCCACGAACTCTAGATCCAGCTGAGTGTCGGGGGAGAGCTTCGTCAGCACGACGGCATGATGACAGTGATGATGAAGTTACCGACGCAGGGCTTCGCCTAAGCACTACAACATAACCGAGGTGGAAATCTGTGGAGGGGGGCACCGCACATGGCTAAGAGATCAACTTGTGTGTCTATGGGGTGCCCCCTTCCCCCGTATATAAAGGAGTGGAGGAGGGGAGGGCCGGCCCTCTCTATGGCGCGCCCTAGGGGGAGTCCTACTCCCACTAGGAGTAGGATCCCCCCTTTCCCTAGTTAGAGTAGGAGAGGAAGGAAGGAGGAAAGAGGGAGAAGGAAAGGGGGACGCCGCCCCGCCCCCCTTCCCTAGTCCAATTTGGACCCAAGGGGGAGGGGGCGCGGCCTGCCCTGGCTTCCCCTCTCTCTTTCCACTAAGGCCCAATAAGGCCCATATATCCCCGAGGAGTTTCGATAACCCCCCCCCCCCCCCCGGTACTCCGGTAAATGCCCGAACTCACCCGGAACCATTCTGATGTCCAAACATAGGCTTCAAATATATCAATCTTTATGTCTCGACCATTTCGAGACTCCTCATCATGCACGTGATCACATCCGGGACTCCAAAAAACCTTCGATACATCAAAACACATAAACTCATAATACTGATCGTCACCGAATGTTAAGCATGCGGACCCTACAGGTTCGAGAACTATGTAGACATGACCGAGATTCATCTCCAGTCAATAACCAATAGCGGAACCTGGATTCTCATATTGGTTCCTACATATTCTAAGAAGATCTTTATCGGTCAAACCGCATAACAACATACGTTGTTCCCTTTGTCATTGGTATGTTACTTTCCCGAGATTCGATCGTCGGTATCTCAATACCTAGTTCAATCTCGTTACCGGCAAGTCTCTTTACTCGTTCCGTAATGCAACATCTCGTAACTAAATCATTAGTCACATTGCTTGCAAGGGTTATAGTGATGTGCATTACCAAGAGGGCCCAGAGATACCTCTCTGATACACGGAATGACTAATCCTAGTCTCGATCTATCCCAACTCAACAAACACCATCGGAGACACCTGTACATCATCTTTATAGTCACCCAGTTACGTTGTAACGTTTGATAGCACACTAAGTGTTCCTCCGGTATTCGGGAGTTGCATAATCTCATAGTTATAGGAACATGTATAAGTTATGGAGAAAGAAATAGAAGTAAATTAAACGATCATCGTGCTAAGCTAACGGATGGGTCAAGTCAATCACATCATTCTCTAATGATGTGATGCAGTTCATCAAATGATAACTCTTTGTCCATGGCTAGGAAACTTAACCATCTTTGATTAACGAGCTAGTCAAATAGAGGCATACTAGTGACACTCTGTTTGTCTATGTATTCACACATGTACTAAGTTTCTGGTTAATACAATTCTAGCATGAATAATAAACATTTATCATGATATAAGGAAATATAAATAACAACTTTATTATTGCCTCTAGGGCATATTTCCTTCAGTTGGGTCGAGATGATTCAAGAGTACAATCCAAGTATTGAATATACTCCAGGCTAGGCCAATGTAATTGCAGATGCGTTGAGCAGCAAGGCTTATTGCAACAGCTTAATTCTCAAGCCATTCCAACCGGATCTTTGTGAAGCTTTCCGCAAGCTCAACCTCCAAGTTGTTCCTCAAGGTTTTCTTGCCAACCTTCAAGTCACTCCAACTTTGGAAGATCAAATTCGTGAGGCACAACTCCTTGATACCATGGTTTAGAAGGTGAAACACGGTATTGCCAAGGGCTTACCCAAATACAAGTGCTATCGCATTGATGGCAAGGACACCTTATTCTTCGAGGACCGGATTGTGGTTCCTAAAGGTGATCTAAGGAAGGTCATAATGAACAAGTGCACAATTCTCTTCTATCCATTCATCTAGGCAGTTCGAAGATGTACCATGACCTCAAGCAGTCGTATTGGTGGACTCGAATGAAGCGAGAAATTGCTCAATTCATGAATGAATGTGATGTCTATCGAAGGGTGAAAGCAGAACATCAACGACCAGTGGGTATCCTTCAACCTCTTGCTATTCCAGAATGGAAGTTTGATCATATCGAAATGGACTTTGTCACTGGTTTTCCCAAGTCCAAGTGTGGGAATGATGCTATCTTTGTTGTCATTGACAAGCTTACAAAAGTGGCTCATTTCCTTACAATCAAAGAATCTATCACGATAGCTCAGTTGGCACAGCTATACACCTCTAGAATTGTTTCGTTGCATGGAATTCCGCAATTGATTTCTTCAGACCGCGGAAGCATTTTCACTTCTAAGTTCTGGGACTCCTTCCAGAAGGCCATGGGCACCAACATTCACTTCAGCAAGGCTTTCCATCCTCAAACAAGTGGCCAAGTCGAGCGAGTCAATCAAATCCTCGAAGACATGCTTAGAGATTGTGTCATCTCTTTCGGTATGAAGTGGGAAGATTGTCTCCCTTATGCCAATTTCGGGCAAGGCCCCATTCGAAATTCTTTATGGTAGAAAGTGTCGTACTCCTCTCAATTGGTCTGAGACTGGTGAACGCCAACTTCTTGGCAATGACTTGATCACAGAAGCTAAAGAAATGTGTAAAGTCATCTGCGAAAATCTGAAAGCCGCGCAATCGTGCCAGAAGAGTTACTATGATAGCAAGCACCGTGACTTGGCTTTCGAGATCGGAGACCATGTCTACCTCCGCGTCTCTCCAATGAAAGGCACTCGACGCTTCAGTATCAAAGGGAATCTTTCCCCGAGATACGTGGGTCCTTTCAAGATCATTGGCAAAAGAGGCGACCTCGCCTATCAACTTGAGCTTCCGTCCAATTTTGCAAATGTGCACGATGTGTTTCACGTGTCACAGCTTCGCAAGTGCTTCAAGACGCTCGAGCACACTATCAACTTCGAAGAGATTGACCTCCAAGAAGACTTGTCTTATCATGAGCATCCCGTTGCCATTCTTGAAGAAACCGAGCGCAAAACTCGCAACAAGTCAATCAAATTCCTGAAAGTTAAGTTGTCGCACCATTCCGACCGTGAAACCACCTGGAAGCGCGAGGATCACCTCCATTACGAATATTCGGAGTTCTTTCAGTCATAGATCTCGGGATGAGATCCTGTTGTAGTGGAGGAGAGTTGTAACACCCATATGTAACTTTTCCCAATTTGGCAATATATCCATTTTGGTCTACATCCAATTCCTTGGGTCTATCATGGTTGGATTTTTTGTTTGCCTTTGTTTTATTTGTTTATTGCATTGCCATGTAACCCGCTAGCGCACGACCCTCTCTCCCTTTCTCACCTGTGCACCCGCTCGCCCCCACCAGCACGCGTCCACGTGGCCAAGCCGGCCCCATTTGCCAACGACCCTGGCTACACCTCTCACCCACCTTCTTCCTCCTCGGTCCCCCCTTGCGAGCACGCACATGCCACGGCCGAGCGCACGCGACTTCGCCCCGTTCGCCCTAGCCCCCTACTTAACCCCTATCCTTGCCCAACCGCTTCCTAGGATTCCCCTCTTCCTTTCCCCACTACCGTCGGGCTTTTAGACCACCAGATCCGCCGGACTCGTCGTGCCCGAGCGCGTCCAGGTGCACGGCCTCGTTGCCGGTGTGCTCTCCGGCCACCTCCACCCCGGCGATCGTGTCCGCCTTCTTCCCGGACGTCATCTACATCCCCGACGTCCGCTACTTCACCGCGGGATGCCAAGATGCCGCCGACTCCTTCCTCTTCTTCCCCACGGTGCCTGTAGGTGTTCGATCGCCGCCGTGCACGCCTTCGACCGCCTCTCGTCGAACCAAGTGCATTTATGTGCTCGTGGTAAGCCCCTGAGCAGCCCCGTGCCCTTCTCTCCCTCTTTTGCATGCTCTAGCTAGCCCCGCGCCGTCCACCCGAACCCTTCATCGTCGAACCTCACTCTGGCGAGTGCTCCGACCACCGTAGGCCCTCCACGCGTTTCCTTCGTTTTCAATGAATCGCGTGGTGCCGATCAGTGCATACCGCTCCTCGCTTAGGCCGCTGAGCACCGCGTTCATATCCACCATCACCGTCTCTGTCACCTTGTCGCCGGCGTCGTACATGTCGTTTTCCGATGCCATGTTTGCCTTGCGTGTGTGCGGGATCCCCTGGCGATCCTGTTGCACCCTTCCGCCGCTCCGCTAGGCCACCGGAGCAACTCCGGCGAGGCCTCCGCCGCGTTCTGCTGCCGCCGTCGCTCTCCCCTGCTTCCCCTATTCCACCGAGTGGGACCCCACGGGCCCACTGGTCAGCCTCACGTACCACCAGGCCCACCTGCCAGCCACACACCCGCACACACAACCTCTCACATGACACGTGGGACCCAGGGCCCACCTGTCATCCGTACACCTCTGCTTTAAACCCAATCGGTCAGCATGCCCATTTTGGATCTTTCCAGATCAGGCCTTTTTCGTTATCTGGCAAGTCTAGATCGGGACATGGCCATGTTTGGTATTTTTCCTTTTCTGTTATTTCCTTTTTAGGCAGTTAGGCATTCTTAGCATTTGTGGGGTTTTTTCTACAGGGACCCCAACATATTATGTATGTTTTTGGGGTAGAAAAATCCCACCAATCGAGTGGTGGCATTAGTTTTTGTGTTACTGTTTTGGCATTTTTGTGTGATTTAATTCAATCTTGCTATGAGGTTGTTTTGCACATGGATAGCTTCATTTTCATGCCTACTTCATGCTAGATTTTGTTCCATGTCATTTGGGGCACTGTGATGAGTGCCACAAGCTTGCAAAGTTGCCATCATGAATCTGCATATTGCCATGAAACAAATTCTTGTAAGTCTGTTAACAGCCATATCATATTGCCATGTTTGCCTTGATGCTACCATCCTATTTGTGGATTTTTAGACCAAATTCAGTAAGGGAGATTATTAAGTGCATTTAGTACTATCATGCCATGATCTTGTGCAATGTAATATGTCCCTGTAGCATATAGTTTGCTATGCATAAACTTTGCTACCTGATGTTGTTTCTGTCTTGATGCATGAATTTTCTGCTAAGTCTGATAAGCTGTTAACTTTAGCATTTTTGCCATGCTCTTTTAGACTTGTTCTAGGGGTTTCTAGTAGTAGCTCAGTGTTCACGATTTGTAGAGCTTCACCTGTACTTTACTGTCATGTGCTTTGTTGCTATGTTGGATTGTTGTAGCATAGTTTCTTGTTGCGTCTTAAGTGCTATGTTGCTATCAAGTGCAATTTTGATCATTCATGTTTTGCTTGTCATTTGCAAACCGTGCATCCGTTTCTGATGATTCTTATATCGATCTCGACCAAAATCATTCACTCTTTCCAGCGGCACACTTGGTTTCCCAAGTTGATGCCTTGATCATCTTTTCCCTTCCAGAGTACCCATATGCATTGCACATCATATCTTACATTCCATGCCATGTCTTGCATCATGTTGCTTGTGAATTGCATCGTGATTGATTGTTGTTCCGTTGCTTGTGTTCTTGCTTTGGGTAGAGCCGGGAGATGAGTTCGTGAACGAGTAACCTATTGAGTACGCTAACGAGGAGCAAGTTTTCGACAACTCTGAGAACTTTGCAGGCAAGATGACCATTACCCTCGATATCGCTTCTATCTTTGTTTGCTAGTTGTTCGTTCTATCGCTATGTCGCGCTACCTACCACTTGTTTATCATGCCTCCCATATTGCCATGTCAGGCCTCTAACCCACTGATACGTCCATTTTGCATCATGCTTTTATATCGATATTTATTGCATTATGGGATGTTATTACACATTATGTCACAATACTTATGCCTATTCTCTCTTATTTTACAAGGTTTACATAAAGAGGGAGAATGCCGACAGCTGAAATTCTGGGCTGGAAAATGAGCAAATATTAGAGACCAATTATGCACAGCTCCAAAAGTCCTAAAACTTCACGGAAGTTATTTCCAGAATATATAAAAAATACTGAGCGCAAGAAGTACCAGAGTGGGGCCACCCACCAGCCGCGAGGGTGGGGGCGCGCCCTACCCCCTGGGCGCGCCCCTACCTCGTGGGCCCCTGGTGGCCCTCCGATGCCCATCTTCTGCTATATGGAGTCTTTCGTCGAGAAAAAAATCATAAGCAAGCTTTCGGGACCAGACTCCGCCGCCACGAGGCGGAACCTTGGCAGAACCAATCTAGGGCTCCGGCAGAGCTGTTCTGCCGCGGAAACTTCCCTCTGGGAGGGGGAAATCATCACCATCGTCATCACCAATGATCCTCTCTTAGGGAGGGGGTCAATCTCCATCAACATCTTCACCAGCACCATCTCATCTCAAACCCTAGTTCATCTCTTGTATCCAATCTTTGTATCCAAACCTTAGATTGGTACCTGTGGGTTGCTAGTAGTGTTGATTACTCCTTGTAGTTGATGCTAGTTGCTTTACTTTGTGGAAGATCATATGTTCAGATCCATTATGCATATTAATACCCCTCTGATTATGAATATGAATATGCTTTGTGAGTAGTTACGTTTGTTCCTGAGGACATGGGAGAAGTCTTGCTATTAGTAGTCATGTGAATTTGGTATTCGTTCGATATTTTGATGAGATGTATGTTGTCATCCCTCTAGTGGTGTCATGTGAACGTCGACTACATGACACTTCACCATTGTTTGGGCCTAGAGGGAGGCATTGGGAAGTAATAAGTAGATGATGGGTTGCTAGAGTGACAGAAGCTTAAACCCTAGTTTATGTGTTGCTTCGTAAGGGGCTGACTTGGATCCATATGTTTCATGCTATGGTTAGGTTTACCTTAATATTTCTGTTGTAGTCGCGGATGCTTGCAATGGGGGTTAATCATAAGTGGGATGCTTGTCCAAGTAAGGACAGCACCCAAGCACCGGTCCACCCACATATCAAATTATCAAAGTACCGAATGCGAATCATATGGTCATCATGAAAAGTAGCTTGACAATAATTCCCATGTGTCCTCGGGAGTGCTTTCCTTCATATAAGAGTTTGTCCAGGCTTGTCCTTTGCTACAAAAAGGATTGGGCCATCTTGCTGCACCTTATTTACTTTTATTACTTGCTACTCGTTACAAATTACCTTATCACAAAACTATCTGTTACCGATAATTTCAGTGCTTGCAGAGAATACTTTGCTGAAAACCGCTTATCATTTCCATCTGCTCCTCGTTGGGTTCGACACTCTTACTTATCGAAAAGGCCATGATAGATCCCCTACACTTTTGGGTCATCAAGACTCTTTTCTGGCGCCGTTGCCGGGGAGTGAAACGCCTTTGGTAGGTGGAATTTGGTAAGGAAAAATTTATATAGTGTGCTAAAATTTACTGTCACTTGTTACTATGAAAAGTAATCCTTTGAGGGGCTTGTTCGGGGTATCTTCACCCCGACCGGTAGAGCAAATTTTTGCTCCTCAACCTACTGGACCTACTGAAAATGAAAATGTTTACTTCGAAATTCCTTCGGGTATGATAGAGAAACTGCTAGCTAATCCTTTTGCAGGAGATGGAACATTGCATCCCGACTTACACTTAATCTATGTGGATGAAGTTTGTGGATTATTTAAGCTTGCAGGTATGCCCGATAATGTTATCAAGAAGAAGGTCTTCCCTTTATCTTTGAAGGGAGATGCATTGACATGGTATAGGCTATGTGATTGTGACGCCCCAAGACCGATGCTCGAGAAGACTTCCATAGGTTTCGGGTTTCTCCGTGTGCTTCATTTTTGCTTGCTCCTTTTATTTTTCCATTGCATCATGTCATCATGTCATAAATATTTTGCAACTCACTTAAATAAATTGCATAGATCATTGATCTATTTAAATCGAGGGAACTCACATTGTGGTTTCTCTTTAAAACATACCCTCCCAATATTTAGGGAGCTATTATAAAGTACTCCATTAATTTGGAATTATCCGCAACCCACTTGCATGTTAAATCATTGACCTTTCCTTCTTCCAATTTTCGACACTCAAACTTTGCCAATAATTCTTTTACCTTTTTTCCGGAGCTCTACCAAAATTCTCAACATTTTTGGGCACTCCTAAAACCTATCCTAGTTCAAACCTTTTGAATTAAATTCAAAGAAATTTGAATTTATTATTTCAATCTTGGTCTTTCCTAATTTCTTGGATCAACACATTTTTGTGTGAGTCCAAGAAATTTAACCTCTTGCTCAAATTCGTCCACTAACCCTCTCTTTATATTTTCTTCTATCTTTTTTTTATTTTCTCTTAATGGTAAAGAGAAGAGGGAAGGAGAGAGGAGCCCAGCCAGGCCTCTGGCCACTTGGGCCTCCTAGCAGAAGCCCGCCTAAGGTCCAGACGCCGGCCCCTCTAGGGCAGCCCCTCCCTCTCTACTGGGCCGGCCCAAGGCCAAAGCCCACCTAACCTAACCTAACCCTAGGCCCGACCACTCCCTCTCCATCTCTCCCTGCATCCCTCCTCCTAGCGCCGCCAGAAGCCCGACGCCCGACGCTCGTTCCTACTCCTCTCGCTCGTCTCCCTCTCCTCATCTGGCGCCGTCGCCCACACGTAGAAGAGCGATCCCGATCCCGCAGCGAAGCTCCTCGAGCACCCAACTCCAACGCCCCTACCTCGCTTCGCCTCTGCTTCCGTCAACGTACGGACCATGCTGCCGCGTCTGAACCATCCTGATGCCGCGATCCCGCCTCGTTGTTCGACGACCGGCGCTGCTGTCGGTGCCCCAGGGGCCATCACCATGCCCTGCTCCTGGACATCCTCGACGCTGGCCTCTCCTTCCTCCCGTGCCACCACCGAATGGCCATCTCCACCTGCGCCCTTCACCCGCAAGTCCATGGCCAGGCCACCCCGGCCAGTCTCCTGCCGCGAGCTCCGCCAGGACCATCTCGCCACCCCAGCCAGTCTCCTACCGCCGCCCTGTGCCATTCATTGCCATCTTCCCTAGTTCCGGCGAGGCCCTGCGTCCCCGGACTCGTCCCTACCTCTAGGTCGCTGGGATGCCCTGCCACAGAACACCAACACCATCGCAGCCCTACACCACCTCGCGAGGGACGGCCTCTTGGCTACCCGCGGGAACCTTTCTCTGCTCCGGCCCCGACCTCCGCCCGTGCAGTTGCTGCTGCCGCGATTCGAGCTGCTACTCCCTGCTTCTCCAACTACCGTCGCCTCTTTGCCATGACCGTCGCCGAAGACCCGGGTAGCAAAAAACGTCAAGTACCTCCGACCGAAGACCAAGTACCCTTTGGAACGCCAAGTACCACGGCGTACGATGCCCGAACGTCCACCACAACAGCGCCAAGTTCCACCACCGACGACCATTTTGGATACGTCAAGACCCGGACCGACAAGTACTGTGGCACCAAAGACCTTTGATGCGTCAAGTCCCTTTTCGAAAGTGTACCACTACCGCCGTCTTCAGAATCGCTAAGAACGACAAGTACCTTGATGCCCGATGCATAGAACAACTACGGTCGTCGACGACCCGAGTACCACTACCGTCGACCCTCGAAGACCCCGTGGACGTCAAGTTCCATGTCGCGACCCCGAACATCTATGGACGCGTACGACTACCGTTGCCCGAAGAACCGCGAGTCACAAGCGCCGTAAACAACTACCGTCGCCGAGATCGCGAGAACCTCTACTTCCGCCTCGAAACGTGAACGACTACTGTCGACCCCAAGTGACTCAGATTCGTCAAGTCCTTCTACGAAAACGTGTACCACTACCGTCACGAGTACCTCTACCGTCGTCGTGTACCCCTAGTTCCACTACCGTCACGAGAACAACTACTTCCTCTATGAACTCGAACCGCTCGAGAATGCTCCCTTGGAAGGTATAACCACCGAGATGACGGTCGTGAACGAATGTTGATTGATGTATGAGATGCTCGTGGTTGCACCGTGTATGAGTTGTTCTTTGCGATCTCCTCGTTGCCTTGCCGTCGACATGTGGGAACCCGATATTCGGGAGCACCCCATCATCTTGCATGTCACACTCACACCAACTTCCTTTTGCACCGGTATCCCCGTGGGCTACCTGATAACCGATATGTTGCCGTGGCATCATTTTCGGATTCGTCGCCGTGGCACCCTTTCGTTTTCTCCATGATGACAAATGCCTCATATCTTATCATGTCAATGTTTTCATAAATACTGCATAAAACTTGCACATGTCATTCGCATCATGATAATAACATTTAAATGTTTAAAATTGTTGTTGCACCAAATTGATAATTGCGTATGGGGATATACCGGATTTGCTGTTTGTTATATCCGGCCCCATTTAAATTATTTAGATAGTATAGTTTTGTTATGCTTCACCAAATTGCCATGTTAACCAACATTTAATATTGTTGAGTACTTAACCGGGAGTGGTATTAAATTATTGATGTGGTGTTCCATCAATATGCAACTCATTGCATATTGGGCTCCACTTAACTTGTAGTTTTGTTTGTGCACGTTTCCATGCCATGCATATTTAAACCGGACATGCATCATACTTGGTTGTGCATCATGCCATGTTGATGTGATGGTTGTTTACTATGTTGTTTGCTTCTTTCCGGTGTTGCTTCTTCGGATTAGTTCCGATAACGTCGCGTTGTGAGGATTCATTCGACTACGTCCGTTTCTCCTCTTCATGGACTTGTTCTTCTTCCTTGCGGTATCTCAGGCAAGATGACCATACCCTCGAAATCACTTCTATCTTTGCTTGCTAGTTGCTCGCTCTTTTGCTATGCCGCGATACCTACCACTTGCTATATCATGCCTCCCATATTGCCATGGCAAGCCTCTAACCCACCTTGTCCTAGCAAACCGTTGTTTGGCTATGTTACCGCTTTGCTCAGCCCCTCTTATAGCGTTGGTAGTTGCATGTGAAGATTGGAGTTTGTTCCTTGTTGGAACTTGATTATTGTTGGGATATCACAATATCTCTTATTTTAATTAATGCATCTATATACTTGGTAAAGGGTGCAAGGCTCGGCCGTATGCCTGGTGTTTTGTTCCACTCTTGCCGCCCTAGTTTCCGTCATACCGGTGTTATGTTCCTTGATTTTGCGTTCCTTACACGGTTGGGTTATAATGGGAACCCCTTGACAGTTCGCCTTGAATAAAACTCCTCCAGCAAGGCCCAACCTTGGTTTTACCATTTGCCACCTAAGCCTTTTTCCCTTGGGTTCTGCAGACTCAAGGGTCATATTTATTTTAAACCCCTGGGCCAGTGCTCCTCTGAGTGTTGGTCCAACCTGTCAGCCGCCGGTGGCCACCAGGGGCAACTCTGGGCTGGCCTACCGGAAGTTTGGACAATCCGGTGTGCCCTGAGAACGAGATATGTGCAGCTCCTATCGGGATTTGTCGGCACATCCGGGTGGCTTTGCTGGTCTTATTTTACCATTGTCGAAATGTCTTGTAACCGGGATTCTGAGTCTGATCGGGTCTTCCTGGGAGAAGGAATATCCTTCGTTGACCGTGAGAGCTTGTGATGGTCTAAGTTGGGACACCCCTGAAGTGTTTTGAACTTTCGAAAGCCGTGCCCGCGGTTATGGGCAGATGGGAATTTGTTAATGTCCGGTTGTAGAGAACTTGACACTTAACTTAATTAAAATTCATCAACCGCGCGTGTAGCCATGATGGTCTCTTCTCGGCGGTGTCCGGGAAGTGAACACGGTGTTGGAGTTATGCTTGAACGTAAGTAGTTTCAGGATCACTTCTTGATCACTTCTAGTTCACGAACGTGCTTTGCCTTCTCTTCTCGCTCTCATTTGCGTAAGTTAGCCACCATATATGCTAGTGCTTGCTGCAGTTCCACCTCACTACCTTTTCCTACCCATAAGCTTAAATAGTCTTGATCGCGAGGGTGTGAGATTGCTGAGTCCCCGTGACTCACAGATTACTTCCAAAACCAGCTTGCAGGTGCCGATGATACCAGTGTAGATGCCGCATCTGAGCTCAAGTGGGAGCTCGATGAAGATCGTGTGCGTTGAGTTGTTTCATTTCCAGTTGATCAGTAGTGGAGCCCAGTCGGGGCGATCGGGGATCTAGCATTAGGGGTGGTCTTCTTTTATTTTGGTTCCGTAGTCGGACCTTGTTTGTATTCTGGATGTTGTAATGTTATATTCATGTATTGTGTGAGGTGGCGATTGTAAGCCAACTCTTTATCCCTTTCATATTCAGTACATGGGATGTGTAAAGATTACCCCTCTTGCGACATGCCTACTATGCGGTTATGCCTCTAAGTCGTGCTCTGACACGTGGGAGATATAGCCGCATCATGGGTGTTACAAGTTGGTAATCAGAGCCTTCCCAACTTAGGAACCCCCTGCTTGATCGAATCGCTGGCGTTGTTGAGTCTAGAAAAATGTTTTGAGTATTTTAGGATTATATATATCAGAGAGTAGGATTCTTTTTACTCCTCAGTCCCTTCGTCGCTCTGATGAGGCATCCTGACGTAGAGTTTTGACTCTTCTCTTCTCAAATTTCACTAAAAAAATTAGGATCACGCGGGTGTCTTGGTATTGTTCTGATGGTTTTGTGACGAGAACATTGTTCTTGGTTCCTCCTAACATTTAGGGGTTGTGGCAGTGTCCCGGGGAGTTGAGCTCCGAGGTGTTGTCGTCACAATTTTATCGTTGCAGTTCTGGAATACCTGAGTTCGCCGACATCGAGAATCTCTTTTATGCAGTTGTTGGTGAGATAACCTCTACGTCACCCAGTACTGGGGCGGGAGTTCGGGAGTATTGCCATAACTCGTATAACGGATGCTTTTCGAAGGTTGAGGTAAACGATTTCCGAAGGTTTCTTGGTTATGTGTTGAAGGATGGATACAGCTGGATGTAGGATTTGTTAGTTTTGGGTGAGATATTATGCTTCCCCTGTATCCCCAACACCTGATTGCATAACCGGAAAGTTTCGGGAGTTTATAAGTGGGAATTCAAGTAGCTCCTAGGATATCTTTCCGATAGATGTATGATATGAAATTGGGGTTCGACATCTAGTGGTCCGCCTATCCATGGTTGGTTTTTACAGTGGTCTCGTTGTGTCTTAAAGAGTCCTTGGCTATGCTGACTCGGGGACGCTTCGTATGTCATGTGCACTGCCTTGTACATGATGGTGTTGTACGATCGAGCCCGTGTGGGCCCCACCACGAAAACTTCGGACGAAATCTCTATCATATGTTTGTTCCGGCTTATCTTGCAAGCCAATCCTTTGTTTTGTTTTGAGTTGTGGTATACGAGTTGCTTCGAAGTCAAATGTTGATTCCATACCTTTCCTAAGCGGTGTTCTCATGTTCCTATGTGAATACTAATCCTTCTCGATCGTCGAGTCTGTCATGTCAATCCTTGTCAACCGGTGCAATTCTCTTCAAGATGCTCCTATCATTTGTCTCATCCGCAAGATCAACTCCAAGTCTTCTCAACGTTGTTTGCTTCATCTGTCCCAAGTTACCTTTGTTTTTCCCACCCTCCCACCCTTTTCCTTCAAGGAATCAGATGTCTTAATCAACTATCCATTTTATTGATGGAAGTCTCTCCATTCCTTTCCGTCAATGTTCTTATCCGGTGACTCTCATGAAGATGCTCTATTAGTCCATCATTCTTCTTTATTTTTCTTTTCCGGTGAATTCAATTCAAGCTTTGGCATTGAGCATAGTCCTTTTCATTTGCCTGATGTTTTTTCTCATGCCGGTGCACCTCTTTATCATTCACTTCTCATTATTCAATTGTTCCGGAGTGCTGAAGATATCTCAGAAGACTCACGGTTACATTCTCGATCCATTCAAGTTATTTCGAGGTTGTTATCTTATTCAAGTCATTTAATTTAACCGGTGCAAATCTCTCTTCCAAGTAAACGTTCAATGGTGTGTCTTTTGAGTGGGCCCTGTTGGAGAACGTAGTAATTTCAAAAAAAATCCTACGCACACGCAAGATCATGGTGATGCATAGCAACAAGAGGGGAGAGTGTTGTCTACGTACCCTCGTAGACCGAAAGCGGAAGCGTCAGCACAACGTAGTTGATGTAGTCGTACGTCTTCACGATCCGACCGATCCAAATACCGAACGCATGTCACCTCCGAGTCCAGCAGACGTTCAGCTCGATGACGTCCCACGAACTACAATCCACTAGAGCTTCACGGGAGAGTTCCGTCAGCATGACGGCGTGGTGACGACGATGATGTTCTACCGTCGCAGGGCTTCGCCTAAGCACCGCTATGATATGATCGAGGTGGATTATGGTGGAAGGGGGCACCCCACATGGCTAAGAGATCAAGAGATCAATTGTTGTGTCTATGGGGTGCCCCCTGGCCACGTATATAAAGGAGTGGAGGAGGAGGGGGCCAGCCAGGAGGAGGAGGCGCGCCCAAGGGGGGGCAATCCTACTCCAAGTAGGTTTTGCCCCCCTTTCCTATTCCAACTAGGGGAAGGGGGAAGGAAGAGGTGGAGAGAAGGAAGGAGAAGGGGGGCCGTGCCCCCTTCCCTTTCCCAATTCGGATTGGGGCAAGGGGGGCTGTGCGCCACCTCCTGCCGCCTCTCCTCTTCCACTACTTTGGGCCCATGAGGCCCAATAACCCCCGGGGGGTTCCGGTAACCCCCCGGTACTCCGGTATATATCCGATAACCCCCGGAACCATTCCGGTGTCCTAATATAGTCGTCCAATATATCAATCTTCATGTCTCGACCATTTCGAGACTCCTCGTCATGTCCATGATCACATCCGGGACTCCGAACAACCTTCGGTACATCAAAACTCATAAACTCATAATATAACCGGCATCGAAACGTTAAGCGTGCGGACCCTACGGGTTCGAGAACTATGTAGACATGACCGAGACATGTCTCCGGTCAATAACCAATAGCGTAACCTGGATGCTCATATTGGCTCCCACATATTCTACGAAGATCTTTATCGGTCAGACCGCATAACAACATACGTTGTTCCCTTTGTCATCGGTATGTTACTTGCCCGAGATCCGATCGTCGGTATCTCAATATCTAGTTCAATCTCGTTACCGGCAAGTCTGTTTACTCGTTCCATAATACATCATTCTACAACTAACTCATTTAGTTGCAATCCTTGCAAGGCTTAGGTGATGTGCATTACCGAGAGGGCCTAGAGATACCTCTCCGACAATCGGAGTGACAAATCCTAATCTTGAAATACGCCAACCCAACAAGTACCTTTGGAGACACCTGTAGAGCACCTTTATAATCACCTAGTTACGTTGAGACGTTTGGTAGCACACAAAGTGTTCCGCTGGTAAACGGGAGTTGCATAATCTCATAGTCATAGGAACATGTATAAGTTATGAAGAAAGCAATAGCAACAAACTAAACGATCAAGTGCTAAGCTAACGGAATGGGTCAACTCAATCATATCATTCTCCTAATGATGTCATCCCGTTAATCAAATGACAACTCATGTCTATGGTTAGGAAACATAACCATCTTCGATCAACGAGCTAGTCAAGTAGAGGCATACTAGTGACACTCTTTTTGTCTATGTATTCACACATGTATTATGTTTCCGGTTAATACAATTCTAGCATGAATAATAAACATTTATCATGATATAAGGAAATAAATAATAACTTTATTATTGCCTCTAGGGCATATTTCCTTCAGTCTCCCACTTGCACTAGAGTCAATAATCTAGATTACACTGTTATGATCCTAATACCCATGGAGCCTTGGTGCTGATCATGTTTCGCTCGTGGAAGAGGCTTAGTCAACGGGTCTGCAACATTTAGATCCGTATGTATCTTGCAAATTTCTATGTCTCCCACTTGGACTAAATCCTGGATGGAATTGAAGCATCTCTTGATGTGCTTGGTTCTCTTGTGAAATCTGGATTCCTTCGCTAAGGCAATTGCTCCAGTATTGTCACAAAAGATTTTCATTGGTCTCGATGCACTAGGTATGACACCTAGATCGGATATGAACTCCTTCATCTAGACTCCTTCATTTGCTGCTTCCGAAGCAGCTATGTACTCCGCTTCACATGTAGATCCCGCCACGACGCTTTGTTTATAACTGCACCAACTGACAGCTCCACCGTTCAATAAAAACACGTATCCGGTTTGCGATTTAGAATCGTCCGGATCAGTGTCAAAGCTTGCATCAACGTAACCATTTATGATGAGCTCTTTGTCACCTCCATAAATGAGAAACATATCCTTAGTACTTTTCAGGTACTTCAAGATGTTCTTGACCGCTGTCCAGTGATCCACTCCTAGATTACTTTGGTACCTCCCTGCTAGACTTATAGCAAGGCACACATCATGTCTGGTACACAGCATTGCATACATGATAGAGCCTATGGCTGAAGCATAGGGAACATCTTTCATTTTCTCTCTATCTTCTGCAGTGGTCGGATATTGAGTCCTACTCAACTTCACACCTTGTAACACAGGCAAGAAGCCTTTCTTTGCTTGATCCATTTGGAACTTCTTCAGAACTTTGTCAAGGTATGTGCTTTGTGAAAGTCTAATTAAGCGTCTTGATCTATCTCTATAGACCTTAATGCCCAATATGTAAGAAGCTTCACCGAGGTCTTTCATTGAAAAACTCTTATTCAAGTATCCCTTTATGCTATCCAGAAATTCTATATCATTTCCAATCAATAATATGTCATCCACATATAATATCAGAAATGCTACCGAGCTCCCACTCACTTTCTTGTAAATACAGGCTTCTCCAAAAGTCTGTATAAAACCAAATGCTTTGATCACACTATCAAAGCGTTTATTCCAACTCCGAGAGGCTTGCACCAGTCCATAAATGGATCGCTGGAGCTTGCACACTTTGTTAGCTCCGTTTGGATCGACAAAACCTTCCGGTTGCATCATATACAAATCTTCTTCCAGAAATCCATTCAGGAATGCAGTTTTGACATCCATCTGCCAAATTTCATAATCATAAAATGCGGCAATCGCTAACATGATTTGGACGGACTTAAGCATCGCTACGGGTGAGAAAGTCTCATCGTAGTCAATCCCTTGAACTTGTCGAAACCCTTTTGCAACAAGTCGAGCTTTGTAGACAGTAACATTACCGTCAGCGTCAGTCTTCTTCTTGAAGATCCATTTATTCTCAATTGCTTGCCGATCGATGGGCATGTCAACCAAAGTCCACACTTGTTCTCATACATGGATCCCATCTCAGATTTCATGGCTTCAAGCCATTTTGCGGAATCTGGGCTCACCATCACTTCTTCATAGTTCGTAGGTTCATCATGATCCAGTAGCATGACTTCCTGAAAGCACAAGTGCTCCCTAGGTGGTTTTGGTAATTAATGTCAACATATCTCTTGTTGGACTAACACTTTTACCTAGTATGTTTCAGATAAGTTCAACAATGGAGTGGCATGGACTAGAGGATGTGGAACCCCTTCAAGATGCTAAGGACAAAGGATTGGCTCAAGCTTCAAGATCAAGACTCTACATTTTCTATTTTAGTGATCCAAGATCGCATTGAGTCTATAGGAAAAGCCAATACTATCAAGAGGGGATGAGGTGTTTCTTAATGGCTTGCTTGCTCAAAGTGCTTAGTGATATGCTCCAAAGCCCTCAACCACTTTCTCACTTCCAAATATGTCCCACACCAAATAGTCAAACTCGTCCCCACCTATTCTTTCTATCCGGTGCCACCGAGTTTCAGATGTCATAGCCACTGCCAGAAACCCTAATCGGTTCAGTCTCACCGATGGGATCTCGGTCTCACCGAGATGGGCTTGCAAACTCTCTGTTACCTGTTGCAATATTTTCAGTCCCACCGAGATATGCAATCGGCCCCACCGAGTTTGCTTGGCCAACTCTCTGTTTCGCTTATTACCCAAATCGGTCCCACCGAGTTTGAGTAATCGGTCAAACCGAGTTTTGGATTTACCCTAACCCTAGAACATCGGTCCTACCGAGTTGATCCAGTCGGTCCCACCGAAAATCCTAACGGTCACTAGGTTTGCTGAATCGATCTGACCGAGTTTAACCATTCGGTCCCACCGAGTTTGGCAAATTGTGTGTAACGGTTAGATTTTGTGTGGAGGCTATATATACCCCTCCACCCACTCTTCATTCGTGGAGAGAGCCATCAGAACATACCTACACTTCCAATACACATTTTCTGAGAGAGAACCACCTACACTTGTGTTGAGGTCAAGATATTCCATTCCAACCATATGACTCTTGATCTCTAGCCTTCCCCAAGTTGCTTTCCACTCAAATCTTCTTTCCACCAAATCCAAATCCTGTGAGAGAGAGTTGAGTGTTGGGGAGACTACCATTTGAAGCACAAGAGCAAGGAGTTCATCATCAACACACCATTTGTTACTTCTTGGAGAGTGGTGTCTCCTAGATTGGCTAGGTGTCACTTGGGAGCCTCCAACAAGATTGTGGAGTTGAACTAAGGAGTTTGTAAGGGCAAGGAGATCGCCTACTTCGTGAAGATCTACCGCTAGTGAGGCAAGTCCTTCGTGGGTGACGGCCGTGATGGAATAGACAAGGTTGCTTCTTCGTGGACCCTTCGTGGGTGGAGCCCTCCGTGGACTCGCGCAACTGTTACCCTCCGTGGGTTGAAGTCTCCATCAACGTGGATGTACGATAGCACCACCTATCGGAACCACGACAAAAACCTCCATGTCTCCAATTGCGTTTGAATACTCCAAACCCTTCTCTTTACATTCTTGCAAGTTGCATGCTTTACTTTCCGCTGCTCATATACTTACTGCATGCTTGCTTGATATGTATTGTGTTTGTTAAACTTGTGCTTAAACTCCACTTAAACTTAAGAATATTAAAAACTGCAACTTTTGGCACTTAGTGTCTAATCACCCCCCTCTAGACACCTCTTCTCGATCCTTTCACTTCCAGAATAGGATTACCGTACCACTCTGGCGCGGATCTTACTCTAGTTGATCTACGAGGTTCAGTAATAACTTGATCTGAAGTTTCATGATCATCATCATTAACTTCCTCACTAATTGGTATAGTTGTCACGGGAACTGGTTTCTGTGATGAGCTACTTTCCAATAAGGGAGCAGGTACGGTTACCTCATCAAGTTCTACTTTCCTCCCACTCACTTCTTTCGAGAGAAACTCCTTCTCTAGAAAGGATCCATTCTTAGCAACGAATGTCTTGCCTTCGGATCTGGGATAGAAGGTGTACCCAACAGTCTCCTTTGGGTATCCTATGAAGACACATTTCTCCGATTTGGGTTCGAGCTTATCAGGTTGAAGCTTTTTCACATAAGCATTGCAGCCCCAAACTTTAAGAAACGACAACTTTGGTTTCTTGCCAAACCACAGTTCATAAGGCGTCGTCTCAACGGATTTCGATGGTGCCCTATTTAACGTGAATGCGGTCGTCTCTAAAGCATAACCCCAAAATGATAGCGGTAAATCAGTAAGAGACATCATAGATCGCACCATATCTAGTAAAGTACGATTACGACGTTCGGACACACCATTACGTTGTGGTGTTCCGGGTGGCGTGAGTTGCAAAACTATTCCGCTTTGTTTCAAATGTAGACCAAACTCGTAACTCAAATATTCACCTCCACGATCAGATCGTAGAAACTTCATTTTCTTGTTACGATGATTTTCAACTTCACTCTGAAATTCTTTGAACTTTTCAAATGTTTCAGATTTATGTTTCATCAAGTAGATATACCCATAACTGCTTAAATCATCTGTGAAGGTGAGAAAATAACGATATCTGCCACGAGCCTCAACATTCATCGGACCACATACATCTATATGTATGATTTCCAACAAATCTGTTGCTCTCTCTATTGTACCAGAGAACGGCGTTTTAGTCATCTTGCCCATGAGGCACGGTTCGCAAGTACCAAGTGATTCATAATCAAGTGGTTCCAAAAGTCCATCAGTATGGAGTCTCTTCATGCGCTTTACACCGATATGACCTAAACGGCAGTGCCACAAATAAGTTGCACTATCATTATCAACTCTGCATCTTTTGACTTCAACATTATGAATATGTGTATCACTACTATCGAGATTCATCAAAAATAGACCACTCTTCAAGGGTGCATGACCATAAAAGATATTACTCGTATAAATAGAACAACCATTATACTCTGATTTAAATGAATAACTGTCTCGCACCAAACAAGATCCAGATATAATGTTCATGCTCAACGCTGGCACCAAATAAAAATTATTTAGGTCTAAAACTAATCCCGAAGGTAGATGTAGAGGTAGCATGCCGACCGCGATCACATCGACTTTGGAACCATTTCCCACGCGCATCGTCACCTCGTCCTTGGCCAGTGTTCGCTTAATCCATAGTCCCTGTTTCGAGTTGCAAATATTAGCAATGGAACCAGTATCAAATACCCAGGTGCTGCTGCGAGCTCTAGTAAGGTACACATCAATAACATGTATATCACATATACCTTCGTTCACCTTGCCATCCTTCTTATCCGCCAAATACTCGGGGCAGTTCCGCTTCCATTGACTAGTCTGCTTGCAGTAGAAGCACTCAGTTTCAGGCTTAGGTCCAGACTTGGGTTTCTTCTCCTGAGCAGCAACTTGTTTGTTGTTCTTCTTGAAGTTCCCCTTCTTCTTCCCTTTGCCCTTTTTCTTGAAACTGGCGGTCTTATTGACCATCAACACTTGATGCTCCTTCTTGATTTCTACCTTCGCAGCCTTTAGCATTGCGAAGAGCTCGGGAATTGTCTTATCCATCCCTTGCATGTTATAGTTCATCACGAAGCTCTTGTAGCTTGGTGGCAGTGATTGAAGAACTCTGTCAATGACACTATCAACAGGAAGATTAACTCCCAGTTGAGTCGAGTGATTATGATACCCAGACATTTTGAGTATATGTTCACTGACAGAACTATTCTCCTACATCTTGCAGCTATAGAACTTATTGGAGACTTCATATCTCTCAATCCGGGCATTTGCTTGAAATATTAACTTCAACTCTTGGAACATCTCATATGCTCCATGGCGTTCAAAACATGGTTGAAGTCCCGATTCTAAGTCGTAAAGCATGGCACACTGAACTATTGAGTAGTCAACAGCTTTGCTCTGTCAGATGTTCATAACATCTGGTGTTGCTCCTGCAGCAGGCCTGGCACCCAACGGTGCTTCCAAGACGTAATTCTTCTGTGCAGCAATGAGGATAATCCTCAAGTTACGGACCCAGTCCGTGTAATTGCTACCATTATCTTTCAACTTTTCTTTCTCAAGGAACGCATTAAAATTCAACGGAACAACAACACGGGCCATCTATCTACAATCAAACATAGACAAGAAAAATACTATCAGGTACTAAGTTCATGATAAATTTAAGTTCAATTAATCATATTACTTAAGAACTCCCACTTAGAAAGACATCCCTCTAATCTTCTAAGTGATCACGTGATCCAAATCAACTAAACCATAACCGGTCATCACGTGAAATGGAGTAGCTTTCAATGGTGAACATCAATATGTTGATCATATCTACTATATGATTCACGCTCGACCTTTCGGTCTCAGTGTTCCGAGGCCATATCTGCATATGCTAGGCTCGTCAAGTTTAACCTGAGTATTCTGCATGTGCAAAAACTGGCTTGCACCTGTTGTAGATGGACGTAGAGCTTATCACACCCGATCATCATGTGGTGTCTGGGCACGACGAACTTTGGCAACGGTCCATACTCAAGGAGAACACTTTTATCTTGAAATTTAGTGAGAGATCATCTTATAATGCTACCGTCAAACAAAGCAATATAAGATGCATAAAAGATAAACATCACATGCAATCAATATAAGTGATATGATATGGCCATCATCATCTTGTGCTTGTGATCTCCATCTCCGAAGCACCTTCGTGATCACCATCGTCACCGGCGCGACACCTTGATCTCCATCGTAGCATCATTGTCGTCTCACCAATCTTATGCTTCCACGACTATCGCTACCGCTTAGTGATAAAGTAAAGCATTACAGGGCGATTGCATTCCATACAATAAAGCGACAACCATATGGCTCCTGCCAGTTGCCGATAACTCGGTTACAAAACATGATCATCTCATAAAATAAAATTTAGCATCATGTCTTGACCATATGACATCACAACATGCCCTGCAAAAACAAGTTAGACGGCCTCTACTTTGTTGTTGCAAGTTTTACGTGGCTGCTACGGGCTTAGCAAGAACCGTTCTTACCTACGCATCAAAACCACAATGATAGTTTGTCAAGTTGATGTTGTTTTAACCTTCACAAGGACCGGGCGTAGCCACACTTGGTTCAACTAAAGTTGGAGAAACTGACACCCGCCAGCCACCTGTGTGCAAAGCACGTTGGTAGAACCAGTCTCGCGTAAGCGTACTCGTAATGTCGGTCCGGGCCGCTTCATCCAACAATACCGCCGAACCAAAGTATGACATGCTGGTAAGCAGTATGACTTATATCGCCCACAACTCACTTGTGTTCTACTCGTGCATATAACATCAACGCATAAAACCTGGCTCGGATGCCACTGTTGGGGAACGTAGTAATTTCAAAAAAATTCCTACGCACACGCAAGATCATGGTGATGCATAGCAACAAGAGGGGAGAGTGTTGTCTACGTACCCTCGTAGACCGAAAGCGGAAGCGTCAGCACAACGTAGTTGATGTAGTCGTACGTCTTCACGATCCGACCGATCCAAATACCGAACGCACGTCACCTCCGAGTCCAGCAGACGTTCAGCTCGATGACGTCCCACGAACTCCAATCCACTAGAGCTTCACGGGAGAGTTCCGTCAGCATGACGGCGTGGTGACGACGATGATGTTCTACCGTCGCAGGGCTTCGCCTAAGCACCGCTATGATATGATCGAGGTGGATTATGGTGGAAGGGGGCACCCCACATGGCTAAGAGATCAAGAGATCAATTGTTGTGTCTATGGGGTGCCCCCTGGCCACGTATATAAAGGAGTGGAGGAGGAGGGGGCCAGCCAGGAGGAGGAGGCGCGCCCAAGGGGGGGCAATCCTACTCCAAGTAGGTTTTGCCCCCCTTTCCTATTCCAACTAGGGGAAGGGGGAAGGAAGAGGTGGAGAGAAGGAAGGAGAAGGGGGGCCGTGCCCCCTTCCCTTTCCCAATTCGGATTGGGGCAAGGGGGGCTGCGCGCCACCTCCTGCCGCCTCTCCTCTTCCACTACTTTGGGCCCATGAGGCCCAATAACCCCCGGGGGGTTCCGGTAACCCCCCGGTACTCCGGTATATATCCGATAACCCCCGGAACCATTCCGGTGTCCTAATATAGTCGTCCAATATATCAATCTTCATGTCTCGACCATTTCGAGACTCCTCGTCATGTCCATGATCACATCCGGGACTCCGAACAACCTTCGGTACATCAAAACTCATAAACTCATAATATAACCGGCATCGAAACGTTAAGCGTGCGGACCCTACGGGTTCGAGAACTATGTAGACATGACCGAGACATGTCTCCGGTCAATAACCAATAGCGTAACCTGGATGCTCATATTGGATCCCACATATTCTACGAAGATCTTTATCGGTCAGACCGCATAACAACATACGTTGTTCCCTTTGTCATCGGTATGTTACTTGCCCGAGATCCGATCGTCGGTATCTCAATATCTAGTTCAATCTCGTTACCGGCAAGTCTGTTTACTCGTTCCATAATACATCATTCTACAACTAACTCATTTAGTTGCAATGCTTGCAAGGCTTAGGTGATGTGCATTACCGAGAGGGCCCAGAGATACCTCTCCGACAATCGGAGTAACAAATCCTAATCTCGAAATACGCCAACCCAACAAGTACCTTTGGAGACACTTGTAGAGCACCTTTATAATCACCCAGTTATGTTGTGACGTTTGGTAGCACACAAAGTGTTCCTCTGGTAATGGGAGTTGCATAATCTCATAGTCATAGGAACATGTATAAGTTATGAAGAAAGCAATAGCAACAAACTAAACGATCAAGTGCTAAGCTAACGGAATGGGTCAACTCAATCATATCATTCTCCTAATGATGTGATCCCGTTAATCAAATGACAACTTATATCTATGGTTAGGAAACATAACCATCTTCGATTAATGAACTAGTCAACTAGAGGCATACTAGTGACACTCTGTTTGTCTATGTATTCACACATGTATTATGTTTCCGGTTAATACAATTCTAGCATGAATAATAAACATTTATCATGATATAAGGAAATAAATAATAACTTTATTATTGCCTCTAGGGCATATTTCCTTCAGGCCCTAACCCACAGGTCTTTTCTCAGGATCTTACCTGACTCTTCTAATCTTTCCGAAGTGATTCTCAAATCCTCTTCAAGTTTGATGTAAGAATGAATTTTCATCAGTCAAATGCCTTTCTCCAAGATCTTTCAAATTCTTCTCATTGTTGATTCAGCCTTTATATTCTTCATTATTTCGGAGTGTCTCAACAATTCATGGTGGTGTTTCTCATCGTCATTCTCGGATTTGAAGACTGAAGAAGTGTTTCCTCTAAATCTTGTACTTTCTCTCGAAGATTCGTGATTCTTGCTTGCTGCCATCCTCTCAAAATTGTTTACGATTGTGAGAATTATTTTTACTCATTCGGAGCAATTCAGGAGTCTTTTCAGTTTGATTCTCCGAAGGCCATCATTTCGGGTTTATTCATTCTCAGCTTTCAGCTCTGTTTCTCTAAATCTTACTGGTGCATCATTCAAGTATTCTCTAATCAGTTCACGATCTCTTCGTTCTCTTGCATCTTGATTCACCCCTTTACTTCGTACGTTTCCAATTCTTATGGTGGTTCGTTTAAGAGTTCCCTTCCTTGGTTATCATATCAATTCATTTGTGTTTCAATCCCACCGGCGGTTCATTGAAGACCTTCTCAAGTTTGCGCCATATCTATCTTAATCCTTTCTACGAGAGTAAGTAGTATGCCAAATCCATTGCTTGTCATCAATTTAAATTGGTGAAGGATAAGCAGAATGTAATTCTTACTCTTGTTTCATCCAAGTGATTAATTCCTTATTCCGGAGGCTCATCAAATTTTCTATTTAAATTGTTTCATCTTTTCTTTTTTCCGGAGTCCCATGTTTTCTGCATTATATCATCAAGAAGATCCATCTAAATCATTGCAAGGCTTCACCTTGTGTTTTCAATTTCTCTTCCTTCCTACCATTTCTTTTATTACCGGAGTTCTTCATGGAGGCTCTACATGATGGTTCATCAAGGATTTAATTCCTTCTCGAAGTGTTCATTGAGATTCTTTTCAGAGGAGCTCAAGTATTCCTCTTCTTGCATTCCGAAGTGCAATTCTTTCTACCATATCATTTGAGGTGGTATTATGTCATTCTTGATAATTTGAGTTCACGTTTCATTATTCACATGTTGTTAAGAATGAGGTATTTTAAATCCATCAATCTCTTCATTGGAGTTATATTGGGTTATATTTCACCTAAAGCCTTCCCTAAGGATTGTTGCTAATTATGGTGCTTATAAACGAACCCTAGTTCTTCATTTATCCTCCCGGTGAAATAAGTTTCTCGTCTTCTTGTTGATATCAATCCAATCTATTGTTTCCGTTAGTGGCAGAATTTCACCTCATAGTTTTGAGATGTTTTTTCCATAGGACCACAACAACCTTATTCATTTGTTGTTTAATTTTCAAAAACTCCATTCAATCCTTCTTTCTAAGGACGCTTTCAAATTCATTCGATGTAGAAGATGTTGTTTTCTTCTTTGTTACTTTCAGTCCGTTCTATCTTTTGTTCCGGAGGCATTGTGATGTTGCTCTCTTCAACCCATCATCTTGTTTGTCAAGATCTTGTTCAATTCCTTCCATTTACAATCAGAGTGCTGCCCAAATTATATCATTCTTATTCCTTCGCTATCTTGCTTTAAAAGGAGTGTTGTGCCCTCTGCTAAGGTTCTTTTCATCTTATCAAGTCTTACATCTCTTTTCAACCGGAGTGCTACCCGAATTTGTTCTTCCTTGTTCTTCTTTCCTAACGGAGTGCTTTCAACTTCGTTCATCTCCGTTGTATTCATTCTTTCAATTTGTTCAACCTCTCAAGGTTCTTTGGTCTCACTCATTTGTCAAAGAAGCACCTTAGTTTTACCTTTTCTCTTCCTCTTCCTTTTCTCTCCGGTGCCACCCTAGATCTCAGGAGGAGATCCCCTTGTAGTGGTGGAGTGTTGTGACGCCCCAAGACCGATGCTCGAGAAGACTTCCATAGGTTCCGGGTTTCTCCGTGTGTTTCATTTTTGCTTGCTCCTTTTATTTTTGCATTGCATCATGTCATCATGTCATCATGTCATAAATCTTTTGCATCTCACTTAAATAAATTGCATAGATCATTGATCTATTTAAATCGAGGGAACTCACATGGTGGTTTCTCTTTAAAACATACCCTCCCAATATTTAGGGAGCTATTATGAAGTATTCCATTAATTTGGAATTATCCGCAACCCACTTGCATGTTAAATCCTTGACCTTTCCTTCTTGCGATTTTCGACTCTCAAACTTTGTCGATAATTCTTTTACCTTTTTCCGGAGCTCTACCAAAATTCTCAACATTTTTGGGCACTCCTAAAACCTATCCTAGTTCAAACCTTTTGAATTAAATTCAAAGAAATTTGAATTTATTATTTCAATCTTGGTCTTTCCTAATTTCTTGGATCAACACATTTTTGTGTGAGTCCAAGAAATTTAACCTCTTGCTCAAATTCGTCCACTAACCCTCTCTTTATATTTTCTTCTATCTTTTTTTTCTTTTCTCTTAATGGTAAAGAGAAGAGGGAAGGAGAGAGGAGCCCAGCTAGGCCTCTGGCCACTTGGGCCTCCTAGCAGAAGCCCGCCTAAGGTCCAGCCGCCGGCCCCTCTAGGGCAGCCCCTCCCTCTCTACTGGGCCAGCCCAAGGCCAAAGCCCACCTAACCTAACCTAACCCTAGGCCCGACCACTCCCTCTCCATCTCTCCCTGCATCCCTCCTCCTAGCGCCGCCAGAAGCCCCACGCCCGATGCTCGTTCCTACTCCTCTCGCTCGTCTCCCTCTCCTCATCTCTCGCCGCCGCCCACACGCAGGAGAGCGATCCCGATCCCGCAGCGAAGCTCCTTGAGCACCCAACTCCAACGCCCCTACCTCGCTTCGCCTCTGCTTCCGTCAACGTACGGACCACGACGCCCGTCTGAACCATCCTGATGCCGCGATCCCGCCTCGCTGTTCGACGACCGGTGCCGCCGTCGGCGCCCCAGGGGCCATAACCATGCCCTGCTCCCGGACATCCGCGACGCCGGCCTCTCCTTCCTCCCGCGCCACCATCGAATGGCCATCTCCACATGCGCCCTTCGCCCGCAAGGCCATGGCCAGGCCACCCCGGCCAGTCTCCTGCCGCGAGCTCCGCCAGGACCACGTCGCCACTCCGGCCAGTCTCCTACAGCCGCCCTGCGCCATTCATTGCCGTCTTCCCCAGTTCCGGCGAGGCCCTACGTCCCCGGACTCGTCCCTACCTCCAGGTTGCCGGGATGCCCCGCCACAGAACACCAACACCATCGCAGCCCTACGCCACCTCGCGAGGGACGGCCTCTTGGCTGCCCGCCGGAACCTTGCTCTGCTCCGGCCCCGACCTCCGCCCGTGACACTTGTTGCTGCCGCAACTCGAGTTGCTGCTCCCTGCTTCTCCAACTACCGTCGCCTCTTTGCCATGACCATCGTCGAAGACCCAGGTAGCAAAAAACGTCAAGTATCTCCGACCGAAGACCAAGTACCCTTTGGAACGCCAAGTACCACGACGTACGGTGCCCAAACGTCCACCACAACAGCGCCAAGTTCCACCACCGACGACCATTTTGAATACGTCAAGACCCGGACCAACAAGTACTGTGGCACCGAAGACCTTCGATGCGTCAAGTCCCTTTTCGAAAGTGTACCACTACCGCCGTCTTCGGAATCGCTAAGAACGACAAGTACCTTGATGCCCGATGCATAGAACAACTACCGTCGTCGACGACCCGAGTACCACTACCGTCGACCCTCGAAGACCCTGTGGACGTCAAGTTCCATGTCGCTACCCCGAACATCTATGGACGCGTACGACTACCGTTGCCCGAAGAACCACGAGTCACAAGCGCCGTAAACCACTACCGTCGCCGAGATCGCGAGAACCTCTACTTCCGCCTCGAAACGTGAACGACTACTGTCGACCCCAAGTGACTCGGATTCGTCAAGTCCTTCTACGAAAACGTGTACCACTACCATCACGAGTACCTCTACTGTCGTCGTGTACCCCTAGTTCCACTACCGTCTCGAGAACAACTACTTCCTCTACGAACTCGAACCGCTCGAGAATGCTCCCTTGGAAGGTATAACCACCGAGACGACGGTCGTGAACGAATGTTGAGTGATGTATGAGATGCTCGTGGTTGCACCGTGTCCGAGTTGTTCTTTGCGAGCTCCTCGTTGCCTTGTCGTCGACATGTGGGAACCCGGTATTCGGGAGCACCCCATCATCTTGCATGTCACACTCACACCAACTTCCTTTTGCACCGGTATCCCCGTGGGCTACCTGATAACCGATATGTTGCCGTGGCATCATTTTCGGATTCGTCGCTGTGGCACCCTTTCGTTTTTGCCACGATGACAAATGCCTCATATCTTATCATGTCAATGTTTTCATAAATACTTCATAAAACCTGCACATGTCATTCGCATCATGATAATAACATTTAAATGTTTAAAATTGCTATTGCACCAAATTGATAATTGCATATGGGGATATACCTTATTTGCTGTTTGTTATATCCGGCCCCATTTAAATTGTTTAGATAGTATAGTTTTGTTATGCTTCACCAAATTGCCATGTTAACCAACATTTAATATTGTTGAGTACTTAACCGGGAGTGGGATTAAATTATTGATGTGGTGTTCCGTCAATATGCAACTCGTTGCATATTGGGCTCCACTTAACTTGTAGTTTTGTTTGTGCACGTTGCCATGCCTTGCATATTTAAACCGGACATGCATCATACTTGGTTGTGCATCATGCCATGTTGATGTGATGGTTGTTTACTATGTTGTTTGCTTCTTTCCAGTGTTGCTTCTTCGGGTTAGTTCCGATAACATCGCGTTGTGAGGATTCGTTCGACTACGTCCGTTTGTCTTCTTCACGGACTCGTTCTTCTTCCTTGCAGGATCTCAGGCAAGATGACCATACCCTCGAAATCACTTCTATCTTTGCTTGCTAGTTGCTCGCTCTTTTGCTATGCCGCAATACCTACCACTTGCTATATCATGCCTCCCATATTGCCATGTCAAGCCTCTACCCCACCTTGTCCTAGCAAACCGTTGTTTGGCTATGTTACCGCTTTGCTCAGCCCCTCTTATAGCGTTGGTAGTTGCATGTGAAGATTGGAGTTTGTTCCTTGTTGGAACTTGATTATTGTTGGGATATCACAATATCTCTTATTTTAATTAATGCATCTATATACTTGGTAAAGGGTGGAAGGCTCGGCCTTATGCCTGGTGTTTTGTTCCACTCTTGCCGCCCTAGTTTCCGTCATACCAGTGTTATGTTCCTTGATTTTGCGTTCCTTACACGGTTGGGTTATAATGGGAACCCCTTGATAGTTCGCCTTGAATAAAACTCCTCCAGCAAGGCCCAACCTTGGTTTTACCATTTGCCACCTAAGCCTTTTTCCCTTGGGTTCTGCAGACTCAAGGGTCATCTTTATTTTAAACCCCCGGGCCAGTGCTCCTCTGAGTGTTGGTCCAACCTATCAGCCGCCGGTTGCCACCAGGGGCAACTCTGGGCTGGCCTACCGGAAGTTTGGACAATCCGATGTGCCCTGAGAACGAGATATGTGTAGCTCCTATCGGGATTTGTCGGCACATCCAGGTGGCTTTGCTGGTCTTGTTTTACCATTGTCAAAATGTCTTGTAACCGGGATTCTGAGTCTGATCGGGTCTTCCTGGGAGAAGGAATATCCTTCGTTGACCGTGAGAGCTTGTGATGGTCTAAGTTGGGACACCCCTGCAGGGTTTTGAACTTTCGAAAGCCGTGCCCGCGGTTATGGGCAGATGGGAATTTGTTAATGTCCGGTTGTAGAGAACTTGACACTTAACTTAATTAAAATGCATCAACCGCGTGTGTAGCCGTGATGGTCTCTTCTCGGTGGGGTCCGGGAAGTGAACACGGTGTTGGAGTTATGCTTGAACGTAAGTAGTTTCAGGATCACTTCTAGTTCACGACTGTGCTTTGCCTTCTCTTCTCGCTCTCATTTGCGTAAGTTAGCCACCATATATGCTAGTGCTTGCTGCAGCTCCACCTCACTACCGTTTCCTACCCATAAGCTTAAATAGTCTTGATCGCGAGGGTGTGAGATTGCTAAGTCCCCGTGACTCACAGATTACTTCCAAAACTAGCTTGCAGGTGCCGATGATACCAGTGCAGATGCCGCAGTTGAGCTCAAGTGGGAGCTCGATGAAGATCGTGTGCGTTGAGTTGTTTCGTTTCCAGTTGATCAGTAGTGGAGCCCAGTCGGGGCGATCGGGGATCTAGCATTAGGGGTGGTCTTCTTTTATTTTGGTTCCATAGTCGGACCTTGTTTGTATTCTGGATGTTGTAATGTTATATTCATGCATTGTGTGAAGTGGCGATTGTAAGCCAACTCTTTATCCCTTTCATATTCAGTACATGGGATGTGTAAAGATTACCCCTCTTGCGACATGCCTACTATGTGGATATGCCTCTAAGTCGTGCTCCGACACGTGGGAGATATAGCCGCGTCGTGGATGTTACAGTGATGATATGGGATCATGGGACTATAAGCGATTGAAATTGGAATTTCACCAGAAGTTTTATCCTATGCATCTTGTCCATCGTGATCGTAATTATATATATAATTTTTGGCCTCGCGAAGGAGAAAGTATCGCTCAAGCTTGGGGGAGGCTTAAGTCAATGTTATATTCATGCCCTAATCATGAGGTCTCAAGAGAAATGATTATTCAAAAAATTTATGCTCGGCTTTCTGACAACAATTGCTCCATGCTCGATACTTCTTGTACTGGTTCCTTTATGATGAAGACTATTGAATTCAAATGGAATTTATTGGAGAGAATTAAACGCAACTCTGAATATTGGGATCTCGACGAAGGTAAGGAGTCAGGTATAACACCTAAGTTTGATTGTGTTAAATCTTTTATGGATACCAATGTTTTTCGTAAATTTAGCACTAAATATGGACTTTACTCTGAGATAGTAGCTTCTTTCTGTGAATCCTTTGCTACTCATGTTGATCTCCCTAAGGAGAAGTGGTTTAAATATAATCCTCCCATTGAAACAAAGGTAGTTGCACCTATTAAAGTTGAAGAAAAAACTATCACTTATAATGATCCTATTGTTCCTACTGCTTATGTTGAGAAACCACCTTTCCCTGTTAGAATAAAGGATCATGCTAAAGTTTCAGCTGTAGCCAACAAAAGTAATATTAGGACACATAAACCCCCTGAGCAAGTTAAAGTTGAACCTAATATTGCTATGGTTAAAGATCTCTTGGCCGATAATATTGATGGGCATGTTATTTACTTCTGTGATGAAGCTGCTAGAATTGCTAGGCCTGATACTAAAAATAAACATAGACCTCTTGTAGGCATGCCCGTTATTTCTGTTAAAATAGGAGATCATTGCTGTCATGGCTTATGTGATATGGGTGCTAGTGCAAGTGTAATACCTAATTCCTTATACAAAGAAATTATGCATGATATTGCACCTGCTGAGATAGAAGAGATTGATGTCACAATTAAGCTTGCCAATAGAGACACTATTTCACCAGTTGGGATCATTCAAGATGTTGAAGTCTTGTGTGGAAAAGTTAAATATCCTGCTGATTTTCTTGTTCTTGGTTCCCCTCAAGATAGCTTTTGTCCCATTATATTTGGTATACCCTTCTTGAATACTATTAATGCTAAGATAGATTGCAAGAAGGATGTTGTTACTATTGGTTTGGATGATATGTCTCATGAGTTTAATTTTTCTAAATTTCATAGACAACCCTGTGATGAAGAATTTCCTAGCAAAGATGAAATTATTGGTCTTGCTTCTATTGATGTGCCTCCTAATGATCCTTTAGAACAATATTTGCTGGACCATGAGAATGATATGTTTATGAATGAAAGAAAGGAAATAAATGAAGTATTCTTTAAACAAGGACCCATTCTGAAACACAACTTGCCTATTGAAATCCTAGGGGATCCTCCTCCACCCAAGGGTGATCTCGTGTTTGAGCTTAAACCATTACCTGATACCCTTAAATATGCTTATCTTGATGAAAAGAAGATATATCCTGTTATTATTAGTTCTAACCTTTCAGAGCATGAAGAAGAAAAATTATTGAAAACTCTGAAGAAGCACCGTGCTGCTATTGGATATACTCTTGATGATCTTAAGGGCATTAGTCCCACTCTATGTCAACACAAAATAAATTTGGAGAAAGAGGCCAAACCAGTTGATCACCAACGATGGCTGGATCCTAAGATGAAAGAGGTGGTAAGAAAGGAAATACTAAAGCTCCTTGAGGCAGGTATAATTTATCTCGTTGCTGATAGTCAGTGGGTAAGTCTTGTCCATTGTGTCCCTAAGAAGGGAGGTATTAGTGTTGTTCCTAAAGATAAAGATGAATTGATTCCGCAAAGAATTATTACAGGTTATAGGATGGTAATTGATTTCCGCAAATTAAATAAAGCTACTAAAAAGATCATTACCCTTTGCCTTTTATTGATCAAATGCTAGAAAGTTTATCCAAACATACACATTTTTGCTTTCTAGATGGTTACTCTACTTTCTCTCAAATACCTGTGTCAGCTGATGATCAAGAAAAGACCACTTTTACTTGCCCTTTCGTTACTTTTGCTTATAGACGTATGCCTTTTGGTTTATGTAATGCACCTGCTACCTTTCAAAGATGCATGATGGCTATATTTTGTGACTTTTGTGAAAAGATATGTGAGGTTTTCATGGACGATTTCTCCGTTTATGGATCCTCTTTTGATGATTGCTTGAGCAACCTTGATCGAGTTTTGCAGAGATGTGAAGAAACTAATCTTGTTCTGAATTGGGAGAAATGCCACTTTATGGTTAATGAAGGTATTGTCTTGGGGCATAAAATTTCTGAAAGAGGTATTGAAGTTGATAAAGCTAAAGTTGATGCTATTGAAAAGATGCCATGTCCCAAGGACATTAAAGGTATAAGAAGTTTCCTTGGTCATGCCGGTTTTTATAGGAGGTTCATTAAGGACTTCTCGAAAATTTCTCGGCCTCTGACTAACCTATTACAAAAAGATATTCCCTTTGTCTTTGATGATGATTGTGTAGAAGCATTTGAAATACTTAAGAAAGCATTGATTTCTGCACCTATTGTTTAGCCACCTGATTGAAATTTACCCCTTGAAATTATGTGTGATGCTAGTGATTATGTTGTAGGGGCTGTTCTAGGGCAAAGAGTTGATAAGAAATTAAATGTTATTCAATATGCTAGTAAAACTCTAGACAATGCCCAGAGAAATTATGCTACTACTGAAAAAGAATTTTTAGTAGTTGTTTTTGCTTGTGATAAGTTTAGACCTTATATTGTTGATTCTAAAGTAACTATTCACATTGATCATGCTGCTATTAAATACCTTATGGAAAAGAAAGATGCTAAACCTAGACTTATTAGATGGGTTCTCCTGCTACAAGAATTTGATTTCCATATTATTGATAGAAAGGGAGCTGAGAACCCCGTTGCAGACAACTTGTCTAGGTTAGAGAATGTTCTTGATGACCCACTACCTATTGATGATAGCTTTCCTGACGAACAACTAAATGTCATAAATGCTTCTCGCACTGCTCCATGGTATGCTGATGATGCTAATTATATTGTTGCTAAATTTATACCACCTAGTTTCACATACCAACAAAAGAAAAAGTTCTTCTATGATTTGAGACATTACTTTTGGGATGACCCACATCTTTATAAAGAAGGAGTAGATGATATTATTAGACGTTGTGTACCTGAGCATGAACAGGAACAGATCCTACGTAAGTGTCACTCCGAGGCTTATGGAGGACACCATGCTGGAGATAGAACTGCACATAAGGTATTGCAATCCGGTTTTTATTGGCCTACTCTCTTCAAGGATGCCCTTAAGTTTGTCTTGTCTTGTGATGAATGTCAAAGAATTGGTAATATTAGTAGATGTCAAGAAATGCCTATGAATTATTGACTTGTTATTGAACCATTTGATGTTTGGGGCTTTGATTATATGGGACCTTTTCCTTCCTCTGACGGGTATACACATATTTTAGTCGCTGTTGGTTACATTACTAAGTGGGTAGAAGCTATTCCAACTAGTAGTGTTGATCATAACACCTATATTAAGATGCTTAAAGAAGTTATTTTCCCGAGGTTTGGAGTCCCTAGATATTTAATGACTGATAGTGGTTCACATTTTATTCATGGTGCCTTTCGTAAAATGCTTGCTAAGTATGACGTTAATCATAGAATTGCATCTCCTTGTCACCCACAGTCTAGTGTTCAAGTAGAATTGAGTGACAGAGAGCTCAAATTAATTTTGCAAAAGACTGTTAATAGATCTAGAAAGAATTGGCCCAAGAAACTTGATGATGCATTATGGGCCTATAGAACTGCATATAAAAATCCTATGGGTATGTCTCCGTATAAAATGGTTTATGGCAAAGCATGTCACTTACCTCTTGAGCTAGAACATAAGGCATATTGGGCCATTAAAGAGCTCAATTATGATTTCAAACTTGCCGGTGAGAAGAGGTTATTTGACATTAGCTCACTTGATGAGTGGAGAACCCAAGCCTATGAGAATGCCAAACTGTTTAAAGAAAAAGTTAAAAGATGGCATCATAAAAGGATACAAAAGCGTGAGTTAAATGTAGGTGATTATGTATTGTTATACAACTCTCGTTTAAGATTTTTTGTAGGAAAACTTCTCTCTAAATGGGAAGGTCCTTACGTTATCGAGGAGGTCTATCATTCCGGTGCCATAAAAATCAACAACTACGAAGGCACAAATCCGAAGGTGGTGAACGGTCAAAGAATCAAACACTATATCTTAGGTAATCCCATAAATGTTGAAACTAATATTATTGAAACCGTAACCCCGGAGGAATACATAAGGGACACTTTCCGGAACGTTTCAGACTCCAAAAAGGAATAGGTACGTGGTACGGTAAGTAAACCGACTCCAAAACAGTTCTAATGGCAATATTTCTTCGTTTTGGAATATTTAAGAAAATAGGAAAATTAGAAGCAGACTGGAAAGGACACAAGGCTTCCACGAGGGTGGAGGGCGTGCCCTACCCCCTTGGGCGCACCCCCTGCCTCGTGGGCACCTCGTGCACTCTCCGGACTCCATTTTCTTGCACAATACTTCTTTCGGTCGGTAAAAATTCATTATATAATCTCCCGAAGGTTTTGACCTCCGTATCACGCAAATATCTCCTGTCTTTATTTCGAGCTGTCCTGCTGCAGAGTAGAGCAACATGTCATCCCAGGATTCGGAAGGAGAAAGCTACGTGGCTGATTACCTTGCAGATCCTAAGATCTATGGGGATGTGGAGCATTGTGGTTGGACTACGGAAGAAGAAGAGGATTATGAACCCAAGGGAAAGGAGGAGACGAGCTCAGAAGAAGATGAAGTCCCATTACCTCAACCTGGGGACATGCATGTGGAGTTCAAAAAGTCAAGCCTCCCGGATAGAGTAAAGAAACCTAAGATCGAGTTTATCCCGTTTCACCTCTTGTAGGAAAACAAGCAGGAATTATGCAAAAAGATACTGAGCCTGGAGCAGGAGATCGATGACCTAAGGGACCAAAATTTTGTCCTCAAGCGCAAATTAAGGAAGAAGCCTACGCCATCAACAAAACCATCACCTTCTTCACCAACAAAGAAGAACTGAGCATCGAGTATGGGCACTCCCCTTGGCAACTGCCAAGCTTGGGGGAGTGCCCCGGTATCGTATCACCATCACTTTTATCTTTAACGTTTTTCTTAGTTCGATCCTTTTGATAATATCTTGATCTAGTAGAATAAAGTTTTAGTATGATCTAGTTGTGAGTTTTGCTTTACGATCCTTCTATGTAATCGAGTCCGTGAGCTATATATAATAAAGATTAGTGCTGAGTCAAGGGCTTGATGATTTTGCTATGATCTTGAGGGAATAAAATAAAAGAGAAGAAATAAAGAGATCATATGGATCTTATGGAGAGTAATGAGCTCACATATAAAGAGTATGATGAATAAAAGTTGTTGAGAGTTGACAAACATAGTTTTGGTCATCGTTGCAATGAATAGGAAGTAATAAAGAAAGAGAGGTTCACATATAAATATACTATCTTGGACATCTTTTATGATTGTAAGCACTCATTAAAGTATGACATGTTAAGAGTTGACGTTGGACAAAGAAGACAACATAATGGGTTATGTTTTCTTACATCTGAGATAAATTATATTGTCATGGATCATCCAACATGTTGAGCTTGCCTTTCCCTCTCATGCTAGCCAATTTATTTGCACCAAGTAGAGATACTACTTGTGCTTCCAAATATCCCTAAACCAGTTTTGCCATGAGAGTCCACCATATCTACCTATGGATTGAGTAAGATCCTTCAAGTAAGTTGTCATCGGTGCAAGCAATAAAAATTGCTCTCTAAATATGTATGACTTATTAGTGTGGGAGAAAATAATCTTTATACGATCTTGTGATATGGAAGAAATAAAAGCGACGGACTGCATAATAAAGGTCCATATCACAAGTGGCAATATAAAGTGACGTTCTTTCGCATTAAGATTTTGTGCATCCAACTATAAAAGCGCATGACAACCTCTGCTTCCCTCTGCGAAGGGCCTATCTTTTACTTTTATCTTCTACCTTACATAAGAGTCATGGTGATCTTCACCTTTCCTTTTTAATTTTATCCTTTGGCAAGCACAATGTGTTGGAAAGATCCTGATATATATAGCTAATTGGATGTGAGTCTTCATGAACTATTATTGTTGACATTACCCTTGAGGTAAAACGTTGGGAGGCAAAACTATAAGCCCCTATCTTTCTCTGTGTCCGATTAAAACTTCATACCCATAAATATTGTGTGAGTGTCAGCAATTGTGAAAGACTAAAAGATGGTTGAGTATGTGGACTTGCTGAAAAGCTCTTATATTGACTCTTTCCTATGTTATGATAAATTGCAATTGCCTCAGTGACTGAGATTAGAGTTTGTTGGTTCTCAATGAAGTTTATGATTCATACTTGAAATTGTGATTGAATTTTTACTTTAGCATAAGAGATCATATGAAAAAAAATATGTTGTTGTTCTAAGAATGATCATGATGTCCTCATGTCCGTATTTTATTTTTATCGACACCTCTATCTCTAAACATGTGGACATATTTTTCGATTTCGGCTTTCGCTTGAGGACAAGCGAGGTCTAAGCTTGGGGGAGTTGATACGTCCATTTTGCATCATGCTTTTATATCGATATTTATTGCATTATGGGCTGCTATTACACATTATGTCACAATACTTATGCCTATTCTCTCTTATTTTACAAGGTTTACATAAAGAGGGAGAATGCCGGCAGCTGGAATTCTGGGCTGGAAAAGGAGCAAATAGTAGAGACCTATTTTGCACAGCTCCAAAAGTCCTGAAACTTAACGGAAGTTATTTCCAGAATATATAAAAAATATTGAGCGCAAGAAGTACCAGAGGGGGGCACCCACCAGCCTGGGCGCGCCCCCTGCCTCGTGGGCCCCCTGGTGGCCCTCCGATGCCAATCTTCTGCTATATGGAGTCTTTCGTTGAGAAAAAAATCATAAGCAAGCTTTCGGGACGAGACTCCGCCGCCACAAGGCGGAACCTTGGCGGAACCAATCTAGGGCTCCGGCAGAGCTGTTCTGCTGGGGAAACTTCCCTCCGGGAGGGGGAAATCATCACCATCGTCATCACCAACGATCCTCTCATCGGGAGGGGGTCAATCTCCATCAACATATTCACCAGCACCATCTCATCTCAAACCCTAGTTCATCTCTTGTATCCAATCTTTGTATCCAAACCTCAGATTGGTACCTGTGGGTTGCTAGTAGTGTTGATTACTCCTTGTAGTTGATGCTAGTTGGTTTACTTGGTGAAAGATCATATGTTCAGATCCATTATGCATATTAATACCCCTCTGATTATGAACATGAATATGCTTTGTGAGTATTTATGTTTGTTCCTGAGGATATGGGAGAAGTCTTGCTATTAGTAGTCATGTGAATTTGGTATTCATTCGATATTTTGATGAGATGTATGTTGTCATCCCTCTAGTGGTGTCATGTGAACGTCGACTACAAGACACTTCACCATTGTTTGAGCCTAGAGGGAGGCATTGGGAAGTAATAAGTAGATGATGGGTTGCTAGAGTGACAGAAGCTTAAACCCTAGTTTATGCGTTGCTTCGTAAGGGGCTGATTTGGATCCGTATGCTATGGTTAGGTTTACCTTAATACTTCTGTTGTAGTTGCGGATGCTTGCAATGGGGGTTAATCATAAGTGAGATGCTTGTCCAAGTAAGGACGGCACCCAAGCACCGGTCCACCCACATATCAAATTATCAAAGTACCGAACGCGAATCATATGATCGTGATGAAAACTAGCTTGACGATAACTCCCATGTGTCCTCAGGAGCGCTTTCCTTCATATAAGAGTTTGTCCAGGCTTGTCCTTTGCTACAAAAAGGATTGGGCCATCCTGCTGCACCTTATTTACTTTTATTACTTGCTACTCGTTACAAATTACCTTATCACAAAACTATATGTTATCGATAATTTCAGTGCTTGCAGAGAATACCTTGCTGAAAACCGCTTATCATTTCCTTCTGCTCCTCGTTGGGTTCGACACTCTTACTTATCGAAAAGGCTACGATAGATCCCCTACACTTGTGGGTCATCACCCACCTTCCTAGCAAACTGTTGTTTGGCTAAGTTACCGCTTTTTGCTCAGCCCCTCTTATAGCGTTTTAAGTTGCAGGTGCCTTGCAGGTTGTTCCATGTTGGAACATGGATATGTTGGGATATCACAATATCTCTTATTTAATTAATGCATCTATATACTTGGTAAAGGGTGGAAGGCTTGGCCTTTTGCTCGGTGTTTTATTCCACTCTTGTCGCCCTAGTTTCTGTCATACCGGTGTTATGTTCCTTGATTTTTGCGTTCCTTACGCGATTGGGGTTATGGGACCCCCTTGATAGTTCACTTTGAATAAAACTCCTCCAGCAAGGCCCAACCTTGGTTTTACCATTTTCCATAACAACTAAAAACTTGCAGAGGGAATTTCCGGACCCCGTGGACTTAATCAACAAACCGGGCCAGTGCTCCTCATGAGTGTTGGTCCAAACCGAGCAGACTGCGGGGCCGCCTCCGGGAAACTCGAGGTATTTGGTATATACTTGTAGGCTGACCCATCCGGTGTACCCTAAGAGCGAGACCGTGCAGCTCCTATCAGGCTAGGTCGGTGCATCGGGAGGTCTTGCTGGACTTGTTTTACCATTGTCAAAATGTCTTGTAACCGGGATTCCGAGTATGATCGGGTTGTTTCGGGAGAAGGAATATCCTTCATTGATCATGAGAGCTTGTGATGGGCTAAGTTGGGACACCCCTGCAAGGTTTAAACTTTCAAGAGTCGTGCCTACAGTTATTTGGCAGATGGGAATTTGCTAATATCCGGTTGTAGAGAACTTGACACTTGACTTAATTAAAACACATCAACCGTGTGTGTAACCATGATGGTCTCTTTCAGATGAGTCCGGAAGCGAACACGGTTTGGGTTATGTTTGAACGTAAGTAGTTCAGGATCACTTCTTGATCACTTCTAACTTCACGACCGTTGCGTAGTTTCTCATCTTACTCGTGTACTCGTATGTTAGCCACCATATTTGCTTAGCGCTTGCTGCAGCTCCACCTCATAACATTATCCTACCCATAAGCTTAAATAGTCTTGATCTCGTGGTTTTTGAGATTGCTGAGTCCTCGTGACTCACAGATACTACCAAAACAGTTGCAGGTGCCGATGATACCAGTGCAGGTGATGCTACCGAACTCAAGTGGGAGTTCGACGAGGACCTCAGTCGTTACTATGTTTCGTTTCCTGATGATCAATAGTGGAGCCCGGTTGGGACGATTGGGATTTAGCATTTGGGGTTGTCTTCTTTTCATTTGTATTCGTCCGTAGTCGAACTATGTGTGTACTCCGAATGATGTATGAATTATTTGATCATTGTGTGACGTGGCGATTGTAAGCCAACTCTATTTATCCCTTTCTTTTCATTACATGGGATTGTGTGAAGATGACCCTTCTTGCGACAAAACCAACATGCGGTTATGCCTCTAAGTCGTGCCTCGACACGTGGGAGATATAGCCGCATCTTGGGCGTTACACCATGCTTGCTTGAAATGTATTGTGAATGTTTAAACTTGTGCTAAAACTCCATCTTAGCTTAAAGAAATTAAAAACTGCTAATTTTCCTTAGTGAGGGTCTAATCAACCCCCCCCTCTAGACACCTCTTCTCGATCCTACAGATTTACATACGAACGGAAACGTATTTCTTGGATTGACTGTGTGGAATGTACATACGTACGGAAACGTTTGTCTGGGACTGACTGTGTGGGATGTACTTACGACCAAAAATGATTGAGTCTGTATAATTGTATTTTTTAACACAATTGTATGTATAAACGTATTTGATCGTTCGCCTGTCGCACACGACCTAATTTTGCCCAGCATGTGTGACCGAAGGGCCTATCCCCGACGGTTTTTGGGTCGTGTAGGAAGGACCCCTCTATCGCACACACTCACTCAGCAGCGATTCAAAATGTCGTCGTAGAAAGGGGTTAAAACCGTTTGCATAGCTCCTCGCTGTACCAGTGCATGTTTGTACATGCTAGGCTCGTCAAGTTTAACCCAAGTATTCTGCATGTGCAAAACTGACTTACACCCGTTGTATGTGAATGTAGAGTCTATCACACCCGATCATCACAAGGTGCTTCGAAACGACGAACTTTAGCAACGATGCATACTCGGGAGAACACTTTTATCTTGAAAATAAGTGAAGGGATCATCTTATAATGCTACCGTTGTTCTAAGCAAAATAAGATACATAAAGAATAAACATCACATGCAATCAAAATATGTGACATGATATGCCATCATCATCTTGTGCTTTTGATCTCCATCTCCAAAGCAACGGCATGATCTTCATCGTCACCGGCGCGACACTTTGATCTCCATCGTTGCGTCGGGGTCGTCTCGCCAACTATTGCTTCTACAACTATTGCTAATGCAAAATGATAAAGTAAAGCAATTACATGGCGCTAAGTGATTGACACACAGGTCATACAATAAGTAAAGACAACCCTAAGGCTCATGCCGGTTGTCGTACTCATCGACATGCAAGTCGTGAACTTATTACAAAACATGATCATCTCATACATCAACATATATCATATCACGTCTTGACCATATCACATCAAAACATACCCTGCAAAAACAAGTTGGACGTCCTCTACTTTGTTGTTGCAAGTTTTACGTGGCTGCTACGGGCAACTAGCAAGAACCGTTCTTACCTACGCAAAACCACAACAGTGATTATCAAGTTGCTATTTAACATTCTACAAGGACTGCCGCAGTCAAATTATATTCAACTAAAGTGGAAGAAACAGACACCCGCCAGCCACCTTTATACAAAACAAGTTGCATGTTAGTCGGTGGAACCGGTCTCTTATACGTGGACATGTAAGGTTGGTCCGAGCCGCTTCATCTCTCAACACCGTCGAATCAAAATAAGACATAAGTGGTAAGCAATATGAACATCACCGTCCACAACTCCTTTGTGTTCTATTCGTGCATATCATCTACACATAAACCTGGCTCATGATGCCACTGTTGGCAAACGTTGCATGGAAAACAAAAACAATTCTACTCACACCCAAGATTGAAAGTGCAACTATCCCTAGGTGGTTTTGGTAATTTATAACAACATATAGCTCATTGAGCTAATACTATTCCAAGATAATTATTTCAGGAAAGCTCAATGATTGGCATGGCATGGATGTGAAAGTGGAACCCTCAAAATGCTAAGGACAATGGATTGGCTCAAGCTCAAAAGCTCAAGACTCTTCATTTTACATTTTAGTGATCCAAGATCACATTGAGTCCATAGGAAAAGCCAATACTATTAAGGAGGGATGCGGTGTTGCTTAATGAGCCTCTTGCTTCATGTGCTTAGTGATATGCTCCAAAAACCCTCAACTACTTTCCCATATCCACATATGACCTAAACTCTAAGCCAAACTCGGTCCTACCGATTCTTCCTATCCGGCGCCACCGAGTTTCACTTGTCATTAGCCACTTCCAAACCCTAGCAATTCGGTTCTACCGATAAGGATCTCGGTCCCACCGAGATGGGGTTGCAAACTCTCTGTTTCCCTTTCATAACTTTTCGGTCCCACCGAAAGAGCGAATCGGTCCCACCGAGATTGCAATGTAAACTCAGTGTTTCCCCTTTGTAACTTTTCGGTCTCACCGAGTTCCACTCGGTCTCACCGAAAGAGCAAATCGGTCCCACCGAGTTTGCCTGACCAACTCTCTGGTTAGCTAATTACCAAATTCGGTCTCACCGAGTTTGTGTAATCGGTCTCACCGAGATTACGTTATGCCCAAACCCTAACCGAATCGGTCCTACCGAGTTGCATGTCAGTCCCACCGAAATTCCTAACGGTCACTAGGTTTACTATTTCGGTCAGACCGAGTTTTCTGATTCGGTCCCACCGAGATTGGTAAATTGTGTGTAACGGTTGGATTTTGTGTGGAGGCTATATATACCCCTCCACCTCTTTCTCATTCAGTGAGAGAGCCATCAGAACACACACATCATTCCAACTCATATGTTCTGAGAGAGAACCACCTACTCATGTGTTGAGACCAAGACATTCCATTCCTACCATACGAATCTTTATCTCTAGCCTTCCCAAGTTGCTTTACACTCAAATCTTCTTTCCACCAAATCCAAATCCTATGAGAGAGAGTTGAGTGTTGGGGAGACTATCATTTGAAGCACAAGAGCAAGGAGTTCATTACCTACACACCATTTGTTACTTCTTGGAGAGTGGTGTCTCCTAGATTGGCTAGGTGTCACTTGGGAGCCTCCGTCAAGATTGTGGAGTTGAACCAAGGAGTTTGTAAGGGCAAGGAGATCGCCTACTTTGTGAAGATCTACCGCTAGTGAGGCAAGTCCTTCGTGGGCGATGGCCATGGTGGGATAGACAAGGTTGCTTCTTCGTGGACCCTTTGTGGGTGGTTGCTTCTTCGTGGACCCTTCGTGGGTGGAGCCCTTCGTGGACTCGCGCAACCGTTGCCCTTGGGTGGAGCCCTGTGTGGACTCGCGCAACCGTTACCCTTCGTGGGTTGAAGTCTCCATCAACGTGGATGTAGGATAGCACCACCTATCCGAACCACGGGAAAAACATCCGTGTCTCCAATAGCGTTTGAATTCTCCAAACCCTTCCCTTTATATTATTGCAAGTTGCATGCTTTACTTTCCGCTGCCAATATACTCTTTGCATGCTTGCTTGAATTGTGTGATGATTGCTTGACTTGTCCTAAAATAGCTAAAATCTGCCAAGAACTAAAATTGGGAAAAGGTTAAGTTTTTATTTGGTCAAGTAGTCTAATCACCCCCCCTCTAGACATACTTTCGATCCTACAAGTGGTATCAAAGCTTTGGTCTCCATTTGCTTGATCTCCATAGCTTTTGGTGGTCATAGCCTTGGTTTCACAACCTAGGAGAGTATGGCGTCTAGCGAGGGAAATTATCACCGTAGAGGTCCTTACTTTGATGGTACTAATTTTGCTAGTTGGAAGCATAAAATGAAAATGCATATTCTTGGACATAACCCCGCTGTTTGGGCTATTGTGTGTGTTGGTTTGCAAGGTGACTTCTTTGATGGGAGAGAACCAAACCGTGAAGCTACCGCGGATGAGTTGAAGATGTTGCAATACAATGCTCAAGCTTGTGATATTCTCTTCAACGGATTGTGCCCCGAAGAATTCAACAAAATCAGCCGCCTTGAGAATGCAAAGGAAATTTGGGACACTTTGATTGATATGCACGAAGGTACCGACTCCGTCAAGGAATCCAAGTTGGATGTGCTTCAAAGCCAACTTGACAAGTTCAAGATGAAGGATGGTGAAGGTGTCGCTGAAATGTACTCTAGGCTTGCTCTCATCACAAATGAGATTGCCGGCTTAGGAAGTGAAGAGATGACCGATAAATTCATCATCAAGAAGATCCTAAGAGCCTTGGATGGAAAATATGATACCGTGTGCACATTGATCCAAATGATGCCCAATTACAAAGATCTCAAGCCAACGGAGGTGATTGGAAGAATTGTTGCTCATGAGATGTCACTTAAAGATAAAGAGGAACTTCACAACAAATCAAGTGGTGCCTATAAAGCCTCATGTGAAGCCCCTACATCATCAAGTGAGAAACAAGACTTCAATGAAGAATTGAGCTTAATGGTGAAGAACTTCAACAAGTTCTACAAGAGTAGAAGCAAAGATAGAAGCTCCAAGTCAAGGTCCTACAATGCCAAAAGATCTTCTAGTCGAGAGCGAAATTGTTACAATTGTGGAAGACCCGAACACTACTCCAATGAGTGTACGGCTCCCTACAAGAGAAGAGAAGATTCTCCAAAAAGAAGAAGCAAAGGATCACCACCAAGAGAGAGAAGGAGTAGAGATGATCGTTATGAACGAAGATACTCACGGAGAAGCAAGGATTCGGAAAGGAAGGAAAAATCATCAAGGAGCTACACAAGACGAAGACATCAAGCTCATATTGGTGAATGGGTATCCGGCTCCGACTCCGACAGCCACTCCGAGAGAAGTTATCACTCCGACTCCGAAGATACTCAAGATGAAGGTGTTGCCGGTCTAGCACTTGTGTCAACCAACTCCTACGACATATTTGACTCACCAAATGAAGGAATTGGAAGATGCTTCATGGCCAAAGGTCCTAAGGTAACACACCCCGAGTATGTTAATTTCAATAGTGATGAAGATGACTTGTTAGGTGATGATTTGCTTGGTGACAACTCTAGTGATGAATACTATGATGAAAGACCAATTAATCATGCTAATCAAGATAAAACGAATGACAATGATAAGGAGAAGATTGAGGCTCTAACTAAAGAACTAAAAACTCTTAAGTTAGCTCATGACACTATCTTCGAAGATCATCGAGAACTTTTAAGAGCTCATGAGAAACTACGCTTTGAAAAGCTCAATCTTGAGCAAGAGCATGAGTTCTTAAAGGCAATCAATGATGATCTCCACAAGAAAAGTTCTTATTACATTGCCAAGCGTTTACTCTTATCCACTTACATGCCTCAAGTCAAGTCTAACAAGAAAGATTCTTCCTCTAGTTGTAACAATGATCATGCTAAATTCAATATTGTTGCTTCTAGTAGTTCTCTTGATTCCACCAATGATTCTCTTAGCCAAGTTACACTTGAGCAAGAAAATAGCTTATTGAAGGGAATTATAGAGAAAGGAGTGTACAAAAGCCTTGCCGGGAGTAAGCAATTCGAGGAAATTATGCGCAAGCAAGGAATGCACCGGAAGAATCAAGGTGTTGGTTTTGAACGAAAGTTCAATGCCAATGGAGTTGAATGGGAAGAAGATCAATACCCCAAGACAAAGTTTGTCCCTCAACAAGAGAAGTATACTTCTTTCAAGGGGACACAAGCTCAAGATGATCTTCCACCACAAGACTACGAGCAAAAAGGCAAGGACAAGCTTCAAGAGGAAATTGATGCATTTGAAGAAGCTCCTAAGACCTTAGTCAAGTGGATTCCCAAGACTTCTTCAAGCTCCACTTCATCAAGTACGACTACAACTCCAAGGATTCCCATCAAGATGATGTGGATCCAAAAGAAGAAGAACTAGAGAGTTCTTGAGGGTGACTCCGCCAACATACTTCACTCTTATCATTTTGGCAAGAACAAGTGCAATCAACTTCCACATCTTGCACTAGTTCAAGGAGTCACAAACCCTCTTGTTGGTAAGACAAGGGACAAGGTAACCTAAAAGTGTTCATGGACATCATCTTTTGTGTGCATCACTCTATGTCATGGATATCCTTGTTTGTTCCTTGTGGGACTAAGCCATGTAGGTATTGAAAGTGCAATTCACTCAAATGGATAGCTCCAAGAGATCTACATCAACATTGAGCATCCACATCTTCAATATCTACATGAAGTCATCATCGACAAAACCCAAGGTTAGTTCATCCCTCTTAGGGGGGATATCACATCTAGGGGGAGCTTTACTCTAAGACTTGAGCTAAAGCAACTCTAAAGATGTGAACAAAACAATTCTTTATGTAAAAGTGGTAACCCCACTTGAGCTTAAACGATGAGTATGACCTACGATCAAGTGTTCTCACTTGACTCCTAAGTCAATATACTCATATATAGATGACCTAGTCATCGCAAATTGCTTGATAGATGCTAGAATTGGTTGTGCATGCCTTGCCACATATTTCATTTGCCATCTTATTGTGTGAGCATGCTAATTGCATATTTTACTCATTCGAGGACATCCACTTGTTGCTTTGATTGTTCGGTTTTATTTCTTTTTGCCAAGTGGATGGACAAGAATGCCTAAGAACCTCCTCTAGCTATCTATGCTTTTCTCGTCTCAAACTCTATTCATGCTGCATCACAAAATTTGATCAAGTCAGATTCGAACCACTCTGTGTGAGGAGTGCTCGGAGTCCCGGTTTCGTCATAGACTTAAACTTCCAAAACCTCTTTATGATTCTCGGTCTGACCGATACTCCACTTTCGGTCCTACCGAGATCATTAAGTTGATCTAAGTTTTCAATCTCGGTGCAACCGATTTGAACCTTTCGGTCTCACCGAGTTTCAGTAACTGCACGCAGTTATGAATCTCGGTGCCACCGAGTTGTTCAACTCGGTCACACCGACAGGGTCGGGCTATATATAGTCACGGGCAAAATTTGGAAATTTCTCCGAACCCCTCGCCCGCGCGATAGCCTGCTCTGCCCCCGAGGTCTCCGGATCGTCTTCTCGCCGCCAGCAGCCTCCAGTCGCTGGTCTCCGTCGCCGTCAACGGGATTTCTGCCCCGCCGTTGCCGCCGTAGCAAGTCCCTGCCGAACTAGGGTATGGACTTGATCTTTGTGCTATTCCTCAATCTGATTCCTAGCACATTGTGATCACATTGTTTCTGGCCACGTTTGATAAACTTCTATCCAGTCAAAACGCTCATAGATTAGGTTTGATTCGAAAATTCTAGGTTTAGGTTTCCGCCGAAACCATCTCGGATCCACCGAGTTGAAAAACTCGGTCCCACCGATTTGGCTTATGCCATTGCACAAGTAAAACTCGGTCTGACCGAGAATTACTATCGGTGTGACCGATTTTTGAACTCAGTGAAACCCTAGCAGTCTCGGTGCCACCGAACTGTGACTCAGTCCTACCGAGTTCACTAGTTTAGGTTCCAAAACTGCTTCGGTATCACCGAGTTTGAAAATCGGTAGATCCGAGATGATTTCAGTGGGAAACTAAAACTAAGTTTTTGGATCATTCTTTTTGCAAAAATCTCTGCATTTTGTGATGCTCATCCACTCTATCTCCTCTATAATCTATTCACAGGGTCAGCAGTCAGTTTGCAACATGTCAGACCAGAGTGACAGCCAAAACTTGTCAGAGCAGCAAGTGCAGTTGAGTGAGGGCACTAGCCCCTCAAGTTCCTCAGGTGATGGCAGCAGGAGCACACCCAGCAACCTGCCTAAAGCTGCCACGAGACAAAGGAAGAAGAAAACCTCAGATTCTGAAGATGAGGACTATGTGGCAGAGGAAGAGGCCACCTCCAAGAGAGTTGAGCCAGCTCAAGGCTCAAAGCCAGGCCTGAAAATCAAGAGGCCAGCAGGCAGGCAACCCATGTCAAAGGCTAGAGCCTTAACTAAGAAGCCTGCTCCCATTGAGCCCGTTGCAGCTGAGGGCAAGAAGAGGAAAGAAAGAGTGAAGAAGACTGTAGCGAGAGTGCTTGGGAAAGCCTCCATCATGGTAGAAGAGGAGGAGGAAGAAGAGGCAGCTGCACCAGCGCCCAAGGCAGCCAAACTTATGGGAGATGCCATAAGGTTAGGGGGAGCTGCATCCAAGCCCAAGGAAGCACCTAAGGCTGCATCTAAGCCTAAGAGTGCACCAAAGAGAAACACAAGAAGCATCCCAGCCACTGAGAAGAACAAGGCCCCAGTACCTGGGACTGTTGCAGAGGAAGAGGAAGAGAGTGTCCTTCGGAAGCTCAAGCCCAAGATCCCAGACCACAACGATGCTCATCCTGTGGCTGAGGATATGAAGCTAAGGAGAGACTCAGGGCTCAGGAAGTGGAGAGAAGCAAATCCATATGCTTCTAGGGGAAGGACTGCAGTGGACTACAGATTTCATACCAAGGAGCAGCAAGATTTCTATGAGACAGTGCTACTTGACAAGAAGCCAATTGTATGTGACATGAGATGGGTCGACTGGACCTATATCAAGGATAATGAAGAGTACTACCCAGGAGTTCAGGACAGCTTTAAGGCGTGTGGAGTAGAGGACTTTGTTGGGCAAAAGCTCACAAAGTGGAACGAGGAACTCATCATGCAGTTCTACTCCACAGCTCACTTTTATCCAGATGGGAGGATTACATGGATGTTTGAGGGTACGAGGTACCACTCTACTGTTGAGGAATGGGCGAAGCTGATCAATGCCCCAGAGGAGCAAGCAGATGACTTGGACATTTATGCCAAGAAAAAGATGGACCACAACTCCATGTCCAACATGTACAAGGAGATTCCGAATGAAGCACTTAACACGTTCAAGTTTGGCTCAGTGCATTATCTGCTCTCAGGATTGCCTACGATCAACTGGATCCTTAGGCACACCCTTCTGCCCAAGTCTGGAGATCACAAGATGATCAGAGGTCACGCGATCAATTTGCTTCATGTTTTTGACGTGCCTCAAAAATTCAAAGTCATGAGCCTTATAGTGGAAACAATCAAAAGGACTGCGGCAGATCAGAAGAGGAGCTATGGATATGCCCCTCAGATTCAAGAGCTCATCAACTCCAAGATGGGCACGGGCGTATATTTGTTGGATAAGGAACACCTGCCCATCCGTCCAGATTTTGAGAACAATGAAGTTGTGATGACAGAGAAGAACCATCATCTGCCCATGCACAAGCTCAGAAAGAGAAGGCGAAGAAGGAGAAAGCTGCCAGGATGCCTAGTCAAGCGGAGGCATCTGACTATTTCTTGAAAACCAAACAAGAGCAGCTCAGTTACTTGATTGCGTCCACCCTGCGGATTGAGCAGAGTATAGCCACCCTGACTCAGAACCAGGCGAGCTTAGAGAGGATCATGGAACAAAGATTCTATGAATTGGACATCAAGGTGACAGAGATACAGACTGCCATGGAGCAGCTCCAGGACGACATGAATGAGAGGAGAGGCAGGACCACGACTCATGCTTTTGCGAGGGTGCCACGAGGTCCGAGGTCGTCTGCACTTCCAGTTGCTGACACCAGAGCTACAACGTCTGCACCAGCCACAGTCTCAGTTCCACCAGCTCCAGCATCCACTTCAGCTTCGACTCCGACCACGTCTACCGAAGGCTTTGTCCTTGGAGTACTCCGGACTCCACCACCACCTGAAGATCAAGCCTGAGCGTCGATCTAGTGCTATGCATTTTCTAGGAACTTTTTGGTAACTTGTTGCCAAAGGGGGAGAAGATGTATAGATCATAGGCTTCAAGAGAGAGAGAGAGAGTTGCTTTTCTCTCTTGCTTTATTTGGTGGTTTTTCGAACTTTGTTTGCTTGTGTGTGAGATACTACGTCCTTATGCTTGTGAGACATCGATGATCATGTGTTTGATCATAAGCTACACTTAATGTTTGCTTAATGCTTGCTTAAATATTATCATTCTATCTATCGTTTGTGATCATTCACTATTCTAGGTGATGAGTGCATGCATTTCAATCTTATCATTTTGAGCGCTCCAACAAGATGTATGTGACATGGAAGAGTAACCCATGACTCTAACTCTTTGTGCATTTGCAGTCCAAAGCAAATTTTAAATATGCACAAATTTAGGGGGAGCTCTTACTTATCACATACTTCTCAAAGCGACGATATATTTCATGCTTATTATCTTTTGTCGAAGCTTTGATCTATATGTTGTCATCAATTACCAAAAAGGGGGAGATTGAAAGTGCAACTATCCCTAGGTGGTTTTGGTAATTCATAACAACATATAGCTCATTGAGCTAATACTATTCCAAGATAATTATTTCAGGAAAGCTCAATGATTGGCATGGCATGGATGTGAAAGTGGAACCCTCAAAATGCTAAGGACAATGGATTGGCTCAAGCTCAAAAGCTCAAGACTCTTCATTTTATATTTTAGTGATCCAAGATCACATTGAGTCCATAGGAAAAGCCAATACTATTAAGGAGGGATGAGGTGTTGCTTAATGAGCCTCTTGCTTCATGTGCTTAGTGATATGCTCCAAAAACCCTCAACTACTTTCCCATATCCACATATGACCTAAACTCTAAGCCAAACTCGGTCCTACCGATTCTTCCTATCCGGCGCCACCGAGTTTCACTTGTCATTAGCCACTGCCAAACCCTAGCAATTCGGTTCTACCGATAAGGATCTCGGTCCCACCGAGATGGGGTTGCAAACTCTCTGTTTCCCTTTCGTAACTTTTCGGTTCCACCGAAAGAGCGAATCGGTCCCACCGAGATTGCAATGTAAACTCAGTGTTTCCCCTTTGTAACTTTTCGGTCTCACCGAGTTCCACTCGGTCTCACCGAAAGAGCAAATCGGTCCCATCGAGTTTTCCTGACCAACTCTCTGGTTAGCTAATTACCAAATTCGGTCTCACCGAGTTTGTGTAATCGGTCTCACCGAGATTACGTTATGCCCAAACCCTAACCGAATCGGTCCTACCGAGTTGCATGTCAGTCCCACCGAAATTCCTAACGGTCACTAGGTTTACTATTTCGGTCAGACCGAGTTTTCTGATTCGGTCCCACCGAGATTGGTAAATTGTGTGTAACGGTTGGATTTTGTGTGGAGGCTATATATACCCCTCCACCTCTTTCTCATTCAGTGAGAGAGCCATCAGAACACACACATCATTCCAACTCATATGTTCTGAGAGAGAACCACCTACTCATGTGTTGAGACCAAGACATTCCATTCCTACCATATGAATCTTGATCTCTAGCCTTCCCAAGTTGCTTTCCACTCAAATCTTCTTTCCACCAAATCCAAATCCTATGAGAGAGAGTTGAGTGTTGGGGAGACTATCATTTGAAGCACAAGAGCAAGGAGTTCATTACCTACACACCATTTGTTACTTCTTGGAGAGTGGTGTCTCCTAGATTGGCTAGGTGTCACTTGGGAGCCTCCGTCAAGATTGTGGAGTTGAACCAAGGAGTTTGTAAGGGCAAGGAGATCGCCTACTTCGTGAAGATCTACCGCTAGTGAGGCAAGTCCTTCGTGGGCGATGGCCATGGTGGGATAGACAAGGTTGCTTCTTCGTGGACCCTTTGTGGGTGGTTGCTTCTTCGTGGACCCTTCGTGGGTGGAGCCCTTCGTGGACTCGCGCAACCGTTGCCCTTGGGTGGAGCCCTGTGTGGACTCGCGCAACCGTTACCCTTCGTGGGTTGAAGTCTCCATCAACGTGGATGTAGGATAGCACCACCTATCCGAACCATGGGAAAAACATCCGTGTCTCCAATAGCGTTTGAATTCTCCAAACCCTTCCCTTTATATTATTGCAAGTTGCATGCTTTACTTTCCGCTGCCAATATACTCTTTGCATGCTTGCTTGAATTGTCTGATGATTGCTTGACTTGTCCTAAAATAGCTAAAATCTGCCAAGAACTAAAATTGGGAAAAGGTTAAGTTTTTATTTGGTCAAGTAGTCTAATCACCCCCCCCCCCTCTAGACATACTTTCGATCCTACAAAGATCTATCCATGGAGATGCATAGCTACGAGAGGGGGGAGCATCTACATACACTTGTAGATCGCTAAGCGAAAGCGTTTATCAACGCGGTTGATGTAGTCGTACACCTTCATGATCCGTTCCGATCAAGCACCGAACGTACGGCACCTCCGTGTTCAACACGCGTTCACCTTGATGATGTCCTTGCCTTTTTGATCCAGTAAGAGGGCGAAGTAGTGGATGAGTTCCGGCAGCACGACGGCGTGTGACGGTGGTGATGAAACTATTTCCGCAGGGCTTCGCCAAGCACAACGAATTTAGAGCGGAGGATGAACTAGAAGGAGAGGGGGCGTCGGCACACGGCTTGGTGAATCATGGTGTGTTCTACGGGCTAGCCCTGCTCCTCTATTTATATGTTGAGCCCAAGGGTCATTACTTGGAGAAAGAGCCTCCCCAAAGTCGGTTTGAAACGCAAGGAAGAGCCCTTCTCGGATTCCAGCACCAGACGCCAGGGTCCCTGGCGTCTGGTCCCTGACCTTCGCAAAACTTTCTTTTGCACCGACCTAAAGCCCCGTGGGCCTTACCCCGTCATGTCCGTGATCTCATCCAAGACTCCGAACAATATTTGGTCACCAACATACATAATTCATATAATACTATATCGTCAACGAACGTTAAGCGTGCGGATCCTATGGGTTCGAGAATGATGTAGGCATGACCAAGACGCTTCTCCGGTCAATAACCAATAGTGGGACCTGGATGCCCATATTGGTTCTTATATATTCTATGAAGATCTTTATCGGTCGGACCTTTATGACAACATACATAGTTTCCTTTGTCCGTCGGTATGGTACTTGCCCGAGATTCGATCGTCAGTATCATCATACCTAGTTTAATCTCGTTACCAGTAAGTCTCTTTACTCGTTCCGTAATATATCATCTTGTAACTAACTCTTAGTCACTTTGCTTGCAAGCTTCTTGTGATGTTGTATTACCGAGAGGGCCCAGAGATACCTTTCCATCATACGGAATGACAAATCCCAATATTGATCCATGCCAACTCAACAGATACCTTCGGAGATACTTGTAGAGCATCTTTATGATCACCCAGTTACGAAGTGACATTTGATACACACAAGGCATTCCTCCGGAGTTCCGGAGTTGCAGATCTCATGGTCAAAGGAACATGTATTTGACATTAAGAAAGCAGTAGCAAAAACTGAACGATCATATGCTATGCTAACGGATAGGTCTTGTCCATCACATCATTCTCCTAATGATGTGATCCCGTTATCAAACGACAACTCATGTCTATGGTCCGGAAACCTTAACCATCTTTTGATGAACGAACTAGTCTAGTAGAGGCTTACTTTGGTATTTGTTTATGTATTCACACATGTATTTAAGTTTCCGATCAATACAATTATAGCTTGAATAATAAACCTTTATCATGATTAAGGAAATATAATAATAATCACTTTATATTGCTTCTAGGGCATATTTCCAACAGTTAGTTGTAGTAATATTCATTAAGGCTAGCTTGGAAGTTGGAACATATGCAAAACGATGTTCTTCTCCAGTATTAAGTTATTAACATAGTAGATGTTTCTCTCAACACGTAAATTGTCATCTCAACATACTTATGCACAGAAAAAAGACCCATTCACCATGCAACCCTGCATTTTATTATGGTGCTTATATTAGAAAATATTTACAAGTATACAATAAATCATGCATATTTTCAGTCACAATTCAAATATAATTAATCCAAACATCCATGTTACATGTAACCAAATCTCATTGATTATATATTGCTATCAAGTCCTGCAGCAAGGTGTGGGATCATATTTTCAGTCACAATTCAAATATAATTAATCCAAACATCCATGTTACATGTAACCAAATCTCATTGATTATATATTGCTATCAAGTCCTGCAGCAAGGTGTGGGATATTATCTACTCCCTCCATTCACAAATATAAGATGTTTTGCATATTTTGATATGGACTACATACGAACTGAAATGAGTGAACAAACATACTAAAATGCGTCTATATACATCCGGATCAAAAAAAAAAAACTTATAATAGTGAACGGAGGGAGTAGTTACTATAGTAATAGTAAAAACAACATGAAAGATCACTTCCATTCAAGTTCTTCAAAGTTACTTCCCACATTCTTCCAAGATTATTCAAGTTCTTCAAAGTTACTTCCCACATTCTTCCATTCAACAAGTAATTGCAACAGGGGAATGCTCAGCGCGAGAACTTTGATGGCGAGTCCCTCCATCTGAACCAGTCACATGTTAAGTCAGACGTTTTGCTTCATGGTTCTTGTGGAAGGGTAAAATAATCTCCATAGTTTACCACAAACCCTTGAACCATCTCAAGGACATCTCCTATCAGAATAGCAGCAACCTGCCATGGTCGGAGGATGAACACCGAGACCTCCTCTTAGCAGGTGGTTCCGAATTGTACCCTGCCAGCAGAAGGAACACGGAAAAGCATTGGTTATCTCTGAATCCCGAGGCATTTTGCATGGGTTCAGCTTGGACTTGAAAGCCAAGAAGCCTGTATACACGATAAATCAGGATGGACCTTGAAGCCGTTGCAGCTGTGAGTTGGTTACCCCGCAGATAGAACCATCCTGCGAAAGATCATGGGCTCATCAGTGCAAGTATACTGGCAGAAAATTAAGACTTCAAGGTGCCAAGACTGTCCTTAGGCTTTGTCCACACACTGGAAAATGGGGCAGTAATGAGAAAAACATGATGTTGGATTAGCTTGTGAGGAACATAGCATGCCTCGTGCAAGGTTTAGCACAGCTTCCTCAACAGCACGAGGTACGAGCCAACGTCTGCTTGCCAAGGCTTTCAATATATGTAACATCCCAAAAATTTGAAATGTTAATAAAGTAATTAAATAATATTATTGATTGAGTTGTTTGAAATTTAGAAGGAATTAATTTTTTTGAGTATTTATTTAAACCTTTCAAGCCATGTCAAACAAGTTGGAATAATATAACTATCCAACAAATATAATTTTTGGCTCGAAGGAGTTATTTAAACTTAAAAGGATTTAATATTTTCATTTGGATATTTTCAAACCATATTTCAATAAGTGGGAATAATATGACTTTCCAATATAGTATTTGGATTTTAGTTGGATGTTGATCCTAACCAAATAAGAGAGGAGATAAAATGACATCTCCCAATGGACCCTACCAAGTTTGAAGTTTAAATCATTTTGGGTATTTATAAAATCCTAAAACTATTTTTAGGAATTTATAATACCCTTAAATGATTTTGCCGATGTGCAATTTTTTAAGGAAATGGCTTGATATTTTAAGTATCAAAATCATTTCTGAAAATAGAACTAGAAAGGAAATAACCAGAAACAGGAACTCTAGCCTACTGGGCCAAATCTGGTCGGCCCATTCCTATCTCTCTATTTCCTGCGTTGTGTGCATCCCAATCGAGGCCCAGCCCAGTTAACACCCCTCTCTCACTGAAGAGCAAGCCTGCCGTGTCATCTTTAACCCCAGCCAACGTCGGCCGACAGCGGCAACACCACGATGGCTGCCGTTTCCCTTCCTCTCTCAGGCCTGAAGAACCCTCCAGAAGCACCCGTGCACTGCCGCTACCTCTCCCCTCCGTACTACTACCTCCGTTCTGGTTTATTCGTCCCCCTCATATTTAGGGTCATAATTTGACTATGATTTTAACAAATAAAATATAAATTATACATAACAAAAATAATATTATCAGGAACTATGTTCAAACACGAATCCAACGATATAGTTTTTTGTGACATGCATTAACATTTTATTAGTTAAATATATGGTCAAAATTTGGCACAAAACACGAAGGGGGCCAATAAACCCAAACGGAGGTAGTACGCCTTAAAGGCACATTAATGGCCGCGGATTGAGCACGCCGTTAATGTCCACCACTGAGCTCCACGCCTCACACCGAACCGACCTCCCCTGGAATAAAAGGTGCACTCAGGCACGCCCCATTCCTGGCCTCGTCTTTCCCATCAAACCACGACGAAGCTCCGCCTTATTTCTCCTAGAACCGCTCGCCAGACTTTGAGCTCTGCCACGGCATCAGAAGAAGCTTGTCTCAACATCCGACGAAGCTTGCCTTGACATCCGACGAAGCTTGCCTTGACGTCATAGCAGCCCTTGCCCTTCTATTTCCTCCTTTCTCTCTACCTCACCCGTGCACACGCTTTGACACCTTGGTTTCTCCACATACGACGAAGCCCGAGCCCCGCCTCTCTCCTATTTCCTCCTTTCCCTCTACCTCGCCCATGCACACACGTTTGATACCTTGGTTTCTCTCCAGGATGTCTTGGAGCATGGAGCACGCAAACCACAAAGCCTGAGCTCCACCTCCGCTCCGGCGAACTCCAGTCACTCTTCCCCGGCACCAGAGGACCTCCCAAGTTCTCTAAGAGGAGCCTCGACCTCGCCATCCCATTCCATACCTCGTCCACGAGCGCATCGTCGCTGTTGACCGCTCGGTTGACGACATCAAGGACTCCCGAGCCGCGTGCCGCTGTAGTTTTCCTCTCTGGCGAGTCTCATCCACTGTTGTACGATTCCTCGCCGAGGGCCAGATTAGATCACTTAAACAGAGATCGCCAAATCAACACTCCCAGTTAACTCACTTAACCGAATCTGTACCGCGAATCAGATGCTGCCGGGTAACACGGTGAAGCAAATCAAAGTCTGTAAACTAAATGGCCCGTTGCTCAATCAAAATTACCAAATTTTAACTACCACAGGATATGTAGAAGGTTCTACTAGAGGCTATTAGCATATTCCCTCTAAAAATAGTCTATTAGCATGTCAATGTCATACCATTACAACATTTCAAAGTATCATTTTTCGAGAAAACGCAAATGGCCTTTGCGTTTCATTGCATTGGAAAGATAGGGAATTTACATCCTCCTAGGAGGCAGGTTTACACAGTTGTCAGATGATCGGTGGACATCCCATGATGATGGCAAAACGACCCTGAGCCCTTGAGCCCCGGCCTTTGCCCAACATCAGGCCTCGTCCTTGATCCGGTCGACAAGCTCATTGAGCGATGGGCTCACATGGTCAAAAACGCACGCGTTCCTATGCTTCCAGATCATCCACGGCACCAAAAGCGCCACGGATTTCAGCGCCTTGCGGAGCGCTGGCGGTGTGGAGTCCGCGCGCAGCCACCAGTCCATGATCGAGTCGTCGTGCTCGGGCGTCGGCGCCGGTAAGCGCAGCCAAGCTAGGATCTCATGCCATGTGTGCCTAGCGAAGGGGCACGCGAGCATCAGGCGTCTGATCGTCTCCGGCTCTTGGTCGCATAGGAGGCATCGCAGGTGGTGCTGCAGGCCACGGCGTGCAAGCCGCTCCGCGGTCCAACAGCGATCTTGAAAGGCCAGCCAGTGGAAAAATTTCACTCTTGGCGGTGCCCAGCTCCTCCAAATGAGTTTCCAGGAGTGGCAGCCCGTCGCGCCCTGGAAGGATGCCCGGTAGCAGGACTGAGCAGTGTACACGCCGTTAGCGGTCCAGCTCCAGAGTAGCTTGTCCGTGTTAAGGAGTATTAGTATTGGTCTAGGAGTCCTTATTAGTCTATGTTTAGTTTCCTTGCACCTCAAGTCTTGTGTAATATATATATGCCCCTTGGGCCTTCAATAAAGATAAGTTGCTTTCCTAATATGGTATTAGAGCCTAGGTTTAGGTCTCCGGACGCCGCAACTCGTCCTTACGATCCACTAGTTTTTTTTTTCTCGGTCGATCTATTCTTCTCTGGATCGATCTCGTCTTCCGCTGTCGTTCGCGGGGCACCTGCCGCCCAGCTGCTTCGCTGGATCCAAACTGGTGACGAGTGCGCCCATGACGTGCGCCTGCACAGCCGTGATCGCCTGCATGGATCAAAGCCCGCCTCGCCTGGTTGGCTACTGTGCTGCGTTCGCACCTGTGCGCCAGATCGGGTTACCTCGTCCAGCTCCAGATCGATGTGCGTGCTGCTGCGTTCAGGCTGCTGTGCTATAGCTGCTGCTTTGCTGCTGAGTTCGCTCCTGCATACTAGCTGCTGTCTTTCCGTTCCCATCTTGATTTCAACAACAAAAAAAAGGAGTCCAATGTCTTCTGCATACACGATGGATTTTGCATCGTTGTGTCGTGTATGCTTCCTAGATTTTACCTTCCTTGTTTTCTGCTGTGTCCACCAGATCCGTTGATATTTTGTGTTTCTCATGTCATGCGAGTCCACCAAACTTTTGTCCGTCAGCCTTTTTCTGGTCATTGTCCTCTCTATAGGATTTCTGTGGCCTCTCTTTGCATTGTTGATCTAAGCTCATTCTCTTGCCGCCGAGTTTCTTTGGCCGTCGGTTTTCATGGGCCATGATTCTTTAAGCAATGCTTCTTCTCTTGATGACCATCTTCTTTTGACAACCCATCTTCTCTTGATACTTCTATTGTATCTTCTATTGGTGCGGTGTCTTCCTCTGATGTGCCATCTCTTCGTTATCCCCTTTGGCGACTCGACAGGTTTTGAAGACTCTTCATGCTACGACGACACTCTCAAGACGCGGATTTGGATTATCATTTTTTTTAGTATTACACTTCTTCAAATGCAATGCTATTGCATACGCTTTGCATTTGAGGGGGGGTGTTAAGGAGTATTAGTATTGGTCTAGGAGTCCTTATTAGTCTATGTTTAGTTTCCTTGCACCTCAAGTCTTGTGTAATATATATATGCCCCTTGGGCCTTCAATAAAGATAAGTTGCTTTCCTAATAGTCCGGCTCGTTGGACAGCTCTACGTGCTGCACAAGGTGCCAGAGCTTCAGGTACTGTCCAATCTCGGGGAGGCCGAGCAGCCCACGGATGTCGCGCGCCCAGCTGTTGTCGGCCAAGGCCTCCGCCACCGTTCTCACTTTCCGGAGATGCTTGGGGATGCACTGGAAGAGCATGGGCGCAAGCTCGCAGACGGACTGGCCGCCGAGCCAGCGGTCCTCCCAAAAGAGGGCGGTCGAGCCGTCCCCAATGGCCATGGTCGTGGAGGCATGAAAGAGGGCACGCTCTTCGAACGAAAACTGCAGGTCCAGCCCCTGCCATGCGCGCTCAGTGTCCGTACGCGCAAGCCATAGCCAACGTAGCCGGAGCGCGAGCCCCGTGCGCTCGAGATCCCGGACACCTAGGCCACCATATTCGAGCGGGCGGCAGACCCGGCGCCAATTGACATGACAGTGACCACCATGGGCGTCCGCGCGGCCGGCCCAAAGAAAACCTCGTTGAATCTTCTCAAGTTGCTTCAGGGTTTTCTTGGGGGGGTGCGAGTGCGAGCAATTGGTGAATTGGGATAGCGTTGAGCACCGACTTGACAAGCGCCAGCCGACCAGCCTTGTTCATCAGCCATGCCTTCCAGGTAGGGAGCCGGCCCACCACCGCGTCGACGAGAGGTTGCAGCTGGGCTGCGGAAGGGCGACGGGTGGTGAGCGGGATGCCTAAATAGGTGATCGGCAGCGTCACCACAGGGCACCCGAGCAGCTCCATCAGTCCCGCGTCAGAATCATCTCCGTGGAGAACCGTGACAGAACTCTTGGTGTAGTTCACCTGGAGCAGAGAAGCCGTGCCAAACACGTCCAGGATGCCTTTGACAACGGAGACCTCCTCGGTTGTGGCGTGACAGAAGAGCATCACGTCGTCGGCGTAAAGGGAGATCGCCAAGATGGCGCGTCAGGGGTGGAGCTGCTGGAGGATGCCGGTCTGGAGGGGCCGACGTGGCCGCTTCCCAGGTGTCGGTAGCGACGCACTGATGTGCTTCGTGGCTGCAGCCAGAAACTCGCCAAGCGTCCATGCCTGTTGCGAAGTAGCACGGCTGCGCGATCGCCGCATAGTGATTGGTGGCGAGGCAAACCGACCAGACGCAGGCGAACGGGGGCCGGCGACAGGCGGGCGGCGATCAGGGGTGGGCGCGAGCACAGAGTGGCCACGGGGACGCTGTAGGATGGAGATTGGGCTCTGGGCAGTGGGCACCGGTGATCTGGTGACTGGGGGCCCGACAGCGGCCACTAGGGGCGTCGGCGCAGGAGTTGCGGGCTCGGCTGTTGGCGGCCCAGCCTCATTTGGCCCATCGGCAGTCGTGGGAGGAGGCGGGACCCAAACTTCAGAGGGGGGCGCGGGCGCCGGCACGATGGCGATGGAGGCGGCAACGAGGGCGTCTCTTCCCGCCGAAATCGCCGTGGTGTGATCGTGGGGCTGCGGTGACTGGTCAGCGGAGATTCCTGGGCCCGCTCGGGCGACAGGAGCGGGCGAGATGCCACTTTGCCCCGACAAGGCGGCAGGCGATCCTGGCTCTCCTAAACCAACTGGCGCCACAGGCTGCGAGTTTGGGACCTGGCTCAAAAGGGCAAGGTCCCGACACGGCGTCGGATCAGCAGCGGCAGGGGTGGGGCCGGCGGGATCGTCCTCGGGATCATGGGGAGAGCCGGTGTTTGAAATTCCGGGGCTCTCCTGCGCACCCGCTACCAGTGGGAGTTCGCCAGCTGGCCTCGACACAACTGTCGTGGCGTCGTCAGCGGGCTCGACAGACGTGTGCGTCAGGCCTGCCTCCAAAGCCTGCCCTTGCGGGGCCCTTCTTTTTCCTCGTTTGGCTCGGTGACGAGAACTAGCGAGGCCCGACTGACCCGACCATGACAACATGCCATCCCGCGTCGGCAAGGCGGGTGGCACCGCCGCCGCTGCCGCCGGCCGGGGCCAGGAGGTCGCCATGCTCGTCCCATCGGCTCGCCTTGAGCGGTCGCCGGCGTGCCAAGTGAACGCGTCCATGGCCATGCCGTCGGCCCGGCCGTCCGGCGCAGCGTTAGACCGCCTGCGCTTCCGGCCACGGCGTCGCGCCCGACCAGGTCCGGAGCCCTGGCCCTGGCCATGCCCATTACCGGCGCCATCGCGGCCGGGGTCGTCGCTGTTGGCCTGGGCACCGGGAGGGGGCGCCCCAAGCGGAGCCGCACGTACGAGCGCAATGGAGATGGGGTACGTGAGCGTCCTGACCACCGGCGCCTCCGAGGGCACACGAGACGGCAGGAGCTCGACGATCTCTAGGATGGCGGCACGGCAGACGTCGGCGGGGTTGTGCACACGGCCGGAAAGCCGAAAGACGGCCAGGTTCTCGCGAGAGCGCGTGTGGGGGTGTAACCTCTTGATCCAGCAGCTCTCCCCAAGAACGTGCTCGGCGGTGGAAAGATGCCAGGCTTGGGCGGGAATGCCATGGAGCTCGAGCTCGACGCGGTATTCGAACACGCCGGCGCCGGCATGCGCGAGCTTGCACCATGGCCGAAGCGACAGCGCGAAGCGCGGCGAGCTGATGAAATGCTCGCCATTGAGCCGGCGCATGGTGTCCAGGGAGGAGAAGAGGATGAGGAAGTCTTCGGGTGGTGCTCATGGACGGTGAAATCGCCTTCGGAGAGCTCGAGGGAGCGGTAGAGCAGCTCGGCCACCTCGGCCGCGGTCACCTGCGGCCTGTTGCCGGTGATGGAAGCCACCATTGCGCGGCCAAGGACCCGCTCGGCCTCCTCCATCTCCGCGGATTGCGCCATGATGACACGCACGGGTACGTCGGGCCGCGGAGGGGGAGCCTGGACCAGCTGGGGAAGCGCAGGCGGCGCCGAGGGGGTGGGGGCGCGGCGGCGCGCTGGGGGCGCCGGTGGCGGGCCGTCCCTACCTGGGGCGACACGTGGAGGCCGCGCGTCGCCGTGGCGCCGGCTGTCGCAGTCGCGGGATTCGTGGCCAGAGGCGAGGCAGCGCCTGCACCGAACGTCGTTGGTGCAGTCCCTCACCCGGTGGCGGTGGTCGAGGCAGCGAAAACACAGCCCGGCAATCTCCTCCGGCGATGGGCTGCGGCGGCGGGGAGGTGAGGAGCTGGGGGTGCCGTCCTGGCGCGGACGACAGTGTCGGTTCCTGCGTCGCGGCTGCTGGAACCCATCAGCGTCAAGCACAGCCCCGCCAGAGACGCGGTGGACTTCTGAGCGGGGTCCAAGCCGTTGCCTGGCAGGCACGCGGGCAACCAGCGCGACGCGGCCAGGGGCCCCAGGTACCGGCGAAGTAGCAGGCGCCGGAGGGGTGAGGGCGACGTCCCTGTACGAGCGCGCCGAGGACTCGCTCTCCGAGCTGAGCCAGCAGTCACCGGAGGACACGCGCTCGCCGGAGAGGGTCGCCCGGCGGTCGACAGGGGCAGTGCCAGGTGATTCCATGGCAGGGGGCGGGGGAGGCTGGGAGGCGGGCGGCCGGCGGGGGCGTCGGCGGCAGGCAGCGGGGGCTTGGAGGAGCTAGAGGGTGGGAGCGGAGCCATCCGAGGCTGCTGGCTTCCATTTCAAAGTATCATTGGGACATCGAAGTGGGTTGAACTGGTAATAAGCTGCAACGACAACTAGATCTGGAATGCCGACAAATAAAAACACCAAATGGCTTGTGACATTGTGATACTTGGTAATTTAACTTCACATAACTAGCTCTTATCCACATAAGATACATAAATTTCTGAGTTGACTGCAAAACTTATAACTCATACCAGATGCATAAAACCAAAACAAACATCTATGGACATGGTTATGCGGTTACTAACCGCGTCATAGATAATATTTTGTGCTCCTGGATCCAAACGTGGAACTATCAGTCGACCTGAAAAGAATGTCCCTTTCCTGTATCAAAATAGATAAATGATTTGTACAAATAGACATTCAGAAACCAAACCTGATCTAGAGCTTCTCAGTTTGGGAGTTTCGGGTGTGGCAACAGATAACACCTTATCCTTATTACGAGGAAGTGGAGATCGTCCCTTTTAATGAATAAATCAATGAGATGTTAGAAATCATCATAGCATTTCCAATACAAGCAAAAAATAATACGTTCAAACATAAATTGATTCATAATATACACACGGCTTGACTGCAGGTAGTATTCTGATTTCAAAGTCAGCATAGTTTCAGATAGTGTAGCCTTTGCAGAAGTTGCTTGGTTCATTGAGTATAATTTAATTATTTTCAAGCAATTATTTTCGAACTGACAGCAGCGTGATTGATTGGGGATCATATTCTAGTATGCTGATAAAACATATAAATATACAGGCAACACTCAGAATCAATTAGTACCACAAGAACTAGGCACATTTCCTATACTTACATATGGAATTGGAGTTTTGATCATTTGTGATGGTGTACTCGGCAACGCTTTACCTGCAGAACTTTGCTCCACCAATGGGGTGATAGGTACTTCTGCCTGGTAAATAGCTCACTTCAGTATGCACACTTCACTAATAAGGCTGAATTTATTTATTTATTTGCCTTGTTATGGCACTGTTTTTTAGGGTATGTTAAGCTACTGTGATGCAGTGCTAAAGTTGAATTTGGAGTTCCAAAAACGTACAGGAATTGATTTTGTTTTGCAACATAGTACAGTTGTCATATGTTGCAGCTAAGAAGCAATAATTTCAACACAGCGTCACATTCAAGAACCAAATGATATAGCCACTATTGAAGGCAATGTTCATTTCAATAAACACATGAACTTCATCGGTAGTCTGGAATGAGTGAAAAACAGAGGACCTATTCACAAAAAAGTGAGATCCCCCCCCCCCCCCCCCCCCCAAGCGGATTGAATGATGGTCCATTGCGGAATCCAAATAATAACCACCACATGACAAGATTAAGGTTCTTATAGAGGGAAAGTCTAGTATGCACCCGTTTGTTCACATTAGACTTTTCCTGTATATTAGAAAACAAGAATAAACCATGACCTATTTTTAGCAACCACACATCTGCCAGTCATGGACAAAGCTGTCCGGTAACAGTGACAAGAATGACCAGTTATGTTGTTACTAACCACGTCATAGATAATTTTTTGGCTTCCTGAATCCAACCGTGGAACTACTAGTTGACCTGAAAATGAGTTTTCTCTTTCTTGGGTAAATATGGATTATGGATAAATGGTTTACAGAAACAAGTCAAAAACCAAATGCTTCACCTGATCTGGCGTTTCTCAGTTTGAGATGTTCAGGTGTGGAAACAGCCATAGCCTTACTGCGACTGCGGGTAAGCGGAGATAGCACCTGATATTTTGAATGAACAATTCACTAATTAAATGTCGGGTTAGGTTCAATCATAAAAATTACATATACAAGCAAGATAAAACATAGTGAGACATCAATGGAGTCACAATACACATACAACCTGACTGCAGGCAAAATACTAGAGTTTTAGATGTTGCAGCATTTGCACAACTTGATCAGTTTCTTTAATGTATCTTCAAAAAATTAATTTCAAAATGACAGCAGCATGATTTATGGTGACAAAGTTGGTGCAGAGCCCTACTGCATTCACCCAGTAAGGCGCCAGCTTTTATAAGGAACTAAGCAATCAGTCTAACCAATTGTATTCCCTGGGATTAAGATTGGATTTAAGTTACTTATACACTATAAGTTGTCCAAAACATTCAAAATTACCTTAAGCAAATGGTTATCACCAAGAAAACATGTAGGGATGTGCTACACTAGGCCATCCAGAGATTAGCTTATTCAAGATTGCATTGATCTAGCTTAAAGTGTGTGGTAGCTCTATATAAATGTAACATCAGATTAAAGTCATTTATATGCTCTGGATGATTGAACAAGCAAGTAAAACGTATACTTATTGTCTGTTTGTTGCTGAGAGAGAGAGAGAGAGAGAGAGAGAGAGAGAGAGATTTGCTGAACAATCATTTTAAGGCTGAGAGTGGAGAAATATTATTTCATTTTTTGAGATGCAGAGTTCGGAACTCACCGTTTTAGGATCTTTCACATCTGGAGAGGCTGAAGTTCCAGTTGGAACCATCGCCTGAATTGATGCTTTCTCGTTAGTTATTTGCCGCTCAGCTTGTCTCCTTAACAAAGCTTTAGGGGTACTTTCACAACCTCTCGCATCCAAAGGACCAGACACTGCTCTATCTGCATTTGGTATCATTTTATAGTCCTCTGAAGCCTCAGGACTGCTTCTACAACCTAAATTAAGCTCACCGTTGATCAATTTCTCATAAGCATCGCAGTGAAACAAATTATTTTCAGAAGGAACACTGTGTGGTCTCAACTCTTTGCTCTTATGTGTATCCCTGGCTGGACCACGTTCCAAACCCTTAGCAACCACAGCGTCTGTAGAACAGTTCTCTTTAGGTGATACTGTACTAGATAAGCCCTCAGAAATCACATTCACTAATCTTCTAACAGTGTTGACAATATTTCCCATGAGAAAGGATCCAAGCAAATTGGTAATGTTGCTTGCAGGAGCTTCTCCAAGGACACTCAAGTTGATACAGGTGACAGAGGAGCTAGTTCAAGGTTCTATCTGCAAACTTGCTGTCTCAGGATACAAACAAGTGCAGCTACCCCCTACTCCAGACTAAAAGTCCACTCAAATAGTGGTTATAAACCTGCAGGCATGGTATGCAGCAAAGACAAAGTCATTCATAATTTGTACCAGTGGCAATAGAGTAAAAGCACCGTTTGATAACCTTTTTGAAACCAAAAAGGTGTACGTGTTACCAAATTCAGAAAGTTCATCTATTTAGCTCAAGCTTCGAATCTCCAACATTTTTTGTTGCCTTTTGAAGGAAAAACTACAGAGGCAGCTTCGACAAGATGTGCAAATAGTGCACTGGACAGAGGCTGGGTTTTTTTTTCAGCTTTACATTTCTACAGACAAACTGATTGTGTGCACAATGGAAGCAAGGAAATGAGAATCTCATTTATGCACGCAAGAACTATAAAGTGAAACCTGAATTAGCACCATGATCCTACCTTCAGTCTCAAGAGTAGAAAAATAGTTACTCCTCATTATGTGCGTAGGAGGCATCAGGTGTAAGCGAACATTCACAGTTTTATTCCTGCAAGAAAAATACATAAGAAATTCAATCAACTGAAGAAACAAAAATATGCACGTATAACCCGGCCTCCTAGACGATAGATACATTTACAGGCAAAAACTTAATATTTTTTATAACAACATAATAAAGCTTATAAAATCCCTCTTTGTTACTAGCCGAAGATTGGATGGGTGAACCTGTTTTGATGCACCAAAAAACAATTTGTTCTGATGTTTTGCTTTATGAATAAGTATAAGTAAAACTAGCACATATGCCCATGCGTTGCAACGGGAAAATTGATGTTTTGTGCAAGCATAATGTCCCACAGCACCGGATTCACTATGAAGAACATGCTGCAACCCAACATCCTTCTACAAAATGAACATAAAAAAATATGATGCAATTTAGCCATGTTCATACTTTCTTTGCCGGGCATAATCTCTCACTGATTTCATTTAAGTATAATCCTTTCTTTAATTACCATGACGTCCTCACTCGTTTTAGTCGGGAGTCAAATCCTTCCTTTTCTAATTTAGCAGCCCCAACACATTGAAACCTACTAATCCTTCCTTTTATCCTACATTTTTACCTCAAGTCCTTCATTTAATTAGCCTCATCTATTTGAATATTCTATTTATTAAGACCACAATCTTTGTTTTAATTATTCCACCGGTTTACCCATAATTCTTTCTTTAATTAGCCACATCCGCTTAAATATTTTATTTAAGCCCACAATCCTTCCTTTAATTAGCTCATTCGCTTAATTAGCTCGCCCTCAACATGAGGACTGCCACTCATATATTTAGAGTGAGTTGGGATTAGTAAATATGAATGGCGCATAGGTCGTTGGTTGTTATATCGAAGATCCAGACAAGAGGTCCTGTGTTCAATTCCAACAATGTTGATTTATTTTGACCCAATTATTTTTCGCGGTCTCTATGAAAGCCCATAAAAGGCCCAACAACATATAAGTACCTGGCCCAGGTGGCTTAGCCTGTGTATGAGTCAAACGAAAAGGACTAAACCAAACCAAGAATACCTATTCCCTTTAATAGTAGGTATAGATTTGGAAAATTGGACTACAGAACATGCATTGACACCGCCCGTGTTGGTTTCAGCAGATGGAGTTTGATACCATAAGTCTTAGCCCTTGGTAGAATGAAACCAAAAAAAGCAAAGCTATGATGTCTAACTAGATCCAGGATAAATTAAATGAACCAGGGAGCACCGTGCATCGCGCGGTTGTTCTGGTATGATATTAATAGTTTCTGCTGCTGACATGCACTAGAGCCTAGACTGCAAGGGAAGGCACTGCACATAAATTATATTATGTTGAGTTTGCATAAAAAAAAGCTATGTATTTCCAAGTGCATGAGCATGCGGGCTATTATTAAAATTCTTATTTTGTCACACACGAATCTCAAAGAAAGCATTGATGGTCCAGATTGCTCTATGTGCCTTCACTCCTGTGCACAAAATATGCCTTCATAAAATGCTTGGTAATAAAAAACTGAGGCGGCATATGGCATTAGTAACCGTAGGACATGGGAGTGAAATATAGCTGCAACATCCTGGTTCAGGTCAGCCGAGTAGCTTGCAGGCTATATGACAAGTTTCTAGTTATTTCATCAGTATATTAAGCTATTTTACTTATACAATTTCAGCAGACAACCAATGAGGCAATGAGGTTTCAACATTTTACCCACCTAAGTGCTACAGAGGTGCAAGTTTGGATAAGCAGAAACAGAATTTACTCTAAATTAACTAATGTAGTAGAATACGTAATCTCATCACTGAACCAGAGAATCAGTATCCATGTTTTGATTGTCCAATTGGTCCACCGTCGATCTAAATGGTAGACACTAGTTGAATAATTGGTAGGACCACTCAAAAGTTAACGCAAAGTACTTTTGAACAGATCCAAGTGTCTGCTTCTCCTATTGTATTTTAAAACGTTGCCTAATTCATAGGATGATCCTACTCTCTGTCTCTCCCGTTGTAACACACTAATACTTGAAAACATGTACCAATTAGTTTCACTGAGTCACCAGCACTATTTCGACCCTACTCCCCGGTACTGCATTTCACAATTTCAGTGCAATGAGCCAGTGTTTTTGTATATTAACAATACGTCCAAATCGCAGTACAAGAAAAGGAAGAAGAAGAACATTTAAAAATAAAGAAACATACTTTTGTGATGAACTTCAAATCAAAGTCAAACGAACAAAATAAAAGGGTCCTGCCACTCTGAAAAAGGCCCTCTCGTGCAAGGATGCGATGGTGTCAAGCAAATCGGAATCTAAATAGAGAATAAAGGTTTGCGAATCATACGCAGGTCCGTCCAGAGGCGGCGTGGGGAACAGGGACCTTGAAGGGCGGCTAGGGTTCTTCCTCCCGGCGGTGGAGCTTGGAGTGGAGGTTGGTAATATCAATTCGCTTTGGGGCTTGGAGTGGAGGTTGGTGCTGTCAATTCGCGGCCAAGGGATTCAGCTAGCTATACCTACCAGTACCAGGGAGATGTCATCCGCGAACTGATGATTTGCCCGACCTTTACTGTGCCTCGGCCAAAATGCCCATCTTACTTTGCAATTTCAATTGATAATATGTGACATGTTTTGTTGCTTTGCTTCTAGACAAAACTTCACATGTTAAAAATAACTATCTGAATCCTTTGCTGCCGAGTAACAATAAAATATACAGATACATTATTTATTATGAACATTATATAGTACTTCTTTTCTAAAATACTAGAACATGAGGACGCGCGTTGCCGCTCCCGATCATTTTAAAAGAAGTATATTTACATGGAGTATAATGCAGAATTTTCAAAACCCATGATGTTTACGTATCAGCATATTTACACCAAAGGAAAAAAATATCAAAAGTTGGATTCAGCGTATAGTGAGAAATTACGGATCTATTGCAAATCATCAGTTTGAATGGTGACTATAGTCCTGTTTAAAAAAGGAGTCAACTTCATGGCTGCAACATCTTGGCATTGCAAATGTCCGCCTATACAAACACTCGAGCTCGAGGTCTGAATTTCTTCATAATAGTACTCCTACTGACTTCGGCTTTAGTAATAAATAAATTCGCTTTGTCAAGAAAAAAAGGATCTATCTTCGTGCCTCAACAAAAACTAAACGGCACATAGCACTTTGTTGCAATTATGAATTTTATCCAATCATGAATTTTATTTTTTAGGTGTAGACATTAGACAATAAGTTTTTGTAGGCATGATGAGATTTGAAAACATCATACCATGAGCAATGTAGATAAAAATGATTATTAATTCAGCTAGCAAAACTAATTAAATGTCTTTGAGATGTACACCATCAAACTAAATATTGCAGGATTCTAGTCTGACCTGGAAGGCAAATTCCTGATAAAATTATTTCAATAGATGAAGCAAGAACTGCTTCTCAACAATGACCGACTAAGTTTCAAAGATCACCTCCATGGCCGCGCACAAGGAGATGCAACCAACGGAAGGGGCAGTACTGCTGCCACTAATTGCCGTCTATGCCTCATCCATTGCAACGACAAGGGGATTAGGGTGATGGGCCTTAGGTTGGCTGGTGTTGTCTCGTCGCAGCGGAATACCATCTTGTTGTCGTCCATCTAGTACGCAGCAGAGGTGTATTGTTCCCAAAAAAAGCAGAAGTGTATCGACAAATTCCATGCGCGATTAGGCGGCGGAAGCGGAACAGGAGAGGCCGAGGATGGGAGAGCTAAAGATGGGCTAACGGGCCCGACGAAAGCCCAGATCAACCACAACGCACGCAGTTCAATCCGCGGAGCAGCTGCCCAATCATGATCCGCAAAACACGCTAGGAAGGGTCGCTAATTATATCTGGACCAGTAACAGCAGGATCGGACGGCTAAAGACGCCAAATCGCTGTGAGAAGTCATAGCTAGTTGTGTTATACTGTTTAGTAATACTCCTATAAAAGGTGTTGGCACGCTCTGCATCGTCCGGTCTGCCCCGTGCACCTCACGCCGATGCTTGTATGCCGCTTCCCGTCATTTGATCGGTCCATGATGTGTGGGTCAAGGGCGCGCCCGGGCCTCCTTGTCTGTCAGTCATTCCCCGAGCTGGGTCTAATGGGGGACGTTGTGGGGACACTTTCACCCGTTGGCCTTTGTTCGGATGCGGAGGGGCTTTATCTACCCGGCCTCATGTCGTACTGGCGGGTTGACGTGTTTTGGTCCGTGTGGGCTGCTTTCACCTGTTGGTCTCCTTCGGGTCTGGATGAGCTTTGGCTACGCGGCCTCTTACTGTTACGGCCCCTGGCCGGACGGCATATGTTATGTAATATATGTCTTGTTGCAAAAAAATGTAATATTTGTCTGGCTTTTGGACATGGAGATCCGGTCGACTGGTGTGTGTGTGTGTGTGCCCTTTGAACGCACTCTTCCCCTTGATCAGTTGATCGTTTCGCTTGGCTCCCTTTTGCATGTGTCATGTCGGGTGGGTGTCGGGCTGTGGCAGACGACATCGGCCCGTGAATCGTCTGTTCAGTTCACTTGGCTTCCCCTGCCCACGTGGTTCCGGGTGGGAGTATATGCCTCTTTTGGCATTTTTGGTTGTTGTCCCCTCGACCGCTAGTCGACGCATGATCTAGTCGGTGCATGATGTTTGAGTAGATTCTTTTTGTCATGTGGGGTCAATTGTGGTATGGTATGGTTGATACGAGTTGTATGTTATTATGGTGTTGTCTTATGGTGCCTTCCGTGTCACGCGGGTGTGTGGGATCCCCGCTGTAGGGTGTTGTAATATGTTAATGATTTGCTTATACTGGGTTGCGGAAGCCACAAAAACCTGAACCCTAGTTCGTGAGTTGTTGCATATGTGATTAAAGGGGACTTTTAATGCTATGGTTGGGCTTTAACTTAATGAATCTTTAGTAGTTGTGGATGCTTGTTAGAGTTTCAATCATAAGAAAATGTGACCAAGTATGGAAAGTATGTTAGCTTAAGCCTCTCCCTCATAAGTATGATGATTATCGCTATCGTGTCATATTCAGTTGACTAGGGACAATTATTTTCTCATTGTTCATCAAAAACCTTTACTTTATTGTTATTTTATTAAAAAGAAACTAACTGTTTATTATCTTGCAAATCTATCATTTTATCCTTGCAAACTAGTTTATTTCTTCTTCTAGGTAAAGCGAACTTTTAGTATGCGTAGAGTTGTATCGGTGGTCGATACAACTTGAGAGAATATTAATTCTATCTTTTTAGCTCCTTGTTGGGTTCGACACTCTTATTTATTGAAAAGGCTATAACCGATCCCCTATTTACTGATGGGTTATCACCTGCTTAGGGGCACGGCGGGGGCGGTCCTTAGAGACGACAAAGGCATATTATCGTGGGGGGGAGTAGATTGACTACTGCGCGAATGTCTTGATGGTTGGAGTCTTGGCTCTCAATTCGGTCTACCGCTGGCGCAAAGGTCGAGATGTAATCGCATTATTAGCTCCTCAGACAACCTGGAGGTGATCGATGTCATGAAGTATGGAGGACGGTCGGTGGGTGCGGCGGCGGCAATCTTCGATGCTTGTTTTCATTATGTTTGTAATTTTATATTTCTAGGTTCGAACATTGTAATAGAGAAGCAAATAAAGTTGCACATGAGCTTACTAGATTAGGTAGATTTTCTATGACTTCTGATTGGTTTGAGGAACCCTTAAATGAAATTGTAACGATCCTCATAAACAATGTGTTGGTTATTTCTATTGAATAAAGTTTCTAGTTTATTTCAAAAAAATACCCAGACATCAAATTGTTATACTACTAAAGAGTAGTTCATAGGCATTCCTTGAAAAATTCCTATCCTCGAACACTCATCAAAAGGTAAAACAAATTTACGAGCATCTTTAAATAAGGTAGACCAATAAAAATTAGACTATAATACCTTGTGTGCAGTTTTGCCTCCAACATGATGTCCTTCATAAGTAAACGAGTGACACCTTCTCAATACATCATCCTATTCATTTCCAGGTATCCAATGCCTAATAATGACATCTACTGTTTTATACAAATGAAGATCATCCCAAAAATAGTGTATCAACTCATAGAAGAATTTTCTCTTTTGTTCATAAATAAAATTGGAAGGTATGTACTTAGCAACAATATAATTAGCATAGTCAACAAACCAAGGTTTAGCAACAGAAGTTGTAACTACATCTAATTGCTCATAGGAAAACTATCATTAATAGGAATAGGATCATCGATTATGTTTTTGAAGGAAATATGCCCTAGAGGCAATAATAAAGTTGTTATTTATATTTCCTTATATCATGATAAATGTTTATTATTCATGTTAGAATTGTATTAACTGGAAACTTAGTACATGTGTGAATACATAAATAAACAGAGTGTCCCTAGTATGCCTCTACTTGACTAGCTCGTTAATCAAAAATGGTTAAGTTTCCTATCCATGGACATGTGTTGTCATTTGATGAACGGGATCACATTATTAGAGAATGATGTGATGGACAAGACCCATCCGTTAGCTTAGCACTATGATCGTTTAGTTTGTTGCTATTGCTTTCTCCATAACTTATACATGTTCCTATGACCATGAGATTATGCAACTCCCGAATACCGGAGGAACACTTAGTGTGCTATCAAACGTCACAACGTAACTGGCTGATTATAAAGATGCTCTACAGGTGTCTCCGATGGTATTTGTTGAGTTCGCATAGATCGAGATTAGGATTTGTCACTCCGATTGTTGGAGAGGTATCTCTAGGCCCTCTCGGTAATGCACATCACTATAAGCCTTGCAAGCAATGTGACTAATGAGTTAGTTGCGGGATGTTGCATTACAGAACGAGTAAAGAGACTTGCCGGTAACGAGATTGAACTAGGTATGATGATACCGACGATCGAATCTCGGGCAAGTAACATACCGATGACAAAAGGAACAACATATGTTGTTATGCGGTTTGGCCGATAAAGATCTTCGTACAATATGTAGGAACCAATATGAGCATCCAGGTTCCGGTATTGGTTATTGACCGGAGATGAGTCTCGGTCATGTCTACATAGTTCTCGAACCGTAGGGTCCGCACGCTTAACGTTCGATGACGATCGGTGTTATGAGTTTATGTGTTTTGATGTACAGAAGGTAGTTCGAGTCCCGGATGTGATCACGAACATGACGAGGAGTCTCAAAATGGTCGAGACATGAAGATTGATATATTGGAAGGTTATGTTTGGACACCGGAATGGTTTCGGATGAGTTCGGGCATATACCGGAGTACCAGGGGGTTACCGGACCCCCCGGAGGCTTAATGGGCCTACATGGGCTTTAGTGGAAGAGAGAGGAGGCGGCCAAGAGGTGGGGACGCACCCCCCAATCCCAATCCTAATTGGGAGGGGGGCCGGCCCCCCTTTCCTTCTTCTTCTTCTCTTCCCCTTCCTTCCCCCTCATATTAGGACTAGGAATCCCCCCTTGGGGGCGCACCATGAGGACCGGCCGGCCCCCTCCCCCCCTCCTTTATATACGGGGGAGGGGGCACCCCATACACACACAAGTTGACAATTGTTTTAGCCGTGTGCGGTGCCTCCCTCCACAGATACACACCTCGGTCATATCGTCGTAGTGCTTAGGCGAAGCCCTGCGTCGGTAACTTCATCATCACCGTCAACACGCGCATCGTGCTGACGAAACTCTCCCTCGGCCTCAACTGGATCAAGAGTACGAGGGACGTCACCGAGCTGAACGTGTGCAGATCACAAAGGTGTCGTGCGTTCGATACTTGATCGGTTGGACCGCGAAGACGTTTGACTACATCAACTGTGTTTCTTAACGCTTCCGCTTTCGGTCTACGAGGGTACGTAGACATACTCTCCCCTCTCGTTGCTATGCATCCCTAGATAGATCTTGCGTGATCGTAGGAAAATATTTGAAATACTGCGTTCGCCAATAGTTTTCCATTCTAGATAAATGAGCAGCTAAAGGATTTTCTTCCCTCTTCTTATCAACAATATGCAAATCAAATTCTTGCGACAATAAAACCCACCTAATGAGTCTAGGTTTAACATCTTTCTTGTTCATAAGATATTTAATAGCAGTATGATCAATATGAACTATGACTTTAGAATCAACAATGTAGATTTAAATTTGTCGCAAGAAAAAACAACCACTAATAATTTCTTTGAGTAGCATCTAATGTTTTACTAGCATAGTGAATGACATTAAGTTGTTTATACTCTTTATCCTGAAATAGTCCTGACTGCATAATCGCTAGCATTACACATAATTTCTGAAGGTAGGTTCCAATCAGGGGTTGAATTAAAGGTGTAGTAACCAAAGCTTTATTTTATGTTTCAAAAGCTTCTGCATAGCCTTCTTCAAAAGAGAACTAAACATCTTCTTGCATTAAATTTGTAATATACACATCCTACCCGGCGTCGAGCTCACTCTCATCTCCCCAATCATTGTGGGATAAAATTTGGGGCGAGGGATTTGGGAGAGGGACAACAACGAAAGGGGAAAAGACAAGGCTGGGGATTTAGCCATGCAATGATTAGTACAAGTGAATATCTAGAAAACACAGGGGGGTCTGCAAAAGTGCGCAGCGGCCGGCTTGGCCTTGTATCTGCCAGTGTGGCGCAAATGTCGACCCATAATTGGCAGTAATTTTTTTGCCACCGAACTATAATTTTGGGGGTGGCGGAGTCCACCTTTGCAAGTTTGTGGGCTAAACCATCACGGGCTGTGCAAGTTTCTCCCGGTGCTTTTAACTCTCTTTTTATTAGCAAGACAGGCCATGGTTTTTTAAGGGAAAACCTACTGCCATTTTATTTAACTAGTGGCAGAGTTACACCATGTATTACATGTGATAGTAAGAAATCTGAAGGATCATCAATCCACTCACAACTACATTTAGCATCATAAGAGAAGCTAGCTAGGTAATGTGCCTGCCATTCACTTTCATCGGATGGTGCTTGAACTCAATGGATGTAATCCCAGGAGCTATCTGAAAACAATCTGCCAAGATAGTTGCATTAGTGTTGAGATATATTACTTTGGCAATGCAACTCAATGTATTGATCGGTGCATAACGCACGTATATATGGGTGTAAAAAGTGGGCCTCCACCTCAACTATACAAGGACTAGGAGGTGGGCCAAGATATACAATATACATGCAAAACCATATATTCAACACCACCCCGCGGTCAAAGCGTCATCGGAGACGCAGAGACTGGACCTGAACTCCTCAAAGACGGAAGTAGCCAGTCCCTTCGTCATCCCATCGGCGAACTGTTACGCCGTCGGGACGTGAAGGACCTGGATGCGCCCAAGAGCCACCTGAAGGAAATACTCCCTAGAGGCAATAATAAAGTTATTATTTTATATTTCCTTATATCATGATAAATGTTTATTATTCATGCTGGAATTGTATTAGTCGGAAACTTGATACATGTGTGGATACATAGACAAAACACTGTGTCCCTAGTAAGCCTCAACTAGACTAGCTCGTTAATCGAAGATGGTTAAGTTTACTAACCATAGACATGTGTTGTCATTTGATGAATGGGATCACATCATTAGGAGAATTATGTGATGGACAAGACCCATCCATTATCTTAGCATATTGATCGTTCAGTTTTATTGCTATTGATTTCTTCATGTCATATACATATTCCTTTGACTATGATATTATGCAACTCACAGATACCGGAGGAATGCCTTGCGTGCTATCAAACTTCACAACATAACTGGATGATTATAAAGATGCTCTACAGGTATCTCCGAAGGTGTTTGTTGGGTTGGCATAGATCGAGATTAGGATTTGTCACTTCGAGTATTGGAGAGGTATCTCTGGGCCCTCTCGGTAATGCACATCATAATAAGCCTTGCAAGCAATGTGACTAATGGGTTAGTTGCGGGATGATGTATTACAGAACGAGTAAAGAGACTTGCTGGTAACGATATTGAACTAGGTATGAAGATACCGACGATCAAATCTCGGTCAAGTAACATACCGATGACAAAGGGAATAACGTATGTTGTCATTACGGTTTGACTGATAAAGATCTTCGTATAATATGTAGGAACCAATATGAGCATCCAGGTTCTGCTGTTGGTTATTGACCAGAGAGGTGTCTCGGTCATGTCTACATAGTTCTCGAACCTGTAGGGTCCGCACGCTTAACGTTCGATGACGATTTGTATTACATGAGTTATGTGATTTTGTGACCGAATGTTGTTCGGAGTCCCAAATGAGATCACGGACATGACGAGGAGTCTCAAAATGGTCAAGAGGTAAATATTCATATATAGGAGGATAGTATTCGGACACCGGAAGTGTTCTGGGGGTACCAGGTACGTATCGGGTCACCGGAAGGGGTTCCGGGCAACCCGCGGCAAGCTATATGGGCCTAATGGGCCCAGAGTTGGACAGACCAGCCCCTAAGGGACTGGTGCGCCCCCTTTGCTAGCCGAATAGGAAGAGGAAGGGAAAGGGGGAAGAGAGAAGGAAGGGGAGGCTAATCGGCCTCCCCCTTCCTTCCCTCCTCTCTCCCCTTTCCTTCCCTCTCCGGAAAAGATGGTAAGGGGGGCAAATTGGACAAGGCCCCCAAGTAGGATTCCTCCTACTTGGGGCGCCCCATGGCTGTCCCCCTCCCCCTCCCACCTATATATATGTGGGGAGGGGCGCCTAGAACACACGACTAACATTGTTAGCCGTGTGCGGCGCCCCCCTCCATAGTTTATGCCTCCGGTCATATTCACATAGTGCTTAGGCGAAGCCCTGCGTGGATCACTTCACCATCACCGTCACCACGCCGTCATGTTGACAGAACTCTCCCTCAACACTTTGCTGGATCAAGAGTTCGAGGGACGTCATCGAGCTGAATGTGTGTAGAACTCGGAGGTGTCATACGTTCGGTACTTGATCGGTCGAAACGTGAAGAAGTTTGACTACATCAACCGCATTGTCAAACGCTTCCGCGTTCGGTCTACGAGGGTACGTGGACACACTCTCCGCCTCTCGTTTCTATGCATCTCCTAGATAGATCTTACACGAGCATAGGAATTTTTTTGAAATTGCATGCTATGTTCCATAACAGTGGCATCCGAGCCAGGTCTATGCGTAGATGATATGCACGAGTAGAACATAGAGAGTTGTGGGCGGTGATAGTCATACTACTTACCACCAACATCTTATTTTGATTCGGCGGTATTGTTGTATGAAGAGGCCCGGACTAACCTTACATGACCACGTTCATGAGACCGGTTCCACCGACAGACATGCAACTAGTTTTGCATAAAGGTGGCTGGCGGGTGTCTGTTTCTCCAACTTTAGTTGAATCGACTTTGACTACGGGTGGTCCTTGTTGAAGGTTAAAACAACAAACTTGGTGAAATTGTTAGGGAACGTAGTAATTTCAAAAATATTCCTACGCACACGCAAGATCCATCTATGTGATGCATAGCAACGAGAGGGGAGAGTGTTGTCCACGGACCCTCATAGACCGTAAGCGGAAGCGTTATGACAACGCGGTTGATGTAGTCGTACGTCTTCACGATCCGATCGATCCTAGTACCGAAGGTACGGCACCTCCATGATCTGCACACTTTCAGCTCGGTGACGTCCCACGAACTCTAGATCCAGCTCAGGTCGAGGGAGAGTTTCGTCAACACGACGGCGTGATGACGGTGATGATGAAGTTACCGACGCAGGGCTTCGCCTAAGCTCTACAACGATATGAATGAGGTGGAAATCTGTGGAGGGGGCACCACACACGACTAAATACTCAACTTGTGTGTCTATGGGGTGCCCCCTCTCCCGTATATAAAGGAGTGGAGCAGGGGAAGGGTTGGCCCTCTCATGGCGCGCCCAAGGGGGGAGTCATACTCCCGGTGGGAGTAGGATTCCCCCTTCCCTAGTTGGAGTAGGAGAGGAAGGAAGGGGGGAGAGAGGGAAGGAAAGGGGGGGGCTGGCCCCCACCCAATTCGGATTGGGCTTGGGGGGCGCACCCTCCACCTTGGCCGCCTCCTCCTCTCTCCCACTAAGGCCCAATAAGGCCCATACACTCCTCGGGGGGTTCCGGTAACCCCCCGGTACTCTGGTAAATGCCCGAACTAACCTGGAACCATTTCGATGTCCAAACATAGCCTTCCATTATATCGATCTTTATGTCTCGACCATTTCGAGACTCCTCGTCATGTCCGTGATCTCATCCGGCACTTCGAACAACCTTCGGTACATCAAAAAACATAAACTCATAATACTGATCGTCATCGAACGCTAAGCGTGCGGACCCTACGGGTTCGAGAACTATGTAGACATGACCGAGACTCGTCTCTAGTCAATAACCAATAGCGAAACCTGGATGCTCATATTGGTTCCTACATATTCTACGAAGATCTTTATCGGTCAAACCGCATAACAACATATGTTATTCCCTTTGTCATCGGTATGGTACGTGCCCGAGATTCGATCGTCGGTATCTCAATACCTAGTCCAATATCATTACTAGCAAGTCTCTTTACTCGTTCTGCAATGCAACATCCTGTAACTAACTCATTAGTTACATTGCTTGCAAGGCTTATAGTGATGTGCATTACCGAGAGGGCCCAGAGATACCTCTCCGATACACGGAGTGACAAATCCTAATCTCGATCTATGCCAACTCAACAAACACCATCGGAGACACCTGTAGAGCACCTTTATAGTCACCCAGTTATGTTGTGACATTTGATAGCACACTAAGTGTTCCTCCGGTATTCGGGAGTTGCATAATCTCATAGTCATAGGAACATGTATAAGTTATGGAGAAAGCAATAGAAGTATACTAAACAATCAAAGTGCTAAGTGATACGTCTCCGTCGTATCTACTTTTCCAAACACTTTTGCCCTTGTTTTGGACTCTAACTTGCATGATTTGAATGGAACTAAACCGGACTGACGCTGTTTTCAGCAGAATTGCCATGGTGTTATTTATGTGCAGAAACAAAAGTTCTCGGAACGACTTGAAACTTCACGGAGATTATTTTTGGAAATAATAAAAAATACTGGCAAAAGATCAAGACCAGGGGGCCCACACCCTAGCCACGAGGGTTGGGGGCGCGCCTGCCCCCTGGGTGCGCCCCCTACCTCGTGGGCCCACTAGAGCTCCTCCGACCTCAACTCCAACTCTATATATTCGTGTTCGGAGAGAAAAAATCAAGGAGAAAGATTCATCGCATTTTACGATATGGAGCCGCCGCCAAGCCCTAAACTCTCTCGGGAGGGCTGATCTGGAGTCCGTTCAGGGCTACGGAGAGGGGAATCCGTCGCCATCGTCATCATCAACCATCATCCATCACCAATTTCATGATGCTCATCGCCGTGCGTGAGTAATTCCATCGTAGGCTTGCTGGACGGTGATGGGTTGGATGAGATTTATCATGTAATCGAGTTAGTTTTGTTAGGGTTTGATCCCTAGTATCCACTATGTTCTGAGATTGATGTTGCTATGATTTTGCTATGCTTAATGCTTGTCACTAGGGCCGGAGTGCCATGATTTCAGATCTGAACCTATTGTGTTTTCATCAATATATGAGAGTTCTTGATCCTATCTTGCAAGTCTATAGTCACCTACTATGTGTTATGATCCGGCAACCCCGAAGTGACAATAATATGGACCACTTCCGGTGATGACCGTAGTTTGAGGAGTTCATGTATTCACTATGTGTTAATGCTTTGGTCTGGTACTCTATTAAAAGGAGGCCTTAATATCCCTTAGTTTCCGCTAGGACCCCATTGCCACGGGAGGGTAGGACAAAAGATGTCATGCAAGATCTTTTCCATAAGCACGTATGACTATATTCAGAATACATGCCTAAATTAGATTAATGATTTGGAGCTAGTTCTGTGTCACCCTATGTTATGACTGTTACATGATGAACCACATCCGGCATAATTCTGTATCACCGATCCATTGCCTACGAGCTTTCCATATATTGTTCTTCGCTTATTTACCTTTTCGTTGCTATTGTTACAATCACTACAAAATACCAAAAATATTACTTTTGCTACCGTTACCTTTTGCTACCGTTACCTTTCCATAAACCCCAAAGTTATGCCATATGAGTCCACCATACCTACCTATATACGATATCTACCTGCCGTTCCAAGTAAATTTGTATGTGCCAAACTCTAAACCTTCAAATAAATATCCTGTTTTGTATGCTCGAATAGCTCATGTATCAACTAGGGTTGTGTAACACCCCGGATGTAACTTTCCCTATTCGTACTCCAACTCTTGCCGTTTCCGGCGTTAAGTTATTTTATTTTCTCGGGTTCGGGTTTTTATCTCCGTGTGTTGTTATTGTTGTCATGCATCTCATATCATGTCATCATGTGCATTGCATTTGCATACGTGTTCGTCTCATGCATTCGAGCATTTTCCCCGTTGTCCGTTTTGCATTCCGGCGCTTCGTTCTCCTCCGGTGGTCATTTCTAGCTTTCTTTCGTGTGTGGGGATGAAACATTTCCGGATTGGACCGAGACTTGCCAAGCGGCCTTGGTTTACTACCGGTAGACCGCCTGTCAAGTTTCGTATCATTTGGACTTCGTTTGATACTCCAATGGTTAACCGAGGGACCGAAAAGGCCTCGTGTGTGTTGCATCCCGACACCCCTCCAATTTGGCCCAAAACCCACCTAAGCCTTCTCCATCATCTAGAGCGTTTGATCATGATCGCGTGGCCGAAAACCGCACCTCATTTGGACTCTCCTAGCTCCCTCTACCTCTATTTAAAGACCCCCCTTTCCAAATTTCGCGGATCCCCTCTCTTCCTAACCCTAAAATCCCCTCCGCGCGCCGAACATTGTCCGACCGCGCCGGACATCATCCGCCACCGCCGCCCGTAGCCAACCGCGGCTTGCCACGTCACTACCGCCAATCCGCCGCCGCCCGAGGCCCGCGAGGCCCGGTCCGGGCCCCCGCGGCCCATCCCGCCGCCGCCGCACGGGGGCGCCCGCCCGCGGTCGCCTCGCCGCCGCCACCACGCACCATCGCCGCCGCCACCATGCGCCGTCGCTGGAGCTGCCGCATCCGCGCGCTGCCCGAGCGCGTCGCCGACCGCCGCGGCCCCGCCGACGCCGCCCTCCGCCGCTGCATCGCCGTCCTCTCCTCGCTCCGGCCTCCTCCTCCCACTCGCGCCGGCGAGCTCTTCTTCTCCGGCAAGTCCGACATCAATCCTCGGCTTCCGCGCCGCTGCTACAGTGTTTTTCGCCGGATCCAGATCCGGTGAACTGTAAACCCTAGGTTGATTTTTTTTCCTTCTAAGTCCCGAAATTCCAGATCCAAGTGCCCATGTTCATAGCCTCGTAACTTTGCATCCGTAGCTCCGATTCATGCATATAGCATATCAAAATGTTCATCTCAGAGAGTACATTATTTCATTCCATTGCATCATTTTCATTTGAGTTCATCTTGATGCCCGAAATGCTGTTAGAAGAGGGCTACTTGAGTTAATTGTCAGATCTGCTACTCCATTTAGCTTTTTGTCATTTTTGCCATGATTATTGTGTGCATGATATGCCCATGAGTTCTACATATGTTTTGTTAAGGGTTTTGCCATCTTTCCAGAGGTGCAACCCATGTATTTTTTTGATGTGTGTGGTGACTTGCACAAGCTTGCAAAGTGGTGCACTTGTTAATTCTGTTTTCAGGGACTTAGCATTTCCACTAAGCCCTTGATCTGTTTATCTCATATGCTCATATGTTCATGTTGTTTCCTAGTGATCCGTGCCTCTTTTGAGGATGATCAGTAAGGATGTTTTGTTAATATTGTAGTGCTCTATCCATCCATGTCTTTTTTTGCAATTATGGAGCACCCTAGCTTGAGTCAATCGAGCTCTACTTTTGCTACTTTGTGAATCTGGGCAGATTGTCAACTTGTTTGCAATTTTGCCAATGATGTTGTAGTTGATCCGTGCATGCTATGCTATTGTTCTTGCCATGTATAGCTTGAATTTTGTGTATTATTGATGGATGTATGCTTAGCTTATCATGACTTGCTCCGTATTGAGTGCATCGAGCTCGTAAACATGCCTACTTGAGATATATTTCAGCATGTGCCAGTTTTCACTAAGTCTGTGATCTGATTATGTTTTTGCTATGTTCACATGCTTGCAATTGTATTTTCTGATCCCTTTTGGCTCAAGGTCACTAAGGGACTTTTGTTAAGCTCTTTGAGTAGCTCCATGCCATGCTTTACTTTTCCATGTTCAGGTCCTGTAGCATGTAGTTTTGTTGCTCCGAAGAGAGCTACCTGTTCTGAAATTCCAGACAAGTGTTAATTTCACTAAGTCTGAGATCTGTTTACCATATGCATTTTTGCCATGCTTGTTTGAACCTGTTAATGGATGAATTGGCCGTAGCTTAGTACTAGACTTTTTTTAAGCATCTTGAATGCATCCCTGCCATGTATTTTGTTGTCATGTTTGGGTGCTATAGCATGTTCATCTCTTTGCATTTAGATGGCTACTTGCTGTAAGTCGCAGACCGGAGTCATTTTTGAATCGCTTGCCATTTCCAAACCGTAACCCCGATTCCGGCGTTCTTTATATCGTTTTCAAGCGATTTCATCTCATCTTTCCAGTGGCACGCTTGGATTCCCAAGTTGAGGCCAGGTTCATGCATTCCTTGTCATATCTTGCATATGCATCCCGCATCGCATCCCGCATAGCATATCATCATTGCATCATATTGTTTGATCCTTGCACGTGGTTGATTGTGTCCTTGTTGCTTGTTTGTCTTGTTTGGGTAGAGCCGGGAGACGAGTTCACTAACGAGGAGCCCGTTGAGTTTGCTTTCGAGGATCCAGTCAACTCTGACAACTGTGCAGGCAAGATGATCATACCCTCGAAATCACTACTATTTTTGCTATGCTAGATTGCTCGCTCTCTTGCTATGCCAATGCTACGATGCCTACCATTTGCTTTCAATCCTCCCAAATTGCCATGTCAAACCTCTAACCCACCATGTCCTAGCAAACCGTTGATTGGCTATGTTACCGCTTTGCTCAACCCCTCTTATAGCGTTGCTAGTTGCAGGTGAAGATTGAAGGCCGTTCCTCGTTGGAACATTTATTTACTTGTTGGGATATCATTATATTGCTATGTTATCTTAATGCATCTATATACTTGGTAAAGGGTGGAAGGCTCGGCCTCTCGCCTAGTGTTTTGTTTCACTCTTGCCGCCCTAGTTTCCGTCATATCGGTGTTATGTTCCCGAATTTTGCGTTCCTTACGCGGTTGGGTTATAATGGGAACCCCTTGATAGTTCGCCTTGATTAAAGCTTTTCCAGCAATGCCCAACCTTTGTTTTACCATTTGCCACCTAGCCTCTTTTTCCCTTGGGTTTCCGGAGCCCGAGGGTCATCTTATTTTAAACCCCCCCGGGCCAGTGCTCCTCTGAGTGTTGGTCCAAATAGAGCCACTTGCAGCGCCACCTCGGGGCAACTTGAGGGTTGGTTTTAGTTGTACGTAGTGTTCATCTGAGTGTGCCCTGAGAAAGAGATATGTGCAGCTCCTATCGGGATTTGTCGGCACATTCGGGCGGTGTTGCTGGTCTTGTTTTAACCTGTCGAAGTGTCTTGAATAACCGAGATACCGAGTCTGATCGGAACGTCTTGGGAGGAGGTCTATTCCTTCGTTGACCGTGAGAGCTTGTCATGGGCTAAGTTGGGACTCCCCTGCAGGGATTTGAACTTTCGAAAGCCGTGCCTGCGGTTATGGGCAGATGGGAATTTGTTAATGTCCGGTTGTAGATAACTTGAACCTTAATTTAATTAAAAAGAATCAACTGAGTGTGTTACCGTGATGGCCTCTTCTCGGCGGAGTCCGGGAAGTGGACACGGTGTTGGAGTAATGTTTGCGCATGTTGTTCTCTAGTTTCTCGCTCGCGCTTCGCCTCCTCTTCTCGCTCTCTTTTGCGAATAAGTTAGCCACCATACTTGCTAGTCGCTTGCTGCAGCTCCACATATTTACCTTACCCTGCCTATAAGCTTAAATAGTCTTGATCGCGAGGGTGCGAGATTGCTAAGTCCCTGTGGCTCACAGATTACTATTACACCAGATGCAGGGCCTGATGATTCCACTCCAGGAGACGCGCTTGAGTTCAAGTGGGAGTTCAACGAGGACTCTCAACGTTACTATGTCTCCTTTCCTGATGACCAGTAGTGGTGCCCAGTTGGGGGTGATCAGGACCGTGTCGCATGTTGGGTTATCTTTTGTTTTGGCGCCATAGACGGGCCATGAGTGTTTGGATGATGTAATGTTATTTATGTACTTGATTGACGTGGCGAGTGTAAGCCAACTATGTTATCTCCCCTTTATTATTTATATTACATGGGATGTTGTGAAGATTGCCTAACTTGCGACATATGCCTTCAATGCGATTATGTCTATAAGTCGTGCCTCGACACGTGGGAGCTATAGTCGCATCGAGGGTGTTACAGGCTGTCCATATCTTCCATGTTAGGCGGGTTATTCTCAAGAGGAGTGGACTCGCTCCTCACTCACGAGGAAGTGGCTGGTCATCGGGATGCCCAGTCCCATGCTTTATGCAAATCAAATCAAAATAATTACAAACAAAACTCCCCCTGGGACTCTTGTTAGTTGGAGGCACTCGTTGTTTCAAGCAAGCCATGGATTGATGTTTGTTGGTGGAGGAGGAGTATAAACTTTAGCATTCTGTTTAGGAACTGCCTATAATGTGTGTAGCATGGAAGATATTGCCATATTTTGGTTGTTATGTTGACAATGAAAGTATACTGCTCAAAATATTATTCATCTCTATTTCAAAATGGAGCTCTGGCACCTCTAAAAATCCCTGCTTCCCTCTGTGAAGGGCCTATCTATTTACTTTTATGTTGAGTCATCCTCCTCGTATTAAAAAGCACTCGCTGGAGAGCACCTCTGTCATTTGCATTCATTACTGATTAGTTTACATCGAGTATGACTTGACTGGATCTCTTTTACCATGAATTACAATGTCTAGTCAGTCCTTGATCTTTAAAGGTGCTCTGCATTTATTTTTGCGGTCTCAGAAAGGGCTAGCGAGATACCATCTTGTTATATCATATTATGATTGTTTTGAGAAAGTGTTGTCACCCGAGATTTATTATTATTGCTTGCTAGTTGATTATGCCATTGATATGAGTAAACATGATACCTATGCGTTATTGTGATTATGGTTAGTTTATAATCTTTGTTGAAAACATGAATGTTGGCTTTATATATTTACAACAACAAGAGCAAACAGAGTTTGTAAAAGTTTTTCTTTATCACTTTCAGTTTGTCAACTGAATTGCTTGAGGACAAGCAAAGGTTTAAGATTGGGGGAGTTGATATGTCTCTGTCGTATCTACTTTTCCAAACACTTTTTGCCTTGTTTTGGACTCTAACTTGCATGATTTGAATGGAACTAACCCGGACTGATGCTGTTTTCAGCAGAATTGCCATGGCGTTATTTATGCGCAGAAACAAAAGCTCTCAGAATGACCTGAAACTTCACGGAGATTATTTTTGGAAATAATAAAACATACTGGCAAAAGATCAAGATCAGGGGGCCCACACCCTAGCCACGAGGGTGGGCGGCGCGCCCCCTACCTCGTGGGCGCCCTGGAGCTCCTCCGACCTCAACTCCAACTCTATATATTCGTGTTCGGAGAGAAAAAAAATCAAGGAGAAAGATTCATTGCGTTTTACTATACGGAGCCGCCGCCAAGCCCTAAACTCTCTCGGGAGGGCTGATCTGGAGTCCGTTCGGGGCTCCGGAGAGGGGAATCCGTCGCCATCGTCATCATCAACCATTCTCCATCACCAATTTCATGATGCTCACTGCCGTGCGTGAGTAATTCCATCGTAGGCTTGCTGGACGGTGATGGGTTGGATGAGATTTATCATGTAATCGAGTTAGTTTTGTTAGGGTTTGATCCCTAGTATCCACTATGTTCTGAGATTGATGTTGCTATGACTTTGCTATGCTTAATGCTTGTCACTAGGGCCTGAGTGCCATGATTTCAGATCTGAACCTATTATGTTTTCATCAATATATGAGAGTTCTTGAACCTATCTTGCAAGTCTATAGTCACCTACTATGTGTTATGATCCGACAACCCCGAAGTGACAATAATCGGGACCACTTCCGGTGATGACCGTAGTTTGAGGAGTTCATGTATTCACTATGTGTTAATGCTTTGGTCCGGTACTCTATTAAAAGGAGGCCTTAATATCCCTTAGTTTTCGCTAGGACCCCGCTGCCACGGGAGGGTAGGACAAAAGATGTCATGCAAGTTCTTTTCGATAAGCACGCATGACTATATTCGGAATACATGCCTACATTACATTGATGAATTGGAGCTAGTTCTGTGTCACCCTATGTTATGACTGTTACATGATGAACCACATCCGGCATAATTCTTTATCACCGATCCATTGCCTATGAGCTTTCCATATATTGTTCTTCGCTTATTTACTTTTCCGTTGCTATTGTTACAATCACTACAAAATACCAAAAATATTACTTTTGCTACTGTTACCACTACTATCATATTACTTTGCTACTAAATACCTTGCTGCAATTATTAAGTTTCTAGGTGTGGTTGAATTGACAACTCAACTGCTAATACTTGAGAACATTCTTTCGCTCCCCTTGTGTCGAATCAATAAATTTGGGTCGAATACTCTACCCTCGAAAACTGTTGCGATCCCCTATACTTGTGGGTTATCACTAAGCTAATGGATGTGTCAAGTCAATCACATCATTCTCTAATGATGTGATCCCGTTCATCAAATGACAACTCTTTTCCATGGCTAGGAAACTTAACCATCTTTGATTAACGAGCTAGTCAAGTAGAGGCATACTAGTGACACTCATTTTGTCTATGTATTCACACATGTACTAAGTTTCCGGTTAATAAAATTATGGAATGAATAATAAACATTTATCATGATATAAGGAAATATAAATAACAACTTTATTATTTACTCTAGGGCATATTTCCTTCAGTCTCCCACTTGCACTAGAGTCAATAATCTAGATTACACAGTAATGATTCTAACACCCATGGAGTCTTGGTGCTGTCATGTTTTGCTCGTGAGAGAGGTTTAGTCAACGGGTCTGCAACATTCAAATCCGTATGTATCTTGCAAATCTCTATGTCTCCCTCCTTGACTTGATCGCGGATGGAATTGAAACATCTTTTGATGTGCTCGGTTCTCTTGTGAAATCTGGATTCCTTTGCCAAGGCAATTGCACCAGTGTTGCCGCAAAAGATTTTCATTGGACCCGATGCACTAGGTATGACACCTAGATCAGATATGAACTCCTTCATCCAGACTCCTTCATTTGCTGCTTCCGAAGCAGCTATGTACTCCGCTTCACACGTAGATCCCGCCACGACGCTCTGCTTGGAACTACACTAACTGACAGCTCCACCATTCAATAAAAATATGTATCCATTTTGTGACTTAGAGTCATCTGGATCAGTGTCAAAGCTTGCATCAATGTAACCATATACAACGAGCTCTTTGTCACCTCCATAAACGAGAAACATATCCTTAGTCCTTTTGAGGTATTTCAGGATGTTCTTGACCGCTGTCCAGTGATCCACTCCTGGATCACTTTGGTACCTCGCTGCTAAACTAATAGCAAGGCACACATCAGGTCTGGTACACAACATTGCATACATGATAGAACCCATGGCTGAAGCATAGGGACTGACTTTCATTTTCTCTCTATCTTCTGCAGTGGTCGGGCATTGAATCTGACTCAACTTTACACCTTGTAACACGGGTAAGAATCCTTTCTTTGCTAGATCCATTTTGAACTTATTCACAACTTCATCAAGGTATGTGCTTTGTGAAAGTCCAATTAAGCATCTTGATCTATCTCTATAGATCTTGATGCCCAATATATAAGTAGCTTCACTGAGGTCTTTCATTAAAAATTCTTATTCAAGTATCCTTTTATGATATTCAGAAATTCAATATCATTTCCGATCAGCAATATGTCATCCACATATAATATCAGAAATGCTACCGAGCTCCCACTCACTTTCTTGTAAATACAGGCTTCTCCAAAAGTCTGTATAAAACCATATGCTTTGATCACACTATCAAAGCATATATTCCAACTCCGAGAGGCTTGCACTAGTCCATAAGTGGATCACCGGAGCTTGCACACTTTGTTAGCACCTTTTGGATCTACAAAACCATCTGGTTGCATCATATACAACTCTTCTTCAAGATATCCATTAAGGAATGCAGTTTTGACATCAATTTGCCAAATTTCATAATCATAAAATGCGGCAATTGCTAACATGATTCGGATGGACTTAAGCATTGCTACGGGTGAGAAGGTCTCATCATAGTCAACTCCTTGAACTTGTTGAAAAACTTTTGCAACAAGTCGAGCTTTGTAGACAGTAACATTACCGTCAGCGTCAGTCTTCTTCTTGAAGATCCATTTATTCTCTATGGCTTGCTGATCATAGGGCAAGTCAACCAAAGTCCACACTTTGTTCTCATACATGGATCCCATCTTAGATTTCATGGCCCTAAGCCATTTTGCGGAATTTGGGCTCATCATCGCTTCCTCATAGTTCGTAGGTTCATCATGGTCAAGTAACATGACCTCCAGAACAGGATTACCGTACCACTCTAGTGCGGATCTTACTCTAGTTGACCTACGAGGTTCGGTAGTAACTTGATCAGAAGTTTCATGATCATCATCATTAGCTTCCTCACTTACAGGTGTAGGAATCGCTGGAACTAATTTCTGTGATGAACTACTTTCCAATAAGGGAGCAGGTACATTTACCTCAACAAGTTCTACTTTCCTCCCACTCACTTCTTTCGAGAGAAACTCCTTCTCTAGCAAGGATCCATTCTTAGCAATGAATATCTTGCCTTCGGATCTGTGATATAAGGTGTACCCAATAGTCTCCTTTGGATATCCTATAAGACGCATTTCTCTGATTTGGGTTCGAGCTTATCAGGTTGAAGCTTTTTCACATAAGCATCGCAGCCCCAAACTTTAAGAAACGACAATTCGGGTTTCTTGCCAAACCACAGTTCATAAGGCATCGTCTCAACAGATTTTGATGGTGCCCTATTTAACATGAATGCAGCCGTCTCTAAAGCATAACCCCAAAACGATAGTGGTAAATCGGTAAGAGACATCATAGATCGCACCATATCTTATAAAGTGCGGTTACGATGTTCGGACACACCATTACGCTATGGTGTTCCAGGTGGCGTGAGGTTCGAAACTATTCCGCATTGTTTCAAATGAAGACAAAACTCATAACTCAAATATTCACCTCCACGATCAGACCGTAGAAACTTAATTTTCTTATTACGATGATTTTCCACTTCACTCTGAAATTCTTTGAACTTTTCAAATGTTTCAGACTTATGTTTCATCAAGTAGATATACCCATATCTGCTCAAATCACCTGTGAAGGTAAGAAAATAATGACACCCGCCATGAGCATCAACACTCATCGGACTGCATACATCAGTATGCATTATTTCCAACAAGTCTGTTGCTCGCTCCATTGTTCTGGAGAACGGAGTCTTAGTCATCTTGCCCATGAGGCATGGATCGCAAGCATCAAGTGATTCATAATCAAGTGATTCCAAAAGCCCATCAGCATGGAGTTTCTTCATGCGCTTTACACCAATATGACCTAAACGGCGGTGCCATAAATAAGTTGCACTGTCATTATTAAACTTATTTCTTTTGGCTTCAATACTATGAACATGTGTATCACTACTATCAAGATTTAGTAAAAATAGACCACTCATCAAGGGTGCATGACCATAAAAGATATTACTCATATAAATAGAACAACCCTTATTCTCTGATTTAAATGAATAACCGTCTCGGATCAAACAAGATCCAGATATAATGTTCATGCTCAATGCTGGCACCAATAACAATTATTTAGGTCTAAAACTAATCCCGAGGGTAGATGTAGAGGTAGCGTGTCGACGGAGATCACATCGTCTTTGGAACCATTTCCCACGCGCATCGTCACCTCGTCCTTAGCCAATCTTCGCTTAATCCGTAGCCCCTGTTTTGAGTTGCAAATGTTAGCAACAGAACAAGTATCAAATACCCAGGTGCTACTGCGAGCATTAGCAAGGTACACATCAATAACATGTATATCAAATATACATTTCACTTTGCCATCCTTCTTCTCCACCAAATACTTGGGGCAGTTCCGCTTCCAGTGACCAGTCCATTTTCAATAGAAGCACTCAGTCTCAGGCTTAGGTCCAGACTTGGGCTTCTTCACTTGAGCAGCAACTTGCTTGCCGTTCTTCTTGAAGTTCCCCTTCTTCCCTTTACCCTTTTTCTTGAAACTGGTGGTCTTGTTGACCATCAACACTTGATGCTCCTTCTTGATTTCTACCTCCGCAGCCTTTAGCATTGCGAAGAGCTCGGGAATTGTCTTATCCATCCCTTGCATATTATAGTTCATCACGAAGCTCTTGTAGCTTGGTGGCAGTGATTGAAGAACTCTATCAATGACACTTTCATCAGGAAGATTAACTCCCAGCTAAGTCAAGTGGTTGTGGTACCCAGACATTCTGAGTATATGTTCACTGACAGAACTATTCTCCTCCATTTTGCATCTGTAGAATTTATTGGAGACTTCATATCTCTCAATACGGGCATTTGCTTGAAATATTAACTTCAACTCCTGAAACATCTCATATGCTCCATGATGTTCAAAACATCGTTGAAGTCCCGGTTCCAAGCCGTAAAGCATGGCACACTGAACTATCGAGTAGTCATCAGCTTTGCTCTGCCAGACGTTCATAACATCTGGTGTTGCTCCTGCAGCGGGTTTTGTCACCTAGCGGTGCTTCTAGGACGTAATTCTTCTATGCAGCAATGAGGATAATCCTCAAGTTACGGACCTAGTCCGTGTAATTGCTACCATCATCTTTCAACTTAGCTTTCTCTAGGAACGCATTAAAATTCAATAGAACAACAACACGACCCATCTGTCTACAACAACATAGACATGCAAAATACTATCAGGTACTAAGTTCATGATAAATTAAAGTTCAATTAATCATATTACTTAAGAACTCCCACTTAGATAGACATCCCTCTAATCATCTAAGTGATCACGTGATCCATATCAACTAAACCATGTCCGATCATCACGTGAGATGGAGTAGTTTTCCATGGTGAACGCCACTATATTGATCATATCTACTATATGATTCACGCTCGACCTTTTGGTCTCAGTGTCCCGAGGCCATATCTGCATATGCTAGGCTCGTCAAGTTCAACCCGAGTATTCTGCGTGTGCAAAACTGGCTTGCACCCGTTTTATGTGAACGTAGAGCTTATCACACCCGATCATCACGTGGTGTCTCGGCACGACGAACTGTAGCAATGGTGCATACTCAGGGAGAACACTTATACACTACTAGGGAAAAGCCTATACACAGAATTTTACCAGTAGCGCTGTACAAAATCAAGCGCTGCTGCTACTTAGTAGCAGTGCGCGTAAATAAACCGCGCTGCTGCTATGACTTTAGCAGTAGCGCGTACTAGCGAAAAGCGCTGCTGCTACATTTGAATTGGGCGCACATGGCTAGCCCAACCTAGCAGTAGCGCGTATAATGGCCCAGCGCTACTGCTAATCTCCTTAGCTGCAGCGCGCTTACGTGTAAAGCGCTGCTGCTAACGGAAATAAAATAAAGTGAAAAACAAGTAGAAAAGTAAATGAAAATGAAAGAAATAGAAAAATGAGAAAGGGAAAAAATAAAATATAAAGAAAAATAAAAGAAAAAAGGGAAAAAAAGGAGAAAGGAATAGCAGTAGCGGGTTCTGCAGAAAATCGCTATAGCTGCAGCGTGTATTCCAGAACGCGCTATAGCTAACGTAGCAGTAGTGCCCTTTCTGGAACGCGCTACTGGTACTTCTGACTTAACCACGCGGTTCGTCCTTCCCCACGGCCAGTTCATCCCGAAATCAACTCCACTCTCGCTGCCGCCGTCGCCCCTCGGCCGCCGCACGCTCTCCCCACGCCACCCCGACCCCAGATTCAACGCCGGCCCCGCCCCCGACCTCAACGCCGCCCGGGACGCCGCCCCCAACCCCGACCTCAACGCCGCCCCGGACGCCGCCCCCCCCGACCTCAACGCCGCCCCGGAGCCCCGACCACGACCTCGACGCCGCCTGCCCCTCCCTCGTCGCAAGCACTCGAGGTGAGCACGCCTGCTCCTCCCTCTCCCCTACCTCTGCCTAGGGTTTCTACCTCCATCAAATTAGTTAGGGTGGAAACGAATCGGATGCGGATGCGGCTCAAGTGAGTTAGGGTTCATGTAAGGGTGGAAACGAATCAAATTTCTAAGATGAATCATAAAACGAGTAAAAGTTGACCACTTATTTCACTTTATAGTTGGATAATTGGAATACCCGCTACCACTTTCCACCCCTATAGGTTCATCAAATTAGATGGTAATTAGGGTAGTAGTTCTTAGGTACTAATTAGTTAGTAAGAACTAGTTACTAATTAGGTACTAGAATATTTTTATTTATAGTAAGTTTATTTTTAGTAAGAACTAGTTGAATTAATAGAACTAGTTAGTAAGAACTTGTTGCTATTTTTTTAGTTAAAGCAATTTTCCCGCATCAACATGGACGATGCCTATCCCGCATCCTCGTCGTCGAGTCGGCGGAGGACGACACCTGCTTGACCAGATGGGCCATGTCCGGGACTGGGCTCCGCCAGGGTGGTACTGGGAGGCGCTACCTACCGGGGGCACAGGTTGGTGAGGAGCCAGCCTGTCGTTGACCCGAACCTTCTTTGGTGGCGGTCGCGTGGGCCAGTGACGGTCCAGAGGCTCGAGGACTCCGTGGAGGTGGTGCGTCACCGTGTCAGTGAGGAGGACGCGCACGTCCGTCGCTACTTATTTGCGTTGGAGCACAGGTTCTCCAGGGATCTCACTGGAGCTATGATCCCGTGATGGTTCCTTCTCTGTGGGTGTCCACCGCCCGCGCCGATACACGTCGTGTGCTAGGGTTTAAGTTGTACTAGTGATGGTATATGTATGACACTATTCGGGATGTATTAGTGATAATATTCGACGATGTACGGACGCATGAGATGATTTACTTTTCCTTATTGAATGCATGCTAATTTGAGTCTTATAAGATATTTTGAAATGTATATCTTGTGTTGCTCAATATCCAAGTGGCCGGTCATGTCTGCAGGTTACACCTCCGAGTGGCCTATGTTTTGCCGGAGTGTTGATTCATTTCCGTTCCGGCAAATTTCAGGCGCTCGATATATCCTATTTTAGCAAAGGTCATGCCGGATTTTTCCGTGAATTTTGGCATGAATTTTGCCAGAATATGTAGGAAATATCGAGTGCCCCGGATTTGTGTGTTGAGTATCCTGGTAGTTGTCTTCTATTGATTTTCAATTAATGTTTTAACTATGAACATAGGAAATGTCTAATGACAAAAAAGATTTCGGTATTTGCAAATACTGCGAAGACGAGCGCGGCCTGTGCGACAGAATCTTCCTAGATGATGATAGGCGCTTCAGCATCAAGCTGGACAAGAACTTCGAAGTGGATACAGTAAGTCACAACGACAAGTCTTTTTTCGTAATTAAGCATGACATCTGCTTCATTTGCTTCAACTTATATTTTTTTTTACTATTCTACTAGCGTATCCCCTGCCATGCAAGAGTTTTTGTATTGGATAAGATAGGTTTTAGTCATACTATGGAGGTAAAGAAAGTTTATTTGAAGACCGAGCATGGTTATATTTTCCACGCAAAATTATACAATTCAGACGACTACACCTATTTTGGATGCAAAACATGGCGAGCACTATGCAAGACTTATGCATTTCAGCCTGATATGGTTATCACCTTTGATATTTGTCCGGAAGATGATATTGAAGGTAATACCGACATCTGGGTCGATGTGCAGACGCCTCCAGTTACACCAAAATGTAAGTTTCTCAACCATATTTATGTCTTTGATATTGTTTATTCAAAAATAGTTGACAACTAATTTGTATTGTCAGCTTATTTTGGTGCAAGCAAACATGTCCAGCGCTTGGTAGATAGGACCTACTACTGTCCCGGGGCTGAACTAAACTGCGAGGAGCTAAGTCATTATGTTTCATGGCTTGAGGATCTTGATACCGTCAAGACAAATTTTCTTCCTGGACTTAGAAATCTTAGTACTGAAAACGTGCGACCAATAATGTTCGTCATGAACTACGGTCACATCTATTTAGGAAGGATGGTAATATTTTTACTATTTGTCCTCAGTGCATCTTTTCCATACATTATTTGTGAAGCTAAACTTCATTGCTAAGTATGTGACCATACGATGTTCTTCAACAGGGACTCCCGATGAATGCTGTGCCTTATGGGATCGAGACTAAAGGTACCATGAGTATTATTAGCTTACGGCCAAAATATCCTGCATGTTACTTTAGTGCATTCAAGATCAGTGATGAATGCTTAATAGTGCAAGACTGGACCAGATATGTGATGGGGGAGCGCAGACAAGTACTAGGGGGCAGCAAACAGATGTGCTACCCAAAATTAGGAGACAGGTTCATCTGCATGCTCCAACTTGATCAAGGAGGAGAGCTACACATGTTTTATGTTGTTTTACCTAAGAGAGAGCAGCAAGAATGATTAGCTAGAAATGAGTTTGAGGATGATGATGTGCTACACTATTACTATGATGATAAAATAGCTAGTGTTGGTGGTAATGACTAATGATTATTATTAGCTAGTGTTAGTGGTGATTAAATAAATATTGTTGGTGCTAATGATTATGATGATGATTAAATAGCTTGTGCTGGCGGATTAGATTCAAGTGGAGGCAACATGTGGTGCACATCGAAAGTACTACTAGTCCAAACTAGATTAAGTTTGGATTAGTAGTATACTTTTGACATGCACCACATATTGCCTCCACTTGAACCTAATCCACCTTCATTTGACACACTGTTATGGACATAATGATGTAAACCTCATAAATGGTATTGTACCAATATTTGTACGATTGCGCATAAATACACTAAAAAAATACTAGTAGCGATGGAAAGAAAACACGCTGCCAGTAGTTACATTAGCAGCAGCGTGGGAGTGAACAAGCGCTGCAGCTATTTGTCCTAGCAGTAGCGCGTGCGGCACGCGTTACTGCTAAGCAATAGCTGTAGCGCCTTATTAGTAGCGCGCCTACCCGCGCTACTAGTGAGCACAAAACCAGCGCTACTGCTAGGGTTTTCCCTAGTAGTGATACCTTGAAATTTAGTGAGAGATCATCTTATAATGCTACCGTCGAACTAAGCAAAATAAGATGCATAAAGGATAAACATTACATGTAATCAATACAAGTGATATGATGTGGCCATCATCATCTTGTGCCTTTGATCTCCATCTCCAAAGCACCGTCATGATCACTGGCTTGAAACCTTAATCTCCATCGAAGCATCGTTGTCGTCTCGCCAACTATTGCTTCTACGACTATCGCTACCACTTAGTGATAAAGTAAGGCAATTGCATTTCATACAATAAAGCGACAACCATATGGCTCCTGCCAGTTGCCGATAACTCTGTTACAAAACATGATCATCTCATACAATAAAATTTAGCATCATATCTTGACCATATCACATCACAACATACCCTGCAAAAAAACAAGTTAGACGTCCTCTACTTTGTTGTTGCAAGTTTTACGTTGCTGCTACGGGCTTAGTAAGAACCGTTCTTACCTACGCATCAAAAACCACAACGTGGTATAGTGATTGCTTTTAGATCTTCAGAAAGAACCCTGTTCATTGAATCCGATTCAACTAAAGTTAGAGAAACAGACACCCACTAGCCACCTGTGTGCGAAGCACATCGGTAGAACCAGTCTCGCGTAAGCGTACGTGTAATGTTGGTCTGAGCCACTTCATCCAACAATATCGCTGAATCAAGAATCAACTAGTGATGGCAAGCAATATGTATATACCCATGCCCACAACTCCTTTGTGTTCTACTCGTGCATATAACATCTACGCATAAACCTGGCTCGGATACCACTGTTTGGGAATGCAGTAATTTCAAAAATATTCCTACGCACACGCAAGATCTATCTATGTGATGCATAGCAACGAGAGGGGAGAGTGTTTTCCACATACCCTCGTAGACCATAAGCGGAAGCGTTATGACAACACGGTTGATGTAGTCGTACGTCTTCACGATCCGACCGATCCTAGTACCAAAGTGTAACATCCCAAATTTTACATTTGGAATGTTATGCATTAGATCATCATTGCATATCATATTTTATTGCATTTTGGCGTGATCCTAGAAATTATACGCAACTCAAGGACCTACGGAGAGAGTTGGGGATTTCATTATTTTCATATTCGCGTTTTCGCAAATTTTGAAAAGAGGATCGTTTGATTTCAATTATTTTCTCTTCGAATATTTATTTTATAAAAATAAAAGAGAGAGGATAAAATGACTTCCTCAAAATAGAGAAATATCGAAGATTTAATATTAAAATCAAATAAGATTTTATTCGGAGTTTTATCGTTATTTTATCTGAATTAGGAAAAAATGCGTTTTTCAAAATTGCATTTTAGGCCCAAATAAATGTTCACCTTGTCCGGCTTATTTTTGGTGGAAGGGGAAAATTTATTTCAGGATTTTTGGAGTCCGTTTAGAATTTATTTTCTTTTTTTTCTGCACGTTGGAATTATTTAACAAAAAGTCAAACCGACTCCGGGCCGTACCCGAGCAGGACTCCGCCCGGGGAGGCTTTATAAGCCGCGCCGGCCGAGCCCCAAGGCCCATCAGCTCGAGCCCTAAAACCCTAGCCGCCGCGCTGCCCCGCCGCCCGCGCAGCCGCCCCGCTGCCGCGCCGCCTCGCCGGACCACCGCCGGACCCGAGGTAGTCGCCTCGGTTTTCATGAGAAAACCGTTTAGTTTTTTTGAAACCCTGATCATTTTTTTATTAGATCTGGTTTGGTTTATTTCCGGTTTAGTTATTTAGTGAACGCCCGTTTTTAAGTTCGTTTTAACAAACGGTTTTCACCGTTTAGCCACAGACAGTGAACGTTCGTTCGTTAGCCTGTTTGTCAGTTTTTCCTTTTCTCGGATTTTCCGCGATTATTTTCGATCGCGATTTCTGATCCGATTTTCGTTTTAGTATAACTTTTTGTTTGTTTATGAGAATCAGGCGATTCAAGCGCCTAGAGTTTCGTCTCGAAACCCTCTTTCCGTTTAATCAACTTAAACAAGTTTTTGCTACTGTAAAATTTGACTTTGGTCCGGATTAGTAAATGAAGCTTGTTTCTTTCGCAGTTTGAGTTTCGTTGCTCCGTTTGATTTGATTCTTTTTGCAAACCGGAGTTCTCAAGTTGAACTTTCTGGTTAGATCTCTTATTTGAGTTTTACGCATGCCATTGCTTGATTGCTTATTGTATGCTTGTTTGATTGCGATAGAGTACCCGGAGTGCGAAGCGTGCTACATCGAGTCTCTAGGTTTCACGGATCATCAGCAAGGCAAGTAACACTTTGATCATACCTCTTTACTACCCAGTTTTATTGCATTAGATCAATCCTCAAACACTTGCATGGTTAGGATCTGAATAAATTGTGGGTTGGGGAGTAGATGAGGTAGCACCTATTCACCTGTTTGCTATCAAACCCTGGGAGTTACTTCTACGTTATGCTTATATTGCCATGCTATGGTCGTAGACATGGATTGGGTTTGAGTGTATTCCATGACAGATTGTGAGATTGTTTACTTAATGGTTCAACTTAAGGCGGGAACTTTAATACACATCTGGGTGGATTGAGGCACCTGGGAACCCAGTGATTGCCTGTATTTTTTGGAAAACCGCGTGATTTTCCTATGGACTGCCACGCAGGCTCAAAGGGATCATAAGATTATTCATGCTGGAAACTTCCGTGTGCAGCCACATGCCATTATGGGCTCTGGCATAGTTGATTAAGTCATGTGAACTCTTACAGTGGTGGACTAGCAGATGTAGGGGATGTAGGTGTACCGGTTTACCCATCGTAAGGTGCTAACGCTTCTGAAAGACTGTGTCTCGGTCATTCGTTTCTCAAACACCTTGTAGTGCGAGAAATCCAATGGAGGAGATCGAGTCTTGTGGGGGAAAGTGCACCAACCTCTGCAGAGTGTACAAACTAATCATGGTTAGCCGTGTCCCCGGTTATGGACATCTTGAGTATCTGGTTCTTGGATTATCATGTGGATCTCAACACTCTTCAATATAAATTTGATTGGGTTAATGATTACTTTTAATTGGGATTGAGAGGGGGTTTACCTTCTCAATATTTTTCAACCAACTTTGTAGCTAAATAAAATATATTCCTTTGAAGTAGGAAAAAATTGGCTTTCGCAAAACCTATTAACCATACAGCCTCCACCAGCCATATATGCATGTAGTGATAGCTTTACATTGTTCATTACTCTCTTGTGTTACATTGCCAGCATATTCAATGTGCCGACCCATCTTCGGGCTGCAACGTATCATGTTGCAGACTTTTCAGACGACGAGTAAGGAGCCTTAGGTCGTGGTCTTTCACTCAGTGATGCCGTTGGAGTTGATGGACTCACTTTATCTTCCAAGCCTTCTGTTGTCATCGTATTAGATGGCCTTAAGCCATATTTATTGTAATAAGTTCTCTTTTGAGACATTCCATGTAATAAGTGTGTGATTGCTACTCTGTTATAAATCCTCAAGTACTGTGCGTGTCAGCATTACCGATCCAGGGATGACACTGATGCACAGAGATCAGACTGTTTGAGGTCTGGTCGCTACAAGATGGTATCAGAGTACACGCTGACTGTAGGACACGACCACTAAGCTAAAGCCCTAGATCACTACTCTCTTCTCATTTCTGACTCCTCTCCATTTTCTACTCTTTAGGATGGCGGACGCAAGGAACAAGTTTGCACAACCGGATGAAGAAACACCCTTTGGACGACACTTGAAGGAAGTCACTAGGTACCTGAACATAGGAATACCAAGCTTCACAGGGACTTACAACGCCACTTTACTAGAAGAGGAGCGCTGGATGATTCAAGTTCAAGTTCCAGGAAGGACATTTACGCCAGTCACTAAGCCCATAGAGTTTTCCTTTGATGCACCAACCTGGAGTCTAGGAAAGAGTATGGCAGCCCACATCACCATGGGATGCATTGGAGAATTTTACCACAAGGATCTCAAGGATACTATCTACCAGATTTGTGGGCGCCGAGATGAGCAATGGGAGATGATCAACACCAGGAAGGATAGATCAAATGCAGCTTTCATCCAGGAGTTAAACCAGCACATTCGTCGCCAGGAGAACCAGATGTGCGCAGGCATGATAGATCTGAAGAAGGCGATGACAAGGATCACGGAGCTTGAGGAAGAATTCAAGGTAACTCGCGAAGATTATGAGGAGGAAATCGTTGTACTAGTGGAGAAGAGTGACGATCTGGAAAGGAAGCTAGGAGTATTCATGGGAGACCCCACGCCAGGAGGAGAAGACGATGAACCCAAGGAGATTCGTTCTGAGGACTACATCTTCATCGACGACACTGACTCGGACCCCGACGATAGTGATGATGATTATGAAGATGAAGCTGAAGCAGATATCATGGAGTCTTCGACCGACCAGTATTTCTAGTTGACCACCAAAACAGTAGTAGTAATCTACCATGTATATAGTATAGTCCGAGCACTTTGTAACGATAAGTTCTAGACCGATTGTATGCCCTTGCTTGATTGATTGAGTGATATTATTGTGTTTCTCTCATGTGCATATGGGTAGTGTTTTCTCACTAGACCTCATTCTATTCTATTCTATTCCCTCTAAACCCTCAGATGCCTCTGAGACGTGACCCCGGATTTACCTTTCCACCGGAGCTCACTCAGTTGATCCAGCAGCAAAATACCCTGATGCAGTTGTTAGTTCAGAACCAAGGCAACAACAACAACAACCCACCACCACCACCACCACCACCAGTTGACAACTTAGCCCGTTTTCTAAGGTTGCATCCACCGGTGTTTTCTAGTAGCACCGAGCCGATAGTGGTAGATGATTGGCTCCGCAGGATTGGAAGGGAGTTAACCACTGCAGGATGCACAGATGCTGAGAGGGTGCGTTTTGCCACGCACCAATTGGATGGACCAGCAGCCTCATGGTGGGAGAATTACACTGTCACCTATCCTATAGCCACTAATACATGGGACCAGTTCCAGCAGGCTTTTCGTACTGCCCATGTATCAATAGGAGCTATGGCCATAAAGAAGCGTGAGTTTCGCAACTTACGCCAAGGAGGACGCACAGTTAGCCAGTATGTGGATGACTTTAGCAAGCTAGCCCGTTATGCCCCAGATGATGTTGCTACGGATGCAGCTAAGCAGGAGAAGTTTTTGGAAGGACTGAATGATGAGCTGAGCATGCAGTTGATGGTAGCAACCTTTAATAACTACCAACAGTTGGTAGATAAAGCTGTCATGATTGAAGGGAAGCAGCAGTAGATTGATAACCGCAAGAGGAAGTATGGACAAGGGAAGCATAATTCAGGAGCTCAGCAGCGACCCCGTTTCACCCCGAACTCGGGAGGACTTGTGCATAACCATGGAGGCCACACTAACAATGGAGGAAGTTCTCACAACCATAGTGGCTCCAAGAATGGTAATGGAGGAAGCAACGGACAGAACCGTTCCAACCCATCAACGCCCGCCAAGAAAGATCTAAGCCACGTTGCTTGCTACAAGTGCCAGAAGACCGGACATTACGCCAATGAATGTCCTAAAGTTAAGAACGGAAACGACAATGGAAGCTCTGGGAAGAAGCCCAACCCTTTCAACAGGGGACAAGTGAACCACGTTAACGTGGAGGAGATTGAGGCCCAACCAGATGCAGTAATAGGTAAGTTTTTGGTTAAGTCTTTTACTGCAGTCATACTTTTCGATACTGGTGCATCACATTCATACATATCAAGGGGATTTGTGGATACGTATAAACTGCCCACCAAAGTTCTTAGTACACCTATGTTAGTGAGCTCGCCAGGAGCAGAGTATATGGCAAGCCAAGGATGTTTTCAGATACCTTTGGCCATAGATAGGTACGTTTTCCCCTCAAACCTGATAATTCTGGAGTCGCGAGGTTTGGATGTGATTCTGGGTATGGATTGGCTATCTATGTATGGAGGAAACATCGATTGCGCTAGTAAGTCGATTTTGCCCACCACCCCAGAACGAAGAAGGATCAAGTATGTATCCCGGCATTTGCCGATTAGGACTCAAGTAAATTCCTTAACAGGAGTTGTACAGGAGGAAGTACCAGTGGCAAAGGATTTCCCGGATGTATTTCTAGAAGAGTTGCCAGGCATGCCACCGGATAGAGACATAGAGTTTTTGATTGAGCTTTTGCCAGGCACAGGGCCAATATCTAAGAGACCGTACAGGATGCCCGCACAGGATTTAGAGGAAATTAAGAAACAGATTAAGGAGTTACTGGATAAAGGATATATTCGCCCAAGTTCGTCACCTTGGGGATCAACAGTACTTCTAGTGGAAAAGAAGGATGGATCGTTAAGGCTGGTTGTTGATTATCGTGGATTGAATGAAGTAACGATCAAGAACAAGTACCCACTGCCGATGATCAATGATTTTTTTGATCAGCTGCAAGGAGCTAAGGTGTTTTTCAAGATCGATCTATGATCAGGTTACCACCAGTTGAAGATTCGAGAGCAGGATATACCTAAGACAGCTTTTACCACAAGGTACGGGCTATATGAGTATACCATTATGTCATTTGGCTTGACCAACGCACCTACTTACTTTATGAACATGATGAACAAAGTGTTCATGGAGTTTTTGGATAAGTTCATCATAGTGTTCATAGATGATATTCTGGTCTACTCGAAAAATGAAGGGGAGCATAAGGAGCACTTGCGTTTGGTACTTGGGAAGCTCAGAGAACATCAGCTATATGCCAAGTTCAACAAGTGTGAGTTTTGGTTGAAGGAAGTTGGATTCCTTGGACATGTTATATCCGGAGAAGGGATAGCAGTAGACCCCAACAAAGTCATCACTGTGACAAATTGGGAGGCACCCACGTCCGTTGGAGAGATCTGGAGTTTTCTTGGACTCACAGGATACTACCGGAGGTTCATTAAGAATTTCTTGAAGATTGCAAAGCCTATGACGGAGTTGTTAAAGAAGGACACCAAATTCAACTGGACTGAGGAATGTGAGGCCAGTTTTCTGGAATTGAAGAAACGTTTGGTTACATCACCAGTGTTGATTCTGCCAGATCAACGCAAGGGTTATGAAGTGTATTGCAACGCCTCTCGTCGATGACTTGGAGCAGTGCTTATGCAGGAAGGAAGAGTTGTTTCATATGCCTCACGACAGCTTAAAACCCATGAGTTAAATTATGCTACGCATGATTTGGAGTTAGCAGCCGTAGTGCATGCGTTGAAGACTTGGAGACATTTTCTCATCGGAAACCATTGTGAGGTATACACGGATCACAAGAGTTTGAAATATATCTTCACACAGAAGGAGTTGAATCTCAAGCAGAGGAGATGGTTGGAACTCATTAAGGATTATTGAAAGTGCGTTATATCGACTAGAGGGGGGGGTGAATAGGCGATTTTTATGAAAGTCTTCAAAACGTGGAAGTTATGAAGACAAACAGCAGAGATATGCCTATTACTATGCAGCGGAAGGTAGACTACACTAGGCAAGCCATGGTCAAGTATCAACAGAGTGAAAACACAGTGACAAATAGCAGCAGTGTAATAAGGATCAGGTAGGAAGATATTATGAAGCCAAACAGATCATACACTCACGTTGTGAAGACAAAAGATAGAACAGACATGCAATGACTTCACAATGAGTAATCAGTAAGAAAAAGGAAGTGAAGATGAAACTAGTGACTCGTTGAAGACAATGATGTGTTGGACCAGTTCCAGTTGCTGTGACAACTGTACGTCTGGTTGGAGCGGCTAGGTATTTAAACCTTAGGACACACAGTCCCGGACACCCAGTCCTGAACACGCAGCTCAGGACACCAAGTCCTCACCGTATTCTCCTTGAGCTAAGGTCACATAGTCCTTGCTCAATCACTCTGGTAAGTCTTCAAGGTAGACTCCCAAACCTTCACAGACTTTGTTCACTGGCAATCCACAATGTCTCTTGGATGCTCTGAACGCGACGCCTAACCGTCTGGAGGATGCACAGTCCTCAAGTGTAATAAGTCTTCAGATCACACAGACAAGAAGACTTAAGTGATGCCCAATTCTCTCTGGCTCCGGTGGTTAGGTCTTTATCCTCACAGGGAATTCTCTCTCAAAGGCTTCGAGGTGGGTTGCTCTCAAATGACAAAAGCCGTACTCTCAAACTGAGCATCCAACCGTTTATGGTTGTAGGGGGTGGGCTATTTATAGCCACTTGGCAACCCGACCTGATTTGTCCGAAATGACCCTGGGTCACTAAGGAACTGACACGTGTCCCAACGGTCAGATTTCAAACTCACATGGCAACTTTACTTGGGCTACAAGCAAAGCTGACTTGTTCGGCTCTGGACAAGATTCGCTCTCATTGTCTTCACTCGAAGACATAGGTTTTATGGTTTAGGCATCACTTCAGTCATTCTGACTGGTTCTCCTGGACCCCACTTAACAGTACGGTGGTTCCTATGACTCAACACAAAAGAAAAAGAACTACGAAAGATCTAAGTCTTCGAGCTCCATAGGCTTCATATTGTGTCTTCTCTTGTCATAGTCTTCAATGTGAATATCTTCATATACCACCTTTGACTTCAATGTCTTCATTCATTTTTATGGGTCATCTCTGGTAGTAAAACCGAATCAATGAGGGACTTCTACCTGTGTTATCCTGCAATTCTCACAAACACATTAGTCCCTCAACTAGGTTGGTCGTCAATACTCCAAAACCAACTAGGGGTGGCACTAGATGCACTTACAATCTCCCCCTTTTTGGTGATTGATGACAAACTAGTTGAAGTTTTCAACGGGGAATATAATCTGTGAATTTGTAAAAGTTAAGGAATTGTCTTCATAAGTTGCAAGGGCTCCCCCTGAAGATGTGCATATAAGTTAGTTTGCTTTTGGAATGCAAATGCACATGGCAGGTTGTACTTGTGGAGATCCACTTCAGCTTATGATGAAAATCCACTATACATGTGAAAGTATATGAAGATTATGACATGCATAATGGAAAATGGACGTCTGCAGAATGAGCTAAGTGCGGAATTTATCGTCGCACATGCAGAATTTATCTTCACAAAACAAGGTGGCAAACAAGTAGCAGACGACCATCTAGTTTAAGTGTTACAACTCATAAGAGCCAAATGTAGCAAAAAAATGAGAGTTGTAAGCATGAAGCAAAATATAAGGCACCCGCCCATATGAACCCGCTTGAAGACTATCAATATCTCATATGCTTCTCCCCCTTTTGTCAGTAATGACCAAAAAGGTTTGAAGACATAGAGTCTCTACTCGTTCCCATGAGGAGTAGGTGAAGTAGCAGGGTTGTTGATGTTGTTTGGCGGTGTAGAAGAGCTTGGAGGTGCTGAAGCATATGGCGGTGAAGTAGCATCGTCTTCTTCCTCAATGATTCTGGCAGTGACTGTGGCAGCAGAGGAAGAGAACTCAGAATCTTCAAGGGATGGAGTTCCTAGCAGCATAGCTCTTCGAGGAGGTGTGGAGTCAAACTTGAATCTTTCAGTGAAGCCATCCTCTTGAAGATCAGCTTCAGAAAGCATCATCATTAGCCCTTTCCATGTGCGGCGACAGGTTTCATGTGCAACAAATGCATTCTTGGTGGCAAGATTTTGGATGCGATTTACATCCACCAAGAGGCTTTTCATCTGTCTCTTCAACCAGTCATGATGCCTATCCTGCTTTTGATGAAGGGCCACAAGAAGCTCTCGGTCGTTGAGAACACGAGTGCGCTTCTTGGGTCTTGAAGCAGTGGCACTGTCAGTGGCTTCAGTTGAAGCAGGATGTGGTGCACGTGTAGTGCCAGCCAAAGGATACACCCTGGAGATGGCTTCAACACCTTCAACGTTTTGAGTGAAGCTCTGGTGTTCTACATTCTAAAGACTCAGAGGTTGCTTGGCAGGTTCAGGATAGATGGCTTCAGTAGAGGTATCCACATCAGGCAAGAAGATCCGATGGTTGCGGGCTGAGGGCTGATACGAGATGGCAGAGTGAAGTTTGATCAGCCTCATTACCCAAGGAGCATAGAACTTTAAACCAAACAGATCTGAGCCTGATGCAGCTAGTTGGCGTATGAAGAAATCCTGTGCGTTGAAGCATTTTCCATGAAGGATACAGAATATCAGAGTCTTCATTGCACCCTCGATCTTGGCATTTGGAGAGTGTCCTTTAATGGGCCAGAGAGTCCGCCGGATGATGTGATAGATGGTCCTGGGCAGGTACTCAAGGTCTTCAACGAAGAACTCTGTGGGATAAGGAGCATCATGGGGCAATGGCTTCATCATGGAGAGCATCTGACTCATATTCGGTTCAGGCCTCTGAAATATGCTCTCAATAGCTTCAGTGTGTAGCCGACAGCCTTGTTCGAAGAACTCCCCTGGAGTGGGCAGGCCAGTGAGCTCAATGATATCAAATATATTGGCTTCGTGATGAACGTTGCCGGTCATCCACTCCAGGACCCAAGTCTTCGGATCTCTGTTGTATCCTTTGATGTGTAGTGTGGCATAGAATTGTAGCAGGAGCTCTTCGTTCCAATGCTCTTCATCAGTAACAAACTGTAGCAGACCCACTTGTTTGAAGCAATCCAACGCTTCCTCTAGACAGGGCAGACCAGCAATAGCTTCAACATCAAGGCACTTGTGCGGGAAAATGCGACCTTGGTTGTACAGTATGCAAGAGTAGTAGCTGCGCTGAGGATAGCTCCAGAACCTATCTGATGAAATCCTTTCCCTAGAATAGGGGTTCTTGGAGCTATTGAAGAAAGTATTATCTGCCCTGAACCCATTGATGTTGAAGGAGCCAGGTGCTGATGCAGGACCTGGAAACCTTGGCAGTCTTGGGATTGGCTTCTGGACCTGAGGCCTGTGCTCAACATGATAGTTGAATTGGGGACCGGCAGCAGACTCAGGAACAGAAGTGGCGGGTTCAGTGGCTTCGCTGTCTTCCGAAGCTTTTGCTGGGGAGGGCTCCACATTAGCTTCGTTGTTGGTTGTGGCAGCCTCAAGATTTTCTTCCTCCACTCGACTAGCTGGAGGGTCGATCACAGGCACGTTCTCCGGGAGAACTGCTTCTTGGTGGAGCAGAGGAGTGGGCTCTTGTGGTACTTCTTCTGTGGCTGATGCAGCCGGAATGTCTTCAGCATAGACTTGAGGCCTTGGACCTTTGCAAAGCCCGCGGAACGCAGACGACGCCTGTGGGGTTGGAGTGGGCTGGGCCTCATAGTCTTCTTCCTCTTGAGGGCGATCCGCCCATGAAGCATCCTGTGCAATTGGCGTCAGTGGACGACCAATGCTGATGAGTTCGTTGTGTTCTAACTGAGGAAGGGCTGCATCATCTTCTACATTGTCACGATGACCAATGTCTTCAGCAGCGATAGGATCAGCTGCTGGAATGTCTTCAGCTTCAGGAGCCTCTGTGGAAGCAGGCTCATGAACCGTTAGTTGACGTTCTGCGTCAGGGTGAACCATAGAGATGGGTTCAACTATCAAGGGCTCTGTGGGAGCAGCCCGAGCTTTCTTGATCTTTCTCTTTTTCTTGCTGGGGGCAGTAGGAGAGGCTTCAGAGCTTTTCCTCTTCCTGGCTTCAGCCTCAGCAGTTCTTGTCTTCTTGAGCTCTGAAGCTGTTGACCGGCTCTTTGGCTTCGAGCCAGTCATTCTTGTTGGGAAGACAATCGGAACTGCTTCTTGGCTTGGTGCATCAGATTCAGCTGTAGCAGGCTTCTTCTTCTTCTTTGCAGCCATCTTGGGGTCGAAGCCAGGACGCCCAAGTGCCTTGCGCTTCTCAGCCTCATTGTAGGCTTGCACACATCTGTCAGCCAGAGTCTTCATCCGCTCACGTGAACCCTGAGCTTCTGCATGCTTCTTCAGAAAGTTTTCCTTTAGCTCATGCAACATGATCTTGAAGCTCTTCACTTCTTGCATGCTGAGCTTGGCCATGTGCTTCTTGAACTGAGCCTTTTCATGATCAATTTTCTGCTTCAGTTCAACAATGTGCTGGGCAATAGCAAGTTCTGAAGCAATAGCGCCTTGGAAGGCGACACTGAGGCCAACGGGCAGCTGTAGATCTTCAAAGCTGATGTTTGGTGTGGCAAACCACTCGTCAATGAAGTTGTGGATGATGGCGACATCAAAGAGAGGCAGATTGTTGAAGATTTCTGCTTCTTCTTTGCTCTTGATGAGTTGCTCAAGAGCGTCATCTCCAAGATCTTCATCACTTGACAGATCAATGGCTTCACTGCGCAGGATGGCAGCAGCTGTGAGTTCTTTGCCAGTGTGAGACAGAGGCATCTTGGCCTTCTGGTGCCTTGAGACGCGTGATAAGTCTTCAGACTGCACACTGTCTTCAGGAGGTGCAGTCGCCAATGGCTTCGCCTTTGAGATTTTTGGTGAAGGGGCCGGCTTTGAAGCTTTTGGCTTCTTCAACTGTTTTGGCTTCGGCACTGCAGGCGCTTCATCAGACTCAGTGTCAGCTACAGGCTCATTCACTGCAGTCCCTTGAACCAAGATGTAGGTGATGAGGCCTTCAAGGTTGGCATACGGACCGATGACATTGGGCTCTGCTTCTCGTGTGCCATCTGCCCTTGGTGCTGAAGGACCAGGGTTGAAGTCTAACCCAAATTTCTTCTTGTTCTGCTTCGCTGAGTTTTGGGCAAACTGGAAGTTGCGCTTGAACAGATTGTCGTCACGACACCAGAGTAGTGACGACGGATGTGCATCATCAGGCTGTGGCCCACGAACCATGCATGGATAGAAGCTTTGGGAAATAGCTTCATCTCTGGAACTGGGTACAAGATTCTTGTATAAGATGTCTCCCCACGGTCTTTTTATGGCACTTTTCTCAGCATACTCTTGGGTTGTGAAGCGGTATTTGAACCATTGTTCTGCCCAATAGCGTCAAATCCATTGGATTCGGGTCTTGCGCTGACCATAATTCTCTTCAGGATTTGTTTTATACATTTCTGCCAGTTCATCAGGCAGATCTTTGGATGTTCCTCCACGTCGCTGTCTGCCCCCCTTCCTTGCTGCTGTTTCTAAAGCCATAAACCTTAACTTGGAAGGCTTCAAGACGTTTAAAGGTTTCAAAGGCTTTCTTTTGCTGGACCAACAGGAACTGGCTTCAGGAGAATTTATGTGATGCTGTAAGAATTCTGCAAATGAATGCAGACTATGAGAACCAAAGGATTCTCCCACGGACATGTACCTGTGACAGCATTAAGGTGTGAGGGAAGGGGAATAGGTCATATGCATTCTCAGAAGATTTTTAAGATAAATCAGTTTAGAAGACATTGACCTCATCGTGCGAAGACATTCACTCATAGATAAGAAGTTGGTTCCAGATTTGTACGAATCCACAGATCAGTACAAGTGAGGAATCTAACTACTTTGTGAAGCACGAGTGAATATACTAGTCATGTTATGAGATGCAGTTTGAGAGAGATCTAGTTTGTGTGAACAGAAACTACTTGTGGTAGAAAGTGACAGATCAATAGGATCAACGGTGCTGTAAAAAGGGAGTTTTATTTACCACACTGAGAACTGCTAGACGGAGTGGGAGATGAGGCCGAGCAGTTCACTCGTCCGTGCCCTAACTTGGCGACGGAGGAGACCTACGGCGACGGCGGAGAGGACGATGTCCGCGGTCGGCGTGAAGACGGCGTCGGAGAGGTTGCGGCAGCGAAGCACTTCGTCGCCGGCGTCGTCGAGAGCTAGCGGTGGCGCTAGGGTTCGTGCGAGGGTGGAAGAAGAGATAGTTACCGCTGTGAGTGTGTATTTATAGGCACAGGGGCGACACTGTGCTATTACACAGGTGCCCCTAGCGATTCGCATCTGAGGAACGCGTGGCCAGTTTGCGGAAGTTTGGGGTTTGTTCCACGTCCCACGCACGCCTGGATTGTCGGGTGGTCGTTCCTACTTCTCCAGATTTTATGTGGAGGAATGAGCATTGAAAACGGACTTAATGGTTGTCTCTGTATCTTCTGCTGACAAGGACGCAGTGAAGACATTCGACAGTTTCAATAGAATGCATATGACTTGGAGAGATAGAATTTGAGATAGGAAGCATAGAGAAGTTGGGGTCCGATCACATTCACTTAGTTCAAAAGATTCAACACGAAGACATAGCTATAAGTGAATGCTGTAGAGGACAGAACACTAGCATATATATATATATATATATATATATATATATCTATAATCAACATAGTGAAGATAATCATGAAAATATGTTGAGTTCGAAGCCAAACCAAATGTGAAGACATTGCAAGGTAACGCCATGAGAGAAACACTTCAAAATAGAACGTTTGGTGGTGGCGTTACCCACCGTATAGGAAGTATTAGACCCAGACACGGCGCACAATTATCATGGCGCTCCGAAATCAAATTCCACATTAATGTATTCACACTTAGAATGTATGTCTTCATTGATTGAATATATACTTCACTTCGTGTGTTGCACATCTAAGTCATCAATATGCATAAGGGTTAGGATGTGTGCCTGATCATAGGACATTTGAGGATTCCAGGATATTTAGCTCACACCGTAACTTGCAAGACCTCTTCTCATCCAAGGGCTTGGTGAAGATATCTGCCAATTGCTCTTCAGTATTGACGTGTATGATATCAATGTCTTCCTTCACAACCTGATCTCTGAGAAAGTGATGATGAATTTCAATGTGCTTTGTCTTTGAATGCTGAACTGGGTTGTTGGCAATCTTGATGGCACTTTCGTTGTCGCAGTAAAGTGGCACTTGCTTCAGATGAATGCCATAGTCCTTGAGTGTTTGCTTCATCCACAGAAGCTGAGCGCAGCAAGATCTAGCAGCAATGTATTCAGATTCAGCAGTGGAGAGAGATACACAGTTCTGCTTCTTTGAAGACCAACATACAAGTGATCGTCCCAGAAAATGACAAGTGCCTGATGTAGACTTTCGATCAACTTTGTCACCAGCATAATCAGCATCCGAGAATCCAACTAGATCAAACTCTGAGCCCTTTTGATACCATAATCCTAGAGTTGGGGTGTGAGCCAAATATCGAAGAATTCGCTTCACAGCTAAGTGATGCGACTCCTTTGGTGCCGCTTGAAATCGAGCACACATGCAAACACTAAGCATAATATCTGGCCTAGATACACATAGATAAAGTAAAGAACCAATCATGGAGCAGTATACCTTTTGATAGAACTCTTTACCATTGTCATCAGGACCCAGATGATGTTTGGCTGACATTGGTGTTGTGAAGCCTTTGCAGTCTTGCATACCAAACTTCTTCAGGCAATCTTTGAGATACTTCTCTTGAGATATGAAGATGCCATTGCGTTGTTGTCGTATTTGAAGACCAAGGAAGAACTTCAGCTCCCCCATCATGGACATCTGATATTGCTCTTGCATCATATATCCAAACTCTTCACTGTACTTCTGATTGGTGCAGCCGAAGATAATGTCATCCACATATATTTGGCACACAAATAGTTCACCATCATATGTCTTCGTGAAAAGAGTGGGATCTAGGGAACCAGGTATGAAGCCTTTGCTCTTCAGGAAGTATTTGAGTGTGTCATACCAGGCCCTAGGGGCTTGTTTGAGGCCATACAGTGCCTTGTTGAGCTTGTATACCATGTCAGGATGTTTTGGATTTTCAAAGCCAGGCGGTTGTGCAACATACACTTCTTCTTCAATCTTGCCATTGAGAAAGGCACTCTTCACATCCATTTGATATAGAAGTATGTTATGATGATTTGCATAGGCCAGCAGTATGCGTATGGCTTCAAGCCTAGCCACATGAGCAAATGTTTCATCGAAGTCAATGCCTTCCACTTGATTATATCCTTGAGCAACGAGACGAGCTTTGTTTCTGACAACTTGACCATGCTCATCTTACTTGTTGCGATATATCCATTTGGTGCCTATTATGTTGTGCTTCCGTGGATCAGGACGCTTAACTAGTTCCCATACATTATTCAGCTCAAACTGTTGAAGCTCTTCTTTCATAGCTTGAATCCATTCAGGTTCCATGAAGGCTTCTTCAACTTTCTTGGGTTCTGATATTGAGACGAATGCGAAGTGCCCACAGAAATTTGCTAGCTGAGTTGCCCTTGAACGAGTGAGTGGACCAGGTGCATTGATGCTATCAATTATTCTTTCAATCTGCACTTCATTGGCAACGCGAGGATGTACAGGGCGAAGACTTTGCTCTTGCTGTTCATTGTTGTTGTTGGAAGGAATGTCTTTAGGCTGAGCATTGTCTTCATGTTGATCAGGTGCTGAAATGATAAGTTCTTCTTCAGGATGAGCTTCAGAAGGTATAATTTCTCCAGTTCCTATTAGCTTGATTGATTCACTAGATGGAACTTTATCTAGCACACTTGGCAGCTGCTCTCTTTGTGATCCGTTGGTCTCATCGAACCGCACATCCACTGTTTCAACCACTTTGTAATGAAAGAGATTGAAGACTCTGTAGGAGTGCGAATCCTTTCCATATCCAAGCATAAAACCCTCATGTGCTTTTGGTGCAAATTTTGAGGTGTGATGTGGGTCCTTGATCCAGCACCTTGCGCCAAATACTCTGAAGTAACTGACATTTGGCTTTTTGCCAGTAAGGAGCTCATAAGATGTCTTGTTCAGTAGCTTGTGAAGATAAACATGATTGATTGTATGGCATGCAGTATCAATAGCTTCGGGCCAGAATTTTCTTGGGGTCTTGTATTCATCTAGCATCGTTCTGGCCATCTCAATTAGTGTTCTGTTCTTGCGTTCGACGATGCCATTCTGCTGTGGCGTGTACGGGGCTGAGAATTCATGTGTGATGCCCAAGGTATCAATATATGTATCAAGGCCAGTGTTCTTGAATTCAGTGCCATTGTCACTTCTGATGTGCTTTATCTTGGCGCCAAAATTGTTCATAGCACAATTGGCGAAGCGTCTAAAGACATCCTGCACTTCAGTCTTGTAAAGGATTATGTGCACCCAAGTATATCTAGAATAATCATCAACAATAACGAAGCCATAGAGGCAAGCAGTAGTACTTAGAGTTGAGTAATGAGTGGGACCGAAAAGATCCATGTGAAGCAGTTTGAAGGGTTGAGTAGTAGTCATGATTGTCTTCGAGGGATGTTTGGCCCTCGTCATCTTCCCTGCTTCACAGGCACCGCATAAATGGTCTTTCTTGAACTTGACGCCCTCGATGCCTATGACATGCTTCTTCTTCGCAAGGGTGTGGAGGTTCCTCATGCCAGCATGTCCAAGCCTTCGATGCCAGAGCCAGCATTCTGAAGCCTTTGCTAGAAGACATACTGCAAGCTGTGGCCCTGCTGAGAAATCTACCATGTACAAATCATCTTTTCGATACCCTTCAAACACTAAAGACTTGTCAGATTCCATTAGTACAAGGCAACGATATTTTCCAAACATTACGATCATGTTCAAATCGCAAAGCATTGAGACAGACATTAAGTTGAAGCCAAGGGATTCAACAAGCATGACTTTATCCATGTGTTGATCCCTTGAGATTGCAACTCTACCTAGACCCAATACCTTACTTTTACAAGTGTCAGCAAATGTGATGTGGCTCTTATCGGATGGACGTAAAGTTGAGTCCATGAGAAGACTTCTTTTGCCAGTCATGTGATTTGTACACCCACTGTCAATAATCCATTCTGAAGACGCTGGTGTCGTACCCTACAGTGCAGTTAGGGGGATAGGCTTCACCAAGAGCATTGTGAAGCAAAAACATTTGACGAACCAGTGGGTTATGAAAGCTGGTTAGGACTAATAGGGAGTGTAGCAAGCGATTCAGGTACGAAGTACATAGTAAGACCATTTGGGCATTTGATCTTGCGCCCTACAAGATGTTTAAGGTCCCCAGCAATAGCGTCAGACGATTTTGGTTTTCTGCTGGAGACCTTTCCCTGCAAAAGAGAGTTAAGCCTTCTTAACCACCCACATCTTCAAGGGTGGCTTAGAAGCAATAAGTCTAAGTGCAGCATCTGAGAATTTTGGCTTTGAAGCCTTAGCAAACAGTCTTGCAGGTGGACAATAGTACTCATAAGAATAAGCAGAATAGTTCTTGATCTTATGAACATAGCGGTTTGATGAACCGCTCTCATATTCATATGCCTAAGTATGGTTTCCCTGCAAAACATTTGCGTTAGTGCGACTCAGGTGAGTCCTCTGTTTGTATGAAGCCTTTGGACCGTATGAAGCCTTTGGTCTGAGATTTGTCTTCTTCAAGTGAGGTGTCATGAAGACATTCACAGGAAGATTTTCCAGACACCTTTTCGGAACCCAGATCTTCTTCATAGGCGGTCCATTCCTATAGTTAGTACCAATGTACCTGGCAAACACTTCACCATTCTGATTCTTAAACAGTATATAGTTTGCATCAAAGGATTCATCAATGATAATGGGGTTAGCACAGGTGAATCCAGTTAGATTGGATGGATCTGCTGAAGATTCCTTCGCAGCAACCCACATGGTTTTGGGGTATTGCTCAGGTTTCCAGTAAGAGCCATCTGCATTCATTTTCCTTACGAACCCAACACCCTCTTTCCTAGGGTTTCGGTTCAGAATCTGCTTTTTGAGGACATCACATAGTGTTTGATGCCCTTGAAGACTTTTGTACATCCCTGTTTCAAGCAATGTCTTCAACCTAGCATTCTCATCAGCAATAGCGGTGGTATCCTCAACAGAGGGGTTAGTTACCGCATCAACAGTTGAAGATATTGCAACAGCAGTAGCAGTAGAACATTTAGCAACAGAAGTAGCATTATCACGCTCAATGCATTTAAGACATGGTGGGTCAAATCCTTCCTGAGCGGGACTGATCTGTTTGGCGCGAAGTGACTCGTTTTCCGTTTGAAGATCTTCATGAACCGCTCTCAATTTCTCAAGATCTTGCTTCCTTTGAAGATAATCATAGGAAAGCTTTTCATGAGTTGTTGAGAGAGTTTCATGATGATTTTCAAGTTCCTGATACTTAACGTGAAGATTTTTTATGTCTTCAATTAAGGATTCAGATCGAGTCATTTCAGCACCCAACAGATCATCGCTTCTGTCTAACAGTTTTTGAATATGTTCCATAGCTTTCTGTTGTTCAGTTGCAATTTTAGCAAGTGTTTTGTAGCTAGGTTTTGAAACACAATCAGAGTCATCGTCACTAGATGTTTGACAATGAGTAGTTGTAGCGACCTGACCCGAATGGATCACGTCTACTGTGCTACGGTGTCATCCCTGGATCAGTAATGCTGACACCACACAGTACATCGAGGTTTTATAGCAGAGTTGCAAATCACACACTTATTACATCGATGGCTCAAAAAGAACTTATTACAATAAATATGACTTAAGGCCATATTTTAAAGATAACAGCGGAAGACTTGGAAGATAAATGGGTCCATCAACTCCAGCGGCATCACTGAGTATAGAACCACGACCTAACGCACCTCAATCGTCGTCTGAAAAGTCTGCAACATTAACGTTGCAGCCCGAAAATGGGTTAACACATGGAATATGCTGGCAAAGTAACACATAGAGAGTAATGGAATGAAACAGCTATACTATATGCATATATGGCTGGTGGAAAGCTCTATGGTTACAGTTTTTGCGTAAAGCCAATTTTTCCCTACTGCAAAGGAATAAATTTTATTTACTATCATGGTGGTTGTGAAACATTGAGAATGGTTGACAGCATTCTCAATCCCAATTAAAAGTAATTAAAACACAACAATATTAATTAGAAGTAACATGTTGAGATTCACAATGATATTCAAGTACTAGATACTCAAGTTGTCCATAACCGGGGACACGGCTAATCATGATTAGTTTGTTACTCTGCAGAGGTTGCGCACTTTTCCCCACATGACCCGATCGCCTCCGTTTGTTTTCTCGCACTACATGGTGTTTGAGAAACGGATGACCGAGACATAGTCTTTCAGAAGCACTAGCACCTTACATGTGGGGTAGACCGGTACACCTACATCCCCTACATCTGCTAGTCCACCCCGTAAGAGTTCGCACAACTTAGTCAACTATGCCAGAGCCCATAGTGGCATGTGGCTGCACACGGAAGTTTCTAGCATGAATTATCTTATGATCCCTTTGAGCCTGGGTGGCGGTCCGAAAAAAAATAGGCAAGTCCTGATAGACATCAGGTGCCTCAATCCACCCAGATGTGTGTTTAAGTTGCCACCTTAGATAAACCATTAAAATTATCAATCTCACATCTGTCATGGATATCACTCACCCAATCCACGTCTACTAGCATAGCATGGCATAATAAGTAAACGTAGAAGTAACTCCCAAAGGTTTCATAATAATACAGGTAATAGGTACTACCTCATCTACTTCCCATCCCACAATTTAATTAGATCCTAATCATGCAATGTGTGAGGATTGATCTAATGCAATAAAACATGGGTTGTAGAAAAGGTATGATCAAAGTGTTACTTGCCTTGCTGATGATCCGCGAGTCCTAGGGTTTCGAAGTAACAAGCGGCGCAATCCGGGTAATCTATCGCAGACAAACAACAAGCATACAATAAGTACTCATCTAATGCACAGGTAAAACTCGAACAAGAGAACGAACCAGGTAGTTCAACTTAAGAACTCCGGTTGCAAAGAAAGAACGAAAAACAAACGGCGGAAGAAAACAACTCGGTTCTAGCAAGTTGAATCTAGGTCAAAATTTTACTGTAACAAAAGCTTGTTCAAGTTGATTAGACGGAACGGCGGTTTCGAGACGAAACTCCAGGCGCTTGAATCACCTGATTCCGATAAACGAGCGAAAAGATAGACTAGGAAGAAGATCGGATCTGAGATCGCGATCGCGGAATAAATCCGACGAAAAGAAAAAGAAGAACGGTTAAACGAACGGACGTCGTTAACCTAGAAGAATCCGGTGATCACGTTCGTTAGGACGAACGGTCCGGCGAACGGTCCAAAGGCAACTAAATCGGAGAAGAAAACGAATCCGATCAAGGGTTTCGGAGAAGAAAAACCGATCGAAAAACCGATCTAGAAAACCGGAACGGTTTAGAGAAGAAAAGAATCGGAACGATTAGAAGAAAATGATCCGATGAAAAGAATAGATGTAGCGCGGGGCAACCTTGGCGAGGTCTCCGGCGAACGGGGCTCCGGCGGCGTCGGCGTAGGGCGGCGGCGCGGGTGTGGGGCGGCGGCGGTAAGGTGCGGCGGCGGCGCGGGTGTGGGGTGGCGGCGCGGGTGAGGCGGCGCGGCGGCGGTGACGCAGGGCGCGGTGTGATGCGGCGCGGCGGCGGTGCAAGGCGCGGTGTGGGGCGGCGGCGCGGGTGAGGCGGCGCGGCGGCGGTGACGCAGGGCGCGATGTGATGCGGCGCGGCGGCGGTGCAAGGCGCGGTGTGGAGGAGAGCTTTGATTTGATGTGTTTAGAGGGGGGGTGCTTGGGTATTTATATTGGGGAGGGGAGGGGTTTACTTGGGGTAGAGGACAAGGAATTAGAATAGGAGTAGGAAAGATCTAGAAAATAAACGGAATAAGGAAAAGGGGAGGGGCTAAAGCCTAGAATCCATAAAGGATTCGGCTAAGAGGCAGAGGCGGCGGCGGCCGACCGGCTCCTGGCTCGGCGCCTGGGAGCGCGGCGGTAGGTGGCTTGGCTTGGGCCTTTGGCTCAAGGCGCTGCTCAAATTTTTATTTATTTATTTTTAAATAGTTTCCTCGCGCAGAAAAAAAAACAAAAAGGGATCGAAACGAACTCCGAAAAATCTAAAGTAAATTTTCCCCGACTCCTAAAAATGAGCCGAACAAAATGAACTTTTCTCCGGACCTAAAATGCAATTTTTGAAAATGCGCATTTTTCCCTATCCAAATAAAATGCAAAAAAAAACACCGGAAAGCAAAATTGATCTATTTATTATATCTTCATTTTTCCTAAATTTGGGAAAGTCATATTATTCCCTCTCTCATATATTTTGACACCGGAAAAATTTATTGAAGATAAAATAAATAAATCAAATGATCCTATTTTCAAAATTCGAGAGAACTCTCAAATATGAAAATAACGAAATCTCCAACTCTCTCCGAGGGTCGTTGAGTTGCGTGAAATTTCTAGGATCAACCAAAATGCAAGAAAATATGATATGCATATGATCTAGTGTATAACATTCCAAATTGAAAATTTGGGATGTTACAAACCTACCCCCCTTAAGATGAATCTCGCCCTCGAGATTCGGGTTGGCTAGAAAATAGGTGAGGGTGGTCTTTGAGCAAATCTTCTTCTCTCTCACAGGTGGCTTCATCTTCTGAGTGGTGGTTCCACTGAACTTTGCAAAACTTGATAACCTTGCTGCGAGTAACTCTACTGGCAACATCGAGAATCTTGACTGGCTTCTCCTCATATGTTAGGTCATCCTTTAACTGAATTGCTTCTAATGGCACGGTGTCTCTTAGCGGTACCTCCGCCATCTCGGCGTGACATTTCTTCAGCTGAGAAACATGGAATACATCATGAACTCCTGACAGTCCTTCTGGTAATTCCAACTTATAAGCGACTTCTCCCATACGTTTCACGATCTTAAATGGTCCAACGAAACGCGGTGCTAACTTTCCCTTAACTCCAAAACGCTTAACTCCTCGAAGTGGAGATACTCGAAGGTAAACTCTGTCTCCGGTTTCGTAAACTGTCTCCTTGCGTTTAGAATCTGCATAGCTCTTCTGCCTGGACTGGGCTACCTTGAGCCTATCGTGAATCAACTTAACCTTCCGTTCTGACTCCTTAATCAAATCTGGTCCAAAGAATTGACGGTCTCCAACTTCGTTCCAGGACAACGGTGTCCTGCACCTCCTTTCGTATAAAGCTTCGAAAGGGGCCATCTTCAAACTGGTTTGGTAACTGTTGTTATAAGAAAACTCCGCGTACGGTAAGTTTTCGTCCTAACTTGATCCATAATCTAGTGCACAAGCTCTCAGCATATCTTCCAAAATCTGATTGACTCTCTCGGTCTGTCCATCTGTCTGCGGATGAAAAGCTGTGCTGAACTCTAGTCTGGTTCCTAAAGTTTCATGCAACTGATTCCAAAACTTTGAGGTAAATTGGGTTCCTCTATCTGATACGATACTCCTCGGAACTCCATGCAAACAAACGATTCTAGTCATGTATATCTTTGCCAACTTAGCACTGGTGTAAGTGGTCTTAACTGGAATGAAATGTGCTACCTTCGTCAAACGATCAACTACTACCCATATCGAGTCATATCCGGCTTTTGTCCTGGGTAGCCCTGTGATAAAATCCATGCCTATCTTATCCCACTTCCATTCGGGTATCGGCAGTGGTTGTAACAATCCTGCTGGCTTTTGATGTTCTGCTTTTACTCTCTGACATACGTCACAAACTGCTACATACGCTGCAATATCCTTCTTCATTCCGGTCCACCAGAATGTTTCCTTCAAATCCAAATACATCTTGGTATTCCCTGGGTGAATCGAATATGGTGAATTATGTGCCTCCTGCAAAATCAACTTCCTGATCTCCGGGTCATTGGGCACATAAACACGGTCCTCAAACCATAAGGTGTCGTGCTCATCCTCACGAAATCCCTTTGCTTTTCCTTCGCTCAATTTCTCCTTTATAGCAGCAATCTCTTTGTCAGATTTCTGAGCTTCTCTGATCTTATCCATCAATGTTGATTGAATCTCCAATGCTGCTACATAGCCTTTCGGAACTATTTCCAAACATAGCTCACGAAGGTTTTCTGCTAATTCCTTTGGTATTTTCCCCGTCATTATCGTATTGACATGGCTCTTACGGCTCAATGCGTCAGCTACTACATTAGCCTTTCCGGGATGGTAATGCAATCTCATGTCATAATCCTTGATGAGCTCCAACCATCTCCTCTGTCGGAGGTTCAACTCCTTCTGAGTGAAAATGTACTTCAAACTCTTATGATCCGTGTACACCTCACAATGATTTCCAATGAGGAAATGTCTCCACGTTTTCAATGCATGCACTACGGTTGCTAACTCCAAATCATGCGTGGCATAATTCAACTCATGAGGCTTCAGTTGTCGTGATGCATACGAAACAACTCTCCCTTCCTGCATAAGCACTGCTCCAAGTCCTCGACGTGAAGCGTCGCAATACACCTCATAATCCTTGGTCTGATCTGGCAAAATCAATACCGGTGAGGTAACCAATCGTTTCTTCAACTCCTGGAAACTAGCCTCACACTCCTCAGTCCATTTGAACTTAGTATCCTTCTTCAACAATTCAGTCATAGGCTTTGCAATCTTTGAAAAGTTCTCAATGAATCTCCGGTAGTATCCTGCGAGTCCAAGAAAACTCCGGATCTCTCCAACTGTTGTTGGTGCTTCCCATTCGGTTACGGTCTCAACCTTTGTGGGGTCAACTGCTATACCTTCTCCGGATATAACGTGTCCGAGGAATCCAACTTCCTTCAACCAAAACTCACATTTGCTGAATTTGGCATATAACTGATGTTCCCTTAATTTCTCCAAAACCAAACGCAAATGTTCCTTATGCTCCTCTTCATTCTTTGAATAAACCAAAATGTCATCGATGAAAACTACGACGAACTTATCCAAAAACTCCATAAACACTTTGTTCATCAGGTTCATAAAATAGGCAGGTGCGTTAGTCAATCCAAATGACATAACGGTATACTCATACAGTCCATATCTTGTGGTGAATGCTGTCTTAGGTATGTCCTGCTCTCGAATCTTCAACTGATGGTACCCTGATCGCAAATCGATCTTGGAAAACACTTTAGCTCCTTGCAATCGATCAAACAGATCGTTGATCATTGGCAGTGGGTACTTGTTCTTGATGGTTACTTCATTCAATCCCCGATAATCTACAACCATCCTTAATGATCCATCCTTCTTTTCCACTAGAAGTACGGGTGATCCCCAAGGTGAAGAACTTGGGCGAATGTAACCTTTATCCAATAACTCCTTAATCTGATTCTTAATTTCCACCAAATCCTTTGCTGGCATCCGGTACGGTCGCTTCGATATTGGGCCTGTACCTGGCAATAACTCAATCAAAAACTCAATGTCTCTATCCGGTGGCATGCCTGGTAATTCCTCAGGAAATACATCAGGAAAATCCTTTACCACTGGTACTTCCTCCTGCACAACTCCTGATAAGCAATTCACTTGTGTCCTGTTTGGCACATGCCGGGATACATACTTGATCCTTCTTCCTTCTGGTGTGGTAAGCAAAATTGTCTTACTGGCGCAATCGATGTTTCCTCCATACATCGACATCCAATCCATACCAAGAATCACATCCAGACCTTGGGATTCCAGAATAATTAAATCCGTTGGGAATACATGCCTTCCTATACTCAATGGTACTTGAAAACATCCTTGTCTGGCCATGTATTCTGCTCCTGGCGAGCTTACTAGCATAGGTGTTTTAAGAATCCTAGTGGGTAGGCTATACTTTTCCACAAATCCCCTTGATATGTATGAATGCGATGCACCAGTATCAAAAAGAACGAGTGCAGTAAATGACTTAACCAAAAACTTACCGATTACTGCATCAGGCTGATCTTCAATCTCCTCCACATTAACGTGGTTCACCTGTCCCCTATTGAAAGGGTTCGGCTTCTTCCCAGAGCTTCCATTGCCATTTCCATTCTGGCCTTCAGGACATTCATTGGCATAATGTCCGGTCTTCGAACACTTGAAACAGGTGACTTGACTCAGGTCTCTCTTGGTTGGGGTTGATGGGGTTGTTTGGTTCTGGCCGTTGCTTCCTCCATTCCCATTACCATTCTTGTGGCCATTATGGTTGTGCGAGCTACCTCCTCCATGGGTATGCTGAAACTGAAATCCCGGTTTAGGGGTAAAACGGGGCTTCTGCTGGGCTCCAGAGTTATACTTCCCCTGTCCATACTTCCTCTTACGGTTCTCAATCTGCTGTTGCTTCCCTTCAATCATGATGGCACGATCTACCAACTCCTGGTAGTTGTTGAAACTTGCTACCATCAACTGCATGCTTAGTTCATCATTCAATCCTTCCAGAAACTTCTCCTGCTTGGCTGCATCCGTAGCAACGTCATCTGGGGCATAACGGGCTAGCTTACTAAACTCTTCCACATACTGGCCAACAGTCCTTCCTCCTTGGCGTAAGTTGCGAAACTCACGCTTCTTTATGGCCATAGCTCCTGCTGAAACATGGGCAGTGCGGAAAGCTTGCTGAAACTGATGCCATGTGACAGTGTCAACTGGGTAAGTGGCTGTGAAATTCTCCCACCATGCTGCCGCGGGTCCGTCAAGCTGGTGTGCGGCAAACTTCACTTTCTCACCATCCGTGCATCCTGCAGTGGTCAACTCCCTTCCTATCTTGCGGAGCCAATCGTCTGCTACTATTGGCTCGGTGCTACTGGAAAACACCGGCGGATTCAGCCTAAGGAAACGGGCTAAGTGGTCAACAGGTGGTGGTGGTGGTGGTGGGTTGTTGTTGTTGTTCTGCTGGTTCTGGACTAACATCTGCATCAATTGATTCTGCTGCTGGATCAACTGAGTGAGCTCTGGTGGAAATCCATTGTCACGTCTCGGAGGCATCTGAGGGTTTAGAAAAGACGAGAATTAAGAATAGAGGGGGTCTAAAGGGAAAACACTACCCATATGCACATGAGGCAAAAGCACACAATTCACTTCAATCAATCAAACAAGGGCTTACAAACGGTCTAACTATTGCAAAAGTGCTCGACTATAATGTGTTTACATGGGGGAATACTACTACTATCTGGTGGTCATCTAGAAATTTGAACCGGTGGAAGACTCCATGATATCTACTCCAGCTTCGTCTTCAAAGTCGGGTTCACTTGGATCCGAATCGGTGTCGTCGATGATGATGTAGTTGTCCGGACATGCGACGTACTCGTCTTCCTCCTGGGATGCTAACTTCCTCTTGAGTTCTTCAATCTCCTACTTAAGATCGCCATTGTGCCTTGCTAGAGCTACGATCTCGTCCATGTAGTCCTTGCGTGTAGACTTTAGTTCTCCTTCTAGCTCGATGATCCTTGCCTTCGCATTCTTCAACTCTATCATGTCATTGCACATCTGGTTTTTGTGGCGTCGAATGTGCTGGTTTAACTCCTGGATGAATGCTGCAATGGATCTATCCTTCTTGGTGCTGACTAACTCCCATTGTTCATCACGGCGTCCGCAAATCTGGTAGATAGTGTCCTTGAGGTCTTCTTGGTAAACTTCTCCAATGCGTCCTATGGTGATATGAGCTGCCATGCTCCTTCCTAGACTCCAGGTTGGTGCATTGAAAACACTATCTATGGGCTTCGTGATTGGCGCGAATGTTCTTCCCGGAACGTGAGCTTGAATCTTCCAGCGCTCCTCTTCAGGCAGAGTGGCGTTGAAGGTTCCCGTGAAGCTTGGTAATCCAATGTTCAGGTACTTGGTGACTTCCTTCAGGTGAAATCCAAATGGTGTGCTTTCATCCGGTTGAGCGTACTTAATCTTCGCGTGCGTCAAGAGTAGAAAAGATGAGGAGTTAGAAAATGAGAAGAGAAGGGTGATCTATGGCTTTAACTTAGTGGTCGTGTCCTACAGTCAGCGTGTGCTCTGATACCATCTCTGTAGCGACCTGACCCGAATGGATCACGTCTACTGTGCTACGGTGTCATCCCTGGATCAGTAATGCTGACACCACACAGTACATCGAGGTTTTATAGCAGAGTTGCAAATCACACACTTATTACATCGATGGCTCAAAAAGAACTTATTACAATAAATATGACTTAAGGCCATATTTTAAAGATAACAGCGGAAGACTTGGAAGATAAATGGGTCCATCAACTCCAGCGGCATCACTGAGTATAGAACCACGACCTAACGCACCTCAATCGTCGTCTGAAAAGTCTGCAACATTAACGTTGCAGCCCGAAAACGGGTCAACACATGGAATATGCTGGCAAAGTAACACATAGAGAGTAATGGAATGAAACAGCTATACTATATGCATATATGGCTGGTGGAAAGCTCTATGGTTACAGTTTTTGCGTAAAGCCAATTTTTCCCTACTGCAAAGGAATAAATTTTATTTACTATCATGGTGGTTGTGAAACACTGAGAATGGTTGACAGCATTCTCAATCCCAATTAAAAGTAATTAAAACACAACAATATTAATTAGAAGTAACATGTTGAGATTCACAATGATATTCAAGTACTAGATACTCAAGTTGTCCATAACCGGGGACACGGCTAATCATGATTAGTTTGTTACTCTGCAGAGGTTGCGCACTTTTCCCCACATGACTCGATCGCCTCCGTTTGTTTTCTCGCACTACATGGTGTTTGAGAAACGGATGACCGAGACATAGTCTTTCAGAAGCACTAGCACCTTACATGTGGGGTAGACCGGTACACCTACATCCCCTACATCTGCTAGTCCACCCCGTAAGAGTTCGCACAACTTAGTCAACTATGCCAGAGCCCATAGTGGCATGTGGCTGCACACGGAAGTTTCTAGCATGAATTATCTTATGATCCCTTTGAGCCTGGGTGGTGGTCCGAAAAAAAATAGGCAAGTCCTGATAGACATCAGGTGCCTCAATCCACCCAGATGTGTTTAAGTTGCCACCTTAGATAAACCATTAAAATTATCAATCTCACATCTGTCATGGATATCACTCACCCAATCCACGTCTACTAGCATAGCATGGCATAATAAGTAAACGTAGAAGTAACTCCCAAAGGTTTCATAATAATACAGGTAATAGGTACTACCTCATCTACTTCCCATCCCACAATTTAATTAGATCCTAATCATGCAATGTGTGAGGATTGATCTAATGCAATAAAACATGGGTTGTAGAAAAGGTATGATCAAAGTGTTACTTGCCTTGCTGATGATCCGCGAGTCCTAGGGTTTCGAAGTAACAAGCGGCGCAATCCGGGTAATCTATCGCAGACAAACAACAAGCATACAATAAGTACTCATCTAATGCACAGGTAAAACTCGAACAAGAGAACGAACCAGGTAGTTCAACTTAAGAACTCCGGTTGCAAAGAAAGAGCGAAAAACAAACGGCGGAAGAAAACAACTCGGTTCTAGCAAGTTGAATCTAGGTCAAAATTTTACTGTAACAAAAGCTTGTTCAAGTTGATTATACGGAACGGCGGTTTCGAGACGAAACTCCAGGCGCTTGAATCACCTGATTCCGATAAACGAGCGAAAAGATAGACTAGGAAGAAGATCGGATCTGAGATCGCGATCGCGGAATAAATCCGACGAAAAGAAAAAGAAGAACGGTTAAACGAACGGACGTCGTTAACCTAGAAGAATCCGATGATCACGTTCGTTAGGACGAACGGTCCGGCGAACGGTCCAAAGGCAACTAAATCGGAGAAGAAAACGAATCCGATCTAGGGTTTCGGAGAAGAAAAACCGATCGAAAAACCGATCTAGAAAACCGGAACGGTTTAGAGAAGAAAAGAATCGGAACGATTAGAAGAAAACGATCCGATGAAAAGAATAGATGTAGCGCGGGGCAACCTTGGCGAGGTCTCCGGCGAACGGGGCTCCGGCGGCGTCGGCGTAGGGCGGCGGCGTGGGCAAGGTGCGGCGGCGGCGCGGGTGTGGGGCGGCGGCGGTAAGGTGCGGCGGCGGCGCGGGTGTGGGGTGGCGGCGCGGGTGAGGCGGCGCGGCGGCGGTGATGCAGGGCGCGGTGTGATGCGGCGCGGCGGCGGTGCAAGGCGCGGTGTGGGGCGGCGGCGCGGGTGAGGCGGCGCGGCGGCGGTGACGCAGGGCGCGGTGTGATGCGGCGCGGCGGCGGTGCAAGGCGTGGTGTGGAGGAGAGCTTTGATTTGATGTGTTTAGAGGGGGGGGTGCTTGGGTATTTATATTGGGGAGGGGAGGGGTTTACTTGGGGTAGAGGACAAGGAATTAGAATAGGAGTAGGAAAGATCTAGAAAATAAACGGAATAAGGAAAAGGGGAGGGGCTAAAGCCTAGAATCCATAAAGGATTCGGCTAAGAGGCAGAGGCGGCGGCGGCCGACCGGCTCCTGGCTCGGCGCCTGGGAGCGCGGCGGTAGGTGGCTTGGCTTGGGCCTTTGGCCCAAGGCGCTGCTCAATTTTTTTTATTTTTTTTAAATAGTTTCCTCGCGCAGAAAAAAAACAAAAAGGGATCGAAACGAACTCCGAAAAATCTAAAGTAAATTTTCCCCGACTCCTAAAAATGAGCCGAACAAAATGAACTTTTCTCCGGACCTAAAATGCAATTTTTGAAAACGCGCATTTTTCCCTATCCAAATAAAATGCAAAAAAAAACACCGGAAAGCAAAATTGATCTATTTATTATATCTTCATTTTTCCTAAATTTGGGAAAGTCATATTATTCCCTCTCTCATATATTTTGACACCGGAAAAATTTATTGAAGATAAAATAAATAAATCAAATGATCCTATTTTCAAAATTCGAGAGAACTCTCAAATATGAAAATAACAAAATCTCCAACTCTCTCCGAGGGTCGTTGAGTTGCGTGAAATTTCTAGGATCAACCAAAATGCAAGAAAATATGATATGCATATGATCTAGTGTATAACATTCCAAATTGAAAATTTGGGATGTTACTGTAGTGCGTGTGTTTACCTTGGCACCGCGTGCCATGAAGCAGTAGGTAGAAGCAGAGTAGTCCTTGTCATTTGCATTGGTGTCGGTGATGAAGTCATTGTCTTCAGTGTCGAAGATGGACTTGGCAACGTATGCTGTAGCCAGACTTGCGACGCCTGAGTCGGATTCCTCTTCAGACCCCACCTCCGCCTCCTCAGAAGCAGACTCCTCCTCTGAATCCATTTCCTTGCCAACAAACGCACGTGCCTTGCCAGATGAGCTCTTCTTATGTGATGAAGACTTTGAGGAAGACTTGGAAGAAGACTTTGAGTATTTCTTCTTCTTCTTCTTCTTCTTCTTGTCGTCAGAGTCATATTCCTTGCTCTTCTTCTTCTTTTTGTTCTCATTGTCCCACTGTGGACACTCAGAGATGAAGTGGCCAAGTTTCTTGCACTTGTGACATGTTTTCTTCTTGTAGTCATGAGCAGGAGCTTCATCATTCCTTGAACTTGATCGGGAAGACTTTCTGAAACCTTTCTTCTTCGTGAATTTTTGGAACTTCTTGACAAGCATAGCGAGTCCCTTCCAATGTCTTCAGGATCATCAGAACTGCTATCAGATTCTTCTTCAGATGAGGAGACAGTTTTTGCCTTCAAGGCACGAGTTCGCCCATAGTTTGGACCGTAGATATCTCTTTTCTCCGAAAGCTGAAACTCATGTGTGTTGAGCCTCTCAAGTATGTCAGACGGATTGAGTGTCTTGAAATCAGGACGTTCTTGAATCATCAGGGCTAGGATGTCAAACGAACTATCAAGTGATCTCAGCAGCGTCTTGATGATTTCATGTTTGGTGATCTCAGTAGCGCCGAGGGCTTGAAGCTCATTTGTGATGTCAGTGAGCCGATCAAATGTGTGCTGGACATTCTCATTGTCATTTCGCTTGAAGCGGTTGAAGAGGTTGCGAAGAACGCTGATTCTCTGATCTCTCTGGGTTGAGATGCCTTCATTGACCTTGGAGAGCCAGTCCCAGACCAGCTTGGATGTCTTCAAGGCACTCACACGGCCATACTGTCCTTTGGTGAGATGACCACAGATGATATTCTTGGCAGTAGAGTCCAGTTGAGTGAACTTCTTGACATCAGCAGCAGTGACACTTTCTTAGCCTTGGGAATGCCGTTCTCGACGACATACCATAGGTCGACGTCAATAGCTTCAAGATGCATGCGCATCTTATTCTTCCAGTAGGGATATTCAGTTCCATCGAAGACGGGGCACGCAACGGAGACTTTGATTATCCCTGCAGTCGACATAGCTAAAACTCCAGGTGGTTAAACCGAATCACACAGAACAAGGGAGCACCTGCTCTGATACCAATTGAAAGTGCGTTATATCGACTAGAGGGGGGGTGAATAGGCGATTTTTATGAAAGTCTTCAAAACGTGGAAGTTATGAAGACAAACAGCAGAGATATGCCTATTACTATGCAGCGGAAGGTAGACTACACTAAGCAAGCCATGGTCAAGTATCAACAGAGTGAAAACACAGTGACAAATAGCAGCAGTGTAATAAGGATCAGGTAGGAAGATATTATGAAGCCAAACAGATCATACACTCACGTTGTGAAGACAAAAGATAGAGCAGACATGCAATGACTTCACAATGAGTAATCAGTAAGAAAAAGGAAGTGAAGATGAAACCAGTGACTCGTTGAAGACAATGATGTGTTGGACCAGTTCCAGTTGCTGTGACAACTGTACGTCTGGTTGGAGCGGCTAGGTATTTAAACCTTAGGACACACAGTCCCGGACACCCAGTCCTGAACACGCAGCTCAGGACACCAAGTCCTCACCGTATTCTCCTTGAGCTAAGGTCACATAGTCCTTGCTCAATCACTCTGGTAAGTCTTCAAGGTAGACTCCCAAACCTTCACAGACTTCGTTCACTGGCAATCCACAATGTCTCTTGGATGCTCTGAACGCGACGCCTAACCGTCTGGAGGATGCACAGTCCTCAAGTGTAATAAGTCTTCAGATCACACAGACAAGAAGACTTAAGTGATGCCCAATTCTCTCTGGCTCTGGTGGTTAGGTCTTTATCCTCGCAGGGAATTCTCTCTCAAAGGCTTCGAGGTGGGTTGCTCTCAAACGACAAAAGCCGTACTCTCAAACTGAGCATCCAACCGTTTATGGTTGTAGGGGGTGGGCTGTTTATAGCCACTTGGCAACCCGACCTGATTTGTCCGAAATGACCCTGGGTCACTAAGGAACTGACACGTGTCCCAACGGTCAGATTTCAAACTCACATGGAAACTTTACTTGGGCTACAAGCAAAGCTGACTTGTCCGGCTCTGGACAAGATTCGCTCTCATTGTCTTCACTCGAAGACATAGGTTTTATGGTTTAGGCATCACTTCATTCATTCTGACTGGTTCTCCTGGACCCCACTTAACAGTACGGTGGTTCCTATGACTCAACACAAAAGAAAAAGAACTACGAAAGATCTAAGTCTTCGAGCTCCATAGGCTTCATATTGTGTCTTCTCTTGTCATAGTCTTCAATGTGAATATCTTCATATACCACCTTTGACTTCAATGTCTTCATTCATTTTTATGGGTCATCTCTGGTAGTAAAACCGAATCAATGAGGGACTTCTACCTGTGTTATCCTGCAATTCTCACAAACACATTAGTCCCTCAACTAGGTTGGTCGTCAATACTCCAAAACCAACTAGGGGTGGCACTAGATGCACTTACAATTATGACATGAAGTTGCACTATCATCCCGGAAAGGCTAACGTAGTAGCTGATGCGTTGAGCCGCAAGAGTCATGTCAATACACTCATGACTGGAGAGTTACCCAAGGAGTTAGCAGAAGACCTTCGTGAGCTATGTTTGGAGATAGTTCCGAGAGGTTATGTAGCAACTTTGGAGATTCAGTCTACTTTGATGGATAAGATCAGAGGCACAGAAGACGGACAAGGAGATCGCCGAGATAATGGAAAGGATGAGCAAAGGAAAGGCTAAAGGATTTCGTGAGGATGAGCACGATACCTTATGGTTTGAGGACCACATATATGTACCAAATGATCAAGAGATCAGGAAGCTGATTTTGCAGGAGGCCCATGACTCACCATATTCGATTCACCCAGGAAATACCAAGACGTACCTAGATCTGAAAGATAGATTCTGGTGGACCGGAATGAAGAAGGATATTGCGGAGTATGTAGTAGTTTGTGATGTATGTCAGAGAGTGAAGGCAAAGCATCAGAAGCCAGCAGGATTGCTGCAACCATTGCCGATACCCGAATGGAACTGGGATAAGCTAGACATGGATTTATCACGGGATTACCCAGGACTCATTCAGGCTATGACTCGATATGGGTTGTAGTTGATCGCTTGACCAAAGTAGCTCATTTCATCCCAGTGAAGACCACTTACACCAGTGCTAAGTTGGCAAAGATATACATGACCATGATCGTATGTTTGCATGGAGTTCCAAGGACAATTGTATCAGATAGAGGAACCCAGTTTACCTCAAAGTTCTGGAATCAGTTGCATGAAACTTTGGGAACCAGACTGGAGTTCATTACAACTTTTCACCCGCAAACAGATGGACAGACCGAGAGAGTGAACCAGATTCTGGAGGATATGTTGAGAGCTTGTGCACTAGATTATGGATCTAGTTGGGATGACAACTTTCCCTACGCAGAGTTCTCATATGACAATAGTTACCAAGCCAGTTTGAAGATGGCCCCTTTTGAAGCATTGTACGGAAGGAGGTGCAGAACACCATTGTTATGGGATGAAGTTGGAGACCGACAGTTGTTTGGACCAGATTTGATTAAAGAATCAGAAGAGAAAGTTAAGTTGATTCGCGATAGACTCAATGTAGCCCAGTCCAGGCAGAAGAGCTATGCGGATTCTAAACGCAAGGAGACAGCTTACGAAGTTGGAGACAGAGTGTATCTTTGGGTATCACCACTCCGAGGATTTAAGCGCTTTGGAGTTAAGGGAAAGTTAGCACCACGATTTGTGGGACCATACAAAGTTTTGGAACGTATGAGAGAAGTTGATTACAAGTTGGAATTGCCCGAAGGATTGACAAGAGTTCACAATGTGTTCCACGTTTCTCAGTTGAAGAAGTGCCACGCGGAGATGTGAAAGATCATGGATGTCGCCTAGAGGGGGGGGGGTGAATAGGCGCTTTAATATAATTACGGTTTAGGCTTGAACAAATGCGGAATAAACCTAGCGGTTAATTTGACAAGCACAAAACCTACAACAACTAGGCTCACCTATGTGCACCAACAACTTATGCTAAGCAAGATAAACAACTAAGTGATAGCAAGATATATGACAAGAAACAATATGGCTATCACAAAGTAAAGTGCATAAGTAAAGGGCTCGGGTAAGAGATAACCGAGGCACGTGGAGACGACGATGTATCCCGAAGTTCACACCCTTGCGGATGCTAATCTCCGTTTGGAGCGGTGTGGAGGCACAATGCTCCCCAAGAAGCCACTAGGGCCACCGTAATCTCCTCACGCCCTCGCACAATGCAAGATGCCGTGATTCCACTAAGGGACCCTTGAGGGCGGTCACCGAACCCGTACAAATGGCAACCCTTGGGGGCGGTCACCGAACCCGTACACTTTGGCAACCCTTGGGGGCGGTCACCGGTACCCGTCAAATTGCTCGGGGAGATCTCCACAACCTAATTGGAGACCCCGACGCTTGCCCGGAGCTTTACACCACAATGATTGAGCTCCGAACACCACCAACCGTCTAGGGAACCAAGGCACCCAAGAGGAACAAGCTCTAGGGTGCCCAAACACCCAAGAGTAATAAGCTTCTCAAACTTCACTTCCACGTATCACCATGGAGAACTCAAACCGATGCACCAAATGCAATGGCAAGGGCACATGTAGTGCCCAAGTCCTTCTCTCTCAAATCCCACCGAAGCAACTAATGCTAGGGAGGAAAATGAGAGGAAGAACAAGAAGGAGAACACCAAGAACTCCAAGATCTAGATCCAAGGGGTTCCCTTCACACAGAGGAGAAAGTGATTGGTGGAAATGTGGATCTAGATCTCCTCTCTCTTTTCCCTCAAAAACTATCAAGAAACCATGGAGGGATTGAGAGTTAGCAAGCTCGAAGAAGGTCAACAATGGGGGAAGAACACGAGCTTAAAGGATAAGGTTCATTGGGGAAGAAGACCCCCTTTTATAGGAGGGGGAAAATCCAACCGTTATGTGCTCAGCCCGCACACGAGCGGTACTACCGCTCCACAAGCGGTACTACCGCTCAGGCGGAAGAAATAGGGAAAAGGAGCAACAAAACATGAACCTTGGGGCGGTAGTACCACATATAAGCGGTACTACCACTCACCCCAGCGGTACTACTGCTGGAGGAGCAGAACACGGGACCAAAAGAGGCAGGCAGAGCAGAGTATGGCGGCAGTGAAGCAGAAACGGTACTACCGCCCGACCGGAGCGGTACTACCGCTTAGGCCGTACTACCGTGCCTTACTGCCGTGCAACTACGGCTAAACCCGACACGAAAAGAGCAGGACCCAAAATCGAGGCGGTAGAAGAGCGGCACTGCAGCGGTACTACGGCTGAGAGCTCCAAGCGGTACTACCGCTTGGGCTCGCGGTACTACCGCTGGGACCAGACAAAAACCACACTCAAGAAAACAAGAACTGCCATAACTTCTGCATATGAGCTCCGAATTGAGCAAACTCAAGCTTGTTGGAAACAAGACGACGAGTAGCATCAACAGAGAAGTGAGACCTCCAACAGAGAAGAACGAGCATAACCTCCAACAGAGAAAACATCATAGAATATGCATGTGAACTCCGTTTTCAATGAACTCGAGCTTGTCATCAAGATGACCATAAGCTCTAAGACTCACAAAGAGAACCAAACAAGAACCAAGAAATATGATACAAGGATGCAATGGTTTGAGCTCTCAACGAACAATACGATCAAGCTACTCATCGAGAGCCCCCCCCTTGATAGTACGGCAATCGATCCTATAACCCGGTCTCCCAACTACCATCATGAGACCGGTAAAATAGAAAACCTATCAAGGGCAAACCTTTGCCTTGCACATGGTCCACTTGAGCTAGATGATGACGATCTTGACTCCCTCAAGTTGGACCACCTTTCTTGATTGTGTTGACTCGATGAAGACTAGTTGATTGCTCCCCCATACTCCACTATGGGTGAGCCACTCTTCCGCACATCTTCACAAGTCCATTGTCACCACAAAGGACGGCAAGCTTCAAGCATTTGATCTCTTTGTGATGCTCCAGTTGAACTTGCACACCGCAACCTTTCTTGATTGTGTTGACTCGATGAAGACTAGTTGATTGCTCCCCCATACTCCACTATGGGTGAGCCACTCTTCCGCACATCTTCACAAGTCCATTGTCACCACAAAGGACGGCAAGCTCCAAGCATTTGATCTCTTCGTGATGCTCCACTTGAACTTGCACACCGCAACCTAACCCCACAAAGAACCCTCACGAAGACCATGGGTTAGTACACAAAGCGTAATTGACAATGCTTACCATACCATGGGATCACTTGATCCCTCTCGGTACATCTTCTAAGCTTTGTGGGTTGATCAACTTGATTCACTCTTTGACTTAGTCTTGATCAACCTCTCACAAGACCAATCTTTAGGTAATTCCTTGAACAGCACCTTGGTCGACACAAACTCTCCTTGAAACCAACACATGTACTCCAAGAAAAGCCTATGGACAAAACCTTCAAATATAACTCAAGGCAACCATTAGCCCATAGAGATTGTCATCAATTACCAAAACCAAACATGGGGGTACCACATGTTCTTTCAAGATGTACGATATTCCTCTAAGAGATACAGTGCCACTGGAAGCGATACAGTTGGATAGCGACTTGACTTACGAGGAGAAGCCAGTCAAGATTCTCGAGTTTGCCAGCCGAGTTACACGCAAGAAAGTTATCAAGTTCTGTAAAGTTCAGTGGAGCCAGCATACCGAGGATGAAGCCACCTGGGAACGAGAAGAAGACCTACGCAAGGACCTTCCACATCTATTTTCTAGCCAACCCGAATCTCGAGGGCGAGATTCATCTTAAGGGGGGTAGGTTTGTAAGATCCCAAATTTTCAATTTGGAATGTTATGCATTAGATCATCATTGCATATCATATTTTATTGCATTTTGGCGTATCCTAGAAATTCTACGCAACTCAAGGACATACGGAGAGAGTTGGGGATTTCATTATTTTCATATTCGCGTTTTTGCAAATTTTGAAAAGAGGATCGTTTGATTTTAATTATTTTCTCTTCGAATATTTCTTTTATAAAAATAAAAGAGAGGATAAAATGACTTCCTCAAAATAGAGAAATATCGAAGATTTAATATTAAAATCAAATAAGATTTTTATTCGGAGTTTTATCGTTATTTTATTTGAATTAGGAAAAAATGCGTTTTTCAAAATTGTATTTTAGGCCCAAATAAAAGTTCACCTTGTGTGGCTTATTTTTAGAGGACGGGGAAAATTTATTTCGGGATTTTTGGAGTGCGTTTAGTATTTATTTTCTTTCTTTTTCTGCACGTCGGAATTATTAAAAAAAAGTCAAACTGACTCCGGGCCGTACCCGAGCGGGACTCCGTCCGGGGAGGCTTTATAAGCCGCACCGGCCGAGCCCCGAGGCCCATCAGCCCGAGCCCCAAAACCCTAGCCGCCGCGCCGCCGCCCCGCCGCCAAGCCGCCGCCCCGCCGCCCGCGCCGCCTCCCCGCCGTCCGCGCCGCCGCACCGCGCCGCCCCGCCGCTGCCGCACCGGAGCCCGCCGCCTCGCCGGACCACCGCCGGACCCGAGGTAGCCGCCTCGGTTTTCGTGAGAAAACCATTTTTAAACCCTAGATCCTTTTTTATTGGATCCAGTTCGGTTTATGTTCGGTTTAGTTATTTAGCGAACGCCCGTTTTTACGTTCGTTTTAACGAACGGTTTTCACCGTTTAGCCGCAGACAGCGAACGTTCATTCGTTAGCCTGTTCGTCAGTTTTTCTTTTTCTCAGATTTTCCGCGATTATTTTCGATCGCGATTTCTGATCCGATTTTCGTTTTAGTATAACTTTTCGCTCTTTTATCTGAATCAGGCGATTCAAGCGCCTAGAGTTTTGTCTCGAAACCGTCTTTCCGTTTGATCAACTTAAACAAGTTTTTGCTACTGTAAAATTTCACTTTAGTCCAGATTAGTAAACGAAGCTTGTTTCTTTCGCAATTTGAGTTCCGTTGCTCCATTTGATTTGATTCTTTTTGCAAACCGGAGTTCTTAAGTTGAAATTTCTGGTTAGGTCTCTTATTCGAGTTTTACTCGTGCCCTTGCTTGATTGCTTATTGTATGCTTGTTTGATTGCGATAGAGTACCCGGAGTGCGAAGCGTGCTACATCGAGTCTCTAGGTTTCACGGATAATCAACAAGGCAAGTAACACTTTGATCATACCTCTTTACTACCCAGTTTTATTGCATTAGATCAATCCTCAAACACTTGCATGGTTAGGATCTGAATAAATTGTCGGTTGGGAGTAGATGAGGTAGCACCTATTCACCTGTGTGCTCTCAAACCCTGGGAGTTACTTCTACGTTATGCTTATATTGCCATGCTATGTTCGTAGATGTTGATTGGGTTTGAGTGTATTCCATGACAGATTGTGAGATTGTTTACTTAATGGTTCAACTTAAGGTGGTAACTTTAATACACATCTGGGTGGATTGAGGCACCTGGGGAACCCAGTGATTGCCTGTATTTTTTGGAAATCCCGGGGTACCGTGTGATTTTCCTATGGACCGCCACCCAGGCTCAAAGGGGTCATAAGATTATTCATGATGGAAGCTTCCGTGTGCAGCCACATGCCATTATGGGATCTCGCATAGTTGATTAAGTCGTGTGAACTCTTACAGTGGTGGACTAGCAGATGTAGGGGATGTAGGTGTACCGATCTACCCATCGTAAGGTGCTAACGCTTCTGAAAGACTGTGTCTCGGTCATCCGTTTCTCAAACACCTTGTAGTGTGGGAAATCCAATGGAGGAGATCGAGTCTTGTGGAGAAAAGTGCACAAACCTCTGCAGAGTGTACAAACTAATCATGGTTAGCCGTGTCCCCGGTTATGGACATCTTGAGTATCTAGTTCTTGGATTATCATGTGGATCTCAACACTCTTGAATATAAATTTGATTGGGTTAATGATTACTTTTAATTGGGATTGAGAGGGGGTTTACCTTCTCAATATTTTTCAACCAACTTTGTAGCTAAATAAAATATATTCCTTTGCAGTAGGGAAAAATTGGCTTTTCACAAAACCTATTAACCATACAGCCTCCACCAGCCATATATGCATGTAGTGATAGCTTTACATTGTTCATTACTCTCTTGTGTTACATTGCCATCATATTGCATGTGCCGACTCGTCTTCGGGCTGCAACGTATCATGTTGCAGACTTTTCAGACGACGAGTAAGGAGCCTTAGGTCATGGTATTTCACTCAGTGATGCCGTTGGAGTTGATGGACTCACTTTATCTTCCAAGCCTTCCGTTGTTATCTTATTAGATGGCCTTCAGCCATATTTATTTTAATAAGTTCTCTTTTGAGACATTCAATGTAATAAGTGTGTGATTTCTACTCTGTTATAAATCCTCAAGTACTGTGTGTGTCAGCATCACCGATCCAGGGATGACACCGATGCACAGAGATCAGACTGTTTGAGGTCTGGTAGCTACACGAAGGTACGACACCTCCGCGATATGCACACGTTCAGCTCAGACGTACCACAAACTCTAGATCCAGCTGAGGTCGAGGGAGAGTTTCTTCAGCACGATGACGTGATGACGGTGATGATGAAGTTACCGACGCAGGGCTTCGCCTAAGCTCTACAACGATATGACCGAGGTGGAAATCTGTGGAGGGGGGCACCGCACACGGCTAAACAATCAACTTGTGTGTCTATGGGGTGCCTCCTCCCCTGTATATAAAGGAGTGGAGGAGGGGGAGGGCCGGCCCTCTCATGGCGCGCCCAAGGGGGGAGTCCTACCCCCGGTGGGAGTAGGATTCCCCCTTCACTAGTTGGAGTAGGAGAGGAAGGAAGGGGGAGAGAGAGGGAAGGAAAGGGGGGCACCCAATTCGGATTGGGCTTGGGGGGCACGCCCTCCACCTTGGCTGCCTCCTACTCTCTCCCACTAAGGCCCAATAAGGCCCATACACTGCCCGGGGGGTTCCGGTAACCCCCCGCTACTCCAGTAAATGCCCGAGCTCACCCGGAACCATTCCAATGTCCAAACATAGCCTTACAACATATCGATCTTTATGTCTCGACCATTTCGAGGCTCCTCGTCACGTCTGTGATCTCATCCGGGACTCCGAACAACCTTCGGTACATCAAAACACATAAACTCATAACATCGATCGTCATCAAACGTTAAGCGTGCGGACCCTACGGGTTCGAGAACTATGTAGACATGACCGTGACTCATCTCTGGTCAATAACCAATAGCGGAACTTGGATGCTCATATTGGTTCCTACATATTCTACGAAGATCTTTATCAGTCAAACCGCATAACAACATACGTTGTTCCCTTTGTCATCGGCATGTTACTTGCCCGAGATTCGATCGTCGGTATCTCAATACCTAGTTCAATCTCGTTACCGGCAAGTCTCTTTGCTCGTTCCATAATGCAACATCCCGTAACTAAGTCATTAGTTACATTGCTTGCAAGGCTTATAGTGATGTGCATTACCGAGGGCCCAGAGATAGCTCTCTGAGACACGGAGTGACAAATCCTAATTTTGATCTATGCCAACTCAACAAACACCATCGGAGACACCTGTAGAGCATCTTTATAGTCACCCAGTTACGTTGTGACATTTGACAGCACACTAAGTGTTCCTCCGGTATTCGGGAGTTGCATAATCTCATAGTCATAGGAACATGTATAAGTTATGGAGAAAGCAATAGTAGTAAACTAAACGATCAAAGTTCTAAGATAACGGATGGTTCAAGTCAATCACATCATTCTCTAATGATGTGATCCCGTTCATCAAATGACAACTCTTGTCCATGGCTAGGAAACTTAACCATCTTTGATTAACGAGCAAGTCAAGTAGAGGCATACTAGTGACACTCATTTTGTTTATGTATTCACACATGTACTAAGTTTCCGATTAATACAATTCTAGCATGAATAATAAACATTAGTCATGATATAAGGAAATATAAATAACAAATTTATTATTGCCTCTAGGGCATATTTCCTTCAGAAACACCGTTGTGGTTTTGATACATAGGTAAGAACGGTTCTTACTAGAAGCCCGTAGCAGCCACGTAAAACTTGCAACAACAAAGTAGAGGATGTCTAACTTGTTTTTGCAGGGCATGTTGTGATGTGATATGGTCAAGACATGATGTCATATAAGTTATTGTATGTGATGATCATGTTTTGTAAAAGTTATCGGCAACTGGCAGGAGCCTTATGGTTGTCGCTTTATTGTATGAAATGCAATCGCCATGTAATTGCTTTACTTTATCACCATGCGTTAGAGATACTTGTAGGAGCAATAGTTGGCAAGACGAGAACGACGCTACGATGGAGATCAAGGTGTCAAGCCGGTGACGATGGAAATCATGACGGTGTTTTGGAGTTGGATATCAAAGGCACAAGATGATGATCGCCATATCATGTCATATATTTTGATTGCATGTGATGTTTATGTTTTATGCATCTTATTTTGCTTAGTATGGAGGTAGAATTATAAGATGACCTCTGACTAAAATTTCAAGGTATAAGTGTTCTCCCTGAGTATGCACTGTTGCGACAGTTCGTCGTGCCGAGACACCACATGATGATCGGGTGTGATAATCTCTACGTTCACATACAACGGGTGCAAGACAGTTTTGCACATGCGGAATACTCGAGTTAAACTTGACGAGCCTAGCATGTACAGACATGGCCTCAGAACACTGGAGACCGAAAGTTCAAACGTGAATCACATAGTAGATATGATCAACATAGAGATGTTCACCATTGAATACTACTGCATCTCACGTGATGATCGGACATGGTTTAGTTGATTTGGATCACGTATCATTTAGATGACTTGAGGGATGTCTATCTAAGTGGGAGTTCTTAAGTAATTTGATTAAATGAACTTAATTTATCATGAACTTAGTCCTGATAGTATTAGCATATCTATGTTGTAGATCAATAGCTCGTGTTTAGCTCCCCTTTTTATTTTTGATATGTTCCTAGAGAAAACTAAGTTGAAATATGATAGTAGCAATGATGCGGACTGGGTCCGTGATCTAAGGATTATCCTCATTGCTGCACAGAAGAATTATGTCTTTAATGGACCGCTAGGTGACAGACCTATTGCAAGGGCAGATGCAGACACTATGAACATTTGACAAGCTCGGTATGATGACTACTTGATAGTTTAGTGCACCATGCTTTACGGCTTAGAACCGGGACTTCAAAAATGTTTTGAATGCCGTGGAGCACATGAGATGTTCCAAGAGGTGAAAATGATATTTCAGACTCATGCCCGTGTTAAGAGGTATGAGACCTCTGACAAGTACTTTGCCTACAAGATGGAGGAGAATAGCTCAACTAGTGAGCATGTACTCAGAATGTCTAGGTACTACATTTTCTTGAATCAAGTGGGAGTTAATATTCCAGATAAAATAGTGATTGACATAGTTCTCTAGTCACTATCACCAAGTTACTAGAACTTCGTGATGAACTATAATTGGCGCACATGTAAATGAGTTGCTCTACCGAACTGAGCTATAGCCCTTATTAGAGATATCTTAACATATAGATAATTTCTTGTCAAGATGAATATTTTCTAATGCCAGAGGATACCCCTTTGATCTGTATCCGTTTAGTATTTAGTTTAGTATTTAGTATATAACAGACCAATAACAGAGCGGTATTGCTTAAAAAAGGGATTCAATATATAATCGATCGAAGTAATGGGTCTTCCTTGCAAGGGATGACGAAAATGATTCTCAAGCTCTTCGCAATGCTGAAATCGGTGAAGGTAGAAATCAAGAAATAGCATCAAGTGTTGATGGTTAACAAGACCACTAGTTTCAAGAAAAAGGGCAAGGGTAAGAAGGGGAACTTAAAAAAGAATGGCAAGCAACTTGCCACTCCCGGGAAGAAGCCCAAGTCTGGACCCAAACTTGAAACTGAGTGCTTCTACTACAAAGAAAATGGTCACTGGAAGCGGAACTGCCCCAAAAACTTGGTGGAAAAGAAGATGGCAAAGTGCACAAAGGTATATTTAATATACATGTTATTGATGTGTACTTTACTATTATTCATAGTAGCCCCTGGATATTTGATACCGGTTCAATTGCTAAGATTTGTAGCTCGAAACAGGAGTTACAAAATGAAAAGATGCTAGTTAAGGACGAGGTGACGATGTGTGTTGGAAGTGATTCCAAGGTTGATAAGATCACCATTGCACAGCCCCTTTACCTTCGGGATTAGTGTTGAATCTAAAATAAATGTTATTTGGTGTTTGCGTTGAGCATGAATATGATTGGATCATGTTTATTGCAATACGGTTATTCATTTAAGTCAAAGAATAATTGTTGTCCTGTTTAGATGAATAAAACCTTCTATGGTCATACACCCAATGTAAATGGTTTATTGAATCTCTATCGTAGTGATACACATATTCATAATATTGATGCCAAAAGATGCAAAGTTGATAATGATATTGCAACATACTTGTGGTACTGCAATTTAGGTCATGTTGGTATAAAGCGCATGAAGAAACTCCATGCAGATGGACTTTTGGAATCACTTGATTATGAATCATTTGATACTTGCGAACCATGCCTCATGGGAAACATGACTAAAACTCCATTCTCCGGAACAATGCAGCGATCAAATGACTTATTGGAAATAATACATACTGATGTATACGGTCCGATGAGTGTTGAGGCTCGCGGCGGGTATCGTTATTGTCTGACCTTCATAGATGATTTGAATGATATGAGTATATCTACTTAATGAAACACAAGTCTGAAACATTTGAAAAGTTCAAAGAATTTCAGAGTGAAGTGGAGAATCATCGTAACAAGAAAATAAAGTTTCTACAATCTGATCTCGGAGGCGAATATTTGAGTTACGAGTTTGGTCTTCATTTAAAACAATGTGGAATAGTTTCACAACTCACGCCACCTGGAACACCACAGCGTAATGGTGTGTCCGAACGTCGTAACCGTACTTTATTAGATATGGTGTGATATATGATGTCTCTTACCGATTTACCACTATCTTTCTGGGGTTATGCATTAGAGACAGCTGCATTCGCGTTAAATAGGGCACCGTCTAAATTCATTGAGACGGCACCATATGAACTATGGGTTGCAATGCTTATGTGAAAAAGCTTTAGCCTGATAAGCTCGAACCTAAATCGGAAAAGTGCATCTTCATAGGATACCCAAAAGAAATTGTTGGGTACACCTTCTATCATAGATCCGAAGGCAAGATATTTGTTGCTAAGAATGGATCCTTTCTAGAGAAGTAGTTTCTCTTGAAAGAAGTGAGTGGGAGGAAAGTAGAACTTGATGAGGTAATTGTACCTTCTCTTGAATTGGAAAGTAGCTCATCACAGAAAACCGTTCTCGTGATGCCTACAGCAACTAGAGAGGAAGCTAATGATGATGATCATGAAACTTCAGATCAAGTTACTACCGAACCTCGTAGGTCAACCAGAGTACGCTCCGCTCCAGAGTGGTACAGTAATCCTGTTTTGGAAGTCATGTTACTAGACCATGACGAATCTACGAACTATGAGGAAGCGATGATGAGCCCAGATTCCGCAAAATGGCTTGAGGCCATGAAATATGAGATGGGATCCATGTATGAGAACAAAGTATGGACTTTGGTTGACTTGCCCGATGATCAGCAAGCCATAGAGCATAAATGGATCTTCAAGAAGAAGACTGATGATGATGGTAATGTTACCGTCTACAAAGCTTGACTTGTTGCAAAAGGTTTTCGACAAGTTCAAGGAGTTGACTATGATGAGACTTTCTCACCCGTAGCGATGCTTAACTCTTTCCGAATCATGTTAGCAATTGCCGCATTTTATGATTACGAAATCTGGCAAATGGACGTCAAAACTGCATTCCTTAATGGATTTCTTAAAGAAGAGTTGTATATGATGCAAACAGAAAGTTTTTTCGATCCTAAAGGTGCTAACAAAGTGTGCAAGAACTATGTAGACATGACCGAGAATCATCTCCGGTCAATAACCAATAGCGGAACCTGGATGCTCATATTGGTTCCTACATATTCTACGAAGATCTTCATCGGGCAAACTGCACAACAAGATACATTGTTCCCTTTGTCATCGGTATGTTACTTGCCCGAGATTCGATCATCGGTATCATCATACCTAGTTCAATCTCGTTACTGGCAAGTCTCTTTACTCATTCTATAATGCTACATCCTGTAACTAACTAATTAGTTACATTGCTTGCAAGGATTATAGTAATGTACATTACCGAGGGGGCCCAGAGATACCTCTCCGATACTCAGAGTGACAAATCCTAATCTTGATCTATGCCAACTCAACAAACACCATCGGAGACACCTGTAGAGCATCTTTATAGTCACCTAGTTACGTTGTGACGTTTGATAGCACACTAAGTGTTCCTCCGTTATTCGGGAGTTGCATGATCTCATAGTCATAGGAACATGTATAAGTTATGGAGAAAGCAATATTAGTAAACTAAGCGATCATCATGCTAAGCTAACGGATGGGTCAAGTCAATCACATCATTCTCTAATGATGTGATCCCGTTTATCAAATGACAACTCTTTGTCTATGGCTAAGAAACTTAACCATATTTGATCAACGAGTTAGTCAAGTAGAGGCATACTAGTGACACTCTGGTTTTCTATGTATTCACACATGCACTAAGTTTCCGGTTAATACAATTCTAGCATGAATAATAAAAATTTATCATGGTATAAGGAAATATAAATAACAACTTTATTATAGCCTCTAGGGCATATTTCCTTCAGTCTCCCACTTGCACTAGAGTCAATAATCTAGATTACATTGTGATGATTCTAACACCCATGGAGTCTTGGTGTTGATCATGTTTTGCTCGTGAGAGAGGCTTAGTCAATTGGTCTGCAACATTCATATCCGTATGTATCTTGCAAATCTCTATGTCTCTGTCCTTGACTTGATCGCGGGTGGAATTGAAGCGTCTCTTGATGTGCTTGGTTCTCTTGTGAAATCTGGATTCCTTTGCCAAGGCAATTGCACCAGTATTGTCACCAAAGATTTTCATTGGACCCGATGCACTAGGTATGACACTTAGATCGGATATGAACTCCTTCATCCAGACTCCTTCATTTGCTGCTTCCGAAGCAGCTATGTACTCTGCTTCACATGTAGATCCCACCATGACGCTCTGCTTGGAAATGCACCAACTGACAGCTCCACCATTTAATAAAAATACGTATCCGGTTTGTGACTTAGAGTCATCCGGATCAGTGTCAAAGCTTGCATCGACGTAACCGTTTATGACGAGCTCTTTGTCACCTCCATAAACGAGAAACATATCCTTAGTCCTTTTCAGGTATTTTAGGATATTCTTGACCGTTGTCCAGTGATCCGCTCCTGGATCACTTTGGTACCTCCCTGCTAAACTAATAGCAAGGCACACATCAGGTCTGGTACACAACATAGCATACATGATAGAACCTATGGCTGAAGCATAGGGAATGACTTTCATTTTCTCTCTATCTTCTGCAATGGTCGGGCATTGAGTCTGACTCAATTTCACACCTTGTAATATAGGCAAGAACCCCTTCTTTTCTTGATCCATTTTGAACTTCTTCAAAATGTTATCAAGGTATGTGCTTTGTGAAAGTCCAATTAAGCGTCTTGATCTATCTCTATAGATCTTGATGCCCACTGTATAAGCAGCTTTGCCGAGGTCTTTCATTGAAAAATTCTTATTCAAGTATCATTTTAAGCTATTCAGAAATCCAGTATCATTTACGATCAACAATATGTCATCTACATATAATATCAGAAATGCTACAGAGCTCCCACTCACTTTCTTGTAAATACAGGCTTCTCCAAAGTCTGTATAAAACCATATGCTTTGATCACACTATCAAATCGTATAATCCAACTCCGAGAGGCTTGCACATGGATCGTTGGAGCTTGCACACTTTGTTAGCACCTTTTGGATCGACAAAACCTTCTGGTTGCATCATATACAACTCTTCTTTAAGATATCCATTAAGGAATGCAGTTTTGACATCCATTTGCCAAATTTCATAATCATAAAATGCGGCAATTGCTAACATGATTCAGACGGACTTAAGCATCGCTACGGGTGAGTAGGTCTCATCATAGTCAACTCCTTGAACTTGTCGAAAACTTCTTGCAACAAGTCGAGCTTTATAGACAATAACATTACCGTCAGCGTCAATCTTCTTCTTGAAGATCCATTTATTCTCTATGGCCTGCTGATCATCGGGCAAGTCAACCAAAGTCCACACTTTGTTCTCATACATGGATCCCATCTCAGATTTCATGGCCTCAAGCCATTTTACGGAATCTGGGCTCATCATCGCTTCCTCATAGTTCGTAGGTTCGTCATGGTCAAGTAACATGACCTCTAGAACAGGATTATCATACCACTCTGGTGTGGATCTTACTCTGGTTGACCTATGAGGTTCGGTAGTAACTTGATCAGAAGTTTCATGATCATCATCATTAGCTTCCTTACTGGTGTAGGAATCACTGGAACTGATTTCAGTGATGAACTACTTTCCAATAAGGGAGCAGGTACAATTACCTCATCAAGTTCTACTCTCCTCCCACTCACTTCTTTCGAGAGAAACTCCTTCTCTAGAAAGGATCCATTCTTAGCAACAAATATCTTGCTTTCGGATCTATGATAGAAGGTGTACCCAATAGTCTCCTTTGGGTATCCTATGAAGACAAATTTCTCCAATTTGGGTTCGAGCTTATCAGGTTGAAGCTTTTTCACATAAGCATCGGAGCCCCAAACTTTAAGAAACGACAACTTAGGTTTCTTGCCAAACCACAGTTCATAAGGTGTTGTCTCAACGGATTTAGATGGTGCCCTATTTAACATGAATGTAGCCATCTCTAAAGTGTAACCCCAAAACGATAGCGGTAAATCGGTAAGAGACATCATAGATCGCACCATATCTAGTAAAGTACGATTTCGACGTTCGGACACACCATTACGCTGTGGTGTTCCGGGTGGCGTGAGTTGCGAAACTATTCCGCATTGTTTAAAATGGAGACTAAACTCATAACTGAAATCTTCTCCTCCACGATTGGATCGTAGAAACTTTATTTTCTTGTTACGATGATTTTCCACTTCACTCTGAAATTCTTTGAACTTTTCAAATGTTTCAGACTTATGTTTCATTAAGTAGATATACCCACATCTGTTCAAATCATCTGTGAAGGTGAGAAAATAACGATATCTGCCGTGAGCCTCAATGTTCATTGGTCCACATACATCAGTATGTATGATTTCCTATAACTCTGTTGCTCGATCCATTGTTCCGGAGAATGGAGTTTTAGTCATCTTGCCCATTAGGCATGGTTCACAAGTACCAAGTGATTCATAATCAAGTGATTCCAGAAGTCCATCAGAATGGAGTTTCTTCATGAGCTTTACACCAATATGACCCAAACGGTAGTGCCACAAATAAGTTGCACTATCATTATCAACTCTGCATCTTTTGGCTTCAATACTATGAACATGTGTATCACTACTATCAAGATTAAGTAAAAATAGACCACTCGTCAAGGGTGCATGACTACAAAAGATATTACTCATATAAATAGAACAACCATTATTCTCTGATTTAAATAACCATCTCACATTAAACAAGATCCAGATATAATGTTCATGCACAACGCTGGCACCAAATAACAATTATTTAGGTCTAAAACTAATCCCGAAGGTAGATTTAGAGGTAGCGTGGTGACGGCGATCACGTCGACTTTGGAACCATTTCCCACGCACATCGTCACCTCGTTCTTAGCCAATCTTCGCTTAATCCGTAGCCCCTGTTTCGAGTTGCAAATGTTAGCAACTGAACCAGTATCAAATACCTAGGCACTACTGTGAGCATTAGTAAGGTACACATCAACAACATGTACATCAAATATACCTTTCACTTTGCCATCCTTCTTCTCAAAGAAATACTAGGGGCAGTTTCGCTTCCAGTGACCAGTCCCTTTGTAGTAGAAGCACTCAGTTTCAGGCTTAGGTCCAGACTTGGGTTTCTTCACTTGAGCAGTAACTGGCTTGCTGTTCTTCTTGAAGTTGCCCTTCTTCCCTTTACCCTTTTTCTTGAAACTAGTGGTCTTGTTGACCATCAACACTTGATGCTCCTTCTTGATTTCTACCTCTGCAGCCTTTAGCATTGCGAAGAGCTCGGGAATAGTCTTATCCATCCCTTGCATATTATAGTTCATCACGAAGCTCTTGTAGCTTGGTGGGAGTGATTGAAGGACTCTGGCAATGACACTATCATCAGGAAGATTAACTCCCAGCTGAGTCAAGTGGTTGTGGTACCCAGAGATTCTGAGTATATGTTCACTGGCAGAACTATTCTCCTCCATTTTGCATCTGTAGAACTTACTGGAGACTTCATATCTCTCAATCCGGGCATTTTCTTGAAATATTAACTTCAACTCTTGGAACATCTCATATGCTTCATGACGTTCAAAACATGGTTGAAGTCCGGTTCTAAGCCGTAAAGCATGGCACACAGAACTATCGAGTAGTCATCAGCTTTGATGTGCTAGGTGTTCATAACATCTGGCGTTGCTCTTGCAGCGGGTTTGTCACCCAGCGATGCTTCCAGGACGTAATTCTTCTGTGCAGCAATGAGGATAATCCTCAAGTTATGGACCTAGTCCGTGTAGTTGCTACCATCATCTTTTAACTTAGCTTTCTCTAGGAACGCATTAAAATTCAACGGAACAACAACACAGGCCATCTATCTACAACAACATAGACATGCAAAATACTATCAGGTATTAAGTTCATGACAAATTAAAGTTCAATTAATCAAATAACTTAAGAACTCCCACTTAGATAGACATCTCTCTAATCATCTAAGTGATCACGTGATCCATATCAACTAAACCATGTCCGATCATCACGTGAGATGGAGTAGTTTTAAATGGTGAACATCACTATGTTGATCATATCTACTATATGATTCACGCTCAACCTTTCGGTCTCAGTGTTCCGAGGCCATATCTGCATATGCTAGGCTCGTTAAGTTTAACCCGAGCATTCTGCGTGTGCAAAACTGGCTTGCACCCGTTGTATGTGAACGTAGAGCCTATCACACCCGACCATCACGTGGTGTCTCAGCACAACGAACTGTAGCAACGGTGCGTACTCAGGGAGAACACTTATACCTTGAAATTTAGTGACAGATCGTCTTATAATGCTACCGCCAAACTAAGCAAAATAAGATGCATAAAGGATAAACATCACATGCAATCAATATAAGTGATATGATATGGCCATCATCATCTTGTGCCTTTGATCTCCATCTCCAAAGCACCATCATGATCACCATCGTCACTGGCTTGACACCTTGATCTCCATCGAAGCATCGTTGTTGTCTCGCCAACTATTGCTACTACGACTATCGCTACCGCTTAGTGATAAAGTAAAGCAATTACATGGCGGTTGCATTTCATACAATAAAGCGATAACCATATGGCTCCTGCCAGTTGCTGATAACTCTATTACAAAACATGATCATCTCATACAATAAAATTTAGCATCATGTCTTGACCATATCACATCACAACATGCCCTGCAGAAACAAGTTAGACGTCCTCTACTTTGTTGTTGCAAGTTTTACGTGGGTGCTACGGGCTGAGCAAGAACCGTTCTTACCTACACATCGAAAACCACAACACGGTATAGTGATTGCTTTTTGATCTTCAAAAAGAACCTTGTTCATTGAATCCAATTCAACTAAAGCTGGAGAAACAGACACCCACTAGCCACCTGTGTACGAAGCACGTCCGTAGAACCAGTCTCGCGTAAGCGTACGCGTAATGTCGGTCTGGGCCACTTCATCCAACAATACCGCTGAATCAAGAATCAACTAGTGACGGCAAGCAATATGTTTATACCCACGCCCACAACTCCTTTGTGTTCTACTCGTGCATATAACACCTACGCATAGACCTGGCTCGGATGCCACTGTTGGGTAACGCAGTAATTTCAAAAAAATTCCTACGCACATGCAAGATCTATCATGGTGATGCATAGCAACAAGACGGGAAGAGTGTTGTCCACGTACCCTCGTAGACCATAAGCGGAAGCATTATGACAACGCGATTGATGTACTCGAACGTCTTCATGATCCGACCGATCCTAGCACCGAAGGTACAGCACCTCCGCGATCTGCACACATTCAGCTCGGTGACGTCCCACGAACTCTAGATCCATATGAGTGTCGAGGGAGAGCTTCGTCAGCACGATGGCGTGATGACGGTGATGATGATGCAACTGGAACATGGCTTCACCTAAGCATCGCTACGATATGACCGAGGTGGATTATGGTGGAGGGGGGCACCACACACGGCTAAGGGATCAATGATCAACTTGTGTGTCTATGGTGTGCCCCCTCCCCCCGTATATAAAGGAGTGGAGGAGGGGGAGAAGGCCTGCCTCATAGGCACGACCAAGGGGGGAGTCCTACTCCCGGTGGGAGTAGGATTCCCCCTACCCTAGTTGGAGTAGGAGAGGGAAGGAAGGGGGAGAAGGAGAGAAGGAAATGGGGGGCCGGCCCTCCCTCCCAATTCAGATTGGGCTTGGGGGTGCCCCCACCTTGCCCGCCTCCTCCTCCTTTCCACTATGGCCCATTAAGGCCCATTGACTCCCCAGGGGGGTTCCGGTAACCTCCCGGCACTCCGGAAAATGCCCAAACTCATCCAGAACCATTATGATGTCCAAACATAGGCTTCCAATATATCGATCTTTACGTCTCGACCATTTTGAGACTCCTCGTCATGTCCGTGATCATACCCGATACTCCGAACTACCTTCGGTACATCAAAACACATAAACTCATAATACCGATCGTCACCGAACGTTAAGCGTGCGGACCCTACGGGTTCGAGAACTATGTAGACATGACCGAGACTCATCTCCGGTCAATAACCAATAGCGGAACCTGGATGCTCATATTGGTTCCAACATATTCTACGAAGATATTCATCGGTCAAACCTCACAACAACATACGTTGTTCCCTTTGTCATCGGTATGTTACTTGCCCGAGATTCGATCATCGTATCATCATAACTAGTTCAATCTCATTACCGGCAAGTCTCTTTACTCGTTCTGTAATGCTACATCCCATAACTAACTCATTAGTTACATTGCTTGCAAGTCTTATAGTGATGTACATTACCGAGAGGGCCCAAAGATACCTCTCCGGTACTCGGAGTGACAAATCCTAATCTTGATCTATGCCAACTCAACAAACACCATCGGAGACTCCTGTAGAGAATATTTATAGTCACCCAGTTACGTTCTGACGTTTGATAGCACATTAAGTGTTCCTTCGATATTCGGGAGTTGGATGATCTCATAGTCATAGGAACATGTATAAGTTATGGAGAAAGCAATAGTAGTAAACTAAACGATCATCATGCTAAGCTAACGGATGGGTCAAGTCAATCACATCATTCTCTAATGATGTGATCCCGTTTATCAAATCACAACTCTTTGTCTATGGCTAGGAAACTTAACCATCTTTGATCAACGAGCTAGTCAAGTAGAGGCATACTAGTGACACTCTGTTTGTCTATGTATTCACACATGCACTAAGTTTCCAGTTAATACAATTCTAGCATGAATAATAAACATTTATCATGATATAAGGAAATATAAATAACAACTTTATTATTGCCTTTAGGGCATATTTCCTTTAGTGCAAGCATCTCGGAGTTGGAATATACGCTTTGATGAGGTGATCAAAGCATATGGATTTATACAGACTTACGGAGAAGCCTGTATTTACAAGAAAGTGAGTGGGAGATCTGTAGCATTTCTGATAGTATATGCGGATGACATATTGTTGATTGGAAATGATATAGAATTCTTGGGTAGCATAAAAGGATACTTGAATAAGATTTTGTCAATGAAAGAGCTCGATGAAGCTACTTATATATTGGCCATCAAGATCTATAGGGATAGATCGATGCGCTTAATAGAACTTTCACAAAACACATACCTTGACAAGATTTTGAAGAAGTTCAAAATGGGCCAGTCAAAGAATGGGTTCTTGCCTGTGTTGCAAGGTGTGAAGTGGAGTAAGACTCAAAGCCCGACCACGATAGAAGATAGAGAGAGAATGAAAGTAATTCCCTATGCCTCAGCCATAGGTTCTATAAAGTAAGCCATTCTGTGTACCAGACATATTGTGTACCTTGCCATGAGTTTGGTAAGGGGGTACAATAGTGATCCAGGAGTAGATCACTGGACAACAGTCAAAATTATCCTTAGTTACCTAAGAGGACCAAGGAAATGTTTCTCGATTATGGAGGTGACAAAGAGTTCGTCATAAAGGGTTACATCGATGCAAGCTTTGACACTGATCTAGATGACTCAGTGTCTCAATCTGGATACATATTGAAAGTGGGAACAATTAGCTAGAGTAGCTCCGTGCAGAGCATTGTAGACATAGAAATTTGCAAAATACATACAAATCTGAATGTGGCAGACCCGTTGACTAAGCCTCTCTCACAAGCAAAGCATGATCACACCTTAGTACTCTTTGGGTGTTAATCACATGGCGATGTGAACTAGATTATTGACTCTAGTAAACCTTTTGGGTGTTGGTCACATGGGGATGTGAACTATGGGTGTTAGTCACATGACGACGTGAACTATCGGTGTTAAATCACATGGCGATGTGAACTAGATTATTGACTCTAGTGCAAGTGGGAGACTGAAGGAAATATGCCCTAGAGGCAATAATGAAGTTCTTTTCTTTATATAATGATAAATGTTTATTATTCATGCTAGAATTGCATTAACCGAAAACTTGATACATGTGTGGATACATAGACAAAATAATGTGTCCCTAGTAATCCTCTACTAGACTAGCTCGTTAATCAAAGATGGTTAAGTTTCCTAACCATAGATGACGTCTACTACTTAAATTTATTCTTGTAGACTCGTGTTGGGCCTCCAAGCACAGAGTTTTGTAGGACAGTAGCAAATTTTCCTTCAAGTGGATGACCTAAGGTTTATCAATTCGTGGGAGGTGTAGGATGAAGATGGTCCCTCTCAAACAACCCTGCAACCAAATAATAAAAAGTCTCTTGTGTCCCCAACACACCAAATACAATGGTAATTTGTATAGGTGCACTAGTTCAGCGAAGAGATGGTGATAAAAGTGTAATATTGATGGTAGAAATATATTTTTATAATTTGAATAATAAAAACAGCAAGGTAGCAAATAGTAAACGGACACAAAAACGGTATTGCAATGCATGAAAGTGAGGCCTAGGTCATACTTTCGCTAGTGCAATCTCTCAACAATGCTAATATAATTGGATCATATAACCACCCCTCAAAGTGCGATGAAGAATCACTCCAAAGTTCCTATCTAGCAGAGAACATAAGAAGAAATCGTTTGTAGGGTACGAAACCACCTCAAAGCTATTCTTTCTGATCGATCTATCCAAGAGTTCATACTAAAATAACACCAAATAATTTCAGATTCATAATACTCAATCCAACACAAAGAACTTCAAAGAGTGCCCCAAGATTTCTACCGAAGAAACAAAAGACGAGAATGTGCATCAACCCATATGCATAGATTACCCCAATGTCACTGCAGGAATCCGCAAGTTGAATGCCAAAACATATATCAAGTGAATCAATAAGATACCCCATTGTCACCATGAGTATTCATATGGAAGACATATATCAAGTGCTCTCAAATCCATAAAAGTATTCAATCCGATAACAACGAAATCTCAAAGGGAAAAACTCAATTCATCACAACAAGATAGAGAGGGGAAAACACCATATGATCCGACTATACTAAGAAAGCCAGCGATACATCAAGATCGTGACATCTCAAGAACACGGGAGAGAGAGAGAGATTAAACACATAGCTATCGGTACAAACCCTCAGCCCCGAGGGTGGACTACTCCCTCCTCATCGTGGTGGCCGCCGGGATGGTGAAGATGACCACCAGAGATGATTCCCCCCTCCAGTAGGGTGCCGGAACGGGGTCTAGATTGGTTTTTGGTGGCTACAGAGCCTTGCGGCGGTGAAACTTCTGATCTAGGGTTATTTCTAATGGTTTCTCGATTTATAGGATTTTTTGGCATTTGTTTCACATGAAGATGGGCCTCGAGGTGAGCACAATCCACCGGGGCACGGACAAGGACCCAGGCACGCCCCGGTGTCTTGTGCCCTACTCCTTCACCTTCTGGTCCTTCCACAAAGCTTTGGGTGTCTCTTTTGTTCCAAAAAAATCGTCAAACAGTTTGAGCTCATTTGGAGAACTTTCATTTCTGCACAAAAAACAACACCACGGTAGTTCTGCTGAAAACAGCGTCAGTCCAGGTTAGTTCCATGCAAATCATACCAAAACCATATAAAATTGTTGTAAACATGGCATGAATACTTCATAAATTATAGATACGTTGGAGACGTATCAATAGACATGTGTTGTCATTTGATGAACAAGATCACATCATTAGGAGAATGATGTGATGGACAAGACCCATCCGTTAGCTTAGCATATTGATCGTTCAGTTTTATTGCTATTGCTTTCTTCATGTCATGTACATATTCCTTTGACTATGAGATTATGCAACCCCAGATACCGGAGGAATGCCTTGTGTGCTATCAAATGTCACAACGCAACTGGGTGATAATAAAGATGCTCTATAGGTATCTCCGAAGGTGTTTGTTGGGTTGGCATAGATTGAGCTTAGGATTAGTCACTCCGAGTACCGGAGGGGTATCTCTGGGCCCTCTCGGTAATGCACATCATAATAAGCCTTGCAAGCAATGTGACTAATGAGTTAGTTGTGGGATGATGTATTATAGAACGAGTAAAGAGACTTGCCGGTAACGAGATTGAACTAGGTATGAAGATACGACGATCAAATCTCGGGCAAGTAACATACCGATGACAAAGGGAATGGGAATAACGTATGTTGTCATTACAGTTTGACCGATAAAGATCTTCGTATAATATGTAGGAACCAATATGAGCATCCAGGTTCCGCTATTGGTTATTGACCGGAGAGGTGTCTCGGTCATGTCTAAATAGTTCTCGAACCCATAGGGTCCGCACGCTTAACGTTCGATGACGATTTTTATTATATGAGTTCTGTGATTTGGTGACCGAATGTTGTTCGGAGTGATGGATGAGATTATGAACATGACGAGGAATCTAGAAATGGTCGAGAGGTAAAGATTCATATATAGGAGGATAATATTCGGACACCAGAAGTGTTCTGGGGGTACCAGGTACGTATCGGGTCACCGGAAGGGGTTCCGGGCAACCCCCGACAAGCTATATGGGCACTACTGCAGGATGCTGCTAACGCGACACTATGATCAGAGACCCTTTGAGAAACTGTGTGCGATGCAATAATCGCAAACGGTGCTGTATGAAAACCGTCAGGAATGAATAAAACGTTTTGATGATGGGTGCATCAAACACGGTTCAAGTTTTAGTTGCGTGTGTGATGAAGGGCATACGGTTCAGTTCAATTAACTATTTGTGATGAGGAGGAACAAAAGAAACAGGCAGCCAGATGAAGGCATGTGCGATACACAACATACGGATCACTCGAATGAACTGTTTGTGATTAGGCAACACAAAAGAAACGTCAGCTAGATCAAGGTGTGTGCGATATACGGTAAGCGGTTCACTCGGATGAACTGTTTGCGTTGAGACATGAGAACAGAAATGGTTCAACTTAACAAGATGTGTGCGATACGTGGCAAATAGGTCTGTAATCAGAAATGTGTGTGAAGACCGATAATAACACAGACGGTTGCTGCTAATAAGAGGTGTGTGTTGTGCGATGGGATTGCATACAGAACAACAACATACACACACACACACACACACTTATAAGGACATGCTTGCATAACCAAATTAAACATCCACTTACATAGGTGGCTACTACAACCATGGCATTTGCACACACCAAAGTAAACTATTACATGCATAATTACATAGGTGGCTACTACACACATGACATTTCCACACACACCAATAAAGTAAACTATATATTACATGCATGATTAACTAGCATAAACGATCATCTGAACATCATCTACTTCTTGTGATGCTTGCTCTTCTTGTGGCTCGATCCGGGCTTGTCGATTTGGGTAACAAGGCAATTCCTCATGTCAACGATCCTCCTGTGCATCTCATAGCATGTTGTAACGCCCTCGATGCGGCTATATCTCCCACGTGTCGAAGCATGACTTAGAGGCATAACCGCATTGAAAGCAATGTCGCAAGTGAGGTAATGTTCGCAAACAACCCATGTAATACAATAAGGGACAACATACATAGTTGGCTTACAATCGCCACTTCACACAATTACATGAATAAAGCATTACATCATCCAGATACAATCAAGGTCCGACTACGGAACCAAAATAAAAGAAGACTACCCCAAATGCTACACAGATCCCCGATCGAACCCAACTGGGCTCCACTACTGATCAACTAGAACGAAACAACACAAAGGGCAAGATCTTCATCGAGCTCCTCCTTGAGCTTGGTTGCGTCATCTGCACGGTTCAACGGCACCTGCAAGCTGGTTTTGGAAGTATCTGTGAGTCACGGGGACTCAGCAATCTCACACCCTCGCGATCAAGACTATTTAAGCTTATAGGAAGGGTAAAAGGTATAAGGTGGAGTTGCAGCAAGCGACTAGCATATATGGTGGCTAACATACGCAAAAGAGAGCAAGAAGAGAAGGCAAAGCACGATCGAGGAACTATGATCAAGAAGTGATCCTAGAACAACCTACGTCAAGCATAACTCCAACACCATGTTCACTTCCCGGACTCCGCTGGAAAGAGACCATCACGGTAACACACACGGTTGATGTATTTTAATTAAGGTCAACTTTAGGTTTTCTACAACCGGACATTAACAAATTCCCATCTGCCCATAACCGCGGGCACGGCTTTTGAAAGTTCAAATACCTGCAGGGGTGTCCCAACTTAGCCCATCACAAGCTCTCACGGTCAACGAAGGGTATTCCTTCTAGCGGGAAGACCCGATCAGGCTCGGAATCCCGGTTACAAGACATCCTCGACAATGGTAAAACAAGTCCAGCAAGACCACCCGCTGTGCCGACAAATCCTGATAGGAGCTGCACATATCTCGTTCTCAGGGCACATCGGATAAGCTAAGCGTACGGGAGCCAACGTAACCCAAGTTGCCAAGGGACGGCCCCGCATAGTGCTCTGGGTTGGACCAACACTTAGAGAAGCACTGGCCCGGGGGGGTTAAAATAAGATGACCCTTGGGCTGGCCGACCCAAGGGAAAGAAAAAGGCTAGGTGGAAAATGGTAAAACCAATGTTGGGCCTTGCTGGAGGAGTTTTATTCAAGGCGAACTGTCAAGGGGTTCCCATTATAACCCAACCGCGTAAGGAATGCAAAATCCGGGAACATAACACCGATATGACGGAAACCAGGGCGGCAAGAGTGGAACAAAACACCAGGCATAAGGTCGAGCCTTCCACCCTTTACCAAGTATATAGATGCATTAATTAAATAAGAGATATTGTGATATCCCAACAAGTAAACATGTTCCAACAAGGAACAACATCTCCATGTTCCAACAAGGAACAAACTTCAATCTTCACCTGCAACTAACAACGCTATAAGAGGGGCTGAGCAAAGCGGTAACATAGCCAAACAACGGTTTGCTAGGAAAGGTGGGTTAGAGGCTTGGCTTATCAATATGGGAGGTATGATAAGCAAGTAGTAGGTATCATAGCATAGGCATAGCAAAAGAGCAAGCAACTAGCAAGCAAAGATAGAAGTGATTTCGAGGGTATGGTCATCTTGCTTGAGATCCCGCAAGGAAGAAGAACGAGTCCATGAAGAAGACAAATGGACGTAGACGAACGAATCCTCACCACACGGCGTTATCGGTACCAACCCGAAGAAGCACACCGGAAAGAAGCAAACAACATAGTAAACAACCAACACATGAACATGGTATGATATGCGGGATGCGGTATGCGATGCATATGCACGATTTGCAAAGGAATGATTGAACCTGGCCTCAACATGGAAATCCAAGAGTGCCACTGGAAAGGTGAGGTGATTTCAGTTGAAATCAATATAAAGATCACCGGAATCGGATGCACGGTTTGGATATGGCAAGCAAAACAAATATGGCACCGGTCTGCGATAAACAACAAGTAGCCATCTAAATGCATCAAGATAAATATGCTACAGCACTCAAACATGTCAACAAAAGGCATGGCAGGGATCCACTCGAGATGCTTGACAAAAGAGGAACACTGAACTACGGCCAATTCATCCATTAACAGGTTCAAACAAGCATGGCAAAAGTGCAATTGGTAAACAGGTTTCAGACTTTGTGAAATTAACACTAGTCTGGAATTTCAGATCAGGTAGCATACTTTGGAGCAAGAAATCTATATGCTACAGGAACTTAACATGGCAAAGCAAGACATGACATGGAGCTACTCAAAGAGCTTAACAAAAGTCCCTTAGTGAACTTGAGCCAAAAGGGATCAGAAAATACAATGGCAAGCATGTGAACATGGCAAAAACATACTCAGATCACAGACTTAGAGAAAAACTGGAACATGCAAATATGTTAACAAGTAGGCATGTTTACGAGCTTGATGCACTCACTACAGAGCAAGGCATGAAAAACTAAGCATACACCCATCAATAATACACATTATATAAGCTATACATGGCAAGAACAACAACATAGCATGCACGGATCAACAACAACATCCTCGGCAAAATCGCTAACAAGTAGACAATCTGCCCAGATTCACGAAATAGCAAAAGTAGAGCTCAATTGACTCAAGCTAGGGCGCTCCATAAATGCAAACAAAGACATGGATGGATAGAGCACCACAATATTAACAAAACATCCTTACTGATCATCCTCAAAAGAGGCACAGATCACTAGGAAACAACATGAACATATAGCATATTGATAAAAACAGATCAAGGGCTTAGAGAAATTCTAAGTCCCTGAAATCAGCATTAACGAATGCACCACTTTGCAAGTTTGTGCTAGTCACCACACACATCACAAAAATACATGGATAGCACCTCTGTAAAGATGACACGGCATATAACAAAACACATGAAGAGCTCAGGAGCATATCATGCACACAATAATCATGGCAAAAAATGACAAATAGCTATTTGGTGCAGCAGATCTGACAATTAACTCAAATAGCTCTCTTCCAACAGCATTTCTGGCATCAAGATGAGCTCAAATGAAAATGATGCAATGAGATGAAATGCTGTGTTCTCTGAGACGAACATTTTGATATGCTACACGCGCAAAATGGAGCCACAGATGATGAATTATGACATGATGAACATGGGCATTTGAAACTGGAAAACTCGGGGACTTAGAAGAAATTACCACCTCCAGATCTAGGGTTTGGGCAGCGCGCGAACCGAGGCGGCGGCGGATCTCGCCCGATCTGCGCCGGAGAAGGCAGGGGCGGCGGCAGGAGCTCCGGGCAGAGGAGGAGCTCGCCGGATCTGGGCGGCGCCGGCCCAGACCGAACGGAGGCGAGGCAGGGCGGCTTCGGACCGCCCCAGCAGCGACGCGGCGAGGGCATGGCCGCGGCGCTCCGGCGAAATGGCGGAAGCGGCTCCGGCGGATCTCGTCACCGTCGGGAGGTGGGTGAATGCGGCAGCGGCGAAGCGCGCCGTGGCGGCGGGGTCGGACGGCAGGCGGGGCGCGGCTCGGGCCAGGCGCGTGCGCGGGCGGGCCAGCCATGGGCCTCGCGGGCCGCGGCGGTGGAGGAACGGCGGCGTGACATGTGGCGGGCGATGGTTGGCCGGGCGGAGCGGGGCGGACGTGTCCGGCCGGCCGATTTTCGTCCGGCGGCGCGGAGAGGAGAGATCTAGGGTTTCGGGGGAAAAGACCCGAAAATGAAATGGAGGGATCTATTTATAGAGGTAGAGGGAGCTAGGAGAGTCCAAATGAGGTTTGGTTTTCGGCCACGCATTCGTGATCGAACGCTCTAGATGATGGAGAGGGTTTTGGTGGGTTTTGGGCCACTTTGGAGGGTGTTGGGCTGCAACACACACGTGGCCTTTTCGGTCCCTCGGTTAACCGTTGGAGTATCAAACGAAGTCCAAATGGTACGAAACTTGACAGGCGGTCTACCGGTAGTAAACCAAGGCTGCATGACAAGTCTCGGTCCAATCTGAAAACGTATAACACCCGCACATGAAAGGAGGTAGGAAAGGACACCAGGTGACATAGGAGCGCCGGATACAAAACGGACAATGGGGAAAATGCTCGGATGCATGAGACGAACACGTATGCAAATTAAATGCACATGATGACATGATATGCAATGCATGACACGCAAACAATGACAAGGAAACAACAGCGAATAACTGGAGGACACCTGGCACATCGGTCTCGAGGCGTCACAACACTCCACCACTACGAGAGGATCTCGTCCCGAGATCTAGAATGGCACCGGAGGAACAACGGAAGAGAAAGAGAAGAGGTAAAACTAAGTTGCTTCTTTGACAAACGAGTGAAACCACGAACCTTGAAGAGGTTAAGCCATTCCGAGAAAAGAATACCACGAAGATAAATGAAGTTGAAAGTACTCCGTTAGCAAAGAGGAACAAGGAAGAACAACTTCGGGCAACACTCCGATTAAAAAGAAAGGAATTGAATAGGAACTTGATAAGGTGATAGAACTTGAAAAGAGGGCACGACACTCCGGTTAAATGGGTAATCAAGAAAAGAACAAGGAGACGAGAACGCTATATCACCGGGAGGATAGATGAAGAACTTGGGTCATTTATGAGCACCATATAACAACAATCCTTAGGGAAGGCTTTAGGTGAAATATAACCCAAGACAATTCCAACGAAGAGATTGATGGATTGAGAAGAGCTCATGCTCGAAGAAATTGATGGGTTGAAAAGATGACTTGAGCGAAGAGAAAATGATGGATTTAAATATGTCACTCTTGGACAACTTGTGATCCATGAAACACGAAGGCAAATTATCAAAAATGAGATAACACCACCTCAAAAAAATGACATAACAAAGGGAAATCTTGATGAACACTTTGAGAAGGAATTAAATCCTTGATGAACCATCATGTAGAATCTTCATGAAGAACTCCGGTAACAAAAGGATAACGAAAAAGAAAGAGAAGATGAAAAACACAAGGTGAAACCTTGCAATGATTAGATGGACCTTCGCGATGATATATTTGAGAGAGCTTGGAACTCCGGAAAAGAAAAGATGAAACAATAGAAACCGAGAATTTGATGAGCCTCCAGAATAAGGAAAGAATTGAATTTACTCGATGACAAGAATAAGTATTGCATTATGCTTATCCTTCACCAATTTAGATTGATGAAAAGCAACGGATTTGGCAAACTACTTATTCTCGTAGAAAATATTAAGATGGATATTGCGCAAACTTGAGGAAGGTTTTCAACGAACCACCGGTAGGATTTGGGAACAACGAATGAATCTGTATGATAACGAAGGAGAAGAACTCTTGAACGAACCACCGTAAGAATTGAAGAATGATAACTGACAGCTGAGAATGAATAAACCTAAATTGATGGACTCCGGATAACAAACTGAGAAGACTCTTGAATAGCTCTGGATGGGTGAAAAGAATTCTCACAATCGAATACAATTATGAGAGGATGGCAACAAGCTAGAATCATGAACCTTGAAAAGAATGAAGCAAGATTGAGAGAAAAATATTCTTCGGTCTTCAAATGCAAAGAATGACGACGAGAAACACCACCAATAATTGTTTAGATGCTCCGGAAGAATCAAAAGCGAAAAGACTGAGTCAACGATGAAAAGAATTTAACCGATCTTGGAGAAAGGCATTTGACTAATGATAAATCATTCTTACGTCAAACTTTGAGATGAATATGAGAATAACTCTGGAAATTAGTAGAGTCAGGTAAGATCCTGGGGAAAAGACCTGTGGGTTATGGCCCACTCAAAAGATACACCGTAGAACAATTTAAAAGAGAGAATGCACCGGTTGAATTAAATGACTTGACTGAGATAACATCCTCGAAAGAGCTTGAACGAATGCAGAGTGGAAACATGAATCTTCGAGATACCTTGAGCACTCTGGAACAATTGAATAGCGAGAAATGGATGATTAAGAGGTGCACCGGCAAGAGAAGACATTTGAAACGAGGAAAGGATATGATCAACAAAGCTTGACTTGAATCCACCGGAGAAGAAAGAGAACGAGCAGTGCTGGACTTGAAGAGCATCTTCATTAGAATCACTGGATAAGAACATTGAATGAAAGAATGGATTGGGTTCTCATCAATAAAATGGATAGTTGAATAAGGAATCTGAGTCCTTGAAGAAAAAGGGTGGGAAAACAAAGACAACTTGGAACGGATGAAGCAAACACCGTTGAGAAGAACTGTAATTGAATCTTGCGGATGTTGAAATGATTGGATCCACTTGATGAGAAACACGCCGGTGAAAAGAAATTGGCATGGCAATCTCGATTATCATGAAGGATTGGTATTCACAACGGAGTATGAGAACACCTCTTAGGAACAGGTATGGAATCAACATTTGACTTCGAAGCAACTCGAATACCACAACTCAAAACAAAAAACAAAGGATTGGCTTGCAGAAAAGCCGGAACAAACATATGATAGAGATTTCATCCAAAATTTTCGTGGTGGGGCCTACACGGGCTCGATCGTATAGCACCATCATGTACAAGGCAGTGCACATGACATACGAAGCGTCCCCGAGTCGGCATAGCCAAGGACTCTTTAAGACACAACGAGACCACTGTAAAACCAACCGTGAATAGGCGGACGACTAGACGTCGAACCCCAATTTCATATCATACATTTGTCGGAAAAATATTCTAAGAGCTACTTGAATTCCCACCTATGAACTCCCAAAACTTTCCAGTTATGCAATTAGGTGTTGGGGATACAGGGGAAGCATAATATCTCACCCAAATCTAGCAATTCCTACATCCAGCTGTATCCATCCTTCAACACATAACCGAAAAAACTTCGGAAATCATCTACCTCAACCTTCGAAAAGCATCCGTTATACAAGTTATGGCAATACTCCCGAACTCCCGCCCCAGTACTGGGTGGCGTCGAGGTTATCTCACAAACAACTGCATAAAAGAGATTTTCGATGTCGGCGAAACTAATCTCAGGTATTCCAGAACTGCAACGATAAAATTGTGACGACAACACCTCGGAGCTCAACTCCCCGGGACACTGCCACAACCCCTAAATGTCAGGAGGCACCAAGAACAATGTTCTCGTCACAAAACCATCGGAACGATTCCAAGATACCCGCGTGATCCTAAATTTTTTTTAGTGAAATTTGAGAAGAGAAGAGTCAAAACTCTATGTCAGGATGCCTCACCAGAGCGATGAAGGGACTGGGGAGTAAAAAGAAGTCCTAACTCTTCGATATATAATTCCTAAATGACTCAAAACATTTTTCTAGACTCAACTCGTCCGCTAATTCGATCAAGCAATGGGGGATCCTAAGGTCGGGGAAGGCTCTGATACCAACTTGTAACGCCCTCGATGCGGCTATATCTCCCACGTGTCGAAGCATGACTTAGAGGCATAACCGCATTGAAAGCAATGTCGCAAGTGAAGTAATCTTCGCAAACAACCCATGTAATACAATAAGGGAAAAGGTACATAGTTGGCTTACAATCGCCACTTCACACAATTACATGAATAAAGCATTACATCATCCAGATACAATCAAGGTCCGACTACAGAACCAAAATAAAAGAAGACTACCCCAAATGCTACACAGATCCCCGATCGACCCCAACTGGGCTCCACTACTGATCAACTAGAACGAAACAACACAAAGGGCAAGATCTTCATCGAGCTCCTCCTTCAGCTTGGTTGCATCATCTGCATGGTTCAATGGCACCTGCAAGCTAGTTTTGGAAGTATCTGTGAGTCATGGGGACTCAGCAATCTCACACCCTCGCGGTCAAGACTATTTAAGCTTATAGGAAGGGTAAAAGGTATATGGTGGAGCTGCAGCAAGCGACTAGCATATATGGTGGCTAACATACGCAAAAGAGAGCAAGAAGAGAAGGCAAAGCACGATCGAGGAACTATGATCAAGAAGTGATCCTAGAACAACCTACGTCAAGCATAACTCCAACACCGTGTTCACTTCCCGAACTCCACCGGAAAGAGACCATCACGGTAACACACACGGTTGATGTATTTTAATTAAGGTCAACTTCAGGTTTTCTACAACCGGACATTAACAAATTCCCATCTGCCCATAACCGCGGGCACGGCTTTCGAAAGTTCAAATCCCTTCAGGGGTGTCCCAACTTAGCCCATCACAAGCTCTCACGGTCAACGAAGGGTATTCCTTCTAGCGGGAAGACCCGATCAGGCTCAGAATCCCGGTTACAAGACATCCTCGACAATGGTAAAACAAGTCCAGCAAGACCACCCGCTGTGCCGACAAATCCTGATAGGAGCTGCACATATCTCGTTCTCAGGGCACATCGGATAAGCTAAGCGTACGGGAGCCAACGTAACCCAAGTTGCCAAGGGACGGCCCCGCATAGTGCTCTGGGTTGGACCAACACTTAGAGAAGCACTGGCCCGGGGGGGTTAAAATAAGATGACCCTTGGGCTGGCCGACCCAAGGGAAAGAAAAAGGCTAGGTGGAAAATGGTAAAACCAATGTTGGGCCTTGCTGGAGGAGTTTTATTCAAGGCGAACTGTCAAGGGGTTCCCATTATAACCCAACCGCGTAAGGAATGCAAAATCCGGGAACATAACACCGATATGACGGAAACCAGGGCGGCAAGAGTGGAACAAAACACCAGGCATAAGGTCGAGCCTTCCACCCTTTACCAAGTATATAGATGCATTAATTAAATAAGAGATATTGTGATATCCCAACAAGTAAACATGTTCCAACAAGGAACAACATCTCCATGTTCCAACAAGGAACAACATCTCCATGTTCCAACAAGGAACAAACTTCAATCTTCACCTACAACTAACAACGCTATAAGAGGGGCTGAGCAAAGTGGTAACATAGCCAAACAACGGTTTGCTAGGACAAGGTGGGTTAGAGGCTTGGCTTATCAATATGGGAGGCATGATAAGCAAGTGGTAGGTATCGTAGAATAGGCAGAGCAAAAGAGCGAGCAACTAGCAAGCAAAGATAGAAGTGATTTTGAGGGTATGGTCATCTTGCCTAAGATCCCGCAAGGAAGAAGAACGAGTCCATGAATAAGACAAATGGACGTAGATGAATGAATCCTCACCACACGACGTTATTGGTACCAACCCGAAGAAGCACACCGGAAAGAAGCAAACAACATAGTAAACAACCAACACATGAACATGGTATGATATGCGGGATGCGGTATGCGATGCATATGCACGATTTTCAAAGGAATGATTGAACCTGGCCTCAACTTGGAAATCCAAGAGTGCCACTGGAAAGGTGAGGTGATTTCGGTTGAAATCGATATAAAGATCACCGGAATCGGATGCACGGTTTGGAAATGGCAAGCAAAACAAATATGGCACCGGTCTGCGATAAACAACAAGTAGCCATCTAAATGCATCAAGATAAATATGCTACAGCACTCAAACATGGCAACAAAAGGCATGGCAGGGATCCACTCAAGATGCTTGACAAAAGAGGAACACTGAACTACAGCCAATTCATCCATTAATAGGTTCAACAAGCATGGCAAAAGTACAATTGGTAAACAGGTTTCAGACTTAGTGAAATTAACACTAGTCCAGAATTTCAGATCAGGTAGCACACTTTGGAGCAAGAAATCTATATGCTGCGGGAACTTAACATGGCAAAGCAAGACATGAAATGGAGCTACTCAAAGAGCTAACAAAAGTACCTTAGTGACCTTGAGCCAAAAGGGATCAGAAAATACAATGGCAAGCATGTGAACATGGCAAAAACATACTCAGATCACAGACTTAGAGAAAAACTGGAACATGCAAATATGTTAACAAGTAGGCATGTTTACGAGCTTGATGCACTCACTACAGAGCAAGGCATGATAAACTAAGCATACACCCATCAATAATACACATTATATAAGCTATACATGGCAAGAACAACAACATAGCATGCAAGTATCAACAACAACATCCTCGGCAAAATCGCTAACAAGTAGACAATCTGCCCAGATTCACGAAATAGCAAAAGTAGAGCTCGATTGACTCAAGCTAGGGCGCTCCCTAAATGCAAACAAAGACACAGATGGATAGAGCACCACAATATTAACAAAACATCCTTAATGATCATCCTCAAAAGAGGCACGGATCACTAGGAAACAACATGAACATATAGCATGTTGATAAAAACAGATCAAGGGCTTAGAGATATTCTAAGTCTCTGAAATCAGCATTAACGAATGCACCACTTTGCAAGCTTGTGCTAGTCACCACACACATCACAAAAATACATGGATAGCACCTCTATAAAGATGACATGGCATATAACAAAACACATGAAGAGCTCAGGAGCATATCATGCACACAATAATCATGGCAAAAATGACAAATAGCTATTTGGTGCAGCAGATCTGACAATTAACTCAAATAGCTCTCTTCCAACAGCATTTCGGGCATCAAGATGAGCTCAAATGAAAATGACGCAATGACATGAAATGATGTGCTCTCTGAGACGAACATTTTGATATGCTACACGCGCAAAATGGAGCCACGGATGATGAATTATGACATGATGAACATGGGCATTTGAAACTGGAAAACTCGGGGACTTATAAGAAATTACCACCTCCAGATCTAGGGTTTGGGCAGCGCGCGAACCGAGGCGGCGCCGGATCTCGCCGGATCCGCGCCGGAGAAGGCAGGGGCAGCGGCGGGAGCTCCGGGCAGAGGAGGAGCTCGCCGGATCTGGGCGGCGCCGGCCCAGACCGAACGGAGGCGAGGCAAGGCGGCTCCGGATGGCCCCGGCGGCGGCGCGGCGAGGGCCTGGCCGCAGCGCTCCGGTGAAATGGCGGGAGCGGCTCCGGCGGAGCTTGTCGCCGTCGGGAGGTGGGTGAAGGCGGCGGTGGCGAAGCGCGCCGTGGCGGCAGGGTCGGACGGCAGGCAGGGCGCGGCTCGGGCCAGGCGCGCGCGCGGGCGGGCCGGCCGTGGGCCTCGCGGTCCGCGGCGGCGGAGGAACGGCGGCGTGACATGTGGCGGGTGATGGTTGGCCGGGCGGAGCGGGGCGTACGTGTCCGGCCGGCCGATTTTTGTCCGGCAGCGTGGAGAGGAGAGATCTAGGGATTCGGGGGAAAAGACCCGAAAATGAAATGGAGGGATCTATTTATAGAGGTAGAGGGAGCTAGGAGAGTCCAAATGAGGTGCGGTTTTCGGCCACGCGATCGTGATCGAACGCTCTAGATGATGGAGAGGGTTTTGGTGGGTTTTGGGCCACTTTGGAGGGGTGTTGGACTGCAACACACACGAGGCCTTTTCGGTCCCTCGGTTAACCGTTGGAGTATCGAACGAAGTCCAAATGGTACGAAACTTGACTGGCGGTCTACCGGTAGTAAACCAAGGCCGCATGACAAGTCTCGGTCCAATCCAAAAACGTATAACACCCGCACACGAAAGGAGGTAGGAAAGGACACCGGGTGACATAGGAGCGCCGGATACAAAACGGACAACGGGGAAAATGCTCGGATGCATGAGACGAACACGTATGCAAATGAAATGCACATGATGACATGATATGCAATGCATGACACACAAACAATGACAAGGCAGCAACATCGAATAACTGGAGGACACCTGGCACATCGGTCTCGGGGCGTCACACATGTGTACATGCTCTTGGCCGCGAACCTGAGGTGAGGTTCATCCAGTTGCCGCATCTAGGCCTTGTGCCAGGATACGGGACTTGTTCTCTGGGCATCCTGCTTCATCTTTTCATAGTAGGAGTCGATGATGGCCGAGGCAAGTTCGACCAAGGAGTTCTGCTTCGTGTTGCCCCAGACCCTGTAGTGGTCACGGATTTCGACAAGGTTCTTGCAGGCCAAGCCCGTAACGCTAAGCACTGTTACATCTTCTTTGGTATCCACCGTGGCGAACTTGTAGTCGGTGCTGTTGACAAACCTATTGAAACGGTCGCAAGGCTCTGTGGCCATGCAGTAGTGGTAGATGAGGATATGATGGCGCACGCACAACTGGGCGACGACAACCTTCTGATCTATGTCGGGACGACCAGTGGTGTACTGGAGGTCGATGCCGACCACCTTGTACTTGTCTCCAGCAAGCAACTGCTCAACGCTGTTAATGTAGTCGTCCACCACGGCCGGGTCGATGGTGTACACCACCTAGAGATCCGTCTCCGTCGCGTGGGTCTCCACTCTATGCTCGCCGAACTCCATTGGAGCACCGCCGGACATTCCCTCTCTATGTGCCATCATGGGTGTGCTTGTTGTGTTGTGGGGCGCGATCGAAAGGTTGAAGAGACTAAGGTTATAATGGTCGTGGGAATTAAAGGGGAAGCCGGACAGCCAGGAATATCGGCAGACTCTGATGGCAATTCTAATTGGCAGCACGTAACTCCATCATGCCGCACGTAACTGCACCGCGTGGCAACGCGCGCGGCGCAACCGCATGCATATGGAGCCCCCGACATGATCGTGCGCACGCCCAACCGCTGGCAGAGCGCGCGCGGAGGGACGCGAGCAGAGCGCTCCGTGGTCGCCTCAAGGAAAAGGTGTCCACCAGCCGAGCGCGCCGACGGACATGAGTAGAGCGCGCCACAGCGCCTAACAGCAAGCAGAGCTTGCCGAGGGACGCGAGCAGAGGACGACACAGTGTGTCACATCCCTAGTTCTGGCAATGCTTAGTGCTAGCATCTGGTGTTGCATCATGTCTAAAATTTTAGTTAAACTTGAAATGGGGGATAATAAACCCTAGCAGCAAATGAAATTCAACCAGGTTCAAACTTAAATCTTTTCAAAGACCCCAAAATGCCCTTTGAAAATGTTCATGATTTATGATAAAGGTGAAAACCTCTGCCAAAAATGATGAGCATATTTCTTGGCCATTTATGGATTTTTGAATTAATTCATATTGTATTTGAGTTGGAGAAAATATATGTTATAAATATATTTAATGATTTAATAATTCTGTTATTTTGTGAGGGGCTTTAGAATATTCCTTTCAGTCCTTGCAAAAATTATTAGAAGAAACAAAAATGATTTAGTGCTTGAACTAAATCAAAACAGATTGAAACAAATAGAAAACAATAACTAAAATAGAAAATAGAAAGGAGAGAGAAAGGTTTTACCTGGCGCTTACCCACAGCCCCGAGGCCCAGCACTGTGCAGCCCACCTGGCCTGGCCCTGTGCCGGCCCAGCCCACCTCCACCTCCCCTGTCGTCTTCCTCCCTAGGCCAGTAGGCAGAGCGTGTGCTCGCCGTGCGCGCACACACGCCCGAGCCACCTCCTGCCTGGCTGCCTGCGTCCTCGATGCCCTGGACGCCTTCATGCGTCGCCACGCCCCCCCGACCTCTCTCTCTCACGCCCTCAACTCCTTCCCTTCTCTGCTCCCTCTCCCTCTCTTCCCGAGCGCACTAGAGGGCGCCGCCGTGCTCTACCATGGCCACCGGCCACCCCACACCTCGCCAACGCGCCAAGAAGCCCCGCCTCGTTCCCCTCTTCCTCCTCACCAAGGCGGAAGGCACCGGAAGCCCTGGTTGCCGCCAGCTCCGTCGTTCCCCTCCTCGGCCACCGAGGATAGCCGCCGTCGATTTGCCGCCGTTGACGCCTCCCCCGAGCTGCTGACCTGCTCCCCGACCCCGCTGTGAGATTCTGCTTCAAACCGCTCTTCTTCCCCATGCGTTTGCACCCTCTAGGCCATAGTTCCACCATGGCCGAAGCTCGCCTCCGCTCGAGCTTGTCGCCGGCGTCGCTCCGGCGACCATTTGGTCATCCCGTGCTACCTAACATGCTTACCGCACCGCGTAGTGCCTCGCTAGCACCTCAGTTCGCGTGTTTGCACGCCGCAACCCCAACCCCGTACATGGCCGAACTCCGGCGGTTGCAAAAGAGCTTGCCGCCGTTAGCTCCGGCCACCTCAGCTCCAACCAACGCCACTGTTGGATGCGCCACACCGCCAGCTACCCGTAGCACCCACCCCCGCATCGAACTGTGGCCGAAGCAGCGTTTCCAACACTCTCCGCCGTCTCGGCCTCGCCGGCGACTCAACGCCGGCAGGTTTGACCCCGTCTGACCAGGGGTTTGACCTCTCTCTCTCATTGATGTGTGGGCGCCATGCCATTAACTAAACTAGGATTAGCATTAGTTTAACACTAACTAACTTTAGTTAGTTAACTAACTACTGACCAGTGGGCCCTACCGGTCAGGTTTGACCTGGAGGCGCCCAGTTGACCAGCTGACGTCACACTGACGCACTACTGACGCAATAAAGCATTTACTGGATTTATTTTTTACAGGAAATTCCAGAAAATAGCCAAAACTTCTAAAAATCATAGAAATTAAACTGTAACTCCAAATGAAATAATTTATATATGAAAAATGATCAGAAAAATCCAAAGAATCTGTTTATGGCATTTGCATGAATGTTAGAGCAACTTATATCCTCTGTTTAGGACAAATCAATTAAATGGCATTTAAGAAAGCACATATGGGGTTTGAATTTGAACCTAGGGTTCAAACCAACTTCATTTAATATGGTTGCTAGTTGCATTAGTTCAATCAACAGCATATTGCCATATCATGAGCATGCATCATATTGTTGCATTGCATTGATTGTGTTTCCTTCTTTATTGCCCGAAGTTGTCCCCTCTCGATAGACGTGGTTTCGACGATGAGTTCGATGACACCGATGAAGAGCTATATTATCTTTAGAAGTGCCAGGCAAGCAAAACCCCCTTGTTCATTCCGATACAATCCCACTCTCTCGCTCCTGCTCTCTTTTACTGCATTAGGACAACAACGATTCAACTGTTACATGCTGCAGTAGTTGAACCCCTTTCCTCTGCATGACCTGTCATTGCCACAGTAAATAGATGAAACCCACTAGCATGAGTAGGAGTTGTTTGAGCCCTGATGTGCCTACTCATTCATGCTTGTTTGTCATGCCTGCTACTGCTTAGAGTTGAGTCAGGTCTGATTCATCAGGGATGAATCGGAGGTGTGTGAACATGTCCTACTGTTGAGAGCTAAGTGTGTGAACACGGTTTGGTAAAGGTAGCGGTGAGAGGCCATATAGGAGTACATGGTGGGTTGTCTCATTGAAACTGTTCTTAGGAACTGAGTTCTATGTTGGTGATCCATGAACAGCTACTACCATGCATTGGGCCCGAAACCAATGGACCCTCTCGACTTATTAACTGCCCTTGCCCTCTGTCCAGGAGTTGCAACTAGTTTCTGGTGTTTGTAGGATATGTGTTGGCGGCCGTGCATAGCGCTGACCCTAGGGGTGGGCTATGATGCGGTAGATACACCGTGGCACGGTGTACCGGGCGCCCGTTTGGTGTCTCGGGAACCCTGCACACATCGTTTGGAGCTGTGAGCGAAACTCCGGCCGGATCTCCTCGCGGATGGAACCCGAATAGGCGATAAACCTGGACTAGAGACTTGTGTGGTTAGTCAGGTCGTGGCCGACTCCCTCGCCAGGCTTCCGCTTGAAGGTTGCCGAGATACACGACGTGTACATGGTGGTAAGTGGCGAGAGCGTGTGTGAAGAAGTACACCCCTGCAGGGTTATAAATGATCTATTCGAATAGTCGTGTCCGCGGTAAAGGACTTCTGGGTTGCCTATAACAGTTCATAGACATTTGAAAGTGGATACTCTAAAATGCGCAAGATAAGCGTGAGTGCTATGGATGGCGTTCTCGTAGGGAGATGGGAGCGGATCCATAGTGGTGTGTTGATATGGTGAATATGTGGACTCATGTGCGCCACCTCAAAAGAGTTACTTACAGTCGTAGTTTAAGATAGCCACCGAGTCAAAGCTGGCTTGCTGCAGTTAAACTCCACCCCCCCTTATTGATACCGATGCATATGTAGCTAGTTCTGATGTAAGTCTTGCTGAGTACTTTTGTACTCACATTTGCTTAATTTATGTTTTGCAGAGAGACTTCAGTCTCGCTAGTAGTTTCGCGTGGACTTCAACGTTTAGCTTGATACCTCAGCTACGATCTTGTGCCCTCGGTAGGATCTGGTAGATAGTCAGGCTTCTTAGCCTTTTTCATTTGTAGATGTCTGTACTCACACATGTTAAGCTTCCGCATGTGCTTTGATTTGTATGCTATGATTGTTGGGTCATGAGACCCATGTTTGTAATATCCCGCTCCTCGGAGCCTAATGAATAAATATTTGAGTCGTAGAGTTATGTTGTGATGCCATGTTGTATTTACACATATCGAGCATATTGTGTGTATGATTGAAATGCTTGGTATGTGTGGGATCCAACAATCTAGTTGTTTATCCTTGGCAGCCTCTCTTATGGGGAAATGTAGTCTAGTGCTTCCATGAGCCATAGTAGTCCGCTACAGCCCGGTTCACCGGAGTCCTGCTAGCCCAGCACTACTGCTCAGGACACTTGACTGGCCGGCATGTGTTTCACTTCGTTCCTATGTCTGTCCCTTCGGGGAAATGTCACGCGGTGACATCTGGAGTCCTGTCTAGCCTGCTACAGCCTGGGTTCCCCGGAGTCCTGTAGCCTAGTGCTATAGCCCGGATTCACACGCTGCTGACCGACATGCTCGATGTGATTCATGTATGCCTGTCCCCATAGGTTGGTGCCGCTTTGGGTTCACGACTAGCCATGTCGGCCCGGGTTCTCTGTCATATGGATACTAGCGACACTATCATATACGTGAGCCAAAAGGCGTAAATGGTCTCAGGCCATGGTAAGGCGACACCCGTGGGAATACCGTGCATGAGGCCGCAAAGTGATATGAGGTGTTACCGGCTAGATCGATGTGACTTGGAATCGGGGTGCTGACACAGTGATACGTGGCAAAGAAGACGAAGTGTGCGAGCGATGTCGGAGACATCAAGCACGAATCAGATTAGAGTTGTGTGTGCGATACGTGGCAGACAGTTGATCCATCAGAGCTGTTTGTGATGGAATAAGTCGTGTGTGTTGCGGGAAAACGCTTGCTGGTGTATAACCTTAAATTTAACCAAAAAAGTGTTAATGCATGTTACAAAAATTGTATAGCTAGAAACTATGTTCAAATACGACTCCAATGATATAATCTATGGCGACATGCATTCGTATTTTATTAGTTAAATCCTACTTATAAACCAGGATGGGGGTATAGTAGGTAATTAAATTGCAAATGTTTTTTATTAACTATATGTGTACGTGTCCTCTCGTCCTCCTCTCGCACGTCTTGTCACCCCGCTGCCGCAGACGGCTTACAGCGCAGGCTTGCGCAGCGCGCGGGGGCATTCTTTTGGCCAAACGGTGGCGTCAATGAATCGTCGGTGAGCCCGTTCCCACGCAACCTCGTAGGTTCCCGTGCAAGCTTCCCGCCCAACTCCGTGAAATTCCCCAATATCCCAATGTTGTCGGCCTGCTATAAAAACCCTCACGGCTGGCGAGTTCTGCGTCGCATTTTCCCCTCCCTCCCTGTAGCTTATCTCGTCTGCTTCTCCCACAATCGCCAATGGCACTAGCCCGTCGTCGTCACTCAGCCACTCCGCCCTCATCAGAGGACAGCTCCAGCTGGGAGGCTACACCGCAGCGGCGCAGTCCCCAGTGTAGTGTAGTGCGTGTGGCGTCCCTGTTTGGTGTGCGCGGAACACCCACCACACGCTCCGCCGCCGGTGCCCGTCGGCAGCTGTTGCCGGCCGCCGTTGCCGCCACACCGCCGTCGAAAGCTAGGGCCATCTCCCGCTCCGCCGCTGCGGCCCGAAGGCGGGAGGTGGCCGTCGTGGCCACCACCCCACTGCCGGCCACCGTGGCTGTCGTGGGTTTGTCATGGCAGATGTCCTCGTGAAAGGACTTAGTCATGGAGTCATCTCTATGGGTTAGCTTAAAGGGGTTAAACTGGACAAGGGACACGAGGGTTTTTATACTAGTTCGGCCCCTTCGATGAAGGTAAAAGCCTACGTCTAGTTGTGTTGGTATTGCTAGGGTTTCGGTGACCAGTGAGCGAATCCGCTTTGCCTAGCTCTCGAGTTGTTGTCTGTCGTCCTTAAACCGCTGTCGGGTCGTCCCTTTATATACAGAGGTTGACACCCGCCGGTTTACAGAGTCCCGAGGCCGGATCATAAACGTGTCCGGCTCGGTCTCTATTCCTTCTAACTTACAATACAAGTTACATGAGAGAACCGGTTTACATCTACAGGCCTTAACTCGCCTTTGGGCCTTGGGCCTTCGTAAAGCGCCATCATCCTTTCATCTTCATGGGCTTCTAATCTTCACATAGTTAATCCGTCTACTCCTGGCCAGTTTACGTCCAGTAGTAATATCCCCAACATTAGGCCCTAGATTGATTTGAACTTGTTCATGTCAATCTTCAACACTTAGAAAAATTCCTCCTTTGCATCTTCACCTTGATTGTGTAAACCGCCGTGACGTCATACTCCAGGATCATGATAAATCACCATGATGTCATCTTGTTATTAAAAATGATACATCTCACCTTCAGTTAATGAGCCTCCAACAATCGAGGCGACCTCTCCTGTTAGGTATCAATATTCCGGCTCCTTGATTCTCGCGCCTGTCACCTCCCCCCTTCACCTTATAAATAGGGCCGAGGGTCATTTCCTTTTTTTTCCCTCCGTCTCTTCTCTTCTTCTTCCTCCTCGCGACGCCCCTGCACCCGAGCGCCGCCACCGTCACCGAGCTCCGCCTCTGCCTCTCCTTTGGCCACTGCATCGACCTGATCGCACCAGAGAGTCACGGCATATCTTCGCTGCTTCAACAACCGCTGTAAGTCTTCCCCTTTCCTCCTCTGTAGATCTATCTAGGGTTTCAATGTTCATCAAAGTTCATCGAAGCTCCGGCACTGTTCTTCCCTGTTCCTCTTCAGTCCATAGATGAAAGACCTAAAGCTTGATGTGTTCCATGCGGTAGCTATAGCATTCCTTGTCTTTGCATAAAAAACCGATCTGGACTTTTTGTGAATCACTTCGGGACCAACCTTTTTAGGTCTAAATCTTTTTCCTTTCCTGTCCTGTGGTAGATCCGAAACGCTAACGTGATCTTTGCGAAATCTATTTTTCTCGCTTAGACATTTTTAGATCTGTACCCTTCACACTAATATGGACGGTTTAACTTTGTAAAAAGCAATCTATCACATGCCATTAGTCCCCTTGTAAACCGGCAATCCCTTTATCTCCACTGTCATACTCCGGTTTAATAATAGCCGTATATCTCTATTTCCGCTTATCGCTTTGTCTTTCATAATTGTATCAGCCTCCGGTTTACCAAATTTACATACTTGGATTCCTTTGTCTTGTTTATGTATCACTTATGAATGAATTGTAAACCGGCATTTCTTTCCAGCTTTTCATGTGCAATGGCCAAGCAGTTTTATTCCTGCAACTGGGCTCTCTCTCGGGTTATAGAGGAACAACTGAATGGAATGGTCAAGATCGGCACTTTACCAAAGAAGAATGAGATCTGCTGGCGAGTTCCTGGACCGGAAAATCCTCCCACCCCTAAGCAGGGTGAGGTAATGGTGTTTGTTGATCACATAGGCCGTGGTTTCAAACCGCCCGGATCAAAGTTTTTCCGGGATGTACTTTCCAGCTTTCAACTCCACCCTCAAGATATTGGACCCAACTCGGTATCCAATATATGCAACTTTCAAGTTTTCTGTGAAGTGTACCTACAAGAAGAGCCAACTGTGGATCTGTTCCGGGATTTCTTCCATATGAACCGGCGCACTAAATTTGTAGACGAACCCAATACTGAACTTGGTGGCGTCTCCATTCAAAAAAGAAAAGAGGTCGAATTTACTCATGCCAAGCTGCACAGTCACCCCAAAGAATGGAATCAAACTTGGTTCTATTGTAAAGACACCTCCCCTGAAGATGAGAATCCTCTGCCGGGTTACCGTGCTCACCGGCTTGCCAATACTCATCCACTTCCACAACGCCTAAGTGCCTAGGAACGGGCCCCGTACGCACCTCAACTCGCCAAGCTAAGAGCCTTCTTGGCCAATGGTTTAACAGGTGTAGACTTTGTCCGTTGTTGGATATCTTGGAGCATCTTGCCGTTAAGTCGCCGCTCCGGCTTAATGTGCAAATATATTGGTGAAGTAGAAGACTCCCAACGTCATATCAATATTCAGCTAACAGATGAAGAAGTTACTAAAGCTGTCAAGAAAATATTGAACGAGTCGGAAGCTGTCTGCCGAACCGGATTAGACCCTTTTTACATGAAAAACAAACCACCTTCTGTAAGTACTGTTCTTCCGCTTTACACTTGATATCTTTAGACTGTCCAATCTTTGAATACCCTTCTGCTTATTTTTAAATAGGGTGATGATCCGTTCTAGAAGAAGAAGCCTCAAGAGAAAGCGGCAAAGCCTTCCCGTCCTAAAACAAAAGCCGTCAAGAAAACCACAAAGCGGAAGGCACCTGAACGCATCAGTATGGAACTGGATGACGACCCGGATGAACCGAAAGTTGAGGTAGAACTTGATTCACTTGGTTCACTTTTCATGCATCTCATTGACAATGATACTTATTAGGAGGACGCTAAGGGCAGCCAAGCTGACGATGCAGAGGTAATTATCCTTTCCTCCGGTTCAGACTCTCTGCCAACACAAAAAATCCGTCAAGCGGTCCGGAAAGTAAGCTTTTCTCATCCTCTTGCTCACTTGGATCCAACATTTATTTTGAAGAAGCAGCAGCACGAGGCTCGCTGCACAACCCGGCACAGCGGCCAAAAGGTCACTTCGACCGGTTTACCAGACACCCCGATTCGAAAGCGCCGATCTGAGGTCTCACCCACTTCTGACACTTCTTATCCCAAGGCAGGCTATTTCCGACAACCTCTTAATCCGTCCGATTTGAATTATCAGGTGACACCTCCTTCATCTTCTGGCGAGTCAACAGCAACACAACTCCCTCCTCTCAAAACCGTAGCTAGGTAAGTACTTCACCCCTTTCTTTTGATGTTTCATACTTTATATGATGTGCTAACCTTTGCATCTTGTTTTGTTTAGAGCCAAAGCTAGACCCAGTAAAAAGGCTCGGGTGAATAATCCGCCCAAAGACCAGGTGGTTACTGAACCGAAGCAGACTGATGAACCGGAGGGTCCAAATCCCGAAGCTACCTTTGATGAACCACCCCCTCAAGATCACAATACTGATGAACAAACAGAAGTTGATACTGCTGTGACTAATGATGAACCGGCAAATCCAATCTGGACTGGTGATAGATCTTCTAGTCCGGTGAGAGCTACTGACACTCCATCAACCCCAGAAAAGGCTGCTGGAGACAAAGAAGGCGAGGTTATCATTACTGGTATTGGTCACACCTCTCCTGGACATCCTCTAATCTTGGCCAAACATAGTGCCAAGGAAGAGCATGCTGCCATGGAAAAAGGCAAATGGAGCACTGACTTGTCAAGCTACGCCCATCTCAGCGCTCAAGAACTCCACTCTGGTTTTCTAAACCGTCTGCACTCAAACCGTGATTATGAAGCCGGTTTGGTGAACCTGATGAAGGAACGCTATGAGGTATTTTCATCACTTTTCCTTTCTTAAATCCAAAGCACAAGTATCAACCAAGTAGCCCCCAAGGGCCGGTTTATGATGGCAATCATAAACCAGGACTTTATAATACTTTAACTCTTGCAAACCTGTCCTCCATATACCAACTGATCTATTGAAGTAAACCAGACATGATTATTGTATTCCTGTAGTTTTCGCCTGTGTAGTCCCTAAGGGCCGGTTTATATTTCCAAGGTGAATCGGGTCTTTAATCCATGCATCCATTTGAACAGATGTACATTAGCCCCCAAGTGTCAAGGATAATGCTTGCATTGTACTTGAGACTTGCAAATAAAATTTTAATGATAGAACAAATAGGCATTAGCCCCCAAGTACAAAGCGCATAACTTTTTATACGCTTGGTACTTCAAATATACATATCTCATTGTTGATATATCTTGCCTCTGCAGGCCGAGCTGAGTAAAAGGGATGCTCAAACCGCTGACCTTCAGGAGAACATCAAATCTCAGCAAGCAGAAGCTTCCAAGGCCAAAGAAGAGTTGACAAATGCCTTAGCCGTCATGGAAAGGCTGAAAGAGACCTTTAACAAAGACCGTGCTGATTGGGAGACAGAAAAGGTCGGTTTAACAAAGAAGGCCGAAGACGCAGAAGCGGCCCTAAAACCGGTGGTTGAAGAACTGACCGGGTTAAAATGGTAGATTAACGCCACGACCTCCGCTGTTTTTGGTAAGTATTTGCATCTGATGTTTTTCCAATCCATAACATCTTATCAAAAGCCGGTTTACTAATGCGGTACCATGACAGGGACCCGCATTACTCATCTGGGCTCCGATATGCGGCTGAAGCTCAAAGCAGCCTACACTTTGATAGAACAGTTGTATTCTGAATCCCAGCGAGCCATTTGCACTGCTGCTTATAACAAGCCTCCGCCAATGCTAATCAAAGAGACCATCAAAAAGCTTGCCATGCTACCTACCCGGTTGGATGAACGGAAGAGATCAGCCGCTAGGTCAGGTGCATTGACCGCGCTAATCCGGGCCAAGGTGTGGATTCCCGATCTTGAACCGGCAGATATTGGCCAAGGCTACCCCAGCATGAAGGAAGATGGCACCAACTTCAACAACGATGACCTTCAAAGGCTGACAAAAGAGATGTGGACTATAGCAAGCAAATTGGCGGATGACACAGATCTATCTCATTTTCAACCCGTTTATGATGCTGAATGGAAAAGACAGCCCGCGTTGATCCATAATGTAGAAGATCTTGTGCCGTTAATCCGTAAGCATACTTACGCTCCTGACATTGACCCTTCCAACCTTATCCATGAAGAGGCCGTTTTTCAAGCCTTAAATGGAATCGATTGGTCAACGATTGATTTCCAGCGACTGGGTAGGGATGAGGAGAATGCGACCGCGCAAGATGACCCTCAATCTTCAAACTGTCCAGAGGAGGAATCATAAACCGGAGACCGGTTTACCAGTTGCAGTCTGCCACTCTTTGAAACAATTATTCAATTTGGGCTATTTAAAACGCCGTGTAATAGGATATCATGAACACCTTATCTGCCATGCCATCGGGCATGTTTGTTTTGCTTGTTACTGAAAACCTGCCATGCCGTTGGGAGTTATGATATGCATAATCCATTATGGCTTTTGCTCCTGCATAAAAACTTGAAAGTATCCTAGTGGTTTACCACTAGACGGGTCATGATGCCCAAAATATAGACCTAACTTGGATGGATAACCAAGATCGTAGAAACCAGATATAAAATAGATGATACCTGGGATATATCTTGTTGGCTGACCAACTGTTTGTACAGTAAAGGTGAAAAACACCAATCTGGAGTGTTGATGACTCCTTGCCCTCTTGCCGGTTCATAGAAAGACCATACCGGGCTATAATAGCCACTGATTTGTTCGTATAATGCTGGTGACATCTAGTCAAAACCAGACCGGAGCAACATACTGCCGGTTTAGAACTGATCATGTACTGTCAACTAAGCGTTGAAAGCCACGCCGGGTTGTAATAAACACCGGTTTATCAGAAACGATTCATAAATCCCTTATCAAAAGATGGTTAAAACAGCAAATCCAAAAGAAATATGCAAGGCTTTTCATGGGCTGCCAGGCCCTAAATCGAGGCTTTTCATGGGCTGCCAGGCCGCTGAGTTAAACCATTTTTCAAAGCCTTTTAAGATGGACCTCAATCTTTAACTAGTCACCATTTTAACTTTGACAAGTTCAGGGTGTATGAGATTGACTTGTCAAACGTTCGATGGGTCATACCAGGTTTACCTGGACGGAGTGGCTTACTTAAAGAGGCAGGATAACCCAGGGTTTTAGGTGAATACACCTAGCTTCCAAGCCTGGCTTGATAGCCTACTACAAGGGTGCAAGCTCGTTATTCTTTGAGAAGCAAGGAGCCCCCAAGTAATATTTGAGCAATGCTCAGTGGTGACCTATGTTTGAGTTGTGCTTTATGCAACAAACTCTCTTTGGTTCCACATAATTTCCTTTTGGATTTTAAGCCTATCAAAAGGTGTGCCTATGGTGTAAATACAACCAAGCCCCATAGTGATTTCCCTTTTTGGTTTTAAACCGATCAAGAGGTGTAGCTATGGTTCGGATACGACCAAGCCCCCTAGTGATTTCCTTCATATCTGTGTGGCTTGATAGATTGGGTTAATAGAACTCCGCTTGGTAAGTAGAAGCCCACATGGAACCACACATGATGTAAAAAGAACATAGACCCTGCTTTAACTGAGGCTCTGGTTTATTATATAATATATACATTGTCATAAATATGTACATAAGAAGAGCCTGTGGCTCAAGTATAGTAAGGCCGAAGAAGAGCTATATTCCACGGCCGCTGGGTCTCTTCCTCCGATTTGCGTGAGTCTTTGTGCTCTCGAACATTGATAAGGTAGTATGACCCATTGTGCAGGTTTTTGCTGACCACAAAAGGTCCTTCCCAAGGTGGGGATAGCTTGTGCATATCAGTTTGATCCTGGATGATCCGGAGCACCAGATCACCTTCTTGAAAGGTTCTGGTCTTAACCCGGAGGCTATGATAACGTCGGAGATCTTGTTGATAAATCGCCGAATGTGCTGCTGCTAAATCATGCTCTTCATCTAACAGGTCCAGTGAGTCCTGACGTGCTTTCTCATTTTCCGCTTCAACATAAGCCGCCACCCGGGCCGAGTCATGATGGATATCATTGGGAAGAACCGCCTCTGCTCCATAAACCATGAAGAAAGGTGTGTAATCCGTCGATCTGTTTGGTGTGGTGTTGATACTCCATAACACAGAAGGTAACTCCTCTACCCAACAACCCGGCATCCGCTTTAAAGGAACCATAAGCCGGGGTTTGATACCTCTCAAAATTTCTTGATTTTCCCTCTCTACTTGACCACTAGACTGGGGGTGAGCCATTGATGCTACATCAAGCCGGATGTGCTCACGTTGACAAAATTCCTCCATATCTCCTTTGGACAGATTAGTACCATTATCAGTTATAATGCTATGTGGAAAACCAAACCAAAATATCACCTTTTTAATGAATTGAACCGCCGTGGCTGCATCACACTTACTGACTAGCTCTGCCTCTACCCACTTGGTAAACTTGTCAACCGCCACTAACAGGTGGGTCTTTTTGTCCTTGGATCTCTTAAAGGGTCCAACCATATCGAGCCCCCAAGTTGCAAACGGCCAAGTAATTGGAATCATTCTCAACTCCTGAGCCGGAACATGAGCGCGACGTGCAAATTTTTGACAATCGTCACACCTTTTGACTAAATCCTCATCATCAGCATGAGCCGTCAACCAATAGAAGCCGTGACGAAAAGCCTTAGACACCAAGGATTTTGAACCGGCGTGGTGACCACAATCTCCTTCGTGGATTTCTCGCAAAATCTCACAACCCTCTTGAGGAGACACACAACGTTGAATTGCTCCTGTGACGCTGTAACGATGTAACTCCCATTGATAATGGTCATTGACTTGGATCGCCGGATTATCTGCCGGGCCAAGGTTTCATCCTCCGGTAACTCGCCCCGGTTCATGTAAGCCAAGTACGGGACTGTCCAATCCGGTATAACATGCAAAGCTGCCACCAACTGGGCCTCCGGGTCAGGAATAGCCAACTCCTCCTCTGTGGGTATCTTGACCGACGGAGTATGCAGTACGTCGAGGAAGACATTAGGTGGCACTGGTTTACGCTGAGAGCCTAGACGACTTAAAGCATCCATCGCTTCATTCTTTCGCCGGTCTATATGGTCAACTTGATAGCCCTTGAAATGACCAGCCACTATGTCCACCTCTTGGTGATATGCAGCCATGAGTGGGTCCTTAGAATCCCAAGTGCCAGATGCCTGTTGAGCCACTAGGTCAGAGTCACCGAAGCACTTAACCCGGCTTAAATTCATCTCCTTAGCCATCTGAAGACCGTGGAGTAAGGCCTCATACTCAGCTGCATTGTTAGTGCAAGGGAACATTAAACGAAGAACATAACAAAACTTGTCACCTCGTGGGGAAGTTAATATGACTCCAGCCCCCGAGCCCTCCAATTGCCTGGACCCATCAAAATGAATAGTCCAATAAGTGTTGTCTGGCTTTTCCTCTGGTGCCTGCAACTCTGTCCAATCATTGATGAAGTCCACAAGTGCTTGAGATTTTATCGCTACGCGAGGTGTATACTTGAGCCCGTGAGGTCCAAGCTCAATAGCCCACTTGGCAATCCGGCCAGTCGCCTCTCTGTTTTGGATGATATCTCCCAAAGGGGCTGAACTAACCACTGTGATAGGATGACCCTGAAAATAGTGCTTGAGCTTCCGGCTCGCCATGAAAACTCCATACACCAGCTTCTGCCAATGCGGATACCTCTACTTTGATTCGATAAGCACCTCACTGATATAATAAACCGGCCATTGAACAGGATACTCTTTTCCAGCCTCCTTGCGCTCCACAACAATAGCCACACTAATAGCCCGGGCATTAGCAACCACATATAGCAGTAAAGGCTCTTTATCGACTGGAGCCGCAAAGACAGGCGGTTCAGCTAACTGCCTCTTCAAATCCTCAAACGCTTTATCAGCCGCATCACTCCATACAAAGTCATCCGTTTTCTTTAGCATCTGATATAAAGGGATAGCCTTCTCCCCTAGACGACTGATAAACCGGCTCAAAGCTGCAATCCGGACCGTCAGATGCTGAAAGTCATTAATACATGCCAGTTTAGCCAGAGAGGTGATAGCTGTGATTTTCTCCGGATTAGCCTCAATGCCCCTGTTAGACACCAGAAAACCCAAAAGCTTGCCTGCCGGAACACCAAAGACACATTTTTCCGGATTGAGCATCATCTTATAAACCCGGAGGTTGTCAAAGGTTTCTCTCAAGTCATCTATCAATGTTTCCTCCTTCCTAGACTTTATCACAATATCATCCACATATGCATGAACATTGCGCCCAATCTGCTTATGAAGACAATTCTGAACACAGCGCTGATAAGTCGCCTGGGCACTCTTGAGCCCAAAGGGCATGGAGACATAGAAGAAGGCTCCAAAGGGAGTTATAAAAGCTATCTTCTCCTGGTCCTTAACTGCCATTTTGATATGATGATAACCAGAATAAGCATCCAAAAAACATAAATGGTCACAACCCGCCGTAGCGTCAATAATCTGATCAATACGAGGGAGGGCAAAGGGATCTGTTGGGCAAGCTTTGTTCAAATCTGTGTAATCCACACACATACGCCAAGTGCTGTTTTTCTTAAGGACTAGCACCGGATTAGCCAGCCACTCCGGGTGAAAGACCTCCACGATAAACCCTGCGGCCAACAGCCGAGCTACCTCCTCACCAATAGCCTTACGCCTTTCTTCGTTGAAGCGGCGGAGAAACTTCCTGACCGGTTTAAACTTAGGATCTATATTAAGTGTGTGCTCAGCGAGTTCCCTCGGTACACCTGGCATGTCAGAAGGCTTCCATGCAAAGATGTCCCGGTTCTCATGGATGAACTCGATGAGCACGGTTTCCTATTTGGGATCCAGGTTAGCGCTAATGTTGAACTACTTGGATGAATCGCCAGGAACAAAATCAACCATCTTAGTGTATGTAGCCGATTTAAACTTCAACGCCGGATCGTGCTCCGTGGTTGGTTTTTTCAAAGAAGTCATGTCTGCCGGATCAACCTTGTCCTTATAAAACTTCAACTCCTCTGTGGCACAAACCGACTCAGCATAAGCCACATCACCCTCTTCACAATCCAAAGCAATTTTCCTGCTCCCATGTACTGTGATGGTCCCTTTATGACCCGGCATCTTAAGCTGTAGATAAACATAACATGGCCTCGCCATGAACTTGGCATAAGCCAATCATCCAAATAGGGCGTGATACGGACTCTTGATTTTCACCACCTCAAACGTCAATGTTTCTGACCTTGAGTCATGATCATCTCCAAAAGCCACCTCTAGGGCTATCTTGCCCACTGGATATGCAGACTTACCAGGCACCACACCATGAAAAACGGTGTTCGATGGTTTAAGATTCTTATCTGTCAATCCCATACGTCGGAAGGTATCATAGTAAAGGATGTTGATACTACTTCCACCATCCATAAGAACCTTGGTGAACTTGTACCCCCCAACTTGAGGTGCCACCACTAAGGCCAGATGGCCCGGATTATCAACCCGGGGTGGGTGATCCTCTCGACTCCATAAATTTGGTTGCTTAGACCAGCGCAAATACTGAGGTACTACCGGTTCAATAGAGTTCACATCCCTCTTGTGAAGCTTCTGATCTCGCTTGCACAAGCTAGTGGTGAAGACATCATACTGCCCACTATTCAACTGCTTCGGATTGCTCTGATAACCCGACTGCTGCTGCTGCTGATTCCCATGATGGTTATGACCTCCCTGATTGCCCTGGTTCCCTTGATTGCCATGCCCAGTTTGATTGCCTTGAAATCCTAAACCGGAGCTACTGCCTCCATAACCCGGCCCATGAAAACCACCTCCTGAACCACCAGGCGGGCCATTGTCGTATTGAAACATATTGGAGTTCTTGAACTCTCGCATGATGTAACAATCATTCCAAAGATGTGAAGCTGGCCTCTCCTTCGATCCATGCTTTGGACAAGGTTGATTTAACAGGCGCTCCAGACTGGGGCCGGACCCTCCGCCTCTTTGGGGCTGTTTGCCCTTACAACGCTGACCGTTATCCTGAGCATTGGTGTTAGCCACAAAGTCCAAACTGTTGTCTGCCTTGGGCTTACCATTATTCCCATGACCTGCTGGATTGTGCTGCTGCCCCTTACCATTGCCATTCTTTTTCCCCTTCCCCGGTTTGTCCTCCTCAGACTTAGGGTCTTTGGTACTATCTGAATCGGCATATTTCACCAAAGCAGCCATAAGGGTTGACATGTCATTGCAGTGACGCTTGAGCCTCCCTAGCTTCAGTTTTAATGGCATAAATCGGCAATTGCCCTCCAACATCAAAACTGTTGTAGCCGCATTGATGCGGTCCGATGAATGCAGAATAGCTGAGACTCTCTTTACCCAATGGGTTGTAGACTCTCCATCCTCTTGAACACAGGCGGCCAGGTCCATAATCGACATAGGCTACTTACAAGTATCTTTAGAATTCTGGATAAACCGATGCTTCAACTCAGCCCATGACCCGGCGGAGTTAGCCGGTAAGCTCTTTAACCAAGTACGAGCTGTCCCCTCCAACATCATGGTGAAGTACTTAGAACACACCACCTCATCCACATCCAGCATCTCCATCGCCATCTCATAACTCTCAACCCATGACTCAAGGGGTAAATCAGCAGTGTAATTGGGCACCTTACGAGGGCCTTTGAAATCCTTGGGCAGTCGTACATTATGCAAAGCGGGGGTGAGACACGGCACCCCTAAAGAACTGAAGACCACACCTGGCTCCACTGAAGCGGTAGGACGAACCGAAGTAGGCTGACGAGCCGCATGCTGTGCTGCTAACTTGGCTTCTCGATGCGCCCGTCCGTGATCCACCACATCATGCGCATTAGCACCACCACCCGCCGGGTTATGCCCTCGCGGCAAGTTACGGTGACGTGCACTGCTTGACACGGCCGATTCATCCTCAACGTGCCTGTTGTAGCTCCGACTTGGACGGGGGGTGGAATGAATCCCCTCGCGACTATGCGAATAAGCCTGCTGCTGGTTTAAAGCTGTTTGAAGGAGCTCTCTAGCCCGTCGTGCCTCAATCGCCACTGGTGACTCGCCGTCAGTTGGGAGGGCTGCCAATCGTGAAGCGGCGGCCACAATGTTATCCAACGGGTTTGAGTAATGCCCCGAGGGCGTCGGAACGTACTGTGGCACAATGTTGTTCTGACGAGGCGGGTTCATCGCTCGCGGCTGAACCGGCGCTCCCGTTACTGGTGCCTTAGTCTGGTTCCCCACCGGCTGGTTACTGGTTCCGGCTCCTGGCGTGTTGAAGAGATTTCTTGGCTCATAACCCGGCAGGAGGTGCAACCGGTATCTCCTCCTCATGACCTCATCTGAGGCACTTTGGTCCAACCCAAGCCGATAGGCCTGAGCTTCCAACTCGGCCTGTTCTGTAGCCATCCTGGCGTTCTCTGCTGCCAGGTCCGCTTTAGCCTGAGTTATCTGATCCTTCACCTTTGCAATCTCCGCATTGTGCTGATCTCGGGTTGCAACGTCCACTTCTACTGCCATCAATGTTGCCAAAGCGTCGAACAAATCAGACAAAACCTGAGCGGGAGGCGGTGCAGAGCCCCCTGCTCCTACTGGCGTTGTTGTTGCTGAACCGGAGAGCATTGCCGCGGTGGTAGAAGAGTGTTGCGCTGGTTGTGTACCGGCCATGAAAACCGCGACCCGGCTTGGCAGATCGAGGGGGTCCAGAATACTGTTGCCATCGGAACCCCCACTAATCCGGCCGTCCTGCAGCTGATACAGCAACTCGGTCTCTCCGGTTGAAGACTCATCATCAGAACGGACAACGGTTTCCCCATCAGATGCCGGTCTATCCTCATATTCCGCTCCATGGATGACACCTACGAAAACATGCCTTGGTGCGGGCTGAACCGGGGCAGGGCTTGCACGCTGAGTCGTCTTGATGATGTCAGTGCAGGTGTCCGGCTCTGGGCCCGGTTCGCCGATCTTGCCGATGAAGACGTGAATTCTGCCAAAGGGGACCCGGTACCCGTATTCAATTGAACCGGCCTCGGGACCCCATCCTGTGTTGTCGATGTAGAGCTTGCCGCGACGACTCTTCGTCATCCGGCCCATAGTGTATCCCTTGAGTCCTTCGAAGCTGCCCTTCAAGAACTCGAAACCATCGTGCGATAGCCCCACGGTGGGCGCCAACTGTCGTGGGTTTGTCATGGAAGATGTCGTCGTGAAAGAACTTAGTTGTGGAGCCATCGCTACGGGTTAGATTAAAGGGGTTAAACTGGACAAGGGACACGAGGGTTTTTATACTAGTTCGGCCCCTTCGATGAAGGTAAAAGCCTACGTCTAGTTGTGTTGGTATTGCTAGGGTTTCGATGACCATGGAGCGAATCCACTTTGCCTGGCTCTCGAGTTGTTGCCTATCATCCTAAAACCGCTGACGGGTCGTCCCTTTATATACAGAGGTTGACGCCCGCCGGTTTACAGAGTCCCGAGGCCGGATCATAAACGTGTCCAGCTCGGTCTCTATTCCTTCTAACTTACAATACAAGTTACATGAGAGAACCGGTTTACATCTACAGGCCTTAACTCGCCTTTGGGCCTTGGGCCTTCGTAAAGCGCCATCATCCTTTCATCTTCATGGGCTTCTAATCTTCACAGAGTTAATCCGGCTACTCCTGGCCGGTTTACATCCAGTAGTAATATCCCCAATAGTGGCCATCACCCGCTCCGCCACCGCGGCCCGAAGGCATGAGGTGGTGGTCGTGGTCGCCACCCCATCGCCGGCCACCATGGCCGCCAGCCGACCATCAACCGCCGGGATCATCATCCGCTCCGCCACCGCCGCCCGAAGGAGGGAGGCGGAGGTGGAGGCCCGCACATGTGTCAGCGACCTTGCGTGCTACATCGAGTTTATGCGGCAGGAGGAGGAGCGCCTCGTCGAGCATGCAAAGAGCCTTACCGCAGCCGTGGCCGCAGCACACACCAACATAGAGGCGAGGAATCAGGAGATCTATGAGCAGTCCGTCTGCTTCGAGAGGGATCGTCTGGAGCGGCAGTGGGCGTTCGAGCTGGTGAGTGTCGCTGAACATGCAGCAGCGACAGGCACCATATTGCATTTGTCCAGCTCGTCGGTAGGCTCCTCCTCCGCCTCTTACTGAGCGCGCTCGGTAGAGGAGAGGCTGTCGGAAGTAGCACAAAGCCCACCGTGGTAGTAGTAGTATTTAGGGGCTATTTTGTTCAGTTCATCTGACTACATATGTGTGGTTGAACTGTACAACGTACTTAAAATTAGCTAGTATATATAGTTGAACTAGCTATTTCAGTACGTGGTTGGCAAGAATTGGGGAGAAGTTTGGTCAGTTCAGCTGTTGAGTTGAACTGTTTGTATAAATTAAGAACGACTGCTTAATCTATGAATGAAATCTATGCTTAATTACTGAATTTTAGTTGCAAAAATTACATAGTGCTAATAATTTCTAGCTGCATATTTTACAAATCGCAGTGTTACAAGGATTGACAAATGGCAATGTTACTAGATCAACAAATGTAAATCTTTCCAGTTTGACAAATGGCAACATACCCAATATGACAGATGCAAATTTTGCCAAATTGTTTGTACGTGGTTGCACGCGGGTCATCCAAAACGACCGTTTGCATTGAAGGGATGAACAAATCATGTGCTGCTCTCACTTTGCATCCGGGTGTTCTATCTAAATCGTTTGCGATCAAGATCTGCAGAAATCCTGCTCGACACATTTTTCTTGGCTTCCTGGGAAAGCTGACGGTTTGCATACGGGTGTTCTAACTAAAACGTTTGTGATGAGTGTTTTATATTTAAAAAGTGAATTAAACTGCGGCTTGGGTGCCATTAATGGAGAGGATGTGAGCAAGGCGGGCGGCCATGGAAGTCAAAGGGCTTGCTTCCCAGTGAGCCTGCGCAGCGTACAACTCGCACACTTCCTGGTGAGCCTGCGCACTCGAGGACAACTTGCACACCTCTCGGCCAGCCTGCGCACTGAACGGTGCTCGCATGCCTCCCGTTCAGTCAAGGTCAAGCAGCTGCCCGCATGACACCTCCTACAGCCATTAAAACCAAGACATGTGGCGTCACGTGAATAGTTAACATAATTTTGGATTTACTAGAATTTAATAACCAGGCATCTCAATGTTTTGCCGGCAATCAACGGTGCCCTGGTGTTTGAAATTCATTCCCATTTCTTGCATGGGACCTAAGCATGCACCCAAGGATACATATTTGATTTTTCAACCAATTTATATGCACTGGAGCATGTGCATGTAGTTCAAATTTTAATTATGCACATAAATGCATTGAAAACTCAGTTAATGCATAAAAATGTCCAAATGAACCTCGAAAAATCACAAAAATTCACACAACACTCCTGTTGTTCTATGTTGACACGAGAAATTTTTTTGAAAGCAATAAGAGGAAATGGATATCGTTTCGTCCCCAAAGGTGGGACATTCCCTACCGAAAACCATCATGCTTGTTGTGAGAAGCTCCGGTTTGTGAGAACCATATACCCAAACATGCCCCAAATGGGACAAAATTTGTACCACGGCATGTTGATGCCGCTCCATGATAGCATGCCAAGTGTCATGAATTTCAGACGAGTTTTGGATTTACTAGAATTAAAAACCAGGCATCTCAATGTTTTGCCGGCAATCAACGGTGCCCTGTTGTTTGAAATTCATTCCCATTTCTTGCATGGGACCTAAGCATGCACCCAAGGACACATGTTTGATTTTTCAACCAATTTATATGCACTGGAGCATGTGCATGTAGTTCAAATTTTAATTATGCACATAAATGCATTGAAAACTCAGTTAATGCATAAAAATGTCCAAACGAACCCCGAAAAATCACAAAAATTCAGGCAACACTCCTATTGTTCTATGTTGACATGAGAAAAAAATGAAAGCAATAAGAGGCAATGGATATCATTTCTTCCCCAAAGTGGGACGTTCCCCGCCGAAAACCATCATGCTTGTTGTGAGAAGCTCCGGTTTGTGAGAAGCATAGACCCAAACCTGCCCCAAATGGGACAAAATTTGTACCACGGTATGTTGATGCCGCTCCATGATAGCATGCCAAGTTTCATGAATTTCAGACGAGTTGTGGATTTACTAGAATTTAAAAACCATGCATCTCAATGTTTTGCCGGCAATCAACGGTGCCCTGGTGTTTGAAATTCATTCCCATTTCTTGCATGGGACCTAAGCATGCACCCAAGGACACATATTTGATTTTTCAACCAATTTATATGCATTGGAGCATGTGCATGCAGTTCAAATTTTAATTATGCACATAAATGCATTGAAAACTCAATTAATGCATAAAAATGTCCAAACGAACCCCGAAAAATTCCAAAATTGAAAACAACACTCTTGTTGTTCTATGTTGACACTCGATTTTTTTAAAGCAATAAGAGGCAACGGAAATCGTTTGGTCCCCAAAGGTGGCACGTTTCCTACCGAAACCATCACGCTTGTTGTGAGAAGCTTTGGTTTGTAAGAAGCTTATACCCAAACCTCCCCCAAATAGGACAAAAATTTTACCACGGCATGTTGATGCCGCTACATGATAGCATGCCAAGTTTCATGAATTTCAGACGAGTTTTGTATTTACTAGAATTTAAAAACCAGGTATCTCAATGTTTGCAGCCGAGTGACGGTGGTAGGGTGTTTGAAATTCATTCCCATTTCTTGCATGGGACCTAAGCATGCAACCAAAGACACATATTTGATTTTTCAATAAGTTTATATGCACTGGAGCATGTGCATGTTGTTCAAATTTGAATTATGCGCATAAAATGCCTGGAAAACCCAGATAATGTAAAAAAATGTACAAACGAACCCTGAATAATTCCAATTTTTTTTACGACACACCTATAGTTGCATGTTCACTGCAGATAAAAGTTCTAACAATTCAAACACCATCCTTTGTAGCTGTGACCCCATTACGTAATTCAAATGATCAAGATGATAAATCAAGTAGATCACACACAGTTTATTATCACCAACCGTGTGAGATGCAACACAAAATATCTTGGAGCACCATCGGTGTATAGTACTATAAATCAAGTAGATCGCACACAGTTAGTCTACTTTGTGTACCCAAATTATGCAATGACGTGGATGACCACTATAACCAGGGAAATTCGAACCAAAAATTTTGACGTTCAAACCCAACACACACGGGTTAAGCTATCTGAATCGTTTATGATGTTCACATATCGTACACAGTTCTGAATAAGGGATCGTGTCTGATGACACTTTGCGCGCCAGTTTTTTGGTTGAAGTGATTCCAAATTTTCAGCTTCCGCGAAAATATCCACCTCCCCCCCTTACCAAAAGCCACATTTCCGCTCTTTCCGCCTTCCTTTCCAAGTTGAAACCTTCACTATTTGCTTGCAGCGCCGCCGCCTGCTCACCGCCGACCCTCCTTCACGCTCCTCGGCCTCGCCCATCCAGGCAGGCAATCCACACCCGACCCCCATTCTCCTCCTCCTTCCACATCCCACATGCCCCTACCACCGGCGCGAGCGCGGCACCTTCCACCCAAATCACCGACCCCTCCACCAAATAAGCGCCGGCCTAAGCCATGGTGCACGTAGTATATCCAGGACCTCAAGGAGCATTTGGCAGCGGAGAAGCAAATCGCGGCCATACACGCGGATGAGGTCATGATGGCTGCCATTCGTGCAGACCCCCGGATCTTGAAGGAGCACCTTGCCATTTTCTAGCTACGCCGGTTAAGCATGCTCGGTTTACCCGTTGCGTGTGCTGCTCCTGCCTTTCCTTCACAAATTCTAGTGAATTGTGCTATCTAATTTTTACATGCAATATGTTTCTCTAGTGTATATGTTCTATATGTCGTGCAGTGTGGTGCTCACTTATTAACTGTTTTGTTAATTAGTTGTCGTCTTTAGTTAACTGCTTGATTCAATTTTGCAAATGTGATGTTCAATTCTTCAGGCTGCAATTTTGTATTGTCTTCCATGTGAGAAATAAATTGAATTTATATTTACAAAATTGTGGGTGCATTCTGTTATTGTATACCATGCGAGGAATAAATTGAATTTGGCTGTAGTAAATACATGAGAAACAAATACAATTGCTACAATTGACTGTAGTTAACTATTTGGTTAACTGTCTGATCTTTTATTAGGAGTATGTTATATTGTGCAATGTGGTGCTTAGTTAATGTTTGGTTCATTTGTTGTGGTGTTTAGTTAACTGCTTGGTTCAATTCTGCAATGCGATGTCCAATTGTCGTGGGTAGAATTTTGTATTGTTGTGCATGTGAGGAATAAATCAAATTTGGCTGCACTTAATACATGAGAAACATATACAAGTGCTATATTTACTAGTTCTTAATCATGCTTGGTTTGGATAAATGGGTTCTCCGTGTGGCTTCAATTAATCTGATGAATCTGCAATGTGATTATTTTTCATCAACATATTTTACTGATAGCATGCGAACCCTTACTTAACCTGATGACTAACTACCTTATATGTGTTGCAGGGAAACAATGGGGAGTACTGAGGTTTACAATCAAGGTTAGCACGTGCATGGTCCGTTGGCTAATAGCACATTATTGTGCAATTGCAGCAACCTTTCTAATATTTAGGTTTTTAACAATTTGGTCTTGCACATGTAGGTCCTGCTGTTAGAGGTTTTGACCCACTGTTCGACCCTTTTTGCATATGGGGAAATGAGTTGTCCATGAATATCAGTCAAGTCAAAAACTCAGAAAGATTGTTAGGATAAAGAAATTAGCTACAAAAAACAACAAGATCTTTGTCTGCACAATGAAGAAGACATCAGTTCACTACAGGATGGTACTAACTATTATACCTTGCCTTTTTTATTCCTTTGCCCCATTTCCAATATAGAGAAGATATTTATGCACATCCTTGTTTTCAGGCCTTTCCAAACCAGTTCACTGATGATTACCTCTCAAACCACCTGTATGGTCAGGAGGCGAGGAAGGTATTCATACAACACCCATGGTACAATATTGAAGTGTTCCTGTAGAGGTCGAAGGATGGACGGTCCATCATCCACAAGAACTGGCCTAAAGTTACAAAGACCTTCAACATCAATGAAGGTTCAATATTCGCCTTCTCCTTCAGCAGTTTTCTAGATGAGATACATCTGTCTATGTACCATCTATGATGCTAATTTCAAAAGGTTATAGATGTTGCATGTGAAACTTGGTGCTGGTGTAGTTGTGTAATGGGGTAGCTGAGTGTTGAAGCTATATGATGTTGTACTCTGATGTATTTCAATTATGAAAATGAAATATATTGTGTGCTTAATATGAACTGTCAATTAGATTAATAAATGGATTATGAATAATCCGATAATTAGCCTGCTAATTGGGTTTTGCTATTACAAATGGTTGTTGGAAAAATACTCTGGGCGATGACCTCAGGCAACACACACAGTCTCTAGGAATAAACTGTGTTGGATCAATGAACAATCACACACGACTTTCTCTTGAAAATTGTTTGCGTTAGGCCACCTTGCGCAAATGTTTACCACATGAAAACTGTGTGTGATGGACAGCCTTTGCCAGACAGTTTTTCCACGGACTGTGTGTGATATATTCAATAACGCAAGCGATTTAACGGGAAAAATTGTGTGTGATGTACCTGTGAACGGAAACATTTTCCTTGGAGCGACTGTGTGGGATGTACATACGAACGGAAACGTTTAGCGGGGACTGATTGTGTGGGATGTACTTGCGACCGGAAACAATTTCACCATATAATTGTATTTTTTAGCTCTACTGTACGTATTTCCGTATTTGAGCGCTTCCCGGTCGCACACAACCTAATTTTGCAGAACGTATGTGCCAGGAGGGCATATCCCCGACGGTTTCTGGGTCGTGTGGGAAGGACCCCCCTATCGCCCACACTCACTTGACGACGGTTCCAAATGTCGTCGCGGAAAGGGGTTAAAAACCATTTGTTTAGGAGCTCATTGTACTAGTGGGGCCTAATGGGCGAAGAGTTGGACAGACTAGCCCCTAAGGTGCTGGCGTGCCCCCTTTGCTGGCCAAATAGGAAGGGGGAGGGAAAGGGGGAAGAGAGAAGGAAGGGAGGCAATTCGGCCTGCCCCTTCCTTCCCTCCTCTCTCCCCTTTCCTTCCCTCTCCGGAAAAGATGGAAAGGGGGTGCCGAATTGGACAAGGCCCCCAAGTAGGATTCCTCCTACTTGGGGCACTCCATGGCTGCCCCTCCCCCTCCCACCTATATATATGTGGGGAGGGGGCACCTAGAACACACAACAAACATTGTTAGCCGTGTGCGGCGCCCCCTCCACAGTTTACGCCTCCGGTCATATTCACGTAGTGCTTAGGCAAAGCCCTGCGCGGATCACTTCACCATCACCGTCACCACGTCGTCGTGTTGACGGAACTCTCCCTCGACACTTTGCTAGATCAAGAGTTCGAGGGATGTCATCGAGCTAAACGTGTGCAGAACTCGGAGGTGTCGTACGTTCGGTACTTGATCGGTCAGAACGTGAAGAAGTTCGACTACATCAACCGCATTGTCAAATGCTTCCCCTTTTGGTCTACGAGGGTACGTGGACACACACTCCCCCTCCCGTTGCTATGCATCTCCTAGATAGATCTTGCATGAGCGTAGGATTTTTTTTGAAATTGCATGCTACATTCCCTAACACCGCCTACTCACAAACAAAGTGAATGTCCAGCTCAATATGCTTCGTTCGATGATGGTGGACTGGGTTGGCGGAGAGGTACACGGCGGAGACGTTGTCACGGTAGACGAGCGTGGCCTTGTGAACTTCAGAAAGCAACTCCTGGAGCAGCTGACGAAACCAAGAGCATTCGACAATGGCACTGGTCCGTCATCGTCGCATTTTCCCCTCCCTCCCTGTAGCTTATCTCGTCTGCTTCTCCCACAATCGCCAATGGCACCGGTCCATCATCGTCGCTCAGCCACTCCGCCGTCATCAGAGGACAGCTCCAGCTGGGAGGCTACACTGCGGCGGCGGCTCAGTCCCTGGCGTAGTGTAGTGTGCATGGCGTCCCTGTTGAGTGTGCGCGGAACACCCATCACACGCTCCGCCGCCGCTGCCCGTCGGCAGCTATTACCCGCCGTCGCCGCCACACCGCCATCGAAAGCCAGGGCCATCGTCCGCTCCACCGCCACGGCCCAAAGGCGGGAGGTGGCCGTTGTGGCCGAAACCTGACTGCCGGCCATCACCCGCTCCGCCACCGCGGCCCGAAGGCGGGAGGTGGTCGTCATGGCCGCCACCCCATCATCGGCCGCCGTGGCCGCCAGCCCACCGTCGACCGTCAGGATCATCACCTGCTCTGCCACCGTCGCCCGAAGGAGGGAGGTGGAGGCCAGCACATGATCAGTGACCTTGCGCACTACATCGAGTTCCTGTGGGAGGAGGAGGAGCGCCTTGTCGAGCATGCAAAGAGTCTTACCGCAGCTGTGGCCGTAGCACACGCCGTCGCAGAGGCGAGGAATCAGGAGATCTATGAGCAGTCCGACCGCTTCAAGAGGGATCGTCTAGAGTGGCAATGGACGTTCGAGCTGGCGAGCATCGCTGAACATGGAGTAGCGGCAGGTGCCATATTGCATTTGTCCAGCTCTTCGATAGGCTCCTCCCCCTCCGCTGCCTCTTACTGAGCGCGCTCAGTAGAGGAGAGGCTACCGGAAGTAGCACAAAGCCCCTTCGTAGTAGTAGTATTTAGGGGCTATTTTGTTCAGTTCATCTAACTATAGATGTGTGGTGGAACTTGTCGGTGTTCTAGGAACGGGGGTCCCTAGACTTGCCTGCCTGCGGCTTGCGGCGTGGCTCAAGGGGGGGGCCAGCACGGCCCATCTTCATCAACATAGACCCAAGACCCTCGCGAGGGGCCAAGCCTCGCGGGGCCGACGACACGGAGCTTCCTCAGGCACGGCCTCATCAGGCTGGCTTGCGAGGAGGCGGAGAGATCAAGGCGGGGTACCTCACGAGGTGCCCGTGACGCAAGCCACGACGACCAAGGGCGCCAGGCGGGTGCCAGCCCGCGCAGTGTCCTCCTTTCCTCTTTGGTGCAAAGGGGGCAAGCGCAGCCGCGGAGTACCGAGGCATCAGGCAAAGGTTGCCATTTCGGTGCAACGAGACCAGGACCAGGAAGACTGCAAGATGGAGGTCATCGTGGAGCCCAGGACGGCGTCACCACCAGAGCTTTGTGCAGGCGAAGACTACTTTTGTCAGGGTAGCGAGTACTAGCTGTCCCCCTTCAAATTAGCCCGCCATTGTTGGCTCCCTTCCCGCTCGATATTTGGGAAGAGGACCAGGGCCTCTATAAATAGGACCAGCCACCCACAGAAGAGAAGGGTTCGGAGGGGTTAAGAGGAGAGGTTCGATAGGAGGTTGAATCGGAGAAAGACAATCAGAGAGAGAGAGAAGGGTGGATGAACTCCTCCCAGCAGTTCATCGCCCCAGCCAAGAACAGACCCTCGCGAGGCTGTTCTTCCTTGTATCATTCATCATCATCAGCCCAAGAGGCAATCCACCACACCACACACTGGAGTAGGGTATTACACCACAACGGTGGCCCGAACCAGTATAAACCCTGTGTCTCTTGTGTTGTTATTTCCATAGCTTAGATCTTAGCGAGGCGGAGGGGTGCAGGTAGGTAGGAAGCGAAATCTCCGCGCGCACCCAGTGTTCGAACCTCAAGGGTCTGCCGGAACCCGAAATCCGACATTTGGCGCGCCAGGTAGGGGTGCGCCGAAATTCACCTTCTACCGCTTCGTGCCCCGTCCCGTCGTCATCATCATGTCCGGCGACCAGGCGGGCAACCCAGATCCATGGGCGGCGTGGCCCGCCCGCACAGAACCGCTCGCCTCGGGCGACCCCGTGCCCCAAGCAGCTCGTAGTCCGCAGGGCGCTGCGAGCCGCGGGCGATGCGGACAGGCTTCGACAGCTCCCACACCACGGCAGGCGTGGCCGGCAGCAAGGGCCTCCAATCACGCCGCGACCATGACACCGTACACCCACCGGGAGCAGGCGAACTCGAGGGCCGCGCTCACGGTGGCCCGAGAGCTGCTGCAGTGCAGACTGCTAGAGGGCGGCCGCGACGTGCTGTTGGAGCGGGTGGCGGAGCTCCTGGGCTTCGCCGCCTCGGGGGCTCACCCCTTCTGCACCCAGCTCCCATCTCAAGCCCAGGGCGGCCCGCGCGGGGGCCCCGCGCGCGCCCGCGGGCTCCAAGGCTACCCCAGCGCCAGCGAAGCTGTCAGCACCGGACCGGTGGCGGCGCTGCCCCCGCTCCCGATCCGCGAAGAAGAAGGACTCGACACGACCCGCGGCCCCAGTGGACAGCCGCGCTGCCACCTCACGGTGGGCGCGTCAGGCAGGACCGCGTGGCACGCGGGGCACTACGGCGTGGCCTTCGGGATGGCGGCGCCAGAGGAAAACGTGCCCCTCATGATGGACCAAGGACACCCTCACGAGAGCGAACAAGGCTCGCTCCTCAGTCCAAGCTGGGGGGACGAGGCGCCAGAAGCTGAGCCTTTCCGGGAGCCCCGGGACGGTCCCACTGGCCACGCTGGAGGAAACGACTATCGGGTACCGCTAATTCTTCAGGAGCAGGCATACGCTAACCATGGATCACATGAGGTGCAGGTCGCCACAGCGAGCAGCTGCCCCGCTCCCACAGTCTCCTACCCCTCGGGAGGAGGGTGCAGGGGGCTGCAGGAGAGGGGCCGGGATCTGACATCACCACCACGGCGTTCGGAGCAAGGTGTTCTCAGGAGGTAGGCCCTCCGCTGGGGAGGTGCCTCAGGGCCTGCCCCCGGCGGAGGACCCGTGGTCGTCGGGGGAACCGCTGGCGACCGCTCTACCCCATCGGCGGCGTCCTGGTTTCCGGTCGTCGTTGATGGCACTAGAGTGTGGCACAAGGCGGGGCCCTCATCTAGCGATATGAAGCAAGGCCAGTACCTGTGAAGAAGGCCCAGTGCCTGTGAAGCTCGCCGCCCCGTGACACTCACGCAATAATGAGTGGGGCTGTACACGCCCCGGAGTCTCAGGGGTGCCGGCCCCAGGCCCTGGGGCTCCCTCCCCCGCCTAGTGGTAGCACTTAGCTCCGCGCTGGTGAGAAGACGTCCAAGACTAGACTAGGTACCGGACGCGGCCTTTTATTTGCTTTCATTGCTTTTCCCTTTGGTTGTCGCTTTCCCCCGCTGGATTCAAGTTGGATTCGAATTTGAGATTTGCGTGTGTTCGGGGAAGGGGTGCTTAGTCTCGTCCGAGCAATTTCTCGCGTTTTGGTTACCACTTCGCCTCAGCTGCCTCCCCTCGCGAGCCGGGTCAGGCCTAGCTTGCGCGCAGCCCAGACTGCCGCCGACGTGTCCTCTCAGGAGGGTGTTTTACTGCAAATCCTACTAACCCAATCATGGAACACTCGAGACACCACAACCTCCCACAGGCTGCCTCAGGGCCAGCACGGGACAAAGGGTAAGGAAGTAGGAACGATGCACAATCAGTCGGATAAATCCCCCAATGCGTTCTCAGGAGCACCACCCGAGCCGTTGCTAGCGTCGCTGAACTCACCATCGCTGTCCGCGTCGCTGCCAGCGGCGTCAGGGCTGTTCACCACGCCGCCCTCGTCGGCCGCCACGATCACGTCGTCATTGTCTGAAGCGAAGGCCCTGATAAGAGCATCCAGATTGTCTTCCACCCAGTGCGCCAGATCGCCTCGGACGGCCTGGGGGACTGGGGCGATGGCGGCGTCAAAATCAAAGTGGGGATCCATGCCCCGGAGGTGGCTGAAGACGCGAGAAAAGGCGCGCCCGAGCAGGGCGCGGCTCCTCTCCTCCACCAACCTGTCAGCCCTGACCGACCGCGCCTCCAGCTGCGTCACCACGTCAGTGAAGAACTGAAGATTGCCAGCATAGTTGACTGCATGCGGCTCGCCAACAGCCGCCTCGCAGATGTTGCCCAAGGCTGTGTTGGCTCTCTGCCGGAGCGTGGTGAGCATGGGGCCGTGCTCATGCTCCAGGATCCGCCGCTGACGTATCTCGTCCGCGTTCTGGCCCGCGACGACCTCAGCCTCCTCCACCCGCTGGCGGAGAAGGAGCACCTCGGCCTGGGAGGCGGTTAACTCACCTTGCGCCACCTCAAGAGCGGCCCGGAAAGCGTCGGCCCGCCGCGTCGCCTCCTCCAGCTTGGCCCTCAAGGCAGCAGTCCTGCCTTCAGCTTCGGCCCGGATCAACCCCAGCTTCTCTTCGAACTCGTGCTCGAGGTTCAAATGCGCCATCGCCACTCGACGTCCGACCTCCTCCAGGACGCGGGCCTTCTGTGCAGCGACATCATCCTCTGCCTGCGTCACCAAGCGCTCCCTCGTCTCCAGACGCTCGTACTCACGGGTACGTTCGGCGGCTTCCAGCGTCAGCGCCTCCTCACGCTTTTGGAGCTCTGCTGAGTCGCGGGAGGCCACCTTCATCGACGCGAGGGCTGCCTCGCGCAGCTCCACCTGCTCCTCCAGTGAGTGGCACCAGGCCAGGAGTTCCCGAGCCCGCTCCTCCGCCGCTGTTCACCGCCGGTCAGCTTCCCGAGCCTCCTCAGCGGCCCAAGATCGGGCCTCCCAAGAGGCCACCAGCGACGCCTTGGCCTCTGCGTCGTCAAGATCGTGCTGACGGCGCGCAAGGGCGATGGCGCCCTCCAGCTCGCGCCTCTCTGCAGCCAGGCGCAGGCCCTCGGCCTCAAGGCGCGCGTCTTCATCGGCAAGCTCCTCTCCAAGCAGGCTTACCGCATCAGCCGCCCTTCGAAGGAATCCTTGGCGGAGAGCGCGACGCTCCCGAGCGCGCTCGAGCACGTCTTCCACACCATCATCTGCCCCAAGCAAGCGCCGGGGGCCACGAATCAGCACTCCCCCTCCGGGCTGGGGGCTGGGGGCTGGCACCCTCGCGACGGCCGGGCACGCCGCGTCAGAAGCCCGGCCTGGGGCCAGCCCGTCCCCAGGTGAAGAGCGCAGGAAGCGCCTCAGCCAATCGCAGTCCACGACCAGGCGAGAAGCCCACGGCAGGCTGGCTATGCCACGAGAAGGCCCGCGAAGGATCGCGAGGTGCGCAGGGCCATGATACGCCTCGGGACGGTTCGCCTTGCCGATCGCCCTCACCACAAGGGCTCCACTGCTTGGAGCGCTTGAGGACGGTGGAGGGGGCGAAGCCAAGGGGGACGGCTCCTCAGCCGTCTCCGCAAGCTCGGCTGGAAGGGGCCTGCAGAGCAAGGGTCAGTAAGAGCAACAGAAGGATCGGGAGCTGGGAAAGGAGAAGGCTTACTCATCAGTGGCGAAGTACTTCCTACGCTTCAGCAGGCGACAAGGGTAATCGTCGCCCAGGGCCTCCCTTCTCTTCCGGAGGGCCTCAAAGTCCATGCGGAAGCGGCCTAAGAGTTCGGCACAGGGATCAACCTGCGACGAAGATGGAGCGTCAAGGCGATCTGCGTCAGGGGCGCCTGCCTGATGTGCGCTGCCAATCGCCTCGCCAAGAGAAGCCGCCGGAGCCTCAGGGGCCTCGGTCGTAGGGGCAGAGGGCAGCTGCTTGTCACCCTCAGCCTCAGCGGCACGGGCCCCAATAACTGCTTCCTCATGAGCATCGCCCGGCGCTGTCACTCCGCCGGGAGCCCCCTCGGCCTCTGGCGCCTCATGCCTCCCTGCTCCGCCACTTGAGGAAGAGTCGCCTTGGCCGACTGGAAGGGCAGTCACCACCACTGGGTTCTCGCGAGGCCCCTGGAGGCCGGCGGGGCGCGGCCCCCACTCATCGAAGATAGGCATCTGCCTCACAAAATCGCCCCTACTCTGGCAGAGGTACAACAAGGCCCCTCCCTGCTGGATGCTGCCAGGGTTGGGGTCCCCCGTCAGGGTCAAGAGCACCGTCCTCAGCACTTCAGGCGTCAGGTCCTCTTCCTGGAGCCTCATACGATCATCGCGCCCGCTGAAGGCCCACATCCGGCGGGAGTGGCGTTGGAGAGGAGCAACGCGGCGTAGAAGGAACTCCTTCACCACCTTGGGCGCTGTCACGCCCAGCGACCTCAAGAACGCGAAGCGGTGCTAGACAAAGACGAGTCGAAGGCTCTCAAGTGTCTCCTGGCCCCAGCCCGAATTGGGGACAGCAGGCGAAGTTGGCTCCGACAGCAGGGGGCTGGGCACCGCAGCATCCACATACAGCCACCGCTCGCGGAACCCAGCCACGGTCGGAGGGAGCTTGAAGTCAATCCCAGAGGCCGCCGTCTTAGACGCGGCAACGAAGCTCGCACACGCCCAGCATTGGGTAGGGTCAACAAGGCGCAGCGAGAAGAAGTGGCGCAGCAAGGCAACCGAAGGAAGGATGCCCATCATAACCTCGCAAACAAAGGCGAAGACCGAAAGGAGAGTGATGGATTCAGGACCCAGATGCATCATGTGGATCTGATAGTGGGAAAGCACGGCATTGAAGAAATCAGAAAAGGGAGGAACCAGACCCGCCCACGGGGCGTCGGCAAAATATGGGACCTCGGTGACTATCCTGTCGATGGAGAAGTGGGACGCGGGCCAGGCCGTCGTCCTCCCGCATTCGTTGAAGATGGTGGCCAGAGCCGAGATGACCTTGCCCAAGCCCTTGGCGGGGGCCGCCAACGGCGGCGGGCAAGGCAGAGACACGGGTTTCTTCCCTCTTCCCTTCTTCGTCGGAGCCATGGCGATGGGAAGGGGGGGAAGGTTCAAGATTGGGTTGAAAACAGAAACCAGAGTTGAAGCGGAGGAAGGACAGAGGGCGCTCAAGCAACAGAAAGGGGAACGGCTGTGTATGACTACGGGTCCGCCTAGCATGGCACAAAATAAGGAGGGCGTGGGGGAACAGTGCTGCCCACGTCCAATCAACCGCCACGCGGCACCCAAGGCCGCAGGCTGTTAGGGCCCGTGGCGCTTCACTCTTGCCCTTCCGCCTCCCTGCACGGCCAAGTCCGGGCGCGCCTTGGGCCCGGGGGCTACTGTCGGTGTTCTGGGAACGGGGGTCCCCAGACTTGCCTGTCTGCGGCCTGCGGCGTGGCTCAAGGGGGGGCTAGCACGGCCCATCTTCATCAACACACACCCAAGACCCTTGCGAGGGGCCAAGCCTCGCGGGGCGGACGACACGGAGCTTCCTCAAGCACGGCCTCATTAGGCTGGCTCGCGAGGAGGCGGAGAGATCAAGGCGGGTACCTCATGAGGTGCCCGTGACGCAAGCCATGACGACCAAGGGCACAAGGCGGGTGCCAGCCCGCGCAGTGTCCTCCTTTCCTCTTTGGTGCAAAGGGGGCAAGCGCAGCCGCAGAGTACCGAGGCATCAGGCAAAGGTTGCCATTTCGGTCCAACGAGACCAGGACCAGGAAGACTGCAAGACGGAGGTCATCGTGGAGCCCAGGACAGCGTCACCACCAGAGCTTTGTGCAGGTGAAGACTACTTTTGTCAGGGTAGCGAGTACTAGCTGTCCCCCTTCAAATTAGCCCGCCATTGTTGGCTCCCTTCCCACTCGATATTTGGGAAGAGGACCAGGGCCTCTATAAATAGGACCAGCCACCCACAGAAGAGAAGGGTTCGGAGGGGTTAAGAGGAGAGGTTCGATAGGAGGTTGAATCGGAGAAAGACAATCAGAGAGAGAGAGAAGGGTGGCTGAACTCCTCCCAGCAATTCATCGCCCCAGCCAAGAACAGACCCTCGCGAGGCTGTTCTTCCTTGTATCATTCATCATCATCAGCCCAAGAGGCAATCCACCACACCACACACTGGAGTAGGGTATTACACCACAACGGTGGCCCGAACCAGTATAAACCCTGTGTCTCTTGTGTTGTTCTTTCCATAGCTTAGATCTTAGCGAGGCGGAGGGGTGCAGGTAGGTAGGAAGCGAAATCTCCGCGCGCACCCCAGTGTTCGAACCTCAAGGGTCTACCGAAACCCGAAATCCGATAGAACTGTACAACGTACTTAAAATTAGCTAGTATATATAGTTGAACTAGCTATTTTAGTACGTGGTTGGCAACAATTGGGAAAAAGTTTGGTCGGTTCAGCTGTCGAGTTGAACTGCTTGTATAAATTAAGAACGACTGCTTAATCTATGAATGAAATCTATGCTTAATTACTGAATTTTAGTTACAAAAATTAGATAGTGCTAGTGATTTTTAGCTGCATATTTTGACAAATCGCAGTGTTATAAGGATTGACAAATGGCAATGTTACTAGATCAACAAATGTCAATCTTTCCAGTTTGACAAATGGCAACATACCCAATATGACAGATGCAAATCTTACCAAATTGTTGGTATGTGGTTGCACATGGGTCATCCAAAACAACCGTTTGCGTTGAAGGGATGCACAAATCCTGCGGTGCGAATTTTCCCTCAACATAAGGGGGAAGACCATAGCTCTCACTTTGCATACGGGTGTTCTATCTAAAACGTTTGCGATCAAGAGCTGCATAAATCCTGCTCGGCACATTTTCTCTTGGCTTCCTGGGGAAGCTGTCGGTTTGCATACGGGTGTTCTAACTAAAACGTTTGCGATCAAGAGCTACACAAATCCTGCTAGGCACATTTTCCCTTGGCTTCCTGGGGAAGTTGTCAGTTTTGCATATGGGTGTTCTAACTAAAACGTTTGCAATGAGTGTTTTATATTTAAAAACCATATTAAACTGCGGCTTGGGTGCCATTAATGGAGAGGATGCGAGCAAGGCGGGCGGCCATGGAAGTCACAGAGCTCGCTTCCCGATGAGCCTGCGTGGCGTACAGTTCGCACGCTTCCCGGTGAGCCTCTACATTGGAGTACAGCTCGCACGCCTCCCATTTAGTCAATCACTCAAGCACCTGTCCGCACGACACCTCCTAGCCATTAAAAGAGTGAGGCGTGGCGTCACGTGAATGGTTAACAGAACACACACAATTTAAATTATACAAAACGTTTGAGATGTTACAGTGGCAGCTTCAAAATGCCTTTGTTGGCTGTTATTCGAGTGCACCTTCTCTCAAAATGGACACGAAAAATACCACACCATGTCGGGTGCCATTTCATTATAGCATGCAAAGTTTCATGAATTTCAGAAGAGTTTTTGATTTACTAGAATTTAAAAACAAATTATCTCAATGTTTTGCCGGCAATCAACACTGCCCTGGTGTTTGAAATTCATTCCCATTTCCTGCATGGGGCCTAAGCATGCACCGGAGGACACAGATTTGATTCTTCAACCAATTTATTTGCACTGGAGCATGTGCATGTAGTTCAAATTAGAATTATGCACATAAAATGCCTAGAAAACCCAGTTAATATATAAAAATGTCCAAAAGAACCCCGAAAAATTCCAAAATTAAATACAACACTCATGTTGTTCTATGTTGACACTAGAAATTTTTTGAAATCAATAAGAGGCAACTGATATCGTTTCGCCCCCAAAGGTGGGACGTTCCCTACTGAAACCATCACGCTTGTTGTGAGAAGTTTTGGTTTGGGAGAAGCATATACCCAAACCTGCCCCAAATGGGACAAATTTTTACCACTGCATGTTGATGCCGCTCCATGATAGCATGCCAAGTTTCATGAATTTTAGACAATTTTTGGATTTACTAGAATTTAAAAACCAAGTATCTCAATGTTTGCATCCAAGTGACGGTGGCAGGGTGTTTGAAATTCATTCCCATTTCTTGCATGGCACCTAAGCATGCAACCAAGGACACATATTTGATTTTTCAACCAGTTTATATGCAATGGAGCATGTGCATGTAGTTCAAATTTGAATTATGCACCTGAAATGCCTACAAAACCCAGTTAATGTATAAAAATGTTCAAACGAACCCCGAAAAAATCCAAAATTAAACACAACACTCCTGTTGTTCTATGTTAACACTAGAAATTTTTTGAAAGCACTAAGAGGCAACGGATATCGTTTCGTCCCCAATGGTGGCACGTTCCCTACAGAAACCATCACGCTTGTTGTGAGAAGCTCTGGTTTGTGAGAAGCTTATACCCAAACCTGCCCCAAATGGGATAAAAAATTTACCACGGCATGTTGATGCCGCTCCATAATAGCATGCCAAGTTTCATGAATTTCAGACGAGTTCTGTATTTACTAGAATTTAAAAACCAAGTATCTCAATGTTTGCGGCCAAGTGACGGTGGTAGGGTGTTTGAAATTCATTCCCATTTCTTGCATGGGACCTAAGCATGCACCGAAGCACACAAATTTGATTTTTCAACCAATTTATATGCACCGGAGCATGTGCATGTAGTTCAAATTTGAATTATGCACCTGAAATGCCTGGAAAACCCAGTTAATGTATAAAAATGTCCAAGCGAACCCTAGGAAATTCTGAAATTAAACACAACACTCCTGTTGTTCTATGTTGACACTAGAAATTTTTTGAAAGCAATAATAGGCAACGGATAACATTTCGTCCCCAAAGGTGGCACGTTCCCTACCGAAACCATCACAATTGTTGTGAGAAGCTCTGGTTTGTGAGAAGCTTATACCCAAACCTGCCCCCAAATGGGACAATTTTTTTACCACGGCATGTCGATGCTGCTCCATGATAGCATGCCAAGTTTCATGAATTTCAGATGAGTTTTGGATTTACAAGAATTTTAAAACCAAGTATCTCAATGTTTGCAGCTGGGTGACGGTGGCAGGGTGTTTGAAATTCATTCCCATTTCTTGCATGGGACCTAATCATGCACCGAAGGACACAAATTTGATCTTTCAACCAATTTATATGCACCAGAGCATGTGCATGTAGTTCAAATTTGAATTATGCACCTGACATGCGTGGAAAACCCGGTTAGTGTATAAAAATGTCCAAACGAACCCCGAAAAATTCCAAAATTAAACACAACACTCCTGTTGTTCTATGTTGACACTAGAAATTTTTTGAAAGATATAAGAGGCAACGGATATCATTCATTCCCCAAAGGTGGCACGTTCCCTACCGAAACCATCACGCTTGTTGGGAGAAGCTCTGGTTTGTGAGAAGCTTATACCCAAACCTGCCCAAAATGGGACAAAATTTTTACCACGGCCTGTTGATGCCACTCCATGATAACATGCCAAGTTTCATGAATTTCAGACGAGTTTTGGATTTACTAGAATTTTAAAACTAAGTATCTCAATGTTTGCGGCCGAGAGACGGTGGCAGGGTGTTTGAAATTCATTCCCATTTCTTGCATGGGACCTAAGCATGCACCGAAGGACACAAATTTGATTTTTCAACCAATTTATATGCACTGGAGCATGTGCATGTAGTTCAAATTTGAATTATGCACCTGAAATGCCTGGAAAACCTAGTTAATGTATGAAAATGTCCAACCGAACCGCAAAAAATTCCAAAATTAAACACAACACTCCTTTTGTTCTATGTTGACAGTAGAAATTTTTTGAAAGCAATAAGAGGCAACGAATATCGTTTCGTCCCCAAAGGTGGCGCGTTCCGTACTGAAACCATCACGCTTGTTGTGGGAAGCTTATACCCAAACCTGCCCCAAATGGGACAAAAAATTTACCACGTCATGTTGATGTCGCTCCATGATAGCATGCCAAGTTTCATGAATTTCACATGAGTTTTGGATTTGCTAGAATTTTAAAAACAAGTATCTCAATGTTTGCGGCTGAGTGACGGCGGCAGGGTGTTTGAAATTCATTCCCATTTCTTGCATGGGACCTAAGCATGCACCGAAGGACACAAATTTGATTTTCAACCAATTTATATGCACTGGAGCATGTGCATGTAGTTCAAATTTGAATTATGCACCTGAAATGCCTCGAAAACCCAGTTAATGTATAAAAATGTCCAAATGAACCCCGAAAAATTCCAAAATTAAACACGACACTCCTATTGTTCTATGTTGACGCTAGAAATTTTTTGATAGCAATAAGAGGCAATGGTTATCGTTTCGTCCCCAAAGGTGGAACGTTCCCTACCGAAACCATCACGCTTGTTGTGAGAAGCCCTGGTTTGGGAGAAGCTTATACCCAAACCTGCCCCAAATGGGACAAATTTTTTACCACCGCATGTTGATGTCGCTCCATGATAGCATGCTAAGTTTCATGAATTTCGGACGAGTTTTGGATTTACTAGAATTTAAAAACCAGGTATCTCAATGTTTGCGGCCGAGTGATGGTGGCACGGTGTTTGACATTCATTCCCATTTCATGCATGGGACCTAAGCATGCAACCAAGGACACAAATTTGATTTTTCAACCCATTTATATGCCTTGGAGCATGTGCATGTAGTTCAAATTTGAATTATGCACCTGAAATGCCTACGAAGCCAAGTTAATGTATAAAAACGTCCAAACGAACCCTGAATAATTCCATTTTTTGATGACACACCTATAGTTGCATGTTCACTGTAGATAAAAGTTCTAGCAATTCAAACACCATCCTTTGCATCTGTGACCCCATGTGACGCCCGGATAATTAAGCTACAGTGATCCCCCGCTAATGATGCCACATCACCTCGGTTACTGTTGATAAACTCTTGATAATTCAAAACTGAAACAACTTCAAAATTTAATTAAAGTAAAACAATAAAAGTTTTCAAATAATAAAACCAAATTGTTCGGGTTGTGCCAAATAATGCATAAGTAATTCTGGTGGTGAAATCAAACTTTTACAAAATGTTTAAAGGCTCTAAAATAAATAAAACAGCAGCAAAACATTTAATTAAATACCTTTTTCAAATTGTTAAAATATTAAACTATTTCATTTAGCTGTCCAAATTAATGTGACAGTGTTGTATTTCTAAATACTAACTTAGGTGTTGAAATTAATTTCTTTACAAAAACTAAAATTAAAACAAATAAGAACAAAAGAAATAAAACAGAAAATAAAAATAAATAAAAATTAAAGAGAAAACAAAAAAAGGAGAAGCACCCCCCACTGGGATCTGGCCCAGCTGGCCTACCCAACTGGGTCAAGGCCCACCCCCACTCCATAACCCCCCACTCCTTCCGTACCCCGAACCCCACCGACACCCACTCTCTGTCTCCCCCCGAAATATCTCCCTCCCCCCTCTGTCCCGATTGGATCGGGAGGGGGAAACTGTCGGCGTTCTGGGAACGGGGGTCCCCAGACTTGCCTGCCTGCGGCCTGCGGCGTGGCTCAAAGGGGGTCCCAGCACGGCCCATCTTCATCAACACAGACCCAAGACCCTCGCGAGGGGCCAAGCCTCGCGCGGCGGACGACACGGAGCTTCCTCAGGCACGGCCTCACCAGGCTGGCTCGCGAGGAGGCGGAGAGATCAACGCGGGGTACCTCACGAGGTGCCCGTGACGCAAGCCATGACGACCAAGGGCGCCAAGCGGGCGCCAGCCCGCGCAGTGTCCTCCTTTCCCCTTTGGTGCAAAGGGGGCAAGCGCAGCTGCGGGATACCGAGGCATCAGGCAAAGGTTGCCATTTCGGTGCAACAAGACCAAGACCAGGAGGACTGCAAGACGGAGGTCATCGTGGAGCCCAAGATGGCGTCACCACCAGAGCTTTGTGCAGGCGAGGACCAACTTTAGTTAGGATAAGTGTACCAGATGTTCCCCTTCAAAATGGCCAATTGTTGGCACCCTTCCCGCTCAATATTTGGGAAGAGGCCCAGGGCCATTGCCTATAAATAGGACCAGCCACCCACAGGGAGGAAGAGGTTCAAGATCGAGAATCGAGGATCAAGGATCGGATCGAAATCAGAGAGAGAGAAGGGTGATTGAACTCCTCCTAGCAGTTCGTCCCCCCCAGCCAAGAACAGACCCTCGCGAGGCTGTTCTTCCTTGTATTGTTCATCATCATTAGCCCAAGAGGCAATCCACCACACCACACACTGGAGTAGGGTATTACACCACAACGGTGGCCCGAACCAGTATAAACCCTGTGTCTCTTGTGTTGTTCTTTCCATAGCTTAGATCATAGCAAGGCGGAGGGGTGCAGGTAGGTAGAAGGCGAAATATCCGCGCGCACCCCAGTGTTCGAACCTCAAGGGTCTGCCGGAACCCGAAATCCGACATTTGGCGCGCCAGGTAGGGGTGCGCCGGAATTCGTCTTCCACCACCCCGTTCTCCTCCAACCATCGCGCCAATGTCTGACGCTCGTCGGGCCCGCGCCGAGCGCCGGGCCGCTCTCACTTCCCGCGTCGCCCAGACGGCTCCTGTCGGCGGGCGTCCTCGCCGTTCCCCGTCACCTGCCGTCAACACCGCCACCGGCCCGGCGGGGGACGAGCAGCAAGCGTCGTCTTAGCATCCGTCAGTGCGGCAAGAAGGCCGCACCGCTACTCCCTCGCTCACCCTAGCTGGTTCTTCGTCCCGCGCGCTCCGTGCACCCATGGAGGCTCGAGCTGCGCTCATCACGGCAAACGAGCTCCTGCGCTACCGTCCCGTCGACGACGTCTACGAAGAATGGCTCGACCGCGTCGCCGAGCTCGTCCGCGCCGCAGGGGGCTCTCCTGCGCTGTCCGTTCCGCTGCACCGCACCACGCCCCGCGCGGGCGACGAGGCTCCGCCGGCGCCCCGGCCGCCTCCTCCTCAAGAAGGCGCCATGGCTCCAAGGCGCGTGGCCCCTGGGCGGAACCCGCTCCGTCAGGTGCCAGCGCGGCAAGAGCAGAGCTGCCAAGAAGTCCCTCGCCCACAAGAAGCTGCCCGGGCGCTCCCTGCTCCAGCACGTCGTGACCATGCTCCTGCTCCCGCACGCCAAGACCCCGCGCTGCTCCCAGCTGCAGCGCGTGGGGACATGCAAGACCAAGCTCTCCATCACCCAAGGCCTCCCGTGGCCACAGCAGGCTGCCGTGCCTTCACCACCGAGCTATGCAGCGTCGCGTGGCCCGGCAAGTTCAAGCCAGACCTGCCTCCTTGTTACGACGGCACGGCCGACCCTGCGGAGTTCCTCCAGCTCTATGAGCTGGGCATCGAAGCTGCCAACGGAGACAAGAAGGTCATGGCGAACTGGTTTCCCATGGCGCTCAAGGACGGGGCCCGCACCTGGCTCCTGAACCTGGCTCCAGGCACGATCTCCTCTTGGGACGAGATGCGCACCCGCTTCATCGCCAACTTCCAAGGTACTCGCGACCGGCCACCCGCCGTGAGCGACATGCGCCGCATCAAGCAACAACCCGGGGAGACCCTTCAGAAGTACATCCAGCGCTTCAACAACGCACGCCTCAAGATTCCCAAGGTGACTGAGGAGGCCATCATCTCAGCCTTCTCCGACGGCGTGCGCGATGTCAAGATGAAGGAGGAGCTGGCGATGCATGAAGACCTGTGGACTTCCTTGGAGCTGTTCAACTTAGCAACCAAGTGCGCCAAGGCTGAGGAAGGGCGTCTCTCCCTCCTCGAGCTGCCTGCCGCAAACCCAGAAGAGAAGAAGCCCAAGGCCAAGGATGTGAAGCGCAAGGGGGCTGCCGTGCTCGCGGCAGAACCAGACACCAAGCGGGGCAGAGATCAGCCCTAACCTTCCAAGGGCAGTCGATACTGTGTGTACCACGACCTCCACACCCACAACACCAACGAATGTCAAGAGCTCTGAGCCGTGCAAGAAGGAAGGATCGGCCGTCGCCCCGACCGCGGTGACCGGGGCTACGGTCCAGGAGGAGAAAGGAACGCAGGACACTGGGAAGACCGTGGCCCGCGCCAAGGGTGGCGCGATCAACCTCGCGAGGATCGCTGGCAAGATCCGCCTCGTGAGGGAGACTGGAGGGATCAGCCTCGCGAGGATCGCCCGCAAGGCAACGCAGGCCTCCCTCCGCTGCCGCCGCAGCCAAGGAGAAACGAGGACCGCCACCAGGACGAGGGGGCTGGGGGCTTCCAGGAGCCGCGCGTGATCGCCTGCATCCTGGGCGGGGCTCAAGCCCCAGCCTCTCAACGCATCTTCAAGCAGTTCGCCCGTGAAGTGAATGCAGTCCTCCCCAAGCTCGAAGCCACGCGCCCTCTCAGGTGGTCGGCGTGCCATCACGTTCAGCTCAGCAGATTAGCTCAAGTGTGCGGCTACAGCCAGAGTCCTCCCGATGCTTTGTTCCCCAATCATCAGCAACGTGGTGGTCACCAGGACCCTCATCGATGTCGGGGCAGGGCTCAACGTCCTGTCCGTGGAAACATTCAACAATCTCCAAGTTCCCTACAGCCAGCTTCAGCCAACCAAGCCTTTCTTCGGAGTCACCGACGGCTCCACGGTCCCGATTGGGCAGGTACGCCTCCCTGTCACCTTCGGGGCATGCGACAACTACCACACTGAGCTCATCGACTTCGACGTCGCTCACATTCGCCTGCCGTACAACGCCATCCTTGGGTACCCAGCGCTGGCCAAGTTCATGGCCGTAACTCACCACGGCTACAACGTCCTCAAGATGCCAGGAAGTGGTGGAGTCATCACAGTGCCCTGTGAAGAGAAGGACGCGGTGTGTTCCCTGGAGCGAGCCTTTCAGGCCGCGTTACTGGAAGACCCGAATCGCGGAAGCAGGAGGCTTCCCGAGACCGCCCCTAAGAAGAAGAAGACATCGTCTAGCCCGGCCCCTCAGGAGGCAGGCCCCACTAGGCCCGCGCCTGCCCAGGTGGAACCTCCTTCCATCACATAGGAAAGCGCGCCCGGCGCCCTCCTCAGGCAGGGCTCGGGGGCTCTCCCCTGGAGGGCCACCGACCTGGCTAGGGTCATGAGGGAGGCGCTTGGGCACCACATGGAGGCGTGTTTCGAAGCACGTTTCCCTCAAGAAGGAGTAAGGCAAGGAGAGCCAGACCCTCAGGAGTTCGTCAGCAAGGCCATTCAGGAGCTACAGGAGTCAAGAGTCATGAAAGGCGGCCGCCGCCTACTAGCAGTGGCTCCCCATCCAGGCGAGGATGGTGGGCTGTGCGTCTGCATCGACATACCAAGGCTCAATCGAGTCGCCTCTCTGGAGCGCCTCTGGCCCTCGCGAGTGGGGCGCTGCGGAGGTCCACCCCACAGCTACGTTCGCATGCCTTACGGCTTGCCGAACGCGGCTGCCACGTACCAGCGCCTCATGAGGGGCTTCATGGAGGCACAAGAGGCCAGGCGTTCCGCAGCCCTGGCGGAGATGGAGATGGTCCACGAGGAGCCACCAGCGCCTCCGGAGCCTCCCGAGGCCCCTAGGCTTGGGGGCTCATGAGGATCGGCTTCCGCAGCCCACCGAGTCTGCTACACCAACAGTCTTTCGTCCTCAACATCATCAGGTGACATCTTTCAAGTTTCATTTCCAGCTGGGAGTGCCCCCCCCAGGGCTGCATTATTCCCAGGCCGGGTGGGTCCGTCCCTGCGGCACGTATCCCTTTTATTTCATGTTGTTGGCTTACCTTGTTGGGGGCGCCCCTCGGGCTGCATCATCCCCAAGTCGCTCGGGCCTGACCCAGTGATGTCCGCCTTCCCAGCATCTATTTGAATGAATCCACTCCTTCGCGGCTAATGTGTTTGACCTAGTTGCCCGCTCAACTGACGCCAACTGACGGAACTGCTCCCAAATGGCACGACGCTTGCGCATGAGTCCGTCCCTGCAACGCCGACAAACCTGAATGGCTGAGCTCTGGCCGCGGCAGCCTCGCATGGCGCCACCTCGTCAAGCCTTCAGTGCCTCGTCGCCCCTCGGAAGCAACCAACGGCTGACTGTCAATTGTCATGGCAACCCCTCGTTCTTTCTATGATGGGTTTATAGGATCTCCTAAAGGAGCCGCGTCAGGCGAGGCCCTTGCGGTGTCTCCTTCACTCTCATCCGCGCGAACCGCTGAAAGCACAAGTGCTCCCTAGGTGGTTTTGATAATTGATGACAACATATCTCTTGTTGGACTAACACTTCTATCTAGCATGTTTCAGATAAGTTCAACAATGGCATGGCATGGATGTGAAAGTGGAACCCTCAAAATGCTAAGGACAAAGGATTGGCTCAAGCTCAAAAGCTCAAGATTCTTCACTTTATATTTTAGTGATCCAAGATCACATTGAGTCCATAGGAAAAGCCAATACTACCAAGGAGGGATGAGGTGTTCCCTAATGAGCCTCTTGCTTCATGTGCTTAATGATATGCTCCAAAATCCTCAACTACTTTCCCACATCCACATATGACCTAAACTCTAAGCCAAACTCGGTCCTACCGATTTTTCCTATCCGGCGCCACCGAGTTTCACTTGTCATTAGCCACTGCCAAACCCTAGAAATTCGGTTCTACCGATAAGGATCTCGGTCCCACCGAGATGGGGTTGCAAACTCTCTGTTACCCATTGCACCATTCTCGGTCCCACCGAGTTTGTGTAATCGGTCCCACCGAGATTGCAATGTAAACTCAGTGTTTCCCCTTTGTAACTTTTCGGTCTCACCGAGTTCCACTCGGTCTCACCGAAAGAGCAAATCGGTCCCACCGAGTTTTCCTGACCAAATCTCTGGTTAGCTAATTACCAAACTCGGTCTCACCGAGTTTGTGTAATCGGTCTCACCGAGATTACGTTATGCCCAAACCCTAACCGAATCGGTCCTACCGAGTTGCATATCAGTCCCACCGAAATTCCTAACGGTCACTAGGTTTACATTTTCGGTCAGACCGAGTTTATTTATTCAGTCCCACCGAGATTGGAAAACTGTGTACCGGTTGGATTTTGAGTGGAGGCTATATATACCCCTCTACCTCCTTCTCATTCGAGAGAGAGCCATCAGAACACACACATCATTCCTACCCATATGTTCTGAGAGAAAACCACCTACTCATGTGTTGAGATCAAGATATTCCATTCCTACCATATGAATCTTGATCTCTAGCCTTCCCAAGTTGCTTTCCACTCAAATCTTCTTTCCACCAAATCCAAATCCTATGAGAGAGAGTTGAGTGTTGGGGAGACTATCATTTGAAGCACAAGAGCAAGGAGTTCATTACCTACACACCATTTGTTACTTCTTGGAGAGTGGTGTCTCCTAGATTGGCTAGGTGTCACTTGGGAGCCTCCGACAAGATTGTGGAGTTGAACCAAGGAGTTTGTAAGGGCAAGGAGATCGCCTACTTCGTGAAGATCTACCGCTAGTGAGGCAAGTCCTTCGTGGGCGATGGCCATGGTGGGATAGACAAGGTTGCTTCTTCGTGGACCCTTTGTGGGTGGTTGCTTCTTCGTGGACCCTTCGTGGGTGGAGCCCTCCGTGGACTCGCGCAACCGTTGCCCTTGGGTGGAGCCCTGTGTGGACTCGCGCAACCGTTACCCTTCGTGGGTTGAAGTCTCCATCAACGTGGATGTAGGATAGCACCACCTATCCGAACCACGGGAAAAACATCCGTGTCTCAAATTGCGTTTGAAATCTCCAAACCCTTCCCTTTACTTTCTTGCAAGTTGCATGCTTTACACTCCGCTGCTCATATACTCTTTGCATGCTTGCTTGATATGTATTGTGGATGTTGAATTTGTGCCTAAACTCCACTTAAACCGAAAGAGATTAAAAAATTGCAACTTTAGCACTAAGTGTCTAATCACCCCCCTCTAGACACATCTACTTCTAGATCCCACAAGTGGTATCAGAGCTTTGGTCTCCATTGCCTTGGTTTAATCACCATTGGAGGAAGATGGATGTGTCTACTCTAGGGAGTCTTAGACATAGAGTGCCTATTCTTGATGAAAAGTATTTTCATGAGTGGAAAAATGAGATGCTTGTAATCTTCAATCAATATCATTTGAACAAGTATATTGCTAGCCCTTGTGCACCCCATATTGATCCCTTGCATACTACCCTAGATGAAGATATTGACATGATTCGCAATCTTAGAACTATTGAGCTCATCATTAGAGGATTGCCCAAAAATTTGATTGCTAGTTTGCCTACTCACAATTGTGCCTATGCCATATGGAAATTTCTTGAGGAACGATTTCCCGATTATTCCTTGAAAACCTTGGATGAAATTCTCCATAAATCCATTGCCTTGAGTAAGATGAACTCTAGTGATCCTAGTTTTGGTAAATGTCTTCTTGAACTTGCCAATCTTAAGCATGCTAAAGGAGATGTTGGAATCATTAATGATATCATACTCAAAGCTATAAGAATTCACAAAAGTAACCATTTTGATCATTTATCTAATGAATTACCCTCTCTAGGAAATGATGAGTCACAAGATCATGACGAACCTGAATATTATGATGATGATGATGATAGTGACTCCGATCTTGATAATGCAATGAGACATTTTGGTCTTATGGCAAACCTTCGGGGATATGAATCAGGAGGAAAGGAATGGGTTCTTGATAGTGGATGCACTGATCATATGACCGGAGATGAAGAGATGTTCCGTGAGCTTGCTGAAAACAACGGCCCTCGAAAATATGTCACCTTTGGTGATAATTCAAAGGGTAAAGTGGTTGGCCTTGGTAAGGTGGCCATCTCACATGATAGTTCCATTCAAAATGTCATGCTCGTTGAATCTCTTGGCTATAACTTACTTTCTGTATCTAGACTTGCTGATTTCGGGTTGAATGTCCTATTTACTGAGATAGACTACCAAGTATTTCGTCGGGACAATCATAAAATGGTCTTTACGGGCATGCGTAGAGGTGATCTTTACATCGTCGATTTATCTAAAAAGGCACAACCTAAAACTTGCTTTGTTGCCAAATCCTCAAAAGGTTGGTTGTGGCATAGACGACTAGGTCACGTTGGCATGAGAAACCTTGACAAGCTTATTAAAGGAAATCATATCCTTGGAGTTAACGATGTCATATTTGATAAGGATCGACTTTGCAGTGCTTGTCAAGCAGGTAAACAGGTTGGAGGAAGACATCTTGTGAAAAACATCATGACCACAAGGAGGCCACTCGAGCTGCTTCACATGGATCTTTTTGGCCCCAATGCCTACAAGAGTCTCGGTGGAAATTCCTTTAGTCTAGTTATAGTTGATGATTTTTCAAGATTTACGTGGGTGTTTTTCCTCAATGACAAATCGCAGGTCCAGAAGATCTTCAGAAACTTCGCCAGGAAAGCCCAAAATCAGTTTGATGTGAAGATCAAGAAGGTTCGGAGTGACAACGGAACAGAGTTCAAGAACGCAAATGTGGACTCCTTTCTTGACGAAGAAGGGATTTCACACGAGTTCTCGGCTACATACACACCTCAACAAAATGGAGTTGTTGAGAGGAAGAACCGGACGCTCATTGAAATGGCAAGGACAATGCTTGATGAATACAAGACGCCAAAGCACTTTTGGGCAGAAGCAGTTGAGACAGCTTGTCACGCAACAAATCGCTTATACCTTCACAAGCTACTCGGCAAGACGGCATACGAGCTCCTCACCGGTAACAAGCCTCAAGTTGGATACTTTCGAGTATTCGGCTCAAAGTGCTACATTCTTGATAAGCATCGTCGTTCAAAGTTTGCTCCTAAATCTCATGAGGGTTTTCTACTTGGTTATGGCTCAAACTCTCACACTTACCGTGTCTACAACAATTTCACTCGAAAGGTTGAAGAGACGGTAGATGTGAAGTTTGATGAATCTAATGGCTCGCAAGTAGAGCAATTGCCAATTGATGTAGGAGACAAAGACCCTTCAGAAGCAATTCAAGATTTGTCCATTGGCAAAATTCGTCCAACGGAGGTGAAGGAGAGTACTTCATCCGTCCAAGTGGAAGCTTCTACTTCACAACAAGGTGAACCAAGAATCGACACGGAAGCATCCACAAGTGGGACACACCAAGATGAAGAAAACGAGGAAGTACGTCAAGATGAACATCAACAACCTCCTTCTCCACCACGACAAGAGAACGACGATGTCAACAATGAAGAAGGCCAAGAAGAAGAACAAGATGAAGAAGATGCTCAACAAAGACCCAAGCAAAAGCTCTCACGAGTTCAAGCAAGAATTGCCAAAGATCATCCCGTCGAGCAAATCCTCAATGATATACAAACCGGGAGAATCACTCGCTCAAAAACTCGTTTAGCTAACTTTTGTGAAAACTATTCATTCATCTCGAGCATTGAACCAATGAAGGTTGAAGAAGCATTGGAAGATCCGGATTGGATAAACGCTATGCATGAAGAGCTACATAATTTTGAGAGAAACCAAGTTTGGACATTGGTTGAGAAGCCCGACAACAACCACAACATCATTGGTACCAAATGGGTGTTTCGCAACAAGCAAGATGAAGATGGACAAGTGGTCCGCAACAAAGCACGTCTCGTCGCCCAAGGATACACACAAGTCGAAGGTATGGACTATGGTGAGACGTACGCCCCCGTTGCTAGACTTGAGTCCATTCGCATCTTACTTGCCTATGCTAATCACCATAATATCACTTTGTACCAAATGGACATTAAAAGTGCTTTTCTAAATGGAGAAATAGAGGAGGAAGTTTATGTCAAACAACCTCCCGGCTTTGTCAATCCTAACAAACCAAATCATGTTTACAAACTTCACAAAGCTCTTTATGGTCTCAAACAAGCTCCTAGAGCATGGTATAAATGCTTCACCAAGTTCCTTACTACAAGTGGTTTTGAAATTGGTAAAATTGACTCTACTCTTTTCACTAAAAAGGTTAATGGAGAACTTTTTGTATGTCAAATTTATGTTGATGACATCATATTTGGTTCAACTAACCCTCTCTTTAGTGAAAAGTTTGGAAAGCTAATGTCAGAGAAGTTTGAGATGTCTATGATGAGTGAACTCAAATTCTTTCTTGGATTGCAAATCAAGCAAACTAAGGAAGGTACATTTGTCTCTCAAACAAAGTACACCAAGGACTTATTCAAGAAGTTCAATATGCAAGAATGCAAAGGTATGTCTACATTCATGCCTACTAGTGGACATAATGATTTGACCAAAGATGGTGAACCCGTTGATCAAAAGGTTTATCGCTCTATGATTGGTTCATTGTTATACCTATGTGCTTCACGTCCCGATATTATGCTAAGTGTGTGCATGTGTGCTCGATATCAAGCTGCTCCTAAAGATTGTCATCTTAAGGCTGTGAAAAGGATAGTGAGATATTTAATCCATACACCAAATTTTGGCATTTGGTATCCTAAGAGGTCTTCTTTTGATCTTGTTGGCTATTCTGACTCAGATTATGCCGGAGACAAGGTTGATAGAAAGTCCACTTCGGGTACTTGTCAATTTCTTGGTAGATCTCTTGTGTCTTGGTCTTCCAAGAAACAAAACTCGGTATCCTTATCCACCGCCAAAGCGGAATACATTGCCGCTGGTTCATGTTGTGCTCAATTACTTTGGATGACCCAAACTCTTAAAGATTATGGGATTTATGTGAAACATGTTCCACTGCTTTGTGACAATGAAAGTGCTATCAAAATTGGTCATAATCATGTACAACATTCTCGAACTAAGCATATTGAAGTTCGTCATCACTTCATTCGAGATCATGTTGCTAAGGGTGACATAAATCTTAAGCATGTTCGCACCGATAAGCAGTTAGCGGATATATTCACTAAACCGCTTGATGAGAAAGTGTTTTGCAGGTTGAGAGGAGAATTGAACATCATTGATGCCTCGAACTTGGAGTAGAAAACTCCATTGGATACATGCAATATATGAGCTTATGACTAATCCATGATATATCTCTTATGATAACTATCTTATGTCTTGGATATATTTGTACCTTGCATGTTGTCTAACCCATGTAGGTGCTTGGTTGAAACTAATTCCTTGAGATTGCGACTCACTCACATCTTGAGCAACCTCTATATCACTAAGACTCTACACAATGGTGGTTGAAGACAAGGAAGCACAAAACCGTTCAAACATATCCTTTGACAAATTCTATGTTGAGCTTCATGATTGTCATTTGATACACAAGTGCTCTTCCTTGCAAGAACTAACCCATGTAGGTAGGTGAACTCAAACTCCAAGTGGTGCTCCCAACTCTTGATGAGCTACATCAACGTTGAAGCACCCACACAAGTTCAACTACATGAGCAAGAACCACACCACCACCCAAGGTATGTTATTCCATCTTAGAGAAGCTTTACTCCAAGACATGAGTCAAAGCAACTCAACAAGATGTGAATACATCAAGATGCTTAAACGAAAAATGGTAACCCCATTTTGAGCTTAAACGATGAGTATGACCTATGATCAAGTGTTCTCACTTGACTCCTAAGTCAATATACTCTAACATAGGTGACTATGTCACCGCCCAACTCTAGATGAAGTTCTCTTGTGTTCTTTTCTGTGTTATTGCATTTGTCTCATGCATGTTTAGTTTCTTTTCTTTAACAAAAAACAACTTCATCTAGATCTTTCAGTTTATTCTCTTTTCTCTTTGTGCTTGTTCTGCATTTTCTGCATTTAATTCCTTGCAAATCCTTTAGGAAATTCATTGCAAATCTTTGTGAGATCTTACTTGTCTAAGTGAGCTGAGGTGACAAGTGTGTTTCCATGTGTAAACTCGGTCTCACCGACTTGCAAATTTTGGTCCAACCGAATATCTTCGGTACCACCGAAATATGCCACTCGGTGCCACCGACTTTACAATCAGAAAACCAATTTGCCGCTTATTCGACATTTCTTCTGTTCCAGCTCCACTCAATGAATCTTGTCCTCTACAAGCATCACAATTTTATCCTCTACCTTGTACTGAATCTCAAGGACCAAACCTATTCGACAAATTCCAGGAAAAACCTTCTTGGAAATTGATGTCAAAGGGGGAGAAAGAGAGATCACATCAAAGCCTGTAGGAAAGAGAGATCACACCAAGAGAGAAAAAGTATTAAGGCGAAGAGAAAGTCTCAAGGATCCCAGATGTTGTTAAGGGGGAGAGAAAAATACTCAGGGATCCCAGATGCTAAATGTTCAAGAGGAGAGATGCCACATGTCTTTTTGGGGGAAAGACATGTTCATATGAACTCATTTGAATTTAGTTCTATTCAGCTCTGATTTTCTGTCTCCTATCTTCTCCCAATATCCCATGTAAGATTCAGGGGGAGCAAGACACCTAAAGGAGAAGAAATCAGCCAAATTCATTGCATATCTTTATTCTTGGGGACATGTTGTATCCAATGTTATCACTCTCTACATGTCATCCCAGTCTTGGCATTCTTGTGGTTTCTTTTGTTTGCTCTGGCTAGTGGACGTACCTGTGTTATCTAACCTTGTTTGCAGGTCCATTCCATCCTAAGCCAACTCGAGACCACAAGGTAAGTATATGCATCAAGATCATGAGTATGAGGAGTTCTTGCTTATGAACATACTGTTTGCAAGAAGGACTCATGAGCATGAAGGTATTTTCCTTAATAATCTTTTGCTCTGATGCATATGGCCAAGATACATGTAACACATTGCCTACTCTGTCATGTTTATGCTCTCACATGCCTCTATATTTCATATTTACATGAGTGCATACATGTAGGGGGAGCCTATGCTTGCTACATGTTCTTCCAAAGCTTTACTTGCTGTTCTTTATATCCTTATCTAAAAGCTTTGATGTATGTTGCCATCAATTACCAAAAAGGGGGAGATTGAAAGCACAAGTGCTCCCTAGGTGGTTTTGATAATTGATGACAACATATCTCTTGTTGGACTAACACTTCTATCTAGCATGTTTCAGATAAGTTCAACAATGGCATGGCATGGATGTGAAAGTGGAACCCTCAAAATGCTAAGGACAAAGGATTGGCTCAAGCTCAAAAGCTCAAGATTCTTCACTTTATATTTTAGTGATCCAAGATCACATTGAGTCCATAGGAAAAGCCAATACTATCAAGGAGGGATGAGGTGTTGCTTAATGAGCCTCTTGCTTCATGTGCTTAATGATATGCTCCAAAATCCTCAACTACTTTCCCACATCCACATATGACCTAAACTCTAAGCCAAACTCGGTCCTACCGATTTTTCCTATCCGGCGCCACCGAGTTTCACTTGTCATTAGCCACTGCCAAACCCTAGCAATTCGGTTCTACCGATAAGGATCTCGGTCCCACCGAGATGGGGTTGCAAACTCTCTGTTACCCATTGCACCATTCTCGGTCCCACCGAGTTTGTGTAATCGGTCCCACCGAGATTGCAATGTAAACTCAGTGTTTCCCCTTTGTAACTTTTCGGTCTCACCGAGTTCCACTCGGTCTCACCGAAAGAGCAAATCGGTCCCACCGAGTTTTCCTGACCAACTCTCTGGTTAGCTAATTACCAAATTCGGTCTCACCGAGTTTGTGTAATCGGTCTCACCGAGATTACGTTATGCCCAAACCCTAACCGAATCGGTCCTACCGAGTTGCATATCAGTCCCACCGAAATTCCTAACGGTCACTAGGTTTACATTTTCGGTCAGACCGAGTTTATTTATTCGGTCCCACCGAGATTGGAAAACTGTGTAATGGTTGGATTTTGAGTGGAGGCTATATATACCCCTCCACCTCCTTCTCATTCGAGAGAGAGCCATCAGAACACACACATCATTCCTACTCATATGTTCTGAGAGAAAACCACCTACTCATATGTTGAGATCAAGATATTCCATTCCTACCATATGAATCTTGATCTCTAGCCTTCCCAAGTTGCTTTCCACTCAAATCTTCTTTCCACCAAATCCAAATCCTATGAGAGAGAGTTGAGTGTTGGGGAGACTATCATTTGAAGCACAAGAGCAAGGAGTTCATTACCTACACACCATTTGTTACTTCTTGGAGAGTGGTGTCTCCTAGATTGGCTAGGTGTCACTTGGGAGCCTCCGACAAGATTGTGGAGTTGAACCAAGGAGTTTGTAAGGGCAAGGAGATCGCCTACTTCGTGAAGATCTACCGCTAGTGAGGCAAGTCCTTCGTGGGCGATGGCCATGGTGGGATAGACAAGGTTGCTTCTTCGTGGACCCTTTGTGGGTGGTTGCTTCTTCGTGGACCCTTCGTGGGTGGAGCCCTCCGTGGACTCGCGCAACCGTTGCCCTTGGGTGGAGCCCTGTGTGGACTCGCGCAACCGTTACCCTTCGTGGGTTGAAGTCTCCATCAACGTGGATGTAGGATAGCACCACCTATCCGAACCACGGGAAAAACATCCGTGTCTCAAATTGCGTTTGAAATCTCCAAACCCTTCCCTTTACTTTCTTGCAAGTTGCATGCTTTACACTCCGCTGCTCATATACTCTTTGCATGCTTGCTTGATATGTATTGTGGATGTTGAATTTGTGCCTAAACTCCACTTAAACCGAAAGAGATTAAAAAATTGCAACTTTAGCACTAAGTGTCTAATCACCCCCCTCTAGACACATCTACTTCTAGATCCCACAACCGCTTGCACGTTAAAGGGGGGTGCCTGAGCATCGCGACTCAGGGATCCTACTGGCTCTCCAGCCCTCACCCTCTGGCCTTGTCCACGGCATCGCGACCTGGCATACCAGCAACGGCTGAGACTCGCTCGAGGGCCGGGACCCGAGGACGTAGAGCAGAAAGGGGAGCAAAGGCGAGAGGGGAGGGACACGCGAGGACCTCGCCGAGCAACCTCACGCCTGCTGATGCACGGACCTGGCGACACACCAGAGAGCGACCCCTGATTCTCAAGATAAGTCACCACCCGGAAGCACCAGCTACCGTGGCACCATCCCCGCACCTAATGCAATCCCGTGTTAGCGACGCCGCTCTCCTTTCTCATCGAACGACGGCTGCTTGAGCGCCAAAGGGGACCTCCTGAGCATCGCGACTCAGGGGCTCTTACCGGACTCTGGGTCACTCACCTCCTGGCCTTGACCACGGCATCGCGACCTGGCATACCAGCGACGGCTGAAGCCGCCTTGGGACTGGGACCTGTCGGCGCAGAGCACCAAGCCCTCGTGAGGTTCGAAAGGGAGAACTGAGCTAAGACGGAATGAGCAACTCGCACAATTCTATGACAAGGGTTATATTAACAAAACAGGATCACAGGCACCTTACAAGCCCCCACGGGACGCGTCTTTGATTCCTCGCAGGGAACAGATCCTAAAAGGACGCTAACTACGCGCGCCCCTGCAAAAGACGCCATCATCAACAGTGGGCCGTCAAGCACCGGCGCCAACCCCATCCAGATCAGAGGCGGCGACGGCCTAACGAGCCCGCCCTGCTCCAGGAGCGGCGCCGGCTCGGGGGCTCGTAGCTGTCGTCGCTCATCTCCGGAGTCGCGAAGAGCTCGCCGGAGCTGCTGGAACCTCCGACGCCTCCGCCGCCTGAGGAGCCGCCAAGGGAGCGGTCGGCGGGCCCAGTCCTCACCGCAGCAGGGTCCCGGCCACCTCTCCCAGGGCAGCACTCTAGCCGGCGCCCGTTGGCATCGAAGACCCTGAAGAACATCACCGAAGCACCGTCGTACTCCAAGTGGATCGCGAAGGCGCCTCTTGTCCTGCAAACCCGGGCGACTTCGCTCCAGCCTCGAGTCATGAAGACCTCGCCCGGGGCAACGACCGCGACCTCTGCCTCGGTCACGAGGGTGCTGCAACCGGCGTGCTGCAGCCAAAGCTCCAGGAGTTCTCCCTGCGGGATGATGGAGGCGAAGAAGGGAGGAAGGCAAATCCAAGACTGAGGAGGCATGGCGGCATGGAACACGAACTCTCGGGAGGATCCCTCGGTGTGGACCCCAGGGGGGACGACCCACACCTTCGTGACCCGTCGGCGCCGACGGCGGTGCCGCCCGTGGTGATCAGCATCAACTCCTTCAGGGCCCTCGTTGTGGGCGTACAAGGGAAGCGGGAACCCCGGCGGTGGCCGCTCGCACCAGGGCCTCGACACCACCTGATGGGCCCCCTCGTCTGGGCAGCGGAGGACGAGCCGTTTCTTCGGCGGGAGCGGGTCTGGCTCCTCTCGGGGAGCCTTTCCCTTCTCTGCCGTCGAGAACTGGCGGATTGGAGCCATCGCAGCAAGGCAGAGCAAGGACCGGGAAGAAGGAGAAGCAAGAAGGGATGGACTGGAAGAGCGCGCGTCGTTCCGTACTTATGGCCGGCGAAGGCCAACCGCCGACCTCCACGATCGCAGGTAATCATGACCCGCTTTGCATGCAGGGACTTGTCCAATCCATGCAGTTGCCGAGGCGCCATGGGGAAGTGGAGACGCCCACGTCCAATCAACCGCCACGCGGCGCCCAAGACCGCAGGCTGTTAGGGCCCACGGCGCTTCGCTCTTGCCCTTCCGCCTCCCTGCACGGCCAAGTCCGGGCGCGCCTTGGGCCCGGGGGCTACTGTCGGCGTTCTGGGAATGGGGGTCCCCAGACTTGCCTGCCTGCGGCCTGCGGCGTGGCTCAAAGGGGGGCCCAGCACGGCCCATCTTCATCAACACAGACCCAAGACCCTCGCGAGGGGCCAAGCCTCGCGGGGCGGACGACACGGAGCTTCCTCAGGCACGGACTCACCAGGCTGGCTCGCGAGGAGGCGGAGAGATCAAGGCGGGGTACCTCACGAGGTGCCCGTGACGCAAGCCATGACGACCAAGGGCGCCAGGCGGGCGCCAGCCCGCGCAGTGTCCTCCTTTCCCCTTTGGTGCAAAGGGGGCAAGCGCAGCCGCGGGGTACCGAGGCATCAGGCAAAGGTTGCCATTTCGGTGCAACAAGACCAAGACCAGGAGGACTGCAAGACGGAGGTCATCGTGGTGCCCAAGACGGCGTCACTACCAGAGCTTTGTGCAGGCGAGGACCAACTTTAGTCAGGATAAGTGTACCAGATGTTCCCCTTCAAAATGGCCAATTGTTGGCACCCTTCCCGCTCAATATTTGGGAAGAGGCCCAGGGCCATTGCCTATAAATAGGACCAGCCACCCACAGGGAGGAAGAGGTTCGAGATCGAGCATCGAGGATCAACGATCGGATCGAAATCAGAGAGAGAGAAGGGTGACTGAACTCCTCCTAGCAGTTCGTCCCCCCCCCCAGCCAAGAACAGACCCTCGCGAGGCTGTTCTTCCTTGTATTGTTCATCATCATCAGCCCAAGAGGCAATCCACCACACCACACACTGGAGTAGGGTACTACACCACAACGGTGGCCCGAACCAGTATAAACCATGTGTCTCTTGTGTTGTTCTTTCCATAGCTTAGATCTTAGCAAGGCGGAGGGGTGCAGGTAGGTAGAAGGCGAAATCTCCGCGCGCACCCCAGTGTTCGAACCTCAAGGGTCTGCCGGAACCCGAAATCCGACAGAAACCGGCCGCCGCTCGCCGCCCGGTGCCGGCTCGCCGCGACGCCGCCGCCTCCACCTCGCTGGACTGCTCCTCTCTGTCGCACCGTCTCCGTCCTCCTCCTCGCCCCCGTTGCCCCGGTCCCTACTCCTCCTCTGTGAGCTCCCACTCCCTCCTCTCTCTGCCGTGGCCACGCCCTCTCCCCCGCGCTCGGCTCGGCCGCCCGACGTCGCTCGCGAATAGCCCCGCGCCAGCCGCGCCCTCACCGCCCCGCCGCTTGCCGCGCGCGCTCCGTGCCTGCCGTGGCCTTCTCCTCCTCGCGTCTGCTCCGCCTTTCCGGTCGCGCCAGCCGCTCCCTACTTATGCTCAGGCTGCCAACGTTTCCTGCGCGCGCCCGCCCGCACTGCGCCCTACCGTTGCGCCTCGTCTCGCCCACCGCACCACGGCCACCTCGCCGCGCTGCCACTTCTCGCTGCGCACGCTGACCGTCTAGCCGCGTCCTTCCCCGCATCGCGCTTGGGACGCACGCCCCGCACCATCCCGCGGCTCCCTTGCGCTCATCAGCATCCCGCTCACGCTCGTGCGCCGTCCGACCGCGGCCACCGTGATCCCCTGCCGCTGCCCACCTCCGCAGCCAGTCCGCGCGCCCTGCGCCGGCCTCCGCCTCCGCCGCGGCCCCTCGCTGGCAGCCTCCCGGGCTCAGCCTCCGCTCGGGCGCCAGCACGCCCCGGCGCCCATAGCCGCAGCACCCAGCGCCTGCTTCCCCATGTGCCCGTTAAGGCCCTGGGCCACTGGACAACAGGGCCCACCCTTGAGAACGTTAAAAAAATATTAAGATTAAAAAGATAAAAAATAATAATGTAAAATTAATTAAATTAATTAACTTAATTAATTCTGTTAATTAACTATTAAACCTAATTAACTGCTAACTATTCTAATTAAACAGTTAGTTAGTTAGTTAGTTAGTTAGGCAATGACATGCGAGGCCCATGCATCAGTTTGACCAAGTCAATTGACTGTTGACTGTTGACATCACCCTGATGTCATGCTGACATCATAATGGCATTTCCTAATTAAATTAATTCTAATAATTCTAAAAATGATTTAAATCTTTTAAAAATAATATAAAATAAATCGTAACTCGGATGGAAATAACTTTGTACATGAAAGTTGCTCAGAACGACGAGATGAATCCGGATACGCAGCCCGTTCGTCCACCACGCATCCCTAGCATAGCAAACACGCAACTTTCCCCCTCTGTTTCGTCTGTCCGAAAATGCGAAACACCGGGGATATTTTCCCGGATGTTTCCCCCCTTCACCGGTACCACCTCGTACCGCGTTAGGGCACCCCTAGCACCGATACTTGTCATGTCATGCATCTCTATGCATCTGTTTGCTTAATATTTATTGTTTCTTCCCCCTCTTCTCTCGCTAGACACCGAGACCGGCGCCGTTGCTACCCAGTACGACTACAGTGTTGACGACCCCTCTCTCTTGCCAGAGCAACCAGGCAAGCCCCCCCCCCCTTGATCACCAGATATCACCTACTCTTCTCTATATTGCTTGCATTAGAGTAGTGTAGCATGTTACTGCTTCCCGTTAATCCTATTCTGATGCATAGCCTGTCATTGTTGCCACAACTGTTGATACCTTACCTGCAATCCTAATGCTTAGTATAGGATGCTAGTTTGCCATCAGTGGCCCTACATTCTTGTCCGTCTGCCATGCTATACTATCAGGACGTGATCACTCGGGAGGTGGTCACGGGTATATACTTATATACATAATATATGATACTTGTGTGTGACTAAAGACGGGTCGGCTCGTAGGAGTACCCGCGAGTGATTCACGAATTGGGTCCGAAAGGACGTTTGTCTTGACAGCCCTCTGAGTGGATCTTTGTGGCAGAGCGACAGGGTAGGTTGAGACCACCTAGGAGAGAGGTGGGCCTGGCCCTGGTCGGCATTCGCGGTTATTTCAAGATAATACGTTTAACGAGATCTTGGTATTTGATCTGAGTCTGGCCACTGGCCTATACGCACTAACCATCTACGCGGGGACAGTTATGGGCACTCGACGTCGTGGTATCAGCCGAAGCCTTCGTGAAGTCAGCGACTGAGCGGTGCGCGCCGGATTGGACCGTAAGCCTGCTCTTGTATTAAGGGGGCTAGTTCTGCTTCCGGCCGCCCTCGCAACGTGCAAGTGTGCAATGGGCGATGGGCCCAGCCCCATGCGCCATAGGATTTAGACCGGCGTGCTGACCTCTCTGTTGTGCCTAGGTAGGGCTGTGACGTGTTGATCTTCCGAGGCCGGGCATGACCCAGGAAAGTGTGTCCGGACAAAGGGGATCGAGCATGTTGGGAAATGTGGGGCACCCCTGCAGGGCAGTTAATCTATTCGAATAGTCGTGATCTTCGGTAATAGGACGACTTGGAGTTGTACCTTGACCTTATGACAACTAGAACCAGATAATTAATAAAACACACCCTTCCAAGTGCCAGATACAACCGGTGATCGCTCTCTCACAGGGCGACGAGGGGAGGATCATCGGTTAGGATTATGCTAAACGATGCTACTTGGTGAACTTACCATCTACTCTCTTCTTTTGCTGCAAGATGGAGGTTACCAGAAGCGTAGTCTTCGAAAGGACTAGCTATCCCCCTCTTATTCTGGCATTCTGCAGTTCTGTCCACATATGATACCCCTTTTCCATTTGATACCAATGCATACATATGTAGTGTAGTTCCTTGCTTGCGAGTACTTTGGATGAGTACTCACGGTTGCTTTGCTCCCCCCCTTTTCCCCTTTCTATACCCGATTGCTGCGACCAGACATTGGAGTCCAGGAGCCAGACGCCACTGTCGATGACGACTACTACTACTCGGGAGGTGCCTACTACTACATGTAGCCCGTTGACGACGACCAGGAGTAGTTTAGGAGGATCCCAGGCAGGAGGCATGCGCCTCTTTTGATCTGTATCCCAGTTTGTGCTAGCCTTCTTAAGGAAAACTTGTTTAACTTATGTCTGTACTCAGATATTGTTGCTTCCGCTGACTCGTCTATGATCGAGCTCTTGTATTCGAGCCCTCGAGGCCACTGGCTTGTAATATGATGCTTGTATGACTTATTTTATTTGTAGAGTCGTGTTGTAATATCTTCCTGTGAGTCCCTGATCTTGATCGTACACGTTTGCGTGTATGATTAGTGTACGATTGAATTGGGGGCGTCACACCCCAATACGTAATTCAAATCAAGATGAAAAATCAAGCAGATTGCACACAGTTTATTATCACCAACTGTGTGAGATGCAGCACAAAATATCTTGGAGCATCGTCAGAGTGTCAAGCACACTAGCCCACTCCTCAAATATCATTTCACTGTTCAATCATCGCTGGTGAAAGATGGGGACATGGACCCGCATCGTGAGGACAACTTCGGCAGCCCACTCCGGCGAGAGCGCGGTCGCAGCCGCCAGGCGCGTGCTAACAAGCTTCGTGAGGGTGACCGCAATCTGCATTCGGGCGGCCAAGGCAGCCCAAACGGCTGTTGTTGCTTCTCAGGCGGCGGTGGCAGCATCTGCCTCGGGGATAGCAACTGGCGAGAGTGGCACAACAGCTGTCCATTCCACAGTGGCGGCCTTAGCCCTGATGGAGGCCTCCCACCACCATGTCGAGGCCGTCCACGCCCAGCTCGTGGCAGTCACCGCACAAATCGAATGAAGCTTCTCCGACAACGATCGGCAACTCACGACCGAACAGTTGGCAATCACCGAGAGAGTTTGGGCAGCCCTCCGTTCCTGCGCGGCATACCTTCCACGACGGAGCCCGCCAAAGCCCAGATCATGGCCGCCCATGCCCATCTCATGGCGGCCTATTCCAAAGATATGGCAGACGCGGATGGCGAGATGCTTGCCGAGTATGGTGCAATTGATGCCATGGAGCCCCTTCCCCAGGAGACCGTCGGGCGCGAGCTGGACATGGAGGCGGCGGCGGAGATCGACGAGCGCCAGCCATAGTAGTACTCTTTGTTTTGTTTAATTAAGAGCGGCGGTCTTTAATTTGTTAGAGTAATGTTTAGGTCATCCAGCTCCGTTAATTGCTGAACTTGGTCGATTAAGAAGTGTGGGTGTGCTGTAGTCTCCTTTGTGTACCCAAATTATGTAATGACGTGGATGACCACTATAACCACGGAAATTTGAACCAAAATTTTTTACGTTAAAACTCATCACACACGGGTTAAGCTATCTGAATCGTTTGTGATGTTCACATATCGTACACAGTTTTGAATAAGGGACCGTGTCTGATGACACTTTGCGTGCCAGTTTTTTCGTTGAAGCGATTCCAAAATTAGGCTTCCGCAGAAATATCTACCTCCCCGCCCCCTCCCCCTTGCCAAAAGCCACATTTCCCCCGTTTCCGCCTTCCTTTCCAAGTTGAAACCTTCACTCCTTGCTTGCAGCGCCGCCTCCTTGTCGGTGACCCTCTTTCACGATGCTCGGCCTCGCCTATCCAGGCAGGTAATCCACACCCGACCCCCATCCTCCTCCTCCTTCCACATCCCACATGCCTTGACCACCGGCGCAACACCTTCCACCCAAATCACCGACCCCTCCACCAAATAAGCGTCGCCCTAAGCCATGGTGCGCGCAGTATAGCCAGGATCTCAAGGGGCATTTGGTAGTGGAGAAGCAAATCGCGGTCGCACACGCGAATGAGGTCGCGATTGTTGACATTCGTGTCGACCCCCAGATCTTGGAGGAGCACCTCGCCGTCGAGGCCACCATCGACGCCTCGCGCGCTGACGACGCGACGCGGTAGGCTGTTTGGTTCAATTCTGCAATGCGATGTTCAATTTTTGTGGGTGCATTCTGTTATTGTATACCGTGTGAGAAATAAATCGAATTTGGCTATACTAAATACATGAGAAACAAATACAATTTCTATATTTCCAAGTTGTTAAGCATCCTTGGTTTGGTTAACTGTCTGATCTTCTATTAGGGGTATGTTATATTATGCAATGTGGTACTCAGTTAATGTTTGGTTCATTTTTTGTGGTGTTTAGTTAACTGTTCTGTTTGGTTCAATTCTGCAATGCGGTGTTCAATTGGTGTGGGTGCATTCTGTTATTGTATACCATGTGAGGAATAAATTGAATTTGGCTATACTAAATACATGAGAAACAAATAAAATTGCTATATCTCCAAGTTGTTAAGCATGCTTGGTTTGGTTAACTATCTAATCTTCTATTAGGAGTATGTTATATTATGCAATGTGGTGCTCAGTTAATGTTTGGTTCATTTGTTGTGGTGTTTAGTTAACTGCTTGGTTCAATTCTGCAATGCAATGTCTAATTGCCGTGGGTAGAATTTTGTATTGTTGTGCATATGAGGAATAAATCAAATTTGGTTGCACTTAATACATGAGAAACATATACAAGTGATATTTCCTAGTTCTTAATCATGCTTGGTTTGGATAAATGGGTTTTCCATGTGGCTTGAATTAATCTGATGAATCTGCAATGTGCTTATTTTTCATCAACATATTTTACCGATAGCATGCGAATCCTTACTTAACCTGATAACTAACTATCTTATATGTGTTGCAGGGAAACAATGGGAAGCACTGAGGTTTACAATCGAGGTTAGCACATGCATGGTCTGTTGTCTAATAGCACATTATTGTGCAATTGCAGCAACCTTTCTAATATTTAGGTTTTTAACAATTTGTTCTTGCACATGTATGTCTTGCTGTCAGAGGTTTTGACACACTGTTCGACCCTTTTTGCATATGGGGAAATGAGTTGTCCATGAATATCAGTCAAGTCAAGAAACTCAGAAAGATTGTTAGGATAAAGAAAATAGCAACAAAAAACAACAAGATCTTTGTCTGCACAATGAAGAAGACATCAGTGAAGGAAATATGCCCTAGATGCAATAATAAAGTTGTTATTTATATTTCCTTATATCATGATAAATGTTTATTATTCATGCTAGAATTGTATTAACCGGAAACATAATACATGTGTGAATACATAGACAAACATAGTGTCACTAGTATGCCTCTACTTGACTAGCTCGTTGATCAAAGATGGTTATGTTTCCTAACCATAGACATGAGTTGTCATTTGATAAACGGGATCACATCATTAGGAGAATGATGTGATTGACACGACCCATTCCGTTAGCTTAGCACTTGATCATTTAGTTTACTGCTATTGCTTTCTTCATGACATATACATGTTCCTATAACTCTGAGATTATGCAACTCCCGATTACCGGAGGAACACCTTGTGTGCTACCAAACGTCACAAAGTAACTGGGTGATTATAAAGGTGCTCTACAGGTGTCTCCAATGGTACTTGTTGAGTTGGCATAGGTCGAGATTAGGATTTGTCACTCTGATTGTCGGAGAGGTATCTTTGGGCCCTCTCGGTAATGAACATCACTATAAGCATTGCAAGCAATGTGACTAATGAGTTAGTTGCTGGATGTTGCATTACGGAACGAGTAAAGAGACTTGCCGGTAATGAGATTGAACTAGGTATTGAGATACCGACGATCGAATCTCGGGCAAGTAACATACCAATGACAAAGGGAACAACGTATGTTGTTATGCGGTTTGACCGATAAAGATCTTCATAGAATATGTAGGAACCAATATGAGCATCCAGGTTCCGCTATTGGTTATTGACCGGAGACATGTCTCGGTCATGTCTACATAGTTCTCGAACCCGTAGGGTCCGCATGCTTAAAGTTCTGTGACGATCGGTATTATGAGTTTATGTGATTTGATGTACTGAAGGTAGTTCGGAGTCCCGGATGAGATCGGGGACATGACGAGGAGTCTTGAAATGGTCGAGACGTAAAGATCGATATATTGGACAACTATATTCAGACATCGTAAAGGTTCCGAGTGATTCGGGTATTTTTCGGAGTACCGGGGAGTTACGGGAATACGCGGAAGAAGTATTGGGCCTCATGGGCCGAGTGGTGGAAGAGAGAAGGCAGGGCGCGCAGCCCCCCTAGCCCAAACTTAATTGGACTAGGGGGCGGCCCCCCTTTCCTCATTTCCTCCCTCTCCTTCCTTCTCCCCTTCCCCCTTCCTTTCCTCCTCCTAGTAGGAGTAGGAAAGGGGAGTCCTACTCCTACTAGGAGGAGGACTCCTCCTCCTGGCACGCCCTAGGAGGGCCGGCCGGCCTCCCCCCTTGCTCCTTTATATACGGGGGTAGGGGGCACCCTAGAACACAACAATTGATCTGTTGATCTCTTAGCCGTGTGCGGTGCCCCCCTCCATCATAATCCACCTCGGTCATACTGTAGCGGTGCTTAGGCGAAGCCCTGCGACGGTAGCAACATCATCACCGTCATCACACCGTCGTGCTGACGGAACTCTCCCGTGAAGCTCTGCTGGATCGTGAGTTCGCGGGACGTCACCGAGCTAAACGTGTGCTGAACGCGGAGGTGCCATACGTTCGGTCGATTGTGAAGACGTACGACTACATCAACCGCTCTGTCATAATGCTTCCGCTTAACGGTCTACGAGGGTACGTGGACGACTCTCCCCTCTCGTTGCTATGCATCACCATGATCTTGCGTTTGCGTAGGATTTTTTTTTGAAATTACTACGTTCCCCAATAGTGGCATCAGAGCTAGGTTTATGCATAGATGTTATATGCATGAGTAGAACACAAGTGAGTTGTGGGCGATACAAGTCATACTTCTTACCAGCATGTCATACTTTGGTTTGGCGGTATTGTTGGATGAAGCAGTCTGGACCGACATTACGTGTACGCTTACGCGAGACTGGTTCTATCGACGTGCTTTGCACACAGGTGGCTGGCGGGTGTGAGTTTCTCCAATTTTAGTTGAACCGAGTGTGGCTAAGCCCGGTCCTTGAGAAGGTTAAAACAGCACTGACTTGATGAACTATCGTTGTGGTTTTGATGCGTAGGTAAGAACGGTTCTTGCTTAGCCCATAGCAGCCACATAAAACTTGCAATAACAAAGTAGAGGACGTCTAACTTTTTTTTGCAGGGCATGTTGTGATGTGATATGGTCAAGACATGATGCTATATTTATTGTATGAGATGATCATGTTTTGTTGAAGTTATCGGCAACTGGCAGAAGCCTTATGGTTATCTCTTTATTGCATAAGATGCAAGTGCCATGTAATTGCTTTACTTTATCGTTGTGTGATAGCAATAGTTGCAAAAGTAATAGCTGGTGAGACGACCATGTGACGATACGTTGATAAAAGATCAAGATGATGGATATCATGGTGTCATGCCGGAAACAATGGAGATCATGATAGTGCTTTGCAGATGGAGATCAAAAGCACAAGATGATGATGGTCATATCATGTCACATATTTGGATTGCATGTGATGTTTATCTTTTATACATCTTATTTTTGCTTAGTTCGGCGGTAGCATTATAAGATGATCTCTCACTAAATTTCAAGGTACAAGTGTTCTCCCTGAGTATGCACCGTTGCCAAAGTTCGTCATGCTGAGACACCACGTGATGATCGGGTGTGATAAGCTCAACGTTCATCTACAACGGGCGTAAGACAGTTTTGCACATGCAGAATACTCGGGTTAAACTTGACGAGCCTAGCATATGCTGATATGGCCTCGGAACACTGAGATCGAAAGGTCGAGCGTGAATCCTATAGTAGATATGATCAACATAGTGATGTTCACCATTGAAAACTACTCCATCTCACGTGATGATCGGACATGGTTTAGTTGATTTGGATCACGTGATCATTTAGATGACTAGAGGGATGTCTATCTAAGTGGGAATTCTTAAGTAATATGATTAATTGAACTTTAATTTATCATGAACTTAGTCCTGATAGTATTTGCATAACTATGTTGTAGACCAATAGCTCGTGATGTATCTCCGCGTTTATTTTGATATGTTCCTAGAGAAAAACTAAGTTGAAAGATGTTAGTAGCAATGATGCGGATTGGATCCGTGATCTGAGGATTATCCTCATTGCTGCATAGAAGAATTATGTCCTTGATACTCCGCTAGGTGACAGACCGATTGCAGGAGCAGATGCAGACGTTATGAACATTTGGCGAGCTCAATATGATGACTACTTGATAGTTTAGTGCACCATGCTTTACGGCTTAGAATCGGGGCTTCAAAGACGTTTTGAATGCCATGGAGCATATGAGATGTTCCAAGGGTTGAAATTAGTATTTCAGACTCATGCCCATGTCAAAAGGTATGAGATCTTTGACAAGCACTTTGCCTACAAGATGGAGGAGAATAGCTCGGCTAGTGAGCATGTGCTCATAATGTCTGAGTACTACAATCACTTGAATCAAGTGGGAGTTAATCTTCCAGATAAGATAGTGATTGACAGTGTTCTCTAGTCACTATCACCAAGTTACTGGAACTTTGTGATGACCTATAATATGCAAGGGATAACGGAAATGATTCCCAAGCTCTTCGTGATGCTAAAATCGACGAAGGTAGAAATCAAGAAAAGCATCAAGTGTTGATGGTTGACAAGACCACTAGTTTCAAGAAAAGGGCAAAGGGAAGAAGGGGAACTTCAAGAAGAACGGCAAGCAAGTTTCTACTCAAGTGAAGAAGCCCAAGTCTAGACCTAAGCCTGAGACTAAGTGCTTCTACTGCAAAGGGACTGGTCCTTGGAAGCAGAACTGCCCCAGGAGTTTGGCGGATAAGAAGGATGGCAAAGTGAACAAAGGTATATTTGATATACATGTTATTGATTCGTACTTTACTAGTGTTTATAGCAACCCCTCAGTATTTGATACTAGTTCAGTTGTTGAGATTAGTAACTCGAAACGGGAGTTGCAGAATGAACAGAGACTAGTTAAGGGTGAAGTGACGATGTGTGTTGGAAGTGGTTCTGAAAGTGCAACTATCCCTGGGTGGTTTTGGTAATTCCTAACAACATATAGCTCATTGAGCTAACATTATTCCAAGATTAATATTTCAGGAAAAGCTCAATGAATGGCATGGCATGGATGAGGAAAGTGGATCCCTCAAAATTCTAAGGACAAAAAGTTTGGCTCAAGCTTGAAGCTCAAGACTCTACATTTTATATTTTAGTGATCCAAGATCACATTGAGTCTATAGGAAAAGCCAATACTATCAAGGAGGGATGAGGTGTTGCTTAATGGATTGCTTGCTCAAAATGCTTAGTGATATGCTCCAAAATCCTCAACTACCTTCCCACATCCACATATGACCTAAACCAAAAGTCAAACTCGGCCCCACCGATTCTTTCTATCCGGCGCCACTGAGTTTCAAATGTCATAGCCACTGCCACAAACCCTAGGAAAATCGGTCTCACCGATAGGGATCTCGGTCTCACCGAGATGGGATTGTAATCTCTCTATTTCCCTTCGTAATGTTTCGGTCTTACCGAGATGAGCGATTGGTCCCACCGATATTGCAATGTAAACTCTCTGTTTCCCTTTTGTAACATTTCGGTCTCACCGAGATGAGCGAATCGGTCCCACCGAGTTTACCTGACCAACTCTCTGGTTAGCTTATTACCAAAATCGGTCCCACCAAGTTTGTGTAATCGGTCACACCGAAATTACGTTATTCCCTAACCCTAACCATATCGGTCCTACCGAGTTGCATCTCAATCCCACCGAAAATCCTAACGGTCACTAGGTTTGCTGAATCGGTCTGACCGAGTTTAACCATTCGGTCCCACCGAGTTTGGCAAATTGTGTGTAACGGTTAGATTTTGTGTGGAGGCTATATATACCCCTCCACCCACTATTCATTCGTGGAGAGAGCCATCAGAACATACCTACACTTCCAATACACATTTTCTGAGAGAGAACCACCTACACTTGTGTTGAGGTCAAGATATTCCATTCCAACCATATGAATCTTGATCTCTAGCCTTCCCCAAGTTGCTTTCCACTCAAATCTTCTTTCCACCAAATCCAAATCCTGTGAGAGAGAGTTGAGTGTTGGGGAGACTATCATTTGAAGCACAAGAGCAAGGAGTTCATCATCAACACACCATTTGTTACTTCTTGGAGAGTGGTGTCTCCTAGATTGGCTAGGTGTCACTTGGGAGCCTCCGACAAGATTGTGGAGTTGAACCAAGGAGTTTGTAAGGGCAAGGAGATCGCCTACTTCGTGAAGATCTACCGCTAGTGAGGCAAGTCCTTCGTGGGCGACGACCGTGATGGAATAGACAAGGTTGCTTCTTCGTGGACCCTTCGTGGGTGGAGCCCTCCGTGGACTCGCGCAACCGTTACCCTCCGTGGGTTGAAGTCTCCATCAACGTGGATGTATGATAGCACCACCTATAGAAACCACGACAAAAACATCTGTGTCTCCAATTGCGTTTGAATCCTCCAAACCCTTCCCTTTACATTCTTGCAAGTTGCATGCTTTACTTTCCGCTGCTCATATACTCTTTTGCATGCTTGGTTGAATTGTGTGGAGATTACTTGACTTGTGCTAAGATAGCTAAAATCTACCAAGAACTAAAATTGGGAAAAGGCTAGATTTTTATTTGGTCAAGTAGTCTAATCATCCCCCCTCTAGACATACTTTCGATCCTACAAGTGGTATCAGAGCTTTGGTCTCCATTTGCTTTGATTTCCATAGCTTTTGGCGGTCATAGCCTTGGTTTCACAACCTAGGAGAGTATGGCGTCTAGCTAGGGAAATTATCACCGTAGAGGTCCTTACTTTGATGGCACTAATTTTGCTAGTTGGAAGCATAAGATGAAAATGCATATTCTTGGACATAACCCCGCCGTTTGGGCTATTGTGTGTATTGGCTTGCAAGGTGAATTATTTGACGGGAAAGAACCGAACCGTGAAGCCACCGCGGAAGAGTTGAAAATGCTGCAATACAACGCTCAAGCTTGTGATATCCTCTTCAACAGACTGTGCCCCGAAGAATTCAACAAAATCAAGGAAATTTGGGATACTTTGATTGATATGCACGAAGGTACCGACTCCGTCAAGGAATCCAAATTGGATGTGCTTCAAAGTCAACTTGACAAGTTCAAAATGAAGGATGGTGAAGGTGTTGCTGAAATGTACTCTAGGCTTGCTCTGATCACAAATGAGATTGCCGGCTTAGGGAGTGAAGAGATGACCGATAGATTCATCATCAAGAAGATCCTAAGAGCCTTGGATGGAAAATATGATACCGTGTGCACATTGATCCAAATGATGCCAAATTACAAAGATCTCAAGCCAACGGAAGTCATCGGAAGAATTCTTGCTCATGAGATGTCACTCAAGGATAAATAGGAACTTCACAACAAATCAAGTGGTGCTTGCAAAGCCTCATGTGAAGCCCCCACATCATCGAGTGAGAAACAAACCTTCAATGAAGAATTGAGCTTAATGGTGAAGAACTTCAACAAGTTCTACAAGAGAAGAAGCAAAGAGAGAAGCTCCAAGTCAAGGTCCTACAATGACAAAATATCTTCTAGTCGAGAGCGAAACTACTACAATTGTGGAAGGCCCGGACACTATTCCAATGAGTGTACGGCCCCCTACAAGAGAAGAGAAGATTCTCCCAAGAGAAGAAGTAGAAGAGAAGAATCACCATCTAGAGAAAGAAGGAGTAGAGATGATCGTTATGAACGAAGACCCTCACAGAGAGGCAAGGATTTGGAAAGAAAGGACAAGTCATCAAGGAGCTACACAAAACGAAGACATCAAGCTCATGTTGGTGAATGGGTATCCGGCTCCGACTCCGACAACCACTCCGAGAGAAGCTATCACTCCGACTCCGAATATACTCAAGATGAAGGTGTTGCCGGTCTAGCACTTGTGACAACCAACTCCTACGATATATTTGACTCACCAAATGAAGGAGTTGGAACATGCTTCATGGCTAAAGGCCCAAAGGTATCACACCTCGAGTATGTTGATTTCAATAGTGATGAAGATGACTTGTTAGGTGATGATGATTTACTTGTTGACAACTCTAGTGATGAATACTGTGATGAAACGTCAATTAATCATGCTAATCAAGATAAAACGAATGACAATGATAAGGAGAAGATTGAGTCTCTAACTAAAGAACTAAACACTCTTAAGTTAGCTCATGAAACTATCTTAGGAGATCATCGAGAACTTTTAAGGACTCATGAGAAATTACATTTTGAAAAGCTCGACCTTGAGCAAGAGCATGAGTTCTTAAAAGCAATCAATGATGATCTTCGTAAGAAAAGTTCTTCTTACATTGCCAAGCGTTTACTCTTATCCACTTACATGCCTCAAGTCAAGTCTAGTAACAAGAACAAGAAAGATTCTTCCTCTAGTAGTAACAATAATAATGCTAAATCCAATATTGTTGCTTCTAGTAGTTCTCTTGATTCCACTAATGATTCTCTTAGCCAAGTTACACTTGAGCAAGAAAATAGCTTATTGAAGGGAATTATAGAGAAAGGTGTTTACAAGAGCCTTGCCGGAAGTAAGCAATTCGAGGAAACTGTACGCAAGCAAGGAAGGCACCGAAAGAATCAAGGTGTTGGTTTTGAACGAAAGTTCAATGCCAATGGAGTTGAGTGGGAAGAAGATCAATGACCCAAGATGAAGTTTGTTCCTCAACAAGAGAAGTATGATCCTACTTCTTTCAAAGGGACACAAGCTCAAGATGATCTTCCACCACAAGACCATAAGAAAAAGGCAAGGACAAGCTTCAAGAGGAAATTGATGCATTTGAAGAAGCTCCTAAGGCCTTGGTCAAGTGGGTTCCCAAGACTACTTCAAGTTCCAATTCATCAAGTACAACTACAACACCGAGGATTCCCATCAAGATGGTGTGGATCCCGAAGAAGAAGAACTAGAGAGTTCTTGAGGGTGACTTTGTCAACATACTTCACTCTTATCATCTTGGCAAGAACAAGTGCAATCAACTTCCACATCTTGCACTAGTTCAAGGAGTCACAAACCCTCTTATTGGTAAGACAAGGGACAAGGTAACCTAAAAGCTTTCATAGACATCATCTTGTGTGTGCATCACTTTATGTCTATGGATATCCTTGTTTGTTCCTTGTGGGACTAACCCGTGTAGGTATTGAAAGTGCAACTCACTCCAATGGATAGCTTCAAATGATCTACATCAACATTGAGCATCCACATCTTCAACATCTACATGAAGTTATCATAGACAAAACCCAAGGTTAGTTCATCCCTCTTAGGGGGGATCTCACATCTAGGGGGCTTTACTCTAAGAATTGAGCTAAAGCAACTCTAATGGTGTGAACAAAACAATGCTTTATGTAAAAGTGGTAACCCCACTTGTGCTTAAACGATGAGTATGACCTATGATCAAATGTTCTCATTTGACTCCTAAGTCAATATACTCATATATAGATGACCTAGTCATCGCAAATTGTTTGATAGATGCTAGAATTGGTTATGCATGCTTTGCCACATATTTCAATTGCCATTTTATTGTGTGAGCATGTTGATTGCATATTTTACTCATTCGAGGACATCCACTTGTTGTTTTGATTGATTGGTTTTCTTTTCTTTTGCCAAGTGGATGGACAAGAATGCCTAAGAACCCTCTCTAGCTATCTATGCTTTTCTCATCTCAAACTCTATTCATGCTACATCACAAAATTTGATCAAGTCAGATTCGAACCACTCTGTGTGAGGAGCACTCGGAGTCCCCGATTCGTCATAGACTTAAACTTCCAAAACTTCTTTGTGCGTTTCGGTCTGACCGATTCATCCATTTCGGTCATACCGAGATCACTAAGTCGATCTAGGTTTTCAATCTTGGTGCAACCGATTTGAACCTTTCGGTCACACCGAGTTTCAGTAACTGATTGCAGTTATGAATCTCGGTGCCACCAAGTTGTTCCACTCGCTCACACCGACAGGGTCGGGCTATATATACCCACGGGTCAAATTTTGGAAAACTTTCCGAACCTCCTCGACCCGCGCTTAGCCCGCTCTACCTCCAGGGTCTCCGGATCGTCTTCCTCGTCGCCAGCCGCCTCCTGCCGCTGGTCTCCGCCGCCGTCAACGGAAACCATCCCCGTCGTTGTCGCCGTAGCGAGTTCATCACCGAACTAGGGTATGAACTCGATCACTGTGCTATCCCTATCTGATTCCTAGCACATTGTGTTCGCCATGTATCTTGCCACGATTGAGATCATTCTTATCCAGTCAAAACACTCCATAGTTTAGTCGTGAATTGAAAATTTAGGGTTAGGTTTCCGCCGAAACCATCTCGGACCCACCGAGTTGTGGAACTTGGTACCACCGATTCGGCTCAGGCCATTGCACATGTAATTTTCGGCCTGACCAAGAATTGCAAATCGGTGTGACCGAGTTCAGGACTTTGTGAAACCCTAGCAGTCTCGGTGCCACCGAACTGTGACTCAGTCTGACCGAGTTCACTAGTTTAGGTTCCAACAGCTGCTTCGGTATCACCGAGTTTACAAATCGGTTGATCCGAAATGCTTTCTGTGGAAAACTAAAACTAAGTTTTTGACTCATTCTCTTGTAAAAACCTCTGCATTTTGTGATGCTCATCCACTCTATCTCATCTATATCTATTCACAGGGTCTGCTGTCAGTGTTTGCAATATGTCTGATCAGAGTGACAGCCAGAATAGGTCAGAGGAGCAGGTTCACCTGAGTGAGGGCACTAGTCCCTCTAGCAGTTCAGATGATGGTAGCAGGAGAATCCCAAGCAACTTACCCAAAGCTGCCACCAGGGCTGGAAAGAAGAAGACCTCTGAATCTGAGGATGAAGACTATGTGGCAGTTGAGGATGAGGCCACTTCCAAGAAGAAAGTGGTTAAGAAGGAATATAGCACTGCTGCTGCCACCAAGCCAGGCATGAAGCAAAAGGTTCCTACAAAGAGAATTCCAATGTCTAAGGCCAGAGCATCTACTCAAGTCCCTTTGGGATCTGAACCCAAAGAGGCTGCTGCAGAAGGGAAGAAGAGGAAGGAGAGGATCAAAAAGATCACTGCTAGAGTGCTTGGGAGATCCTCAATCATGAGAGATTCTGAAGAGGAAGAGGAAGAAGAGGTTGCTGCACCAGCACCCAAGGCACAAAAACTGATGGGTGATGCTATAAAGTCAGGGGCTGCAACATCAAAGCCCAAAGAAGCACCCAAAGCAGCCTCCAAGCCCAAGAGTGCACCTAAGAGGAATACCAGGAGTATACCAGCTGCTGAGAAGAACAAGGCCCCAGTGCCTGAAGTTGCTGCTGATGAAGATGATGAAGGACAAGTCCTGAGGAAGCTCAAACCCAAAATCCCAGATCACAATGATGCTCATCCAGTAGCTGAGAACATGAAGATAAGGAAGGACTTAGGTCTGAGGCTATGGAGAGAGTTAGATCCATATGCCACCAGGAGAAGGACTGCTGTTGATTACAGGTTCCACACAAAGGAACAGCAGGACTTCTATGAGACAGTGTTGCTGGACAAGAAGCCCATAGTGTGTGACATGAGATGGGTCGACTGGGACTACATCAAGGAGAACGAGGATCACTATCCAGGTGTACATGATAGTTTCAGGGCTTGTGGAGTCGATGAGTTTGTGGCTCAGAAGCTCACAAAATGGAATGATGAGCTCATCATGCATTTCTACTCCACAGCTCATTTCTACCCAGATGGAAGGATTGTCTGGATGTCTGAAGGTACGAGGTACCAGTCCACGGTTGCTGAATGGGCGAAGTTGATCAATGCACCAAAAGAGAGTGAAGATAACTTGGATGTCTATGCCAACAGGAAGAAGGATCACAACACAATGGCACACATGTACAAGGAGATCCCAGATGCTGCTCTTGAGACACATAAGCTTGGATCTGTACATTACCTTCTGTCAGGCTTGCCAACCATCAACTGGATCCTCAGGCACACTCTCTTGCCAAAGTCAGGTGATCACAAGATGATCAGAGGCCATGCAATTAACTTGCTTCACATCTTTGATGTCCCACAGAAGTTCAAAGTCATGAGCCTAATAGTTGAAACTATCAAGAGGACAGCTACAGATCAGAAGAGGAGTTGTGGGTATGCCCCCACAGATCTAGGAGCTAATCAACTCCAAGATGGGCACTGGTACATATCTGCTGGACAAGGAGCACATGCCTATCTATCCAGACTTCGAGGACAACATTGTGGTTATGAATGAGGATGAACCATCTTCTGTGCATGCACAAGCCAAGAAGGAGAAGGCAAAAGCTGAAAAGGCTGCAAGGATGCCAACTACTGAAGAAGCATCTCAGTATCTCCTGAAGAGCAAGCAAGATCAGCTTGGCTACCTGATTGCATCCACTCTGAGGATTGAGAAGGGACTGGCCACCCTGACTCGAAACCAGGAGAGCTTGGAAAGAATCATGGAGCAAAAATTGTATGACTTGGATGTGAAGGTAACTGAGATTCAGTCTGTTGTGGAGCAACTTCAAGATGATATGCAGGAGAGGAAGGGCAAGACAACCACTGATGCATTTGCCAGAGTGCCTAGAGCTCAGAGGTCTACTGCAGTGCCTGTTCCAGACACTAGAGCCACTTCATCTGCACCAGCTACAGCTTCAGCGCAACCAGCTCCAGCACCAACTCCTTCAGCTCCATCCACATCAACTGAAGTCTTCGTCCAAGGAGCCATCTCTTCGCCACCACCTGAAGACCAAGCTTGAGAGACGTTTTAGTGCTATGCATTTTCTATGAACTTTTTTGGTAACTTGTTGCCAAAGGGGGAGAAACATGTATAGATCATAGGCTTCGAGAGAGAGCATTGCTTTTTATTCTCTCTGGCTTTGGTGGTTGAACTTTGTTTACTTTTGATTGCTTGAGATACTATCTATTACCTGTGAGACATTGATGATCATGTTGTTGATCATAAGCTACACTTATGCTTGTTAGATGATATTATCTTACTTATCCTTATATGATCATTCACTTTGCTTGGTGATGAGTGCATGTATTCAATCTTTATTATTTTGAGCGCTCCACCAAGATGTATGTGACATGGAAGAGTAACCCATGATCCTAACTCATTGTGCATTTGCAGTCCAAAGCAAATCTTAAGATATGCACAAATTTAGGGGGAGCTCTTGCTTTTCACATACTTCTCAAAGCGACAATATCTTTCAATCTTATTATCATATGTCGAAGCTTTGATCTATATGTTGTCATCAATTACCAAAAAGGGGGAGATTGAAAGTGCAACTATCCCTGGGTGGTTTTGGTAATTCCTAACAACATATAGCTCATTGGGCTAACATTATTCCAAGATTAATATTTCAGGAAAAGCTCAATGAATGGCATGGCATGGATGAGGAAAGTGGATCCCTCAAAATTCTAAGGACAAAAAGTTTGGCTCAAGCTTGAAGCTCAAGACTCTACATTTTATATTTTAGTGATCCAAGATCACATTGAGTCTATAGGAAAAGCCAATACTATCAAGGAGGGATGAGGTGTTGCTTAATGGCTTGCTTGCTCAAAATGCTTAGTGATATGCTCCAAAATCCTCAACTACCTTCCCACATCCACATATGACCTAAACCAAAAGTCAAACTCGGCCCCACCAATTCTTTCTATCCGGCGCCACCGAGTTTCAAATGTCATAGCCACTGCCACAAACCCTAGGCAAATCGGTCTCACCGATAGGGATCTCGGTCTCACCGAGATGGGATTGTAATCTCTATGTTTCCCTTCGTAACGTTTCGGTCTTACCGAGATGAGCGATCGGTCCCATTGAGATTGCAATGTAAACTCTCTGTTTCCCTTTTGTAACATTTCGGTCTCACCGAGATGAGCGAATCGGTCCCACCGAGTTTACCTGACCAACTCTCTGGTTAGCTTATTACCAAAATCGGTCCCATCAAGTTTGTGTAATCGGTCACACCGAAATTACGTTATTCACTAACCCTAACCATATCGGTCCTACCGAGTTGCATCTCAGTCCCACCAAAAATCCTAACGGTCACTAGGTTTGCTGAATCGGTCCGGCCGAGTTTAACCATTCGGTCCCACCGAGTTTGGCAAATTGTGTGTAACGGTTAGATTTTGTGTGGAGGCTATATACCCCTCCACCCACTCTTCATTTGTGGAGATAGCCATCAGAACATACCTACACTTCCAATACACATTTTCTGAGAGAGAACCACCTATACCTGTGTTGAGGTCAAGATATTCCATTCCAACCATATGAATCTTGATCTCTAGCCTTTCCCAAGTTGCTTTCCACTCAAATCTTCTTTCCACCAAATCCAAATCCTATGAGAGAGAGTTGAGTGTTGGGGAGACTATCATTTAAAGCACAAGAGCAAGGAGTTCATCATCAACACACCATTTGTTACTTCTTAGAGAGTGGTGTCTCCTAGATTGGCTAGGTGTCACTTGGGAGCCTCCGACAAGATTGTGGAGTTGAACCAAGGAGTTTGTAAGGGCAAGGAGATCGCCTACTTCGTGAAGATCTACCGCTAGTGAGGCAAGTCCTTCGTGGGAGACGGTCGTGATGGAATAGACAAGGTTGCTTCTTCGTGGACCCTTCGTGGGTGGAGCCCTCCGTTGACTCGTGCAACCGTTACCCTCCGTGGGTTGAAGTCTCCATCAACGTGGATGTACGATAGCACCACCTATCGGAACCACGACAAAAACATTCGTGTCTCCAATTGCGTTTGAATCCTCCAAACCCTTCCCTTTACATTCTTGCAAGTTGCATGCTTTACTTTCCGCTGCTCATATACTCTTTTGCATGCTTGCTTGAATTGTGTGGAGATTGCTTGACTTGTGCTAAGATAGCTAAAATCTGCCAAGAACTAAAATTGGGAAAAGCCTAGATTTTTATTTGGTCAAGTAGTCTAATCACCCCCCCCTCTAGACATACTTTCGATCCTACAGGTTCCAAGATTGATATCATCATCATCGCACACTCCCTATACTTTCGAGATTAGTGTTGAACCTAAATAAATGTTATTTGGTGTTTGCGTTAAGCATGAAGATGATTTGATCATGTTTATTGCAATTCAGTTATTCATTTAAAGTCAGAGAATAATTGTTGTTCTGTTTACATGAATAAAACCTTCAATGTTCATACACCCAAGGTGAATGGTTTATTGAATCTCGATCGTAGTGATACACATATTCATAATATTGATGGCAAAAGATGCAAAGTTAATAATGATACCGCAACTTATTTGTGGCACTGCCGTTTAGGTCATATTGGTGTAAGGCGCATGAAGAAAATCCATGCTAATGGGATTTTGGAATCACTTGATTATGAATCAGTTGATGCTTGCGAACCATGCCTCATGGGCAAGATGACTAAGACTCCATTCTCCGGAACAATGGAGCGAGCAACAGACTTGTTGGAAATAATACATACTGATGTATGCAGTCCGATGAGTGTTGAGGCTCACAGCAGGTATCGTTATTTTCTGACCTTCACAGATGATTTGAGTAAGATATGGGTATATCTTCTTGATGAAACATGAATCTGAAACATTTTAAAAAGTTCAAATAATTTCAGAGTGAAGTGGAAAATCATCGTCACAAGAAAATAAAGTTTCTACAATCTGATCATGGAGGAGAATATTTGAGTTATGAGTTTGGTCTTCATTTGAAACAAAGCGGAATAGTTTCGCAACTCACGCCACCTGGAACACCACAGCATAATGGTGTGTCCGAACATCGTAACCGTACTTTATTAGATATGGTGCAATCTATGATGTTTCTTACCGATTTACCACTATCGTTTTGGGGTTATGCATTAGAGACAGCTGCATTCACATTAAATAGGGCACCATCTAAATCCGTTGAGACGACGCCATATGAACTGTGGTTTGGCAAGAAACCAAAGTAGTCGTTTCTTAAAGTTTGGAGTTGCGATGCTTATGTGAAAAAGTTTCATCCTGATAAGCTCAAACCCAAATTGGAGAAATGTGTCTTCATAGGATACCCAAAGGAGACAGTTGGTTACACCTTCTATCACAGATCCAAAGGCAAGAAATTCGTTGCTAAGAATGGATCCTTTCTAAAGAAGGAGTTTCACTCGAAAGAAGTGAGTGGAGGAAAGTAGAACTTGATGAGGTAACTGTACCTGCTCCCTTATTGGAAAGTAGGTCATCACAGAAATCTGTTCATGTGATTCCTACACCAGTTAGTGAGGAAGCTAATGATGATGATCATGTAACTTCAGATCAAGTTACTATCGAACCTCGTAGGTCAACCAGAGTGAGATCCGCACCTGAGTGCTACGGTAATCTTGTTATGGATGTCATATTACTTGACCATGACGAACCTACGAACTATGAGGAAGCGATGATGAGCCCAAATTCCGTGAAATGGCTTGAGGCTATGAAATCTAAGATGGGATCCATGTATGAGAACAAAGTATGGCCTTTGATTGACTTGCCTGATGATCGGTGAGTCATTGAGAATAAATGGATCTTCAAGAGGAAGAGAGACGCTGATAGTAGTGTTACTATCTACAAAGCTCGAATTGTCAAAAAAGGTTTTTCGACAAGATCAAGGTGTTGACTACGATGAGATTTTCTCACTCGTATCAATGCTTAAGTCTGTCCAAATTATATTAGCAATTGCCGCATTTTATGAAATCTGGCAAATGGATAACAAAAGTGCATTCCTTATTGGATTTAAGAAGAGTTGTATATGATGCAACCAGAAGTTTTTGTCGATCCTAAAGGTGCTAATAAAGTGAGCAAGCTCCAGCGATCCATCTATGGACTGGTGCAAGCATCTCGGAGTTGGAATATATGCTTTGATAAAGTGATCAAAGCATATGGTTTTATATAGACTTGCGGAGAAGCCTGTATTTACAAGAAAGTGAGTGGGAGCACTATAGAATTTCTGATAAGTATATGTGAATGACATATTGCTGATCGAAAATAATGTAGAATTTTCTGGAAAGCATAAAGGAATGTTTGAAAGGAGTTTTTCAAAGAAAGACCTCGGTGAAGCTACTTACATATTAAGCATCAAGATCTATAGAGATAGATCAAGACGCTTGATATATTTTCAGTGAGTACATACCTTGACAAGATTTTGAAGTAGTTCAAAATGGAATAGTCAAAGAAGGAGTAGATCACTGGACAGCGGTCAAAAATATCCTTAGTGGAATAAGGAAATGTTTCTCGGTTATGGAGGTGACAAAGAGTTCGTAGGGTCCGCACGCTTAAAGTTCTCGAACCCGTAGGGTCCGCACGCTTAAAGTTCTCGGTCATTCCCTATGTCTCGGTCATGTCTACATAGTTCTCGAACCCGTAGGGTCCGCACGCTTAAAGTTCTGCCACGATCGGTATTATGAGTTTATGTGATTTGATGTACCGAAGGTAGTTCAGAGTCCCGGATGAGATCGGGGACATGACGAGGAGTCTCGGAATGGTCGATATGTAAAGATCGATATATTGGACGACTATATTCGGACATCGGAAAGGTTCCGAGTGATTCGGGTATTTTTTGGAGTACCAGGGAGTTACGGGAATACAGGGAAGAAGTATTGGGCCTCATGGGCCAAGTGGTGGAAGAGAGGAGGCAGAGCGCGCGGCCCCCTAGCCCAAACTGAATTGGACTAGGGGGCCGGCCCCCCTTTCCTCCTTTCCTCCCTCTCCTTCCTTCTCCCCTTCCCCCTTCCTTTCCTCCTCCTAGTAGGAGTAGGAAAGGGGAGTCATACTCCTACTAGGAGGAGGACTCCTCCTCCTGGCGCGCCCTAGGAGGGCCGGCCGGCCTCCCCCTTACTCCTTTATATACAGGGGGAGGGGGCACCCTAGAACACAACAATTGATATGTTGATCTCTTAGTCGTGTGCGGTGCCCCCCTCCACCATAATCCACCTCGGTCATACTGTAGCAGTGCTTAGGCGAAGCCCTGCGACAGTAGCAACATCATCACCGTCATCACGCCGTCGTGCTGACGGAACTCTCCCGTGAAGCTCTGCTGGATCGTGAGTTCGCGGGACGTCACCGAGCTGAACGTGTGCTGAACGCGGAGGTGCCGTACGTTCGTTACTGAGGATCGGTCGATCGTGAAGACGTACGACTACATCAACCGCGTTGTCATAACGCTTCCGCTTAACGGTCTACGAGGGTACGTGGACGACTCTCCCCTCTCGTTGCTATGCATCACCATGATCTTGCGTGTGTGTAGGAAATTTTTTGAAATTACTACGTTCCCCAACAATTAGTTCACTACAGGATGGTACTGATTATTATACCTTGCCTTTTTTATTCCTTTGCCCCATTTCCAATATAGAGAAGATATTTATGCACATCCTTATTTTCATACCTTTCCAAAGTAGTTCACTGATGATTACCTCTCAAACCACCTGTATGGTCAAGAGGCGAGGAAGGTATTCATACAACACCCACGGTACAATATTGAAGTGTTCCTGAAGAGGACAAAGGATGGACAGTCAATCATCCACATGCACTGGCCTAAAGTTACAAAGACCTTCAACATCAATGAAGGCTCAACATTTGTCTTCTGCTTCAGCAGTTTTCCAGATGAGATACATCTGTCTATGTACCATCTATAATGCTAATTTCGAAAGGTTATAGATATTGCATGTGAAACTTGGTGCTGGTGTAGTTGTGTAATGGGATAGCTGAGTGCTGAAGTTATATGATGTTGTACTCTGATGTATTTCAATTATAAAAATGAAATATATTGTGTGCTTAATATGAAATATCAATTAGATTAATAAATGGATTATTCATAATCGTATAATTAGCCTACTAATTGGGTTTTTCTATTGCAAACGGTTATTGAGAAAACACCATGTGTGATGCATTCAATAAAGCACACAGTTTCTAGGAATAAACCGTGTTGGATCAATGAACAATCACACACGATCTTCTCTTGAAAACTTTTTGCGTTAGGCCACCTTGCGCAAATGCTTACGACATAAAAACTATGTGTGATGGACAGCCTTTGCCACACAGTTTCTTCTACGCGTCGTGTGTGATGCATTCAATAACGCAAACGATAAAATTGTTAATATCATGTGCAATGGCAACACTATGACAAACGATTTAACGGGGAAAATTGTGTGCGATGTACATGTGAACGGAAACATTTTCCTTGGAGCGACTGTGTGGGATATACATACGAACGGAAACGTATAACAGTGACTGACTGTGTGGGATATACTTGCGACCGGAAACAATTTCGCCTATATAATTGTATTTTTTTAGCTCTACTGTACGTATTTCCGTATTTGAGCGTTCGCCGGTCGCGCACGAACTCATTTTGCCAGGAGGGCATATCCCCGATGGTTTCTAGGTCGTGTGGGAAGGACCCCCTATCGTCGTCACTCACTAGGTGATGGTTCCAAATGCCGTCGTGGAAAGGGGTTAAAAACCGTTTGTATAGCACCTCGTTGTACTAGTGGCGGGTGGTGCGGGTGGAGACGGAGGAACCGGGGGACTCCATGCGACTCGGGAGGAGGGGTGGTGCGGCGCGGCTCGGGAGGAAGGAAGGTGCGGCGGCTAAGGGTGGCGGTGGCGGCTAGGGGTGGCGGCGCGGCTCGGTTAGGGTTAGGGGAAGGGTAGCGGAAGTAGGGAGGGGGAAGGGAGGCGGTGGCTGGGACACGGGCGGCGGCGCGGCAGAGTGGGAGACGCGGCGGCAGCGGCGGCGAGGTGTAGCAACGGCGGCGAAGTGCGGCGGCAGCGGCGACGGCGGTATGTTTAGCGTTAGGATCATAGGTATGATACCATGTTGAGAGAGATTACTTTGGCAATGCAATTCAATGTATTGATCGGTACATAACGCACGTATATATAGATGTACAAAGTAGGCCTCAACCTCAACTATACAAAGACTATAAAGTGGGCCAAAATATACAATATAAATGCACAACCATATATTCAACAATTAGGACCCAAAACATCGCTCTTGACATTGCATGCTTCAACCAATTTTAGGCAGTCAGATTCCACAATAAACTTCAAAAGCCTAAGAGATCATATGAAGACCTCTTAAAGCGACATTGTTTCTACGCATTGAGCATTGATCACATGATCTACTAAGAGCATCTTCAACAGCCGTCCAATGTGTGGCGTGATAAAAACTCATTTGCAGCACGCGGATCACCTGTTTTAACGCGGCACGGTGCGCTTGCTCCAGCAGCCGCTACAAATTTTAGTGCGCGTGAGCCGCTCCAGCAGCCGCTTCAAAAAACTGCGCGTGCTCTCGCACAAATAACATATGCACTCCGAACTAAATATTCAAAAAACATATGCATTGATTAAAAAACAGATACATAGATATTTCATAATGCGTACATAGTTCATCATAGCATAGATAGATAAAAAAAACTAGTCCAACATGATAAAAAAAATACGGTACAACTAGATAAAAACTACGGTGCAACTAGAACCTACTCCGAGTCGTCATCATCATTCTCGCTGGTGTTGTCCGAGGTATCGAGCCACACGTCATCCCAACGATCATGTCTGAGTCAAAGAACGACTTCCCACCTGCGTTAACGAGATCGCACTGCGATAAGGCCATTGCCTTCCACCGACGCCTGTCCGCCCGCTCCGCGCGGCGCCTTGCCGTCCTCTCCGCCCAGAAGGCGTTCTCGTTGGCGACGTCCTCCGGGTGGCTCCGGTGCCACTTCGCTATGGCTCGCTCGTCCTCCTCGGTGATGAGGAGGTGGCGCTGCCGCCGACGGTGTTCCTCACGGTCCTGATCTGTTATAAGACGAGGCGAAGGGGCAAAGACCTGCGCCTTCTCGCGCGTGTAGACGTCATGAGAGTTCATCTGCGCGCGAGGCCTCTTTAGGCGCCACGTCGCCGCGTCGTGCGCGCGGGCGGCCTCTTGCGTGGTCTCGAACGTGCCGAGGCCGAGGCGGACGTCGCTGGAGCGGATCTCAGCGTAGAAGGCGCCGGAGGGGCGCTCGCGGACGCTGCGGTAGCCTGAAGATCCCCGGCGGCGCGGCGGCATGGTGGCGGGGCGAGGAAGCGACAGAGGAAGCGGGGAGAGCGCGCGTGGCAGTGTGGATAGCGGTGGGAGGCCGCCTGGCGAGCGCCGCAATTTATAGGCGCGCCAGAAGCGGTGTGCCAAATCTAGCGGGCGACCGCCCGCTTTCTCCCGCGCGCGCTAGTTTCCCGCCTCCGCTGGAGCGCACGAAAACGTCCCCCGCGCGCTAAAATGGCAATTTACCCTGCGCGCGCGTCTTTTGGTGCCGCTGTTGGATATACTCTAAGTCAGTACGTAGTACCGGCCATAGCTTCTGTGCAATAGTTTATGAGCACCACATCCACTGCACCAGCACCATCCTCAAAGAAAGAGGGCGTCGATATTAAGTGCATGGATGAATCCGGATACATATAAACCCACTTTGAAAAACACATTTCTAAATGCTAAAAAAGATCTGAAAAAAGTTACACGGTACGTCTTCATGTTTTATGTGCGTGCATAGAATTTTACAGAGAAATAACATTTTTTGTGGCATGTGGAAATAAGACAAAAAGTTATGTCACAAAACACTACTTAGAAGCACTGAAATTTGTCTTTTTTACGGTGACAAAACAAAGACATTTTTCACAAAACTTTGTGCCGCGTACACACATTTGCGAACATGTATGCATGATATTTTCTTTTGATTTTTTTAACATTTTTAAATGTGCTCAAAATGCATTTTTGTGACCAATGGATGCATATGCCCATGGGTGTGTGGGGGGGGGGGGGGGGAGGGGGGGGGGGGGGTGCCCTCTCCGTCGATATTCAGCTATTAAGATCCCAAAGGTGGCTTCTGCCAAGCACAATCTTTGCTAATTTCAGTAGGGTGAGGAGCATGGTTTGCTGTTATGGATTGTATGACAAACGCAATGTTGTGCTCCGGCTTGACATTCTCCCCTTTAGCTGCTTCCCGACATTCCCGCCAAATATATCAAGCTCCAACTGCAATAGTTTCTTGTAAACCCATGTGACCAAACACTGGTGATTTCCTTGGAGGACTACGAAGGATCTCCTCAAGTACTACTGATCCCGACTGATCAGAACATAAGCCTTCTTGATTATATCCTCAAGCCCCAAAGAAGCCCACACGTGTTTTGCTCTCTGACATGTACGTACTACATATTAGATCCACACTTCTTTTGCTCTTTGACATGTACTACATATTAGATGTCTCATGTCCTCTGGACCGCACACGGGGTATTGGAGAGGAACTTTGATATGCCTATCAAGCACGCCATCCAATATAAAAGCATTTTTGACCATACAGAAGTATTTAAGCTACACATTTCTAAGATACAGAAGTACTCCCTCCGTAAACTAATATAAAAGCATTTAGATCACTACAGAGGAAGTATTTAAGATACACATTCCTAGAATAATGGCTTTGCTCGGGTATGCAAGTTCCATAACCGTTCCCATACTGGATTTATTAAGGGAAACACTTTCCTACATAAGTCTGGCCAGAAGCATTCGTCAGACCAGTCTGACACCATCGATTGGTTATTTATCTCACGGCTGAGAGATGCACTCAAATCATACGATAGAAGCCGATACTACCTCCTGATTTTTTGGCCGCACCCCCATAATATCTCCTTGATTTAATTGCCTGAAACAACTCTCGACATCTCTCCTGTCGGTCCCGTCTCCCGTAGACGTCGCCTAGCTCGCCATGTCCCGCGCCGCGTCTCTGCTTTCTCCCCCAGCACGAGTTCCTGATACACCCATCTACGACCTTCATTCCACCTCTCGTCGCTGCGTCATCTCGTCCGACGGCTGCGCGGGGAATGACCCACCACCTGCTCATGTAAACTCCCTTGCCGCCGTGTACTCCACCAGAATCGGGTCTGCTCCACCTGTAGTTTTTGCTTTTGATCCGCCTTGCCGGAGGGCCGTCTCGGTTTGGGAAAGAGGCCAGTGAGGATAGGCTCTCACGACACGCAGGGGGTGACTTACCAGGCGATGTTGTATGTCAGCATCATATCATATGCACAGGTAGGTGATGACGGTGAAGCACATGTGAGGTCAGATTGACGCATTTACTTGAATCTGGATTGCACGTATCCTTCATTCATCATGCAATTGAGGAACATAGTTTGTATTGTTCCTTTTTTCATTGGGAGATTTTCATTATTTTACGGAAAAACTAACGCACACACGTGTGGGCGTTTGCACATCGCCCACACGCCTTTATCACCACTCATTTTGCCACGTATGAATAGATGACATCAGCGGAAATCTTTTTGGTTTTCGGCTTAAAATATTTTATCTCTTAATTAAAAAAGCGAATTAAAAATCTGTTTTCATCATTAAATCCGTCACAACGAGATCTTCAAAACAAGACCCCATGTTGATATGTTTCGACGAAATTTTTTTTTTGCCCAGAAGTTGCCATGATGTTTACACTATAGTTGCCATAGTGTTTAAACTAAAGTTGTCATGTGGCAATTTTAGTTTGTAGATCATGGCAATTTTAGTATTTTAATGATGGCAATTCCACTACTTTGATCATAAAAATATTTTTTTTGTATGAACCATGACAATTTTAAGTGCATATATCATGGCAATTTTAGTTTATGATGCTTGGCAAGTCTAGTTTTTTAATTCCTCGTTTATAATATGTTAAAAATTACTTTTAAATGTAAAAGAAAATAACTGAAACATATCATGGCAACTTCAGTGTAAACACCATGGTAATTCATGTGCAATAGACATGACAACTTTTAACCCTAAAAAAATTCGTTGAAATATATTGATATGAGATCTAGTTTCGAAGATCTCGTCGCGAGGGATTTAATGGTGAAAACGGATCTTCAATCAGATTTTTCGTTTAAGAGATAAAACATTTTAAAAACTGAAAATTCAAAAAGATTCTCACATGCATGCATGCGATGACGTGACAATCTATTTGCATTAGAGACATGTGGTGCGTCTCCCTTTCTGCCACACGTGTGGCAGTTATCGACATCCTTATTTTAAGCATTATAAAGTTCTTTACCCTCGCACTTGGATTTGTTCATCAAATTTTGTTACACCGTCGCATGATCATGTCTTGGATTGCAGGAAGCATAAAAAATGGCAGTAAGATGCAGCACATCTTTCCATAGTCCACGGTGCAAGAGACAAAGGTTTTCGCTTGCAGTTCGTCTCACTGCCGTGGATGGTGTCGTGATCCAAGATCACCATGAAAGCAAACTCTCCGCTTAACTGGGACAAATGTTTCACCGTTGTGTAAACATATCCCCATGCAGTTTAAAATATATATTTTTCCCTTTTGATGGAAACAGATATATGTTCGTATGGAAGCAATTCTTTGATATATGAAAAAAATAGTATGTCATAATGATTTGGAAGCAAAGTGTATATCTTTGGAAGCAATTTGCCATTTCTTTTGATGCAAATACCAGACTCAATGGAAGCAAAGTCCTAATTATTTGATGGAAGCAATTTATTTGAGCTGTCAAAAATATCAAATTCTAAATAGATTGAAGCAATGACTGCTAACAATGGAAGCAATATTTTACGGACGACTGAAATACACAAATTCTAACTAGATCGAAGTGATTGCCGGTTGCCATGGAAACACTTTGTACAATCGATCGAAGCAAAAAATTCAACCAGCTGGAAGTAATCTCCCGTTGCCTCGGAAGCAAATTGTATTATTTTAAGAGCAGGTTTTAATGGAAACAAATTTTAATATTGTCGAGACATCTTTTATATGCTACACTCAAAATAATTTTCCAGTTGCTCGAAACTATTTTTGTTTGCGTACACGGGACACAAATACGATCTAACTAGATCCAAGCGTTGGTCAGTTGGCTGACCGAAGCAAACAAATCCTAAGCCGATGGAAGCAAAATTTTCGGCTAACTGAAGCAAACAAATCCTAAACCGATGGAGGCAATATCCATTACCAAACAAAATTTAACCCAATGTAACCAATGTATATTTTCCATGGAAACAATTTGATACCCGAAATAAGGATTGGAAACAAATGTATGGAAGCAAATCTCATGCATGGAAAGAATGGCGCCTAATCAATTTGACGTTCCCTAGTTTATAGGAGTCGTTGTTAGGAAACAAATTGATCGCAATTAATGCGGAATCACGCATGCTGCATACAAACTACGCTATCACGCGTGGTGTTGTACTGCTGGATCCGATGATCACCGTGCTTCTCATCTACGGTCAGTGGCTAGTCTGATACAACGCAAGGGATCCGTAGTCTGATACCTAGCGTCTCCCATTTATTAACGAGCTTTCCGGCGCTTCCGTGGTCAACCTAGGAACAAACTGATGCTCCCACTCGACATAATAAGCAGAACGGACCCACTCTTACGCCCCATTTATTTTACAGGTGTAAATTACCGGTCACCTCTTGGTTCCTGCCTGGAATGAAAACGACAGGAGGAGGTCCGTATCCTAAACCAGCCAGAAACGAGCTGAAACGCTAACCCAATCGGGGCCTAAGATTTTGCAGCACTCCAGTAAGATTTACTAGTTAAGAGCAAGATATGCCATGTTTGTGGCACTCCAGTAAGATTTAGTTAGTTAGGGCATGGGACACACAAAATGGAAATAAAAGCTGCCCACATCTGCTGTTACAAGGTCCTAATCAGCAAATATCCAGCAGAGATGTTCCACCGTACAAACAAGTGGATCTTATACTGTCGCCGACCGCTTGGTGCGGTGCTGGAGCCTTGGGACTTCCATGTCGAAATTCCAGGTTGTTAGCTTCTGGACAGTCCAAGAGGTCACTCAGAGACGCCCCCTTGTCTTCCTTGCAGGTCTCGCTGACTTCTTCCCTATCACCCAAGGACACACGTGATTATTATGCTTACCGAGGGAAAACTATATACGTAGTACTGAGTGGCATGCAAATTTGGCAGGGGAGCTTCTCAACAAACCATCCACAGGAGCGACGCCTGAAATCAACCCATTCTGCACAACAAACGGAATTCAATTAGTCCCCTCATGCCATTAGCAGATAGATCTAAGGGGAAAAAAGGACAAGTTATGCATCCATATCCTACTAAAGATTGAAAATTACATCATACGATAAGCAGCTTCACTGCCCTTCTACATGATAAGTTATGCATTGCTTTATCCAGATCAACTCGCCATTTCAGATTTGTGCCACCAATAATTTGCAGTGCGGAACACTATGAAGGGATGGTGAATGTTCAGATTATGCATGCATTACCCTAATACGTTTGATCAGTCTCTTCCGAGTCCTAGCAATATGATTATATATCGTGGACAGTTCCACCGGAGAGCTTATAGACTGACACTTTCGTTATATGGAAGCCTTTGCAGGAAACTCTTCTTGCATCATTCACTGTTCAGTTTTGGACTTCGGTGCAATGAACAAGACCAAACTAGGATAATTTAAGCACTAACAAATTAGCTAATCATGGGCACAAACACACAATCATATAAGATATAGCACTGAAATATATTTCTTTACTAACGTTATCATAGACAATCCTACTGCTTCCTGGATCCAATAGGGGTACTACCACTCGACCTGAAAAAAAAAAGAAGAATTCCCTTTATCCAAGGACAATTGGTAAATTATTCAAGTAGCAGAATCCAACCGAAGACATTGTACCTGATTTGGTTCTTCTCATTTTGAGACACTCAGGTGTGGAAATAGATAATGACTGGGCCCTAGAACGAGTAAGCCGAGATTTATGCCCCTAAAGTGTTTCAAAGGAACATTGCAATAAGTACAGATACAAATGGGTCAAAATCTTGGCTAGCACAGTTTTTGCCAGTTGAGTCAAGTAACAGAGAGTGGATTAAACATATGGGACGCCAAGACAGGCTATATATATGAGTAAATCTTAAGAATTAAGGAAGAAGGTGGCATCAGTCAATCTTGATCACAGTAAGCGGCATGGCATACTTTTCTGCTATTTCATATAAAGTGAGCACAAAAGATGACTGGGGTAACTACAATTGGTAGAATATTGGTCCGTCTGAACAAAAACTATGCTAAAATCATTACAAGTTTACTCCTGCGTGTTTTCGAAGATAAAAATAAAATCATTACTACTTTGTCCAATAGCCTCATAGCGAAGTGGTGTGATATCGGCTTATTCCTATTTTTTATACTAAAATCTGCTATAAAATTGGCAACTTTACATCAATAGTTTGTGCATTATACGGATGTTAAAGAATGTCCAAGATAATGAACCATCATTCAGTAACAGCTGGATCACATGGCAATTGCAGAAGCTATGGAAGCTAACACATTATAGATATCTTTAACCATCAGCATTTAACAAGTGTTATAAAATTTTATTACAATGTTCTAAATTGTTTAACAACAGAAAAAGGTATGGAGAAAATTTGCATACTTACATATGGAGCTGAAGTTCTGGTCATTGGCGATCTAGTAGGACGCTCCAACACTTGCTTTGCAGATCTTCGCTTCTCTGCTGAACCTACAGTCTGCTTTTCCACGTAAAAGGCTATCAAGTTCACTATGTAAAATGAAGAACACAACTAAGATCACTAGCTTAAATGTGCTAAATATGAACTTGGCATCATAAAAAAAAACTAAATACTGTATGATGCACCTTACCCTGGATGTTAAGGAATTTATTGGATCATATTTGGTTTTACACATCTTATATGTAAGGTACAGATCAATCTATGAAATTCCTTAGTAAGGATAATTAATTACGAATTACTAAGAAAAAAATATGTACTAGCTACATAACATATTTGGACATACAGTAAACAAAATCTGAAGCCACAACATTGAACCTAAAGATGCTCGAATCTGTTTCATCCCAGTAATCAGGTAATGCTACAGAAATAGTGTCATTGCAAATAATTAATCATGAAATGTCACAAAGGGCACAGATTGGAAACATGCTATCATAAGTTTTCTGTGGACTGCAACTATATTAATTGGGTTAGATTTACTAAAGATGCTATATAACATTGACGGTGTATCTAAATGACTTCAGTTTAAGATGCAGGCATGTAGAATTGAGTCGTTACAATTTCACTCTTGTGACAATTATATGCCCCTGTGATTTTTGTAACACAGCTATGCTTCTCTTGAGTACAAGAATCTCCATTCAGAGCACCCAGCAGTACGTGATAAAGCTAAATCGGGAATGTCCTAATTGGAGGAGACAATAACAATAAAAGGAAAACTAACAGAGGTGGTAGTTGCATCTTAACTATTTTAGCAAATAAACTGTTAGAAATACTATAGTAACACAAAATGAAGTTCAAAGACTGATTACTCGATCTAAACTTTTAGCTGTGGGATTTATAACTCACTTTTTCCTGAGATTGCACATCTGAGTGAATTGAAGATGGTGTATCTTCATTTGATACTGCCTTCTGAGTCAATGTGATGTGCTCAGTTGTTTCCAAGCAGTGTTGGTTCTTCAATGAGGCCACTGGAGTACTTTCGTAACCTAAATTAAATAATAGTCACTCTCTTAGAAACATCAAGATAAAATGAAATATCCGCAGGAGAAAACTTAACCAGTGTCTTAACAATTTGCTCCTGCACATACTTGAGGGTTCAACACTTTGAGAAGCACCAGGAATCTCTGAGCAGCAATTAGCACATTCAGGCGGTACTATGGCTAAATGATATTTAGCCAGCAGTTCTACTGAGTTTTCAGCACTGGGGGCATTTCCACCTTCCGAGTCATTGGGCATATTATCAGGGGACATATGATCAGGAGACATGGTGGCATTTTTAGCACTGGTGACATTTCCACCTTCCGAGTCATTGGGCATATTACCAGGGGACATGGTGGTATTTTCAGCACTGGTGGCATTTCCACCTTCCGAGTCATTGGGCATATGATCAGGGAACATAGTGCAAGTCCAATCGGAGTTGAAAAGATGGCTACCAGCATCGTCTTCCCTTGCATCTGGATGCATAGTGTCATTCTGATTTCCTGCCTCTTTGCAAGTTTCATCACCAGTATATGTTTCTGCAGAAGCAAGAGATACATTACACTCAATGTCCACATGATCTCTTTCTTGTGAAATGCTGCTCGCAGTCAAGCCTATTTCCACATTAGCTACAGTTGCGGGTCTGGCATCATCTGAAGCAGCAGAATTTTCCTTGGTTGAAGCATCATTTCCACAGTTGTATTCCTGGAATCTTGAACTCTCTGTGAATGCATCGAGATGGTCAATTGGGAAATTTTTAGCATTATTAAGAAGGTCCTCGATGAACGAGGGTCCAAACTTTTGAATAAAATTGCCTAGCTGGAATTTCTCCAGGTAAAACTGAGCTGAACCCTCTCGTGGATCAATAAAACAGTTTGGGTAAGACCCCATGTGTGAATCCCAAGTCTCCCACCAGGACGGAAATCCAATCATGAATTGTTCGCATATCTGCACGCATGGTTTTTTTTACCAGAGTAGTAGATTAGAATCATGACTAAATGGTCTTTCTGCACATGAATAAGCTTTTTTGCTTGAATCTGGGCTGACTTTCCATCATCGTTTATGAACAGAATAGATAAAAGAAGAAACGCAGGAGAGAATGTGCATACCTGCACAGAAAATCCATTTTCACGCATTCGCAATAAGTTAATTGAACCATGAAGGAGCACCACAACCCCACCTTCATCCTGGAGCGTGAGAGGCTCATAACGATGTGCTATGGGTGCAGAAGTGAATGCGTCATTCCTGTCAGAAGCAAGGTCAGTCAGAGTGGGTTCTACTGGCTGGAATCGTAGAATCAGTCCACCAAATTTGGATCGCAAAGTCGTAGAAAGAAAGAACGCATACCTTTCAGTGAAGCCGGAAACCGCGAGCTTCCGCTCCTCCCCTTCCACCATCACCGGCCACCATTCCCACAGCGTGACCTAACCAAGCACCAAATCGAATCAAACTACCACCCGTCTAGGAAGAAAAAAGGAAGAAGATGTGGAAAGGAAAGGGGGAGGGAGGGAGTACGCATGGGTGCTCGACGGGGGATGAGGAGGCGGCGGCGGCCGCCGCCGCCGCCGCAGCAGCAGCAGCGCCAAGGCGGGTGCGCAACGGGGCAGGGGAGAAGGGAGGGCTCAGAGCAGCGGCTGGGGTTGGCGACGGCGGCGCCGCGCCCCGGCGAGATCTTGCCCTCGGCGGAGGGCTGGGGGTCTTTTTTGCCATGTCCGGAGCGGAGTGAGAGTCACACGAAGGAACGAAGGGCGGTGTTGGGGGGAAACGGCGAGACGAGATAGAGAGTACTCATACTAGAGAGACGGGACTGGGCCTTCATCAATTGACACCGAGAAGATGCGCAGGCAGGCTCAATGAAGCATATGGAGTGTGGATATTTTCCCCTGAAAAAGAGTGTGGATATTTTTTCTTTTTTTTTTTACGAATGTTCTTCATCTTTTTCTTTTCTTCGGTTGGACTAATTTACCTTTTTTTTTCTTTTCTTCAATTGTCTTTTCACGGTGTATACAACTACACTTGCAAGTCCATCCAGTCGAGCGTAACTTCAGTTGCATGCCCACTGGCTTATGCTAGAATTATGTCGAATATTTTGTACAAGATATGTTATAGCAACTTCAACGCACCGACCCAAACGGATGGTGTTTTTGTCCGCTTTTGACCGTTTGGGTTGGCCGTCCGCTCGACGTCCGCGAGTCGGCAGTGCGCCCAACGACCGCGACCCATTTCATGTCCGCACGCAAATTTTAAAAAAAAACCAGCAGCCATAGATCATGCAAGCGGGCATGTCGTCACTCGAAGTTCACGCCAGCACCATGCCAGTGCCGGCATACAATGTCAGCTTCAGAAAAACACCACACCGTTTATGTTGGCGCACTTGACAGCGACAGGCACACATGCCAGCACACAAAAAGGGGCGGGAGTTCGACCACGTCATCGAGGTCGTGGTCATGCGAGCAGACTTGCTAGCATACAAAAAAGGATGACGCTCGCCGCCATAGATCACTCGTCATCGAACTTGAGCATGTCGGCCTGCATCTTCTCTAGCCATGGCCTCTTCCTTGGCGACACGGTGTTGAGATCCACCTTCATGATCTCCATCCCCGCCATCATGCTAGCGAGCGCCACTTCTTTCGCTTTGGTCTTGGCATTGTCGGCCTCAATCTCGAGCATCTTGGCTTGCTTCTCGGCCTCCATCTCAAGCATCCTCGTTGGCTTCTCCGCCTCCATCTCAAGCCTCCTCCTTTGGATCTCCATGAAAGCATTCATTTGGTCTTCCTTGTCTTGTCGGCGCTTCTCCTCCGTTGAGTCCTTCTTGGTCATCATGCCCTCCATGGTTGCGATCAAGGCGTTCGACGCCGCATCACGCTTGTCCCCTTTCTTGGAGTTGGTCTTCCCCCGTGGTCGTGGCTTCTCGCCCTCCCTAACCTCCTCCACAGTTTTCTTTCCCCCACGCGACATGAGGGCGGTATATTGCGTCTTGAACTTCTTCTCGTCTATGATGACCCTCCAACAATGGGAGAGGTTGAAGGACTTGCCATCGTCTTGGACCTTGAATGCCTCCAAAGCTTGGAATACCTAGAAATGAATTGCAAGCATATTGGCAAATGGATATGGAAATGGACATGCAAGCATAAACGGAATGACACAAAAGAGGGGCGCTTGCAAGCATACCATGTCTTGCATGCCGATGCCGCTCACGGGGCGTGCCTTGATACTCTCAAGAGTGGCACAAAACTTGTTGCACTCTTGTTGGATCACCTTCCATCGCTTCGTAATGAACACCCACCCGCGCGTGCTTTGCATTTGGTACAACGGAAACTTCTTGCGTTCATGGAACTCATGATGGACACGAGTCCAAAAGGTTGATGCCTTTTGTTCGGCACCGGTCTTCAGGTCTTGCCCAATGTGTTGGGAACGTAGCATCCAATTTCAAAAAAAATCTACGCTCACGCAAGATCTATCTAGGAGATGCATAGCAACGAGAGGGGAAGAGTGTGTCCGCGTACCCTCGTAGACCGAAAGTGGAAGCGTTTGACAACGCGGTTGATGTAGTTGAACTTCTTCTAGCTCCGACCGATCAAGTACCGAACGTACGACACCTCCGAGTTCTGCACACGTTCAGCGCAATGGCGTCCCTCGCCTTCTTGATCCAGCAAGGTGTCGAGGAAGTAGATGAGTTTCGTTAGCACGACGACATGGTGACGATGATGGTGAAGGGATTCTCGTAGGGCTTCTTCTAAGCACCGCAAAACTATGACCGGGGATGTAAACTGTGGAGGGGGGCGCCGCACACGGCTAACGATTATTGTTCTGTGTTCTAGGCGCCCCCTCCCCACATATATATAGGTGGGAGGGGGAGGGGAGCAGCCTTGGAGCACCCCAAGTAGGAGGAATCCTACTTGGGGTCCTCTCCCAATTCGGCCTCCCCCCTTCCTTATTTCCGGAGGGGGTGGAATGGAAGAGGGAAGGGAGGAAGGAAAGGGGCAGCCGAACCCCCTTTTCCTTCTCCAATTCGGCCTCCTGCCTAAAGGGGGGGGCGCCACCCCTTTTGGGCTGGTGTGCTCCCCTATTATGGCCCATATGGCCCATATTTTTCCCTGGGGGTTTCGGTAATCCCCCCGGTACTCCGATAAATACCCATACTACTCAGAACATTTCCGATGTCCGAATACTATCATCCTATATAACAATCTTTACCTATCGACCATTTCGAGACTCTTCGTCATGTCCGTGATCTCATCCGGGACTCCGAACAATATTCGGTCACCAAATCACATAACTCATATAATACTAAATCGTCATCGAACGTTAAGCATGCGGACCCTACGGGTTCGAGAACTATGTAGACATGACCGAGACACATCTCCGGTCAATAACCAATAGCGGAACCTAGATGCTCATATTGGCTCCTACATATTCTACGAATATCTTTATCGGTCGAACCATTATGACACCATAAGTTATTCCCTTTGTCCATCGGTATGTTACTTGCCCAAGATTCAATCATCGGTATCTACATACCTAGTTCAATCTCATTACCGACAAGTCTCTTTACTCGTTCCATAATACATCATCCTGCAACTAACTCATTAGTCACTTTGCTTGCAAGGCTTCTTATGATGTGCATTACCGAGAGGGCCCAGAGATACCTATTCGATACTCAGAGTGACAAATCCTAATCTCGATCTATGCAACCCAAGAAACACCTTCGGAGATACCTGTAGAGCATCTTTGTAATCACCCAGCTATGTTGTGATGTTTGATAGCACACAAGGTATTCCTCCGGTATCCGAGAGTTGCATAATCTCATAGTCGAAGGAATATGTATTTGACAAGCAATAAAACTGAACGATCAATATGCTAAGCTAACGGATGGGTCTTGTCCATCACATCATTCTTCTAATGACGTGATCCCGTTATCAAATGACAACTCATGTCCATGGTTAGGAAATCTTAACCATCTTTGATCAACGAGCTAGTCAAGTAGACGCTCACTAGGGACACAGTGTTTGTCTATGTATTCACACATGTATTTAGGTTTCCGATCAATACAATTCTAGCATGAATAATAAATATTTATCATGAATAAGGAAATATAAATAACAACTTTATTATTGCCTCTAGGGCATATTTACCATGCCGACGGCGATCACATCGACCTTGGAACCATTCCCGACACGCATCGTCACCTCGTCCTTAGCCAATCATCGTTTAATCCGTAGCCCCTATTTCGAGTTACAAATATGAGCGACCAAACCAGTATCAAATACCCAGGCGCTACTACGAGCATTAGTAAGGTACACATCAATAACATGTATATCAAATATACCTTTGTTCACTTTTCCATCCTTCTTATCCGCCAAATACTTGGGGCAGTTCCGCTTCTAGTGACCAGTCCCTTTGCAAAAGAAGCACTCAGTTTCAGGCTTGGGCCCAGATTTGGGCTTCTTCTCCCGGGAGTGGCAACTTGCTTGCCATTCTTCTTGAAGTTCCCCTTCTTTCTCTTGCCCTTTTTCTTGAAACTAGTGGTCTTGTTAACCATCAACACTTGATGCTCCTTCTTGATTTCTACCTCCGTAGCTTTGAGCATAGCGAAGAGCTCGGGAATTGTCTTATCCACCCCTTGCATATTATAGTTCATCACGAAGCCTTTTTAGCTTGGTGGTAGTGATTGAAGAACTGTGTCAATAACACTATCATTTGGAAGATTAACTCCCAGCTGAGTCAAGTGATTATGATACCTAGACATTTTGAGTAACTGACAGAACTGTTCTCCTCCATCTTGCAGCTATAGAACTTGTTGGAGATTTCATATCTCTCAACTCGGGAATTTGCTTGAAATATTAACTTCAACTCCTAGAACATCTCATATGGTCCATGACGTTCAAAACATCTTTGAAGTACGAATTCTAAGTCGTAAAGCATGGCACACTGAACTATCGAGTAGTCATCAACACGTGACTGCATGCGTTCACAACATCCGTAGTTGCTAGAGGGGGTGGCACACCTAGCAGTGCGTCAAGGACATAATTTTTCTGTGTAGCAATGAGGACAATCCTCAAGTTACACACCCAGTCTGTGTAGTTGCTACCACCATATTTCAACTTAGCTTTCTCTAGGAACGCATTAAAATTCGAGGGAACGGTAGCATTGGCCATTGATCTACAACATAGATATGCAAAAACTATCAGGACTAAGTTCATGATAAATTAAGTTCAATTAATCATATTACTTAAGAACCCCACTTAGATAGACATCCCTCAAGTCATCTAAATGATACGTGATCCAAATCAACTAAACCATGTCCGATCATCATGTGAGATGGAGTAGTCATCAATGGTGAACATCTCTATGTTGATCATATCTACTATATGATTCACGTTCGACCTTTCGGTGTCCAGTGTTCCGAGGCCATTTCTGTACATGCCAGGCTCGTCAAGTTTAACCCGAGTATTCCGCATGTGCAAAATTGTCTTGCACTTGTTGTATATGAATGTAGAGTCTATCACACCCGATCATCACGTGGTATCTCAACACGATGAACTGTCACAACGGTGCATACTCGGGGAGAACACTTATACCTTGAAATGTTATTTAAGGGATCATCTTATAATGCTACCGCCATACTAAGCAAAATAAGATGCATAAAAGATAAACATCATATGCAATCAAAATATGTGACATGATATGGCCATCATCATCTTGTGCTTTTGATCTCCATCTCCAAAGCAATGTCATGATTTCCATCGTCACCGGCTCGACACCTTGATCTCCATAGTAGCGTCATGGTCGTCTCGCCAACTATTGCTAATGCATGGTGATAAAGTAAAGCAATTACATGGCGTTTGCATTTCATACAATAAAGAGACAGCCATAAGGCTCCTGCCGGTTGTCAGATATCTTACAAAACATGATCATATCATACAATAACGTTTATCACATCATGTCTTGACCATATCACATCACAACAAGCCATGCAAAAACAAGTTAGACGTCCTCTACTTTGTTGTTGCAAGTTTTACATGGCTGCTACGGGCTTCTAGCAAGAACAGTTCTTACCTACGCATCAAAACCACAACGGTGATTTATCAAGTTTGTTGTTTTAACCTTCAACAAGGACCAGCCGCGGTCAAATTTGATTCAACTAAAGTAGGAGAAATAGACACCCGCCAGCCACCTTTATGCAAAAACTAGTTGCATGTCTGTCGGTGGAACTAGTCTCATGAACGTGGTCATGTAAGGTTGGTCCGGGCCGCTTCATCCAACAATATCGCTGAATCAAAATAAGACATTGGTGGTAAGCAGTATGACGATCACCGCCCACAACTCTTTGTGTTCTACTCATGCATATCATCTACGCATAGACCTGGCTCTGATACCACTGTTGGGGAACGTAGCATGCAATTTCAAAAAAAAATCCTACGCTCACGCAAGATCTATCTAGGAGATGCATAGCAATGAGAGGGGGAGAATGTGTCCACGTACCCTCGTAGACCGAAAGCGGAAGCGTTTGACAACGCGGTTGATGTAGTCGAACTTCTTCTAGCTCCGACCGATCAAGTACCGAACGTACGGCACCACTGAGTTCTGCACACGTTCAGCGCGATGACGTCCCTCGCCTTCTTGATCCAGCAAGGTGTCGAGGAAGTAGATGAGTTCCATCAGCATGACGGCATGGTGATGGTGATGGTGAAGTGATTCTCATAGGGCTTTGCCTAAGCATCGTAAAACTATGACCGGGGTGTAAACTGTGGAGGGGGGCACCGCACATGGCTAACGATTGTTGTTGTGTGTTCTAGGCACCCCCTCCCCATGTATATATAGGTGGGAGGGGGAGGGGAGCAGCCTTGGGGCGCCCCAAGTAGGAGGAATCCTACTTGGGGACCTCTCCCAATTCGGCCTCCCCTCTTCCTTATTTCCGGAGGGGGAAAGGGAAGAGGGAAGGGAGGAAGGAAAGGGGGGGTCAAACCCCCTCTTCCTTCTCCAATTCGGCCTCCTGCCTAAAGCATGGGGCGCCACCCCATGTGGGCTGGTGTGCTCCCCTCTTATGGCCCATATGTCCCATATCTTTCCCCCGGGGGTTCCGGTAATCCCCCCGGTACTTCGATAAATACCTGATACTACCCGGAATACTTCCGTTGTCCGAATACTATCATCCTATATATCAATCTTTACCTCTCGACCATTTCGATACTCCTCGTCATGTTCGTGATCTCATCTGGGACTCCAAACAATATTCGGTCACCAAATCACATAACTCATATAATACTAAATCGTCATCGAATGTTAAGCGTGCGGACCCTATGAGTTCGAGAACTATGTAGACATGACCGAGACACCTCTCCGTTCAATAACCAATAGCGGAACCTAGATGCTCATATTGGCTCTGACATATTCTACGAAGATCTTTATTGGTCGAACTGCTATGACAACATACGTAATTCCCTTTGTCCATCGGTATGTTACTTGCCCGAGATTCGCTCGTCGGTATCTACATACCTAGTTCAATCTTGTTACCGGCAAGTCTCTTTACTCGTTCCATAATACATCATCCTGCAACTAACTCATTAGTCACTTTGCTTGCAAGGCTTATTATGATGTGCATTACCGAGAGGGCCCAGAGATATCTCTCCGATACTCGAAGTGACAAATCCCAATCTCTGTCTATGCCAACCCAACAAACACCTTCGGAGATACCTGTAGAGCATCTTTATAATCACCCAGTTACGTTGTGATGTTTGATAGCACACAAGGTATTCCTCCGGTATCCGGGAGTTGCATAATCTCGTAATCGAAGGAATATGTATTTGACATGAAGTAAGCAATAGCAATAAAACTGAACGATTAATATGCTAAGCTAACGAATGGGTCCTGTCCATCACATCATTCTTCTAACGATGTGATTTCATTATCTAATGACAACTCATGTCCATGGTTAGGAAACCTTAACCATCTTTGATCAACGAGCTAGTCAAGTAGAGGCTCACTAGGGACACAGTGTTTGTCTATGTATTCACACATGTATTTAGGTTTCTGATCAATACAATTCTAGCATGAATAATAAACATTTATCATGAATAAGGAAATATAAATAACAACTTTATTATTTCCTCTAGGGCATATTTCCTTCACAATGTCCCTCCAGCACTAACAAAGAAGCTTGTCCTCGGTCGCCGTGTATGCCTTCGTCCGCCTGCTCTTGTGCTTCGGCTTCGCCCTGGCGGCTTGGTTGGCGAGGTCATCCTCAAACAAAGGCTCCCTGTCAATGTCCAACTCATCCTCTTCCTCGATGTCGTGATGTCTACTACACAACCTGTTCTTGTAGACTCGTGTTGGGCCTCGAAGCGCAGAATTTTGTAGGACAATAGCAATTTTCCCTCAAGTGGATGACCTAAGGTTTATCAATCCGTGGGAGGCGTAGGATGAAGATGGTCTCTCTCAAACAACCCTGCAACCAAATAACAAAGAGTCTCTTGTGTCCCCAACACACCAAATACAATGGTAATTTGTATAGGTGCACTAGTTCGGCGAAGAGACAGTGATACAAGCGTAGTAATGATAGTAGATATTGATTTTTGTAATAGGAACAACAAAAAACAGCAAGGTAGCAATTGATAAAAATGGAGCACAAACGGTATTGCAATGCTTGAAAATGAGGCCTATGGTCCGTACTTTCGCTAGTGCAATCTCTCAACAATGCTAATATAATTGGATTATATAACCATCCCACAACGTGCGATGAAGAATCACTCCAAAGTTCCTATCTAGCGGAGAACATAAGACAAAATTGTTGGTAGGGTACGAAACCACCTTGAAGCTATTCTTTCCGATTGAGCTATCCAGAGTTCATATTAAAATAACACCAAATTATCCTTTCCGATCGATCTATCCAGAGTTCATACTAAAATAACAACAAGTTTTCCTTTCCGATCGATCTATCAAGAGTTCGCACTAAGATAACACCAAATAATTTTAGATTCATGATACTCAATCCAACACAAATAATCTCAAAGAGTGCCCCAAGATTTCTACCGGACAAACAAAGATGAGAATGTGCATCAACCCCTATGCATAGATTACCCCAATGTCACATCGGGAATCCGCGAGTTGAGTTCCAAAACGCACATCAAGTGAATCAATATGATACCCCATTGTCACCATGGGTATTCATAGCAAGACATACATCAAGTGCTCTCAAATTCATAAAAGTATTCAATCCGATAAAACGGAATCTCAAAGGAAAAACTCAATTCATCACAACAAGATAGAGATGGAGAAACACCATATGATCCAACTATATTAACAATGCCCACGATACATCAAGATCATGCCATCTCAAGATCACGAGAGAGAGAGAGATAGAGAGAGATTAAACACATAGCTACTGGTACAAACCCTCAGCCCCGAGGGGGGACTACTCCCTCCGCATCATGGTGGCCGCCAGGATGATGAAGATGGCCATCGGTGATGATTCCCCCCTCCGGTAGGGTGCCAGAATGGAGTCTAGATTGGTTTTTCATGGCTACAGAGGCTTGCGGTGGCGGAACTTCTGATCTAGGGTTATTTTTGATGGTTTCTCTATTTATAAGATTTTTCAGCGTTGGAATCACGCGAAGATGGGCCTGGAGATGGACACAACCCACCTGGCGCGCCTGGGCCTCCTAGCGTGCCCAGGTGTCTTGTGCTCATCTCCTTCACCTTCTGGTCCTCCCACGAAGCTTCTAGTGCCTCTTTTGTTCCAAAAAATTTTCAAAAAGTTTCGTTGTATTTGGAGAACTTTTATTTCTACACAAAAAACAACACCACGGTAGTTCTGCTGAAAACGATGTGAGTCCGGGTTAGTTCCATCCAAATCACACCAAAACAATATAAAATTGTTGTAAACATGGCATGAATACTTCATAATTTATATATATGTTGGAGACGTATCAGCATCCCCAAGCTTAATTCCTACTCGTCCTCAAGTAGGTAAATGATAAAATAAATAATTTATGAAGTGTGAATTCTAGCATAGTGCATAAGTTTAATCAATGATAATTTCAATCACTTTCCCTAGCATCATAATATCAACTCTTTCTCATAAAACTCATCATGATAAAGTAGCAATTGAAAGCGGAATTTTTGTTGTGGAATGCTATCTATCATATTCATCATATACCCTTTATTTTGTAGCATTGACATTTGGACTTGAATGATTAAAAGCAATAGTCTATAATTTGACATGAGGACATGAATACTCAAGCATATCAACAAGCAACCATGTTGTCAGTACAACAAACCCCGAGTCTGTTGACTAGACTGTGTCCAGGCACGGGGACAAGACCACAACTCCAGGATCAGATTGAAGCACAAAAGACTAGCCCTTTGGATGACCCGGGATGCGGATCAAGAAGACCAAGAGGAGCTAGAGAAGCAAGACGCGCCAAAGAAAAAGCCTCCCTTGCTGGGAAGGCGATCCTGGTGAGGACGGGGTTTACTCTTTCGAGGCGTCTTGGTAGGCCTGCCGGGACTTATGGAGACAGAACCGACCCACCGTGCCACCTCATCGCGACCCAAGTCGTCGATCAGTGCGGTGTCAAGCTCTAAGGTGATTAAGTGGCTGCTATCCACCACTTGGCAGCCACTTCCTACAGAAAATGCCTACAAGTGACACCCGTCCTGCGACGTGTCAAGCAAGCAGGCACAAAGCTAGCAAAACAGCCCGGCAGCCCCTACTGGGCAAGCTGTGATGTGATGTTGAGCGGCACATTTAGTGTGCTCTGCCAACCTGCAGAGTTAGGTATGATAGCACTCTTTGCTATCTAATCAGTGCATAATGACTGATTTGCCACTGTGGTAACACCTTCTATCTGTAAAAGGAGGCCCAAGGCAACCGTAGAAGGGGTTGAATAATTTAGACACCCACATGCTCATACGCGCGTAGCCGCTCTCGCCCTAAGGCAACCCTGCCGGGCAAGCGAGTCGCGTCCACCAGCATTTTTCCCACATCAATCCACCAAAGCAGGAGTAGGGTTTTATGTCTCACGGCGGCCCGAACCTGGGTAAAATCGCCCGTGTGATCTTTGTCGTGTTGTCTCATGTTTTTCCGCTCTTTGTGCAACATGCCATCCCCCGCCGAACCAGAAAGGTGCTCTTGGTCCCATAGGTGGCTGCTACCTCTTGAGCACTGTGTTGGTTTTCCCTTGAAGAGGAAAGGGTGATGCAACAAAGTAGCATAAGTATTTCCCTCAGTTTTTGAGAACCAAGGTATCAATCCAGTAGGAGGCCACACACAAGTCCCTCGTACCTACAAAAACAAATAGGAACCTTGCAACCAATGCGATAAAGGGGTTGTCAATCCCTTCCCGGTCACTTACGAGAGTGAGATCTGATAGAGATGATAAAATAATATTTTTGGTATTTTTATGATAAAGGTTAAAAGTAAAGATTGCAAAAAAGGTAATAGAAATAGCTTGTTGAAGGAAGATTAATATGATGGAGAATAGACCCGGGGCCATAGGTTTCACTAGTGGCTTCTCTCAAGATGGCATAAGTATTACGATGGGTGAACGAATTACTGTCGAGCAATTGATAGAAAAGCGAATAATTATGAGAATATCTAGGCATGATCATGTATATAGGCATCACGTCCGTGACAAGTAGACCGACTCCTGCCTGCATATACTACTATTACTCCACACATCGACCGCTATCCAACATGCTTCTAGAGTATTAAGTTCATAAGAACAGAGTAATGCATTAGGTAAGATGACATGACGTAGAGGGATAAACTCAAGCAATATGATATAAACCCCATCTGTTTATCCTCGATGGCGACAATACAATACATGTCGTTTCCCTTTCTATCACTGGGATCGAGCACCGCAAGATTTGAACCCAAAGCTAAGCACTTCTCCCATTGCAAGAAAGATCAATCTAGTAGGCCAAACCAAACTGATAATTCGAAGAGACTTTCAAAGATAACCAATCATGCATAAAAGATTTCAGAGAAGAATCAAATATTTTTCATAGATAGACTTGATCATAAACCCACAATTCATCGGATCTCAACAAACACACCGCAAAAGAGTTACATCGAATAGATCTCCAAGAAGACCGAGGAGAACATTGTATTGAGATCCAAAGAGAGAGAAGAAGACATCTAGTTAATAACTGTGGACCCGAAGGTCTGAAGTAAACTACTCACACATCATCGGAGGGGCCATGGAGTTGATGTAGAGGCCCTCCGTGATCGATGCCCCCTCCGGCAGAGTTTCGAAAAAGGCCCCAAGATGGGATCTCTTGGGTACAGAAGGTTGCGGCGGTGGAAATAGGGTTTCGTGGTGCTCTTGGATGTTTTCAGGGTATATGAGTATATATAGGAGGAAGAAGTAGGTCGGTTGAGCCACGAGGGGGAGGGCGCGCCCAGGGGGTAGGCGCGCCCAGGGGGGTAGGCGCGCCCCCTACCTCGCGGACTCCTCGTTTGTTCCTTGACGTCCACTCCAAGTCCTCTGGATCACGTTTGTTCCAAAAATCACGTTCCCGAAGGTTTCATTCCGTTTGGATTCCGTTTGATATTCCTTTTCCGCTAAACACTGAAATAGGCAAAAAGCAACAATTTGCACTGGGTCTTGGGTTAATAGGTTAGTCCCAAAAATAATATAAAAGTGTAAAATAAAGCCCATTAACATCCAAAACAGATAATTAATAGCATGGAACAATCAAAATTATAGATACGTTGGAGACGTATCAGTGGTCGTGGTTTCCCGTGACATCTTTGGCGCGCCAGGTAGGGGGATCACTTGCGTGAACCCGAAGGCATGAGCAGCGCGCCACCTTCATCGCCATCTTTTCGTCATCAATGGCTCCATCGACCATGGCGCCCAAGAAGAAGCACGGTGCCACAGCTCACCCATCCACCTCGAAGGCTCCACCTCCTACGGCCGTCGGCGCCGCGGAGAGCGTGGGGGCACAGGAGGATGCAAGCGCTGCGGGAGACATGGTTGGCGTAGGCGGCATCGCAACCACCACCCCCCACGGACGAAGCAGGAGTGGGAGGCACCGGAGGAGAGCAACGTCAGCAACATCTCGGTGGCCATGCTCCAAGAGGTATGAACGACGGGGTTGTGCCGTCCATACCTCTTCTCCTCACCGAAGGGCACAACCACAGTGGAGGAGCTCGGTCCAGGGTGAATCGCCACCCTTCGGCCGTCCCCATCGCGGGCACGGCCGCAGGGCACGCGCCTCCCCCGGAGCGGATCGACCCCACCGCTGCGGCCAACGGAGCCGCTGGCCCCCAAGCACCTTCACCGTGTCACCGAGCCATCCAAGTGGCTGGGTCGCAACAGCGGGGACGTATCGCTACTGCCACGAGTACTGTCAGAAGCCGTCGATGGCACGGTCTACATCGTCATCACGGATGCCAAGCACCGCTACTGAGGCCATGGCACGGGCCTAGCTGCTGTTGAGGTTTCCCCCGGTAGCCGATCAGATGCATGAGTGGAGAGCCACCATCCAAAGTCTGATTGGCTTCACCGAGGCTGGGGCCTCACAGCGTGTTGGCCCGCCACGACCTCCCCAAGCAACAACGACAGCCCGCGCTGCTAGCCGCACGGAAGGGGGCACCCTCACTGTGCAGTCCCCACTACAGCAGCCAGCGCGGGAGCCGCAAAACTAGGAACCTCACAACGTCTTGATGGCCTCTTCCGACCCTCGAGCACGTCCAGGCCAATGACAAGCCCCTGAGGATCGATGGCGGGGAGGCGCGCGTATCTCATTAAATGACATCGCGACGACCACCATCTGACCAATGGGGGCGATGGCCCCGGCGTCGACGAGCCAGCGCTCGAGGACGGCGGGTACCTGCCTTTCGAGGTTGGGTGCCCTGCCTTTACTCGTGAGCTACGTCAAGTCCGCTGGCCATCCGCTTGCACGTTCAACCCAGAGATACGCGAGAACTACGATGGGAGGCTGAACCCGGCAGAGTTCTTGAGCATCTACACCATCACTATTATTCAAGCTGCCAGGGGAAGAGATGATAAGGTGTTCGCCAACTACTTCCCTTTGGCGCTCAAGTCCAATGTGAGGTCTTGGCTGATGCACTAACTGGAGAACTCCATCTCGTCTTGGGCTGACCTGTGCCATGAGTTCATTAGCGCCTTCACGGGCGGCCATCAAGAACCAGGGCGGCCCAGCGACTTGCAGCTTCTCTAGGAGAAAGAGGGAGAGATTCTATGGAAGTATTTGCAAAGATTCAGTAGAGTCCACAGGAACATTCCAGATATCCGCCCAGCAGTGGTGATAGCATCTTTCTAGTCCAATGTGCGTAACCGCAGGATACGTTCCAAAATCAACATGCGGTTGCTCAAGACTGTGAAGGAGCTTTACACCTTGGTGGACAAGTGTGCTCGGGTGGAGGAAGGAAGGAAACTTCCCGGAGAGGAGGATTGTGTCAACATCGACCCAGAAGATGACGATGTATCCACCAGCCAGAAGAAGAAGAATAAGAAGCGCAACAAGAGGCGCAAGGATAAGGCAGTGATGATCGTTGAAGGATCGGGTACTCCTAGTACCAGCAAGAAGGTTAAGGCTGAAGCCCGCAGCAAGGAAGCTGCCGCGTGCGCTGACTGCCGGGCGGCTGCGGCTGCCGAGAAGGCTGGGAAAAGTGATGGGCCGTATTGCAAGATTCATCGGACAAGGGCCATGATCTACAAGAGTGTCATCAAGTAGAGCAGCTCGTCAAGAGGCAGAGGGCTGAATATGAGAAGCGTGACAAGGAAAAAGGTCAGAATGGCGTTGGCGGAAAGGGCCGAGGCGGTGAAGCAAACCGCCCCCGGTAACATATAGTAAAAGTAAATAAGGTGTAGCAAGATGGCCCAATCCTTTTTGTAGCAAAGGACAAGCCTGGACAAACTCTTATATAAAGGAGAACGCTCCCGAGAACACATGAGAATTATCGTCAAGCTAGTTTTCATCGCGCTCATATGATTCGCGTTCGGTACTTTGATAATTTGATATGTGGGTGGACCGGTGCTTGGGTACTGTCCTTCCTTGGACAAGCATCCCACTTATGATTAACCCCTATTGCAAGCATCCGCAACTACAACGGAAGTATTAAGGTAAACCTAACCATAGCATGAAACATATGTATCCAAATCGGCCCCTTACGAAGCAACGCATAAACTAGGGTTTAAGCTTCTGTCACTCTAGCAACCCATCGTCTACTTATTACTTCCCAATGCCTTCCTTTAGGCCCAAACAATGGTGAAGTGGCATGTAGTCGACGTTCACATGACACCACTAGAGGAAAGACAACATACATCTCATCAAAATATCGAACCAATACCAAATTCACATGACTACTTATAGCAAGACTTCTCCCATGTCCTCAAGAACAAACATAACTACTCACAAATCATATTCATGTTCATAATTAGAGGAGTATTAATATGCATAATGGATCTGAACATATGATCTTCCACTAAGTAAACCAACTAGCATCAACTACAAGGAGTAATCAACACTACTAGCAACCCACAGGTACCAATCTGAGGTTTTGGGACAAAGATTGGATACAAGAGATGAACTAGGGTTTGAGATGAGAAGGTGCTGGTGAAGATGTCGATGGAGATTGACCCCTTCCCGATGAGAGGATCGTTGGTGATGATTTCCCCCTCCCGGAGGAAAGTTTCCTCGGCAGAACAGCTCCGCCGGAGCCCTAGATTGGTTCCGCCAAGGTTTCGCCTCGTGGCGGCGGAGTTTCGTCCCGAAAGTTTTCTGATGATTTTTTTCTCCACGAAAGACTCCATATAGCCAAAGATGGGCATTAGAGGGCTGCCAGGGGGCCCACGAGGCAGGGGGCGCGCCCAGGGGGTAGGGCGCGCCCCCACCCTCGTGGACGGTGGATGGCCCCCCTCTAGTACTTCTTTCGCTTAATATTTTTTATATATTCTGAAACATGCTCCCGTGTAGTTTCAGGACTTTTGGAGATGTGCAGAATAGGTCTCTAATATTTGCTCCTTTTCCAGCCCAGAATTCCAGCTGCCGGCATTCCCCCTCTTCATGTAAACCTTGTAAAATAAGAGAGAATGGGCATAAGTATTGTGATATAATGTGTAATAACAGCCCATAATGCAATAAATATTGATATGAAAGCATGATGCAAAATGGAGGCATCAACTCCCCCAAGATTAGACCTCGCTTGTCCTCAAGCGAAAGCCGAAATCGAAAAATATGCCCACATGTTTAGAGATAGAGGTGTCGGTAAAATAAAATACGGACATGAGGGCATCATGAGCATTATTATAACAGCAACATATATATATTGTCATATGATCTCTTATGCTAAAGTAAAAATTCAATCACAATTTCAAGTATGAATCAGAAACTTCATTGAGAACCAACAAACTATAATCTCAGTCATTGAGGCAATTGCAATTTATCATAACATAGGAAAGATTCAATATAAGAGCTTTTCAGCAAGTCCACATACTCAACTATCCTTTAGTCTTTCACAATTGCTAACACTCATGCGAATTTATGGTTATGAAGTTTTAATCGGACACAGAGAAAGATAGGGGCTTATAGTTTTGCCTCCCAACCTTTTACCTCAAGGGTAATGTCAACAATAATAGTTCATGAAAACTCACATCCAATTAGCTATATATATCAGAATATTTCCAACACATTGTGCTTGCCAAAGGATAAAATGTAAAAAGGAAAGGTGAAGATCACCGTGACTCTTTGCATGAATTATAAGACAAGAATAAAAGATAGGCCCTTCGCAGAGGGAAGCAGAGGTTGTCATGTGCTTTTATGGTTGGATGCACAAAATCTTAATGCAAAAGAACGTCACTTTATATTGCCACTTGTGACATGGACCTTTATTATGCAGTCCGTCAGTTTTATTTCTTCCACATCACAAGAATGTATAAAGCTTATTTTCTCCACACTAATAAGTCATACATATTTAGAGAGCAATTTTTATTGCTTGCAACGATGACAACTTACTTGAAGGATCTTACTCAATCCATAGGTAGATATGGTGGACTCTCATGGCAAAACTGAGTTTAAGGATATTTGGAAGCACAAGTAGTATCTCTACTTGGTGAAAAGAAATTGGCTAGCATTAGAGGGAAAGGCAAGCTCAACATGTTGGATGATCCATGCCAATATAATTTATTTCAGATGTAAGAAGACATAACCCATTACGTTATCTTCCTTGTCCAATGTCAACTCTTTAGCATGTCATATTTTAATGAGTGCTCACAATCATAAAAGATGTCCAAGATAGTATATTTATATGTGAAAACCTCCCTTTCTTTATTACTTCCTATTAATTGCAATGATGACCAAAACTATGCTTGTCAACCCTCAACAATTTTTATTCATCATACTCTTTATATGTGAAGTCATTACTCTCCATAAGATCCATATGATCTCTTTATTTATTTTTATTCTTTCTCTTTTATTTTATTCCCTCAAGATCATAGCAAGATAATCAAGCCCTTGACTCAACACTAATCTTTATTATATATAGCTCACGGACTCGATTACATAGAAGGATCATAAACAAAACTCAAAACTAGATCATACTAAAACTTTTATTCTACTAGATCAAGATATTACCAAAAGGATCGAACTAAGCAAAACGGTAAAGATAAAAGTGTGATGGTGATACGATACCGGGGCACTCCCCCAAGCTTGGAAGTTGCCAAGGGGAGTGCCCATACCCATGTGTTTATGTCTCCTTCCTCGGAGGTGGCGATGATGGAGTTGTTGATGGCGTGTGCTTCTTCCTCAATTTGCGCTTGAGGATAGAATTTTGCTCCCTTAGGTCACTGATCTCCCGCTCAAGGCATAATACCTTTTTGCATAGTTCTTGTTTGTTCTCCTGCAAGAGGCGAAAAGGGATAAACTCGATCTTAGGTTTCTTTGCTCTATCGGGAAGGCTTGACTTTTTGAACTCCACATGCATGTCCCCAGGTTGAGGTAATGGGACGTCATCTTCATTTGTGCTCGTCTCCTCCTTTCCCTTAGGATCATAGTCTTCTTCTTCCTCCGTGGTCCAACCACAATGCTCCAAGTCCCCGTAGACCTTATGATCTGCAAGGTAATCAGCCACATAGCTTTCTCCCTCTGAATCCTGGGATGACATATTGCTCAAATCTGCAGCAGGAATAGCTCTAAACAAAGCCAGGAGATATTTGGGTGATACGGTGGTCAAAACCTTTGGGAGATTATATAGTGAATTTTTACCAACCAAAAGAAGTATTGTGCAAGAAAACGGAGTCCGGAGAGCGCACGAGGTGCCCACGAGGCAGGGGGGCGCGCCCAAGGGGGTAGGGCGCGCCCTCCACCCTCGTGGAAGCCTCGTGTCCTTTCCGGACTACTTCTTATTTTCGTATTTTCTTAAATATTCCAAAACATAGAAAAAATGCCATTAGAACTATTTTGGAGTCGGTTTACTTACCGTACCACATACCTATTCCTTTTCGGAGTCTGAAACGTTCTGGAAAGTGTCCCTTATGTATTCCTCCTGGGTTACGGTTTCAATAACATTGGTTTCAACATTTATGGGATTACCTGAGATATAATGTTTGATTCTTTGACCGTTCACCACCCTCGGATTTCTGCCTTCGAAGTTGTTGATTTTTATGGCACCGGAACGATAGACCTCCTCGATGACGTAAGGGCCTTCCCATTTAGAGAGGAGTTTGCCTGCAAAAAATCTTAAACAAGAGTTGTATAACAATACATAATCACCAACATTAAACTCACGTTTCTGTATCCTTTTATCATGCCGTCTTTTAACTTTTTCTTTAAATAGTTTGGCATTTTGATAAGCCTGGGTTCTCCATTCATCAAGTGAGCTAATGTCAAAAAGCCTCTTCTCACCGGCAAGTTTGAAATCATAATTAAGCTCTTTAATGGCTCAATATGCCTTATGTTCTAGTTCAAGAGGTAAGTGACATGCTTTACCATAAACCATCTTATACGGAGACATACCCATAGGATTCTTATATGCAGTTCTATAAGCCCATAATGCATCATCAAGTTTATTGGACCAATTCTTTCTAGATCTATTAACAGTCTTTTGCAAAATTAATTTAAGCTCTCTATTGCTCAGTTCTACTTGACCACTAGACTATGGATGGTATGGAGATGCAATTTTATGATTAACATCATACTTAGCAAGCATTTTACGAAAGGCACCATGAATAAAATGTGAACCACCATCAGTCATTAAGTATCTAGGGACTCCAAACCTCGAAAAAAATAACTTCTTTAAGCATCTTAATAGAGGTGTTATGATCAGCACTACTAGTTGGAATAGATTCTACCCACTTACGTAATCAATAGCAACTAAAATATGTGTATACCCATTAGAGGAAGGAAACTGTCCCATATAATCAAAGCCCCAAACATCAAATGGTTCAATAACAAGTGAATAATTCATAGGCATTTCTTGATGTCTACTAATAGTACCAATTCTTTGACATTCATCACAGGACAAGACAAACTTACGGGCATCCTTGAAGAGAGTAGGCCAATAAAAACCGGATTGCAATACCTTATGTGCAGCTTTGTCTCCAGCATGGTGTCCTCCATAAGCCTCGGAGTGACACTTGCGTAGGATTTGTTCCTGTTCATGCTCAGGTACACAACGTCTAATAACACCATCTACTCCTTCTTTATAAAGGTGTTGTTCATCCCAAAAGCAATGCCTTAAATCATAGAAGAACGTTTTCTTTTGTTGGTATGTGAAACTAGGTGGTATAAACTTAGCAAAAATATAATTAGCATAGTCAGCATACCATGGAGCAGTACGAGAAGAATTTATGACAGCTAATTGTTCATCAGGAAAGCTATCATCAATAGGTAGTGGGTCACCAAGAACATTCTCTAACCTAGACAAGTTGTCTGCAACGGGGTTATCAGCTCCCTTTCTATCAATAATATGCAAATCAAATTCTTGAAGCAAGAGAACCCATCTAATAAGTCTAGGTTTAGCATCTTTCTTTTCCATAAGATATTTAATAGCAGCATGATTAGTGTGAACAGTTACTTTAGAATCAACAATGCAAGGTCTAAACTTATCACAAGCAAATACAACTGCTAAAAATTCCTTTTCAGTAGTAGCATAGTTTCTCTAGGCACTGTTTGGAGTTTTACTAGCATATTGAATAACATTTAAGTTCTTATCAACTCTTTGTCCTAGAACAACCCCTACAGCATAATCACTAGCATCACACATAATTTCAAATGGTAAATTCCAATCAGGAGGCTGAACAATAGGTGCAGAAACCAAAGCTTTCTTAAGTATTTCAAATGCTTCTACACAGTCATCATCAAACACAAAAGGAACATCTTTTTGTAAGAGATTAGTCAGAGGCCGAGAAATTTTAGAGAAGTCCTTCATGAACCTCCTATAAAAACTGGCATGACCAAGGAAGCTTCTTATACCTTTAATGTCCTTAGGACACGACATCTTTTCAATAGGATCAACCTTAGCTTTATCAACTTCAATACCTCTTTCAGAAATTTTAGGCCCCAAGACAATACCTTCATTAACCATAAAGTGGCACTTCTCCCAATTCAAGACAAGATTAGTTTCTTCACATCTCTACAAAACTCGATCAAGGTTGCTTAAGCAATCATCAAAAGAAGTTCCGTAAACGGAGAAATCATCCATGAAAATCTCAACAATCTTTTCACAAAAGTCAGAGAATATAGCAGTCATACATCTTTGAAAATTAGCCGGTGCATTGCATAAACCAAAAGGCATACGTCTATAAGCACAGGTACCGAAAGGGCAAGTAAAAGTTTTCTTTTCTTGATCCTCTTTTGACACCGGTATTTGAGAGAAACCAGAATAACCATCTAGAAAGCAAAAGTGAGTATGTTTGGATAATCTTTCTAGCATTTGATCAATAAAAGGTAAATGGTAATGATCCTTTTTAGTAGCTTTATTTAATTTGCGAAAATCAATTACCATTCTATAACCTGTAACAATTCTTTGTGGGATCAGTTCATCTTTATCCTTAGGAACTATAGTGATACCTCCCTTCTTAGGGATACAATGGACAGGACTTACCCACTAACTATCAGCAACAGGATAAATTATACCTGCCTTCAGAAGCTTTAGTATTTCTTTCCTTACCACTTCTTTCATCTTAGGGTCTAACCGTCGTTGGTGATCAACAACCGGTTTCGCGTCTTTCTCCAATTTTATTTTGTGCTGGCAGAGAGTGGGACTAATGCCGTTAAGATCATCAAGAGTATATCCAATAGCAGCACGGTGCTTCTTTAGAGTTTCCAATAATTTCTTTTCTTCATGCTCTGAAAGGTTAGCACTAATAATAACATGATATATCTCTTTCTCATCAAGATAAGCATATTTAAGAGTATCAGGTAAAGGTTTAAGCTCAAACACGGGATCACCCTCGGGTGAAGGAGGATCCCCTAGAATTTCAATAGGCAAGTTATGTTTCAAAATAGGTCCCTGTTTAAAGAATACTTCATCTAATTCCCTTCTTTCATTCATAAACATATCATTTTCATGGTCTAGCAAATATTGTTCTAAAGGATCAGTAGGAGGCACAACAATAGAAGCAAGACCAATAATTTCATCTTTACTAGGCAATTCTTTATCATGGAGTTGTCTACGAAACTTAGCAAAATTAAATTCATGAGACATATCCCCTAAACCAACAGATACAATATCCTTATTGCAATCTATCTTAGCATTAACAGTATTCAAGAAGGTTCTACCAAATATAATGGGAACAAAGTCATCTTGTGGGGAACCAGGAACAAGAAAATTAGCAGGATATTTGACTTTCCCACACAAGACTTCAACATCTCTAACAATCCCAACTGGTGAAATAGTGTCTCCATTGGCAAGCTTAATTGTAACATCAATTTCTTCTAACTCAGCAGGTGCAATATCATGCATAATTTCTTTGTATAAGGAATGAGGTATTGCACTTGCACTAGCACCTATATCACATAAGCCATGATATTAATGATCTCCTATTTTAGCAGAAATAATAGGCATGCCTACAACAGGTCTATGTTTGTTTTTAGTATCGGGTCTAGCAATTCTAGCAACTTCATCATAGAAGTAAATAACATGCCCATCAATATTATCGGCCAAGAGATCTTTAACCATAGCAACACTAGGTTCAACTTTAATTTGCTTAGAGAGAGTAGGTGTTCTAGTATTACTCTTAAAAACCACAGTTGAAGCTTTAGCATGATCCTTTATTCTAACAGGGAAAGGTGGTTTCTCAATATAAGCAGTAGGAACAACATGATCATTATAAGTGATAGTTTTTTCTTCAACTTTAATAGGTGCAACTACTTTTACTTAAATGGGAGGATTATATTTAAACCACTTCTCCTTAGGGAGATCAACATGAGTAGCAAAGGATTCACAGAAAGAAGCTGCTATCTCAGAGTCAAGTCCATATTTAGTGCTAAATTCACGGAAAGCATCGGTATCCATAAAATATTTAGCACAATCAAACTTAGGTGTTATACCTGACTCCTTACCTTCGTCGAGGTCCCAATATTCAGAGTTGCATTTAATTCTTTCCAATAAATCCCATTTGAATTCAATAGTCTTCATCATAAAAGATCCAGTACAAGAAGTATCGAGCATGGAGCGATTACTAAGAGAAAGCCGAGCATAAATTTTTTGAATCATCATTTCTCTTGAGAGCTCATGATTGGGGCATGAATATAACATTGACTTAAGCCTCCCCCAAGCTTGAGCGATGCTTTCTCCTTCACGAGGCCAAAAATTATATATATAATTACGATCACGATGAACAAGATGCATAGGATAAAACTTCTGATGAAATTCCAATTTCAATCGGTTGTAGTTCCATGATCCCATATCATCACATAGCCTAGACCATGTCAATGCCTCTCCCTTCAAAGATAAAGGGAAGACCTTCTTCTTGATAACATCATCGGGCATACCTACAATCTTAAATAATCCACAAACTTCATCCACATAGATTAGGTGCAAATCGGGATGCAATGTTCCATCTCCTGTAAAAGGATTAGCTAGCAGTTTCTCTATCATACCCGAAGGAATTTCAAAGTAAACATTTTCAGTAGGTTCAGTAGGTTGAGGAGCAACTCTTTGCTCTACTGGTCGGGGTTAAGATACCCCGAACAAGCCCATCAAAGGATTATGTTCCATAGTAACAAGTGACAGTAAATTTCAGCACACTATATAAATTTTTCCTTACCAAATTCCACCTACCAAAGGCGCTTCACTCCTCGGAAACGGCGCCAGAAAAGATTCTTGATGACCCACAAGTGTAGGGGATCTATCGTAGCCTTTTCGATAAGTAAGAGTGTCGAACCCAACGAGGAGCAGAAGGAAATGATAAGCGGTTTTCAGCAAGGTATTCTCTGCAAGCATTGAAATTATCGGTAACATATAGTTTTGTGATAAGGTAATTGGTAACGGGTAACAAATAGTAAAAGTAAATAAGGTGCAGCAAGATGGCCCAATACTTTTTTTAGCAAAGGACAAGCCTGGACAAACTCTTATATAAAGGAAAGCGCTCCCAAGGACACATGGGTATCGTCAAGCTAGTTTTCATCACGCTCATATGATTCGCTTTTGGTACTTTGATAATTTGATATGTGGGTGGACCACTGCTTGGGTATTGTCCTTCCTTGGACAATCATCCCACTTATGATTAACCCCTATTGCAAGCATCTGCAACTACAACAGAAGTATTAAGGTAAACCTAACCATAGCATTAAACATATGGATCCAAATCAGCCCCTTACGAAGCAACGCATAAACTAGGGTTTAAGCTTCTGTCACTCTAGCAACCCATCATCTACTTATTACTTACCAATGCCTTCCTCTAGTACCAAAAAATGGTGAAGTGGCATGTAGTCGATGTTCACATGACACCACTAGAGGAAAGACAACATACATCTCATCAAAATATCGAACAAATACCAAATTCACATGACTACTTATAGCAAGACTTCTCCCATGTCCTCAGGAACAAATGTTACTACTCACAAATCATATTCATGTTCATAATCAGAGGATTATTAATATGCATAATGGATCTGAACATATGATCTTCCACCAAGTAAACCAACTAGCATCAACTACAAGGAGTAATCAACACTACTAGCAACCCACAGGTACCAATCTGAGGTTTTGGGACAAAGATTGGATACAAGAGATGAACTAGGGTTTGAGATGAGAAGGTGCTGGTGAAGATGTTGATGGAGATTGACCCCCTCCCAATGAGAGGATCGTTGGTGATGATTTCCCCCTCCCGGAGGGAAGTTTCCCCGGCAGAACAGCTCCGCCGGAGCCCTAGATTGGTTCCGCCAAGGTTCTGCCTCGTGGCGGCGGAGTTTCGTCCCGAAAGCTTTCTTATGATTTTTTCTCCATGAAAGAGTCCATATAGACAAAGATGGGCATTAGAGGGTTGCCAGGGGGGCCACGAGGCAGGGGGCGTGCCCAGGGGGGTAGGGCGCGCCCCCACCCTTGTGGACGATGGGTGGCCCCCCTCTGGTACTTCTTTCGCCCAATATTTTTTATATATTCTGAAACATGCTCTCGTGAAGTTTCATGACTTTTGGAGATGTGCAAAATAGGTCTCTAATATTTGCTTCTTTTCCAGCCCAGAGTTCCAGCTGCCGGCATTCCCCCTCTTCATGTAAACCTTGTAAAATAAGAGAGAATGGGCATAAGTATTGTGATATAATGTGTAATAACAGCCCATAATACAATAAATATTGATATGAAAGCATGATGCAAAATGGACGTATCACCCGGCAAGGCCTTTCGAAACCAAGGAAAACCCGCCAGGGGCCGTGAGAAGGAAGTTTGCCTTGATGAGAGTGATGGAGGGGATGAAGAGGAAACCAGCGAGCAGGAATTCTAGAAGGCCAATGACGCCCTGTGCATTGACGGGGGTGCATCTTTGCACTCCACTCACCGCTAGCTCAAGCAGTGGGCATGTGAGGTTAATGCCGTGGAGCCAGCGGCAGAGTTTCGGAAGCCCCTCAAATGGTCACACACGCCCATCATCTTTGACGAAGAGGACCATCCTGAACGCACCACTGTGGTAGGGTGCTTGCGATTGTTGGTCTCTCCAACAATTCGCAACCTCAAGGTCCCAAAGATGTTGGTCGACAGCGGGGCCGAGTTGAATCTGATTTCCCCAAAGGTGATTAGCAAGCTTCAGATAGCAGAGGAGGAACTAAAGGTCATGGGCACGTTTCAAGGAATTAATCCCGGCAGGATCCGTCCCAAGGGAAAGATCACGTTGCCAGTGACATTTGGGGGAGAATTGAACTACCGAACTAAGAAGGTTGTGTTAGACGTGGTTGACCTCCCCCTGCCATACAATGGGATCCTTGGGTGCCCAGCTTTGGCAAAGTTCATGGCAGCATCTCACTATGCCTACAACATCTTGAAGATGCCAGGGCCAGTGGGAGTCATTGCCATTCCATCAGATGAGAAAGACACGATCATTTGCATGGACAAGATGTACCAGGATGCAGTCGCAGTTGAGGCTGCGGCAACGGCAATTCTCGCCAAGGAAAGCTAAGGAAAGAAGAAGGATAGCAGGGACACCAGCAAGGAATCCGGGAAGCGTACCTCTCCAGAGTGCGCTGCGCATGTCGATGACTTGCCGGAGAGTTCCAACAGCAAGAGATCCAAGGTTTCTGCACCGCAAGTGAAGAAAGTCCCAGCAGGGCTAGCTGGCATTGATGGTACCTTCACTATCAGCGTCGCCCTTGATGACAAATAGGAAAGCGCGCTCTTTGCCTTCCTATGGGCGAATATCGATGTGTTTGCCTCGCAACCATCTGATATCCCCGGTGTTCTCAGGGAGGTAATCGAGCACCACCTTGCTGTCTGCCCACATGCCCGACCTGTCAAGCAGAAAGTTCGGAAGCAGGCCTTGGAGAGGTAGCAGTTCATTGAAGAGGAGATTAAGAAGCTTGAGGCAGTTGGTTTGGTCATAGGAGTGCTACATCCAACATGGTTAGCAAACCCAGTGGTCATTCGCAAGGCTAACGGGAAACAGAGGCTTTGCATAGATTTCACAGATCTCAACAAAGCTTGCCCGAAGGACCCATTTCCCTTGCCGCGCATCGACTAGATCGTAGACTCCACTTCAGGATGTGATTTGCTCTCCTTTATAGATGCATACTCTGGATATCATCAGATCTTCATGTCCAAGGAAGACGAAGAGGAGACCTCATTCATCACCCCATGTGTTACGTAATGCTTTCTCCGCATGCCATTCGGATTAAAGAGTGTCGGGTCCACTTTCGCAAGAGCAGTCCAGATTGGTTTTGAGCCGCAGTTGTAGAGAAGCATTGAGGCTTATATGGATGATATTGTGGTGAAAACCAAGGACAAGGTAACCCTCATCCAGGATTTGGAGGAAACATTTGCTAATCTGTGCAAGATCAACTTGAAGCTAAATCCGGAGAAATGTGTGTTTGGTGTCCCCTCCGGCAAGCTACTTGGGTTCTTCGTATCCCATTGTGGGATCGAAGCCAGCCCCAACAAGATCAAGGCCATCAAGCAGATCCAAGCACCTAGAACAGTCAAAGATGTGAGGCGCTTGACAGTATGCGTTGTCGCACTTAGCAGATTCATCTCAAAGTCTACCGAGTGTGCCTTGCTATTCTTCAAGATCTTGAAGAAGGCAGGACCTATGAAGTGGACCCCGGAAGCAGACGCAGCTTTGCCAGATTTGAAGGCCTACTTGTCCTTTGTGCCTACTTTGGTTGCCCCCAGACCACAAGAACCGTTGCTGCTGTACTTGGCGGCGACTAATCAAGTGGTTAGTGTAGCCTTGGGGGCACAACGGGAAGTAGAGGAAACAGAGAGTGAACAAAGCCTGGCAGGACCAGAAGAGGATCAGGGTAAAGAAGAGCACGGCAGCAACGGCAACCCCAAGGATGCGACAAGGAAGAAAGTGGTGCAGCGCCCAGTGTACTTCGTTAGCTCCCTGTTGCAGGGGGCTAGGTTAAGGTACTCTGGCGTGCAAAAGTAGATTTTTTGCCTCATCATGGCCTCAAGGAAACTGCACTACTACTTCCAAGCCCACGAGATTATGGTTGCCACTCGCTTTCCGTTGCAAAGGATACTCCAAACCCTAAGGCTACCGGCAGAATAGTGGAGTGGGCTTTGGAGTTGTCCAGCTTTGGCCTAAAGTTTGAGAGCACCTCAACCATTCAGAGCAGGGCATTGGCAGAGTTTATTGCAGAATGGACGCCAACCACTAACGAAGAAATGCTGGAGACAGTTATCCCCAGTAAGGAAGCGCCCCAAGAATGGATCATGTATTTCGATGGCGCCTTTTCCCTACAAGGTGCAGGGGCTAGCGTGCTTCTCGTTGCCTCCTCTAGGGAGCACTTGAAGTACGTCGTCCAAATGTACTTTGCCCGGGAGGAGGCAACCAACAATACAACAGAGTATGAAGGGCTCCTTGCCAGGCTCAGGATTGCCGTAGAATTGGGAATAAAGAAGCTGGTCATTCGAGGAGATTCACAGCTTTTGGTGAGACAAGTCAACAAGGATTACCAAAGTCCATTGATGGAGGCATACGTTGACGAAGTGAGGAGATTGGAGGAGCGCTTTGACGGATTGCAAACAGAGCACGTACCCCGTGCGAAAAACAGCATAGCTGATCATCTGTCAAAGTGTGCTGCGCAAAAGCTTCCTTTGGAACCAGGAACTTTTGTTCTCCATCTTACTCAACCCTCTGTATCCCCGACAACAATGGCCAGAAAAAGGAGGAAGTTGGACTCTGGTAAGCCTCTCCTGGTAGAGCCTCCCTGGGCTCCTGGCAGGGACCCCGTCGGAAACAACTCCTCATCACTCGCCGGACAGCACTCTCTAGCCGGGCCAATGGTCCCCGCAAACGAGAAGTGCGCTCCCATAGATGAGGAGGTGCCGCTAGTCCTTGTTGCCGAGCCTCAGGCTCCAACTTGGGCAAGGCACATAGTCCATTACCTCCAAACTGGAGAACTTCCCGATGAGCAAGATGAAGCTAAAAGAGTAGCCCTTAGGGCCAGTATGTATCAGTTTGTCGATGACATTCTATACAGAAGGATGCCCAATGGTGTGAAATTGAAGTGCATCTGCCGGGAAGAGGGAAAGGAATTGCTGGCAGAGATACACAAAGGCATGTGCGGCTCCCACGTTGGATCAAGGGCATTAGTTGGGAAAGCATTCCAGAAAGGATTGTATTCGCCCACAACCCTCCAAGATGCGGTCAAGCTAGTCACCAAGTGTGAAGCATGCCAGTTCCATTCCAAGAACACCCACCTGCCTTCCCAAGCTCTTTAGACAATCCCTTTGTCATGGTCGTTTTCGGTCTGGGGGCTCGATATCCTCTGCCCTTTCCCCTGAGCTGTCGGGGGATTTGAATTCTTGTTCGTTGCTATCGACATGTTTACAAAGTGGCCAGAAGTAGCTTCCGTGAGAAAGGTGACTACTCAGTCAGCTATCAAGTTCTTGAAAGGACTGGTGTGCCACTTCGGAGTCCCTGCAAGGATCATTACTAACAACGACACCCAGTTTACGAGCCGCGCCTTCATGCAATATGTTCATGCCCTCGGAAGCAAGATCTCATTTGCCTCTATGGCACATCCCAGAAGCAATGGACAAGCCGAGAGGGCGAACGCTGAAGTGCTGCGAGGACTCAAGACAAGAACATTTGATATGCTGTAGAAGCATGGCAGGCGATGGATCAATGAGCTGCCGGTAGTCCTCTGGTCCCTCAGAATGACACCAAATCGGGCTACCGGGCAGACTCCCTTCTCCCTAGTTGAGGGAGTCCTGGATTAGGGGGTGTCCGGGTAGCCGGACTCCAGGACTATGAAGATACAAGATTGAAGACTTCGTCCCGTGTTCGGATGGGACTTTCCTTGGCGTGGAAGGCAAGCTTGGCAATGCGGATATTCAAGATCTCCTACCATTGTAACCGACTTTATGTAACCCTAACCCTATCCGGTGTCTATATAAACCGGAGGGTTGTAGTCCGTAGGCAATCAACCCCATATACAACAATCATACCATAAGCTAGCTTCTAGGGTTTAGCCTCCTTGATCTCGTGGTAGATCTACTCTTGTACTACCCATATCATCAATATTAATCAAGCAGGACGTAGGGTTTTACCTCCATCAAGAGGGCCCGAACCTGGGTAAAACATCGTGTTCCCTGCCTCCTGTTACCATCCAGCCTAGACGCACAGTTCAGGACCCACTACCCGAGATCCGCCGGTTTTGACACCGACATTGGTGCTTTCATTGAGAGTTCCTATGTGTCGTCGCCTTTAGGCCCAATGGCTCCTTTGATCATCAACAACGATACGGTCCAGGGTGAGGCTTTTCTCCCCGGACAGATCTTCGTCTTCGGCGGCTTCGCTCTGCGGGCCAATTCGCTCGACCACCTGGAGCAGATCGAAAGCTACGCCCCTGGCCATCAAGTCAGGTTTGGAAGCTTAAACTACACGGCTGACATCCGCGGAGACTTGATCTTCGACGGGTTCGAACCACGGCCAAGCGCGCCACACTATCTCGAGGGGCATGATCTAGCTTTGCCTCCGGACAGTGTCCTGGAGGCCGCACACGCATCGGTTCCGACCCCTAGCTCGGAGCCTATTACGCCAATCGAGGATGAGCGGTTGGACGTCACCTCGGGGGCTGCGATCCCAAAAGCGATCGAGCCGAACGCTAGCCCCGCACTCTGCACGACCCGTGACTCCGAGGATCCGGACTCCTCCCCGGACTCCGAACCCCCCGCGCCCCTGCCAATCGAATCCGACTGGGCGCCGATAATGGAGTTCACCGCCGCAGACATCTTTCAGCATTCGCCCTTTGGCGACATCCTGAATTCTCTTAAGTCTCTCTCTTTATCAGGAGAGCCCTGGCCAGACTACGGTCAGCGAAGGTGGGATACGAACGATGAGGAAATTCAAAGCCCACCCACCACCCACTTTGTAGCCACTGTCGACGATCTAACCGACATGCTTGACTTCAGCTCCGAAGACATCGATGGCATAGACGACGATGTAGGAGACGAACAGGAACCAGCACCTGTAGGGCGCTGGAAGGCCACCTCGTCATATGACATATATATGGTGGATACTCCAAAAGATGGAGATGGCGATGGAACAGTGGGGGATGACGCCCCCAAGAAACAGCCAAAGCGCCAGCGTCAGCGGCGCCGCTCTAAATCCCGCCAAAGTAAAAACGGTGATTCCGACACGGGAGATAATACTACCCCGGATAGCGTCGAAGAACACCCACCTCAGCAAGATTCGGCACAGGAAGATGGAGAAGCCAGCCCTCATGAGAGAGCGGCAGACCGAGAGGTCGAGGATGATAACTATATGCCTCCCTCCGAAGACGAGGCAAGCCTCGATGACGACGAATTCGTCATACCATCAGACCCCGCCGAACAAGAGAGTTTTAAACGCAGGCTTTTAGCCACGGCAAGCAGCCTCAAGAAAAAGCAGCAACAGCTTAGAGCTGCCCAAGATTTGCTAGCTGACAGATGGACTAAAGACCTTGAGGCCGAAGAGTATGAACTCGAACGCCCCTCCAAGAGTTACCCGAAGCGCAGGCCGCTACCCCGATCAGAGGAGGAAGCACCTACATCACCAGCGCATGACATGGCAGATCGGCCACCTCGCGGCCGCGACAGAGAGGCCTCTCGGCCCTCCACCCAAGCCATGCCCCAACGCCGCTCAACTAAGGCACGGGAAAATGCGCCCAACCTATGAGACATACTGGAGGATAAGGCAAGACAAACAAGATCGATCTACGGATCGCGCGGGCGCCCTACGACATGTGACAATGATCTTCACGCCGGATACAACAAATCTGGCTGGGCCGAACACAACAGACATAGCTCTTCCGAGCTGCGTCGTGATATAGCCCAGTACAGAGGCGCCGCACACCCGCTATGCTTCACGAATGAAGTAATGGATCATAAAATCCCAAAGGGTTTCAAACCTGTAAACATCAAATCATACGATGGCACAACAGATCCGGCGGTATGGATCGAGGATTATCTCCTTCACATCCACATGGCACGCGGCGATGATCTACACGCCATCAAATACCTCCCGCTCAAACTTAAAGGACCGGCCCGGCATTGGCTTAACAGCTTGCCAGCAGACTCAATCGGTTCTTGGGAGAACCTGGAAGCCGCATTCCTTGACAACTTCCAGGGCAGTTACGTGCGACCGCCGGATGCCGACGACTTAAGCCACATAATTTAGCAGCCAGAGGAATCGGCCAAACAATTCTGGACACGATTCCTAACAAAGAAAAACCAGATAGTCGACTGTCCGGACGCAGAGGCCCTAGCAGCCTTCAAGCATAACATCCGCGACGAGTGGCTTACCCGACACCTGGGACAGGAAAAGCCGAAATCCATGGCAGCCCTCACGACACTCATGACCCGCTTTTGCGCGGGAGAAGACAGCTGGCTAGCTCGCAGTAACAACTTATCAAAGAACCCTGGTAATTCGGATACCAAGGACAAAAGTGGCAGGACACGTCGAAATAAGCAAAAACGCCACGTTAACAGCGACAGCAATGAAGACACGACAGTCAACGCCGGATTCAAAGGCTATAAATCCGGTCAGCGGAAAAAGCCATTCGAAAAGAATACTCAGGGCCCGTCCAGTTTGGACCGAATACTCGATCGCTTGTGCCAGATACATGGAACCCCCGAAAGGCTAGCCAATCACACTAACATGGATTGTTGGGTGTTCAAGCAGTCAGGCAAGTTAAGGGCCGAAAACAGAGACAAGGGGCTGCACAGCGACGACGAGGAGCCCAAGCCGCCAAACAACAATGGACAGAAGGGCTTTCCCCCACAAGTGCGGACGGTGAACATGATATACGCAACCCACATTCCCAAGCGGGAGCGGAAGCGTGCGCTACGGGACGTATACGCGATAGAGCTAGTCGCCCCAAAGTTCAACCCATGGTCCTCCTGCCCGATCACTTTTGATCGAAGGGACCATCCCACTAGCATCCGTCATGGCGGCTTCGCCGCATTGGTTCTCGACCCAATCATCGACGGATTTCATCTCACAAGAGTCCTCATGGACGGCGGCAGTAGCCTGAACCTGCTTTATCAGGATACAGTGCGGAAAATGGGCATAGATCCCTCAAGGATTAAGCCCACAAGAATGACCTTTAAAGGCGTTATACCAGGTGTAGAAGCCAACTGTACAGGCTCAGTAACACTTGACGTGGTCTTCGGATCCCCGGACAATTTCTGAAGCGAAGTGTTAATCTTCGATATAGTCCCGTTTCGCAGTGGCTATCACGCCCTGCTCGGACAAACCGCATTCGCAAAGTTCAATGCGGTGCCGCATTACGCATATCTCAAGCTCAAGATGCCAGGCCCTCGAGGAGTAATTACGGTCAACGGAAACACCGAATGCTCCCTCCGTACGAAGGAGCACACGGCGGCTCTCGCAGCGGAGGTACAAAGTAGCCTTCTCAGGCAATTCTCCAGTCCGGCCATCAAAAAGCCAGACACTACCAAGCGCGCCCGGAGTAACCCACAGCAGGACCGCCTGGCACACTCTGAGCAAGCGTAGCAATGCTGCCCCAACCCCAGCTCTCGCGACATAGCGAAACCAGTACCTCGCGTACATAACTACGCCCTTGAAATACCTTGGGCACAGGGGAAGGGGCACAATAACGGCACGCCCAAAATACGGCTTAAAACGTACTAGGGGCTGCCGGATTCTTTTTTTAATTTTTTCCTACTTTCAGGACTCCATACTTCGGACGACCTGTTCGGCAATTCGACTGCCGCACAAACGATGCAAGCTCCAGGGAAGCAGACAAGCCATGCCGCATTATGGAACTCCCAGGTGGTCTCTGTTATGAGCGGTATACCTATTTTAAATACAATTCCGCGGCCTGCCCCTGGTCAGGACATACTAACTAGTCCAATATCTTTTGCTTACCACACTATTTGTATCGTTCGGCTCTGATAAATAGCCTCTCTATAAACAATGCATAGCCTTTGTCTATTTTCTGCATTACTCTCTTTTATATATGTTCATTAATGACATGTTGCACCCGTACACGGTGGTACGGCAAATACGCCAGGGGCTTCAGTACCCTTCAATATGGCGTGAGAAGTCGGTACACTTTCACAAGTGTGGCACCGCGAACTTATAGCACTATATGCATCGGCTCCGAATCATGATTTGGGTCAATAGTTGGGTTTGCCCGGCTCCTATGTTTTGGTGCCTTACGTTCCGCTATATCGGCTAAGGTAGCACTAGGAGAACCAGTGCGATTGTGCCCCGGTTGAGCTGGGTTAAGCACCTCAGTGGAGAAAGCTAAAACTGACTGTCATTATGAGGCGAGAGACCGCTCGCTGTTCGAGTCCCTAAAGACTTATGCCGCTTCAAGCGAGGAGCCGGATTTATTCGGCCAAGGCGTGGATAGCGCCCCGAACTCGGTCTTCCGAACTAGGGGCTTCGCCGAAATTTAAAATTATAAAGTTCTATGGCTAAGTGAGAGTGTTCAAGCATTATAGTCCGATTGCCTGGTTCGTTGTGCTGAGCGCCTCCCTCGAAGGACCCAACTATGGGAAAAAGAGCGCTCAGGTTTATCCCGAACACCCTAGCACTAGTGGCATGGGGGCAGAAGCCGACGACTGGCCATCTCTCAATTTTTGATAAACGGCCGCACAAAAAATAATATTTTAAATTCAACAAGCATTGCTTATCGCCTATGAACAAGTTTTCAGCGCACAGGATAAACATGAGCGAGTTCATTCAAAAATTACATCCTTGGTACATTCATCCGCCACAAGGCGGGCACCCGCAAGAACATCCTTATAATAGTTCTCGGGCTTGCGATGCTCCTTCCCCAGCGGCGGCCCGTCCCTCACAAGCTTCTCACCGTCCAGCTTACCCCAGTGCACCTTTGCACGGGCAAGGGCCCTACGGGCTCCTTCGATGCAGACGGACCGCTTGATGACCTCAAGCCTTGGACAGGCCTCCACCAGCCGCCGCACCAGCCCGAAGTAGCTCCCAGGCAGGGCCTCTCCGGGCCACAGCCGAACTATGAAGCCCTTCATGGCCTGTTCGGCCGCCTTGTGGAGCTCGACCAGCTGTTTCAGCTGGTCGCTCAGGGGCACAGGGTGTCCGGCCTCAGCATACTGAGACCAGAACACCTTCTCCGTCGAGCTTCCCTCTTCGTCTCGGTAAAATGCGGCGGCGTCGGATACGCTGCGAGGAAGATCTGCGAATGCCCCTGGAGAGCTCCGGATTCGGGTAAGTAACAGGTAGTTTACTTTTATATTTCTACTTTGCATAAAGAATGCCTTACCCGCTACTATCTTCTTCATCTCCTCCAACTCTTGGAGGGCCTTTTGGGCTTCGGCCTTGGCAGACTTGGCAGTCTCAAGGGCTGCCGCGAGCTCGGACGCTTGGGTCTTTGACTCAAGCTCCAAACCCTCATGTTTTTTCATGAGAGCCTGAAGCTCTTGCTGCACCTCGCCGACCTGAGCCTCAAGTTTCTCTCGCTCGGTGCGCTCCGCGGCCGTTTTCCTTTCGGCCTCGGATAGCGCCTGCTTGGGGGTCGCCACCTCAGTCGTGGCCCCTACAATAAGCAGTACAATCCTGTTATTTTTTGCAATCACGCCTCTCTATAGGCACTTTTCTGTAAGGTATTTCTTACCTTCTTTTTCCTCGAGCCGCCGCTTGGCCAGGCCGAGCTCTTGCTCGGTCCGCTCGAGGTCCTGTTTCAGGACACCCACCTCCGCCGCCAGTGCGGCGGTGGATAGCAGCGAAGCCTGCATATGCATATTGACTCTTTATTGTTAGACTCCTGCGAAATTTAATAGATCCTCTATTCGGCTTTTCTTTCCGAATGCCAAACAGAGCATCAGGGGCTACTGTCTATGCGGTAATATTTTTACATATTTTTACTTACCTCGAAGCCTGTTAGAAGGCTAGCGCAAGCTTCAGTCAGTCCGCTCTTGGCGGACTGAACCTTCTGGATCACCGTACTCATAATAGTACGGTGCTCCTCGTCGATGGAGGCGCCTTCAAGCACCTCCAGCAGATTGTCCGGCGCCTCCGGTTGGACGGAGGTTGCCGGCTTAGAAGGCTTGCTCCTCTTGGAAGGAGTTCGCCTGCCGTGGTCCGGAATTGTTGTAGATTCCGGCACGGTGTCCGGCTCAAAGCCGGACTTGGAGCCCTGGGGGGTCTTGTCCCCTTTACTCCTGGAGTCCGGGGGGTTGCCTTGCGGCTCCTCCAGGACCACCTCTTCCTGCCCCGGAGCTTGTCGCGACGCCACTTCGGCATCGTCCGCAGTGCGGGGGGAGACAGCGGGCGGAACGGAGTTCACGTCCGATGAATCCAGGGAGCCGCTCGACGACTCGTTGAGTTCGGCCCGGGGCGGGCTGCATAATTATGATCGACATTAGGGAAAGCTGCGCGACAAAAGAACATCATGAGTTACTCTGATATCCGAACTTACGATTTCACCGGACGCTTGGCCCTGTCTGGCCACTCCTCTTCGTCCTCTTCGGCGTCGGGGGAGTAGTCCGGCGGAGGGGTCTTCCTCTTGCTAGACCCCTCGGCCTCCCCCGTTGGGGCGGCCTTCCTCTTCTTTCCTCCCCCCGCTGGAGGGGGAGAGGTTTCTTCTTCCTCCTCCTTGTTTTCACGGGAGGAGGGCGTCTCGGACTCATCGGATGACGAGTCCGACATCACCACATTACGGGCACTCTTTCGAGTCCCCGTGGCCTTCTTCTTCTTGGCCTTCTTCTCCGGCACCACATAAGGCGCCGGAACCAGCATCTTCACTAGGAGAGCAGGGGCTGGGTCTTCGGGGAAGGGAGCCGGACAGTGAATCGATCCGGACTGTGCCTGCCAAGCCTGTCAAAGGTGAGGGAGTTTAGATCCTGCATAGAGTCAAACTATGAAAAAACTTAACATCCTGTAAAAGGTGAAAATAGCTTACCTCGCCAGCGTGACGCCGCGAGCTGTATCCGCGGTCCTTGGAAGCGGATGTGGGAGCCTCGGCGCCTTTGGTTAGCACCTTCCAGACATCTTCATACGTCGTGTTGAAGAGCCTGTTAAGGGTTTGGTGCTGCGCCGGGCCAAACTCCCACAGATTAAAGTCCCGTTGTTGACACGGGAGGATCCGACGGACGAGCATAACCTGGACTACATTGACGAGCTTGATCAGCTTGCTCACCAGGGACTGGATGCATGTCTGCAGTCCGGTCACCTCTTTTTCGTCGCCCCATGACAGGCCCGTCTCTTTCCAGGACATAAGCCGCGTGGGGGGTCCGGATCGGAACTCAGGGGCTACGATCCATTTCGGATCGCGCGGCTCGGTGATGTAAAACCACCACGATTGCCACCCCTTCAGGGTCTCCACGAAGGAGCCCTCGAGCCATAGGACGTTGGCCATCTTGCCTGCCATGGCGCCTCCGCACTCCGCCTGGCTGCCGCGCACCACCTTGGGCTTTACGTTGAAGGTCTTGAGCCAGAGGCCGAAATGGGGGCGGATGCGAAGGAAAACCTCACACACGACGATAAACGCCGAGATGTTGAGGATGAAGTTCGGGGCCAGATCGTGGAAATCCAGGCCATAGTAAAACATGAGCCCCCGGACAAATGGGTGGAGTGGAAAACCCAGTCCGCGGAGGAAGTGGGGAAGGAATACTACCCTCTCATGGGGCCTTGGGGTGGGGAGAAGCTGCCCCTCCTCGGGAAGCCGGTGCACGATGTCTTTGGACAAGTATCCGGCCTTCCTTAGCTTTTTGACATGGCCCTCCGTGACGGAGGAGACCATCCACTTGCCTCCCGCTCCGGACATTGCTGGAGAAGGTTGAGGTGGGAAGTGCGGGCTTGGGCGCTGGAGCTCGAGTGCGCAGGAGATGGATAGGCAAAGGAGGAAGAAGGCGTAGGTAAAAAGGTGGATCCTTATCCCCTTATATGGGCGGATGCGGTTGTGCGTCCCCACCAGCCTAGTAAAACTCGCTTGCCTCCCAAGCGCCGTGATAAATGGCACGGTTGGGTTACCCACGTCCGTATTGATGAGAATCCCGCAAAGGGGGTACACGATCTCTGCTTTGACAAGACGTGCCAAGGAAACCGCCTCGCAAAACATGCTGAGGTGGAAAAGTAAAAACGATTCGAGTAAAGGACTTGGCCGTAGTGTGATGACGCACTGCGGAATACGTCAGCAGATTTGATTTGTGTTAATATTATTCTCTCTATGGCAATATGTGGAAACTTATTTTGTAGAGCTGGACACTATTCTTGGTGTTTACAATCTTCTATGAAGGACTTGGAGGAGGAACCCGCCTTGCAATGCCGAAGACAATTTGCGCGCCGGACTCGTCGTCATTGAAGCCTGGTTCAGGGGCTACTGAGGGAGTCTTGGATTAGGGGGTGTTCGGGTAGCCGGACTATACCTTCAGCCGGACTCCAGGACTATGAAGATACAAGATTGAAGACTTCGTCCCGTGTCTGGATGGGACTTTCCTTGGCGTGGAAGGCAAGTTGGCGATGCGGATATTCAAGATCTCCTACCATTGTAACCGACTTTATGTAACCCTAACCCTATCCGGTGTCTATATAAACCGGAGGGTTGTAGTCCGTAGGCAATCAACCCCATATACAACAATCATACCATAGGCTAGCTTCTAGGGTTTAGCCTCCTTGATCTCGTGGTAGATCTACTCTTGTACTACCCGTATCATCAATATTAATCAAGCAGGACGTAGGGTTTTACCTCCATCAAGAGGGCCCGAACCTGGGTAAAACATCGTGTTCCCTGCCTCCTGTTACCATCTGGCCTAGACGCACAGTTCGGGACCCACTACCCGAGATCCGCCAGTTTTGACACCGACACTAGTCTATGGGGCAGAAGCAGTTATCCCCAGGAACTCATTTACGGGTCGCATCGAGTGCTTGCCTATGATGAAGTAGCGCAAGATCAGCACCGGTGTGACGATGCTATGCTAATCGAGGAGAACCGTCTCTAGGCTGCTACGCGTGCTGCACGCTACCAGCAACCCTGCATCACTATCACAGCCGCATGGTTCATGCCCGGTGTTTTAAGGAAGGCGACCTTGTCCTTAGGCGCGTTTAGTCCGCCAAGTGTGCAAATAAGTTGACGCCGAAGTGGGAAGGCCCTTACCGGGTAGTACGAGTCACCAGACTGGGCGCAGTCCGTCTGGAGACCGGAGATGGCATTCAGTTGCAAAACTCATGGAATATTGAGCATCTTTGTAAGTTCTACCCGTAGGGCACAGCTGTCGGGCCCTGCTCGGCATCCACCCTTTTTACGGGCCTTGCCTCAGTTGCATGTAACCCCTTTTACAAAGCCAGACGCAGACCCTGAGCAGCAGAGAAATAAACAAAGCACTGGGGCCCCCACCAAGTTGCATGAATAAGCATTTCATGAGCATTGCATGCATAAACATTTCATGAGCATCACATGCATAAGCATTTCATAAGCATTGCATGTAAATATGATCGCATCTTGCATCATTTCCATCTATAGGTTCCTACCAAGAACTTGGCCTCTAAAGGGAGCTGGAAAGATGAACCAACACTGCGATCTCCGGCAAGCCAAGCAGATAAGTTCTATCTCTTGTCCATACGTGTTCTGTAATAAAAACTTGTGCATATAGAAAACCTCGTTGCTTTTTTGAAACTTAGGAGCTCCCATCCTTTGACTCGAGCGCTGCCTCGGTCAGGATGGTCGTAGTGGCCTTTGATGAAAAAAGGTTGGTGAGGGGCTGGTCCCTCATTTATGCCCGGTAGGCTCAGTTCCCCGACAGCAAAATAGAGGGTACCGACAGGATAGCCTGCCGGGGCAAACTCGTTTATTTAAAGATAAAGAGGGATTCTACCTCTACATGGACATATACATGCGTGATTCCCCGGCAAGGTTCATCTTTTTCATTAAATATGTTGATACAACAAGTACCAACCTTACAGAATACAAACATGGACTCGATAAATTACATTATTTGAACTAAAATTTGGCAAGTGCCTACAGGTTTAAGATTGAAAAAACATAAGTGCCCCATAATGCCCTTTCTTGTCCCTCTCCTGCTAGGCACGACAGTAGAAGGCGAAGAGGGCAAAAGGAGCACCTGGGCAGAAGCCCAGCCTGACCCTGTCGGGGTCCAGGAGAGGTAGCCCGGCAGGAGCGGGAGGGTGCCAGCGGTGGCGTCGATGGAGAGCATAGAGGAGGTGACCCGTCGACCACCGCCACCAAGGCCAGCAGAATGCGGTAGGAGAGAACAGAGCTACAACCCGCGAGGAAGCCTGCCGGGGTCTAGCTGGAAGGCTGCTGGAGGAGTCGGAGGCACCATATCCGCCTTTGCTCCCAACTCCCCGGCAAATCACCTTGCCGGGGAGGAGATGCAGATGCAGATGGTGCTGCCACTGCTCGATGAAGATGGCGTGGGTGACGCTCAACCGGAGTCAGAGTCGTCGCCCTCTCGGTTGCTGCCATCGTCATCGTTGTCACTGTCCTCCTTGTCGCTTTCGCTCGAGGAGGAGGTTTCATCGTCGGTGGAGTTCTCTGCGCAACACCCTAAGCGAGCTCCCGAGCGCCCAAAAATCTTGACGGAAAGCAGGCCGCTCTCCATTAATTTAAACTGGAGAACGTGCCCCTCCGACAAGCTATGGGCTCGAGCAAAGGTCTTCTAGCCGCGGTGGAGTTACATAACATGAGGAGCAGGGAAGTCAACATCTACCCACATGCCGTCATTCTCACAACCCCTCCCGTGCAGCCTCAGCGCACACGGCTGTTCGAGATCCATCACCCGTACGAATGGAGTAGGGAGGCGGAGGTGTCCGCACGGAGGCTTGTATAGACCGATGACAAACTCTTGAGGCGGGTATCTAGCATGGACTTCCATTGGAGGAGGAGCCTCCGGTGGGGGCTCGACCAAAGCGCCGCCCGTCCTCCTCTTCCTCGGGCGCCACGACGACCGCGGCCTCGCCCCTTCCTCCTCCTCATACAACAGGCTCCGCCAACGCATGGTCCGGGGGAGGGGGGATGCGCTGTCGAGCAGAAGCTCTCATCGCCGCCATCAGAGTACCACCGCGCCCTCATCCTCTATAACACCCACAATGCGGCTATATCTCCCACGTGTCGGGGCATGACTTAGAGGCATAGCCGCATGGTAGGCATGTCGCAAGAGGGGTAATCTTTACACATCCCATGTACTGAATAAGAAAGGGATAAAGAGTCGACTTACAATCGCCACTTCACACAATACATAAATAATACATACATCATTACAAACAAAGGTCCGACTACGGAACCAAAATAAAGAAAGACAACCCCAAGTGCTAGATCCCCGATCGTCCCAACTGGGCTCCTCTACTCATCATCTGGAAAAGAAACATAGTAATGGCCCGAATCCTCGTCGAACTCCCACTTGAGTTCGATAGCGTCCCCTGCACTGGCATCATCGGCACCTGCATCTGTTTGGAAGTATCTGTGAGTCACGGGGACTCAGCAATCTCACACCCACGAGATCAAGACTATTTAAGCTTAAGGGTAGGAAAAGGTAGTGAGATGGAGCTGCAGCAAAGCACTAAGCATATATGGTGGCTAACTTACGCAAATGAGAGCGAGAAGAGAAGCAATGCACGGTCGAGAAGCTATAAGTGATCAAGAAGTGATCCTGAAACTACTTACGTTCAAGCATAACACACGACCGTGTTCTCTTCCCGGACTCCGCCGAAAAGAGACCATCACAGCTACACACACATTTGATTCATTTTAATTAAGTTAAGTATCAAGTTCTCTACAATCGGATATTAACAAATTCCCATCTGCCCATAACCGCGGGCACGGCTTTCGAAAGTTCAAAACCCTGCAGGGGTGTCCCAACTTAACCCATCACAAGCTCTCACGGTCAATGAAGGATATTCCTTCTCCCAGGAAGACCCGATCAGACTCGGAATCCCGATTACAAGACATTTCGACAATGGTAAAACAAGACCAGCAAAGCCGCCCGAATGTGTCGACAAATCCCGATAGGAGATGCACATATCTCGTTCTCAGGGCACACCAGATAAGCAATCCGTACAACTAAAACCAACCCTCAAGTTTCCCCGAGGTGGCGCTGCAAGGGGCTCTAGTTTGGACCAACACTCAGAGGAGCACTGGCCCGGGGGTTTAAAATAAAGATGACCCTTGAGTCCGCGGAACCCAAGGGAAAAAGGCTTAGGTGGCAAATGGTAAAACCAAGGTTGGGCCTTGCAGGAGGAGTTTTATTCAAAGCGAACTATCAAGGGGTTCCCATAACACCCAACCGCGTAAGGAACGCAAAATCAAGGAACATAACACTGGCATGACGGAAACTAGGGCGGCAAGAGTGGAACAAAACACCAGGCATAAGGCCGAGCCTTCCACCCTTTACCAAGTATATAGATGCATTAAAGTAAACAAGATATAATAATGATATCCCAACAATATCCATGTTCCAACAAGGAACAAACTTCATCTTCACCTGCAACTAGCAACGCTATAAGAGGGGCTGAGCAAAAGCAGTAACATATCCAAACAACGGTTTGCTAGGAAAGGTGGGTTAGAGGCTTGACATGGCAATATGGGAGGCATGGTATAGCAAGTGGTAGGTAGCGCGGCATAGCAATAGAGCGAACAACTAGCAAGCAAAGATAGAAGTGATTTCGAGGGTATGGTCATCTTGCCTGCAATGTTCTCAGAGTTGTCGAAAGCTTGATCCTCCTTAGCATACTCAATAGGTTCCTCGATCACGTACTCGTCTCCCGACTCTACCCAAGGCAAGAACACAAGCAAAGGACCAACAATCAATCACGGTGCAATGCACAAGCAATATGATGCAAAACATGTCATGATATGCAAGACATGATATGCAATGCATAGGCGTGCTTCGGAAGGGAAAGAAAGAACAAGGCATCAACTTGGCAAACCAAGTGTGCTGCTAGAAATATGAGATGATTTCGGTCAAAATCGATATAGAGATCACCGAAAACGGATGCACAGTTTGCCAATGGCAAGCAAAACAAGAATGACACAATTTTGCGATTAACAGCATGATGCCATCTAGAATGCAACAAGAAACTAAGCTACTGCACTCCAACATAGCAGCAAAGCATATGGCAGTGATGTACACAAGATTATTGACAAAACATGAACACTGAGCTACGGCTAAATCACACAAGAGCAGGTTCAAACAAGCATGGAAAAAGTGCAAAAGATATCAGCTTCACAGACTTAGTGAAAATACTAACATGCCAGAAATAACATCAGGAAGCAATGTTTAGAGCAAGCAAACAACATGCTATAGGAACATATCATAGCAAACCAAGGCATGGCATGAATCTACTAAATGCATAGAACAAAAGTCTCTTACTGATCATGAGCCAAAAAGGCACAGAAGATATGATGGCACCCATGTAAACATAGCAAGTTTTATTAACAGTTTCAGACTTAGCAGAAAACTAAGCATGGCATAAACAGAATAATGAAGGCATCTTTGCAAGCTCAATTCACTCATCACAAAGTACTGCATGACAAAACAAGCATACCAATAGCAAGAAGACATGTTCATGAAGCTAATCATGGCAAGAGCAAGTTCATAGCATGCATGGATCAAAAGCAACAACCATGGAAAAATTGATTGACATGTAAACAATCTGCCAGGAACATTTTATAGCAAAAGTAGAGTAAGCACAAGACATACTAGGGCACTCCATAATTGCAAAAAGAGGCATGGATGGATAGAGCATTACCATATGTTCAAAACATCCTAACTGAAGCAACTCAAAACAAGCATGTATCTCACTGTAGCATCATGTTTACATGGCATCAAAATAACAGCAGGAAAAGGACTTAGCAAAATCCTAAGTCTCTGAAAACAGCAATATCACGAAGGCTACTTTGCATGCTTGTGCTAGTCACCACATAGATCAAAAAAATACATGGCAAGCACCCGTGTAAAGATGGCATGGCATAGATCAAAACACATGTAGAGCTCATGCCCATATGAAGCACACATCTAATGTGACAAAAATGACAAAACATGATAATCTGCTAAGTAACAGGAGTAAACATTTTATAGCACTCTTGCATCAATGATTTGGGCACCAAGATGAACTCAAGCAAGCATGCCACAGTGGAATTCAATGAAGATCATCTCCCAATGAACATTTTGATATATCATGCGCATGAAATGGAGCTACGGTCATGGAGTTATGGGGCAATGAATAGGGGCATAAAATGTTAGGGACTTAGAAGAAATCAACCTCCGAAACTGGACGGGGTCGAACCGGGACGGCAGGGCGCCGTTTGGTTGGATGGGCGGGTGGATCTGATCCAACCCGTGGTGGATCCGGCTCCGGCGATGGCCGGCGACAAGCAGGGAGGTGGCGGCACATGGCGCGCGGATGCCGAGGCGGCGAGGCGGCGCGCACGGAAGCCGAGGCCGGCGGGACGGCGCACACGGAAGCTGAGGCCGGTGGAGGGCAACGCCGGTGAGGGTGTGGCGGCGTCGGGCGGAGGAGCGGGCCGGGCGAGCCGGGCGGTTGGCGGCGGCGACCGGGCCCGGATGGCCCCGCGCGGGCCCTGGCGGGCCGGCGGGTGAGGCCCGGCAGCGGGGACAGCCGGCGTGACATGTCGCGCCTGAATTGGCTGAGGGGGGCGGCGGACGCGTCCGGCCGGCGGCGGACGTGTCCGTCGGCGCGGAGGGGTTGGATCTAGGGTTTTGGGAACCGGAAATTGGACGAGGTGCACGTATTTATAGGTAGGAGGAGGTAGGTGTGTCCAAATGGAGTGTAGTTTTCACCCACACGATCGTGATCTGACGATGGAGGACATGGGAGTGGTTTGGATGGGTTATTGGGCCGTTTTGGAGGGGTGTTGGGCTGCAACACACAAGAGGCCTTCGCGGTTACCCGGTTAACTGTTGGGGCATCAAACGGACTCCAAATGACACGAAATTTGACAGGTGGTCTACCGGTGGTTTACCAAGGCCACTTGGCAAATCTCAGTCCATTCCGAGAACGTTTAACACCTGCTCACGAAAAGAGACAAAAGGGGTACGCAGATGCACGTAGGAGTGTCAGATTGCAAAACGGACAACGGGGAAAATGCTCGGATGCATGAGACGAACACGTATGCAAAAGAGATGCACATGATATGAAATGCATGACATGAACAAAATGCAAAATGGAGACAAAAACCCAACCACGAAGGGAAATCTCATAACTTAAAGCCGAAAATGGCAGAGTCGGAGTTACAATTATGGCAAGTTACATCCGGGGTGTTACATCCTCTCACCATAGCGAACAAAGAAAGTTTGAAGATGGGGAGAAGGGAAGTGTGTATGAGTAAACGCACCACTCCCGCCCCTTTTATAGAGGGACGGAGCAGAGGGCTGGCCTCTCACCCAGAGGGCAGCCACCCACTCCTCCAATACGGCCTCCCTACGCCTTCTGCTGCTCAGGGAATCAGAGCCGACCCTCTGCTCCAACCAAGGGCGCCTGATTTTCTGCCACGGTGCCCGTCCCCGTGCTCTCCGCATCCACTACCTACCCTACCAATGCATGGGGTACACGTGGCGGGTGCGCACAAAGTAGGAAGAAAGTGGGATGGCAGTTTCCGCCCCGTGATCGTGGAACATGGGCGATCTGCGTGCCATGATCAGAGTTTTCCGCAATGTTGCACACGACGCACGGGGAAACTGGAAACTGGCCCAGATCCAAGGCTAATGAAGAAGCAAAGAAGATCTCAAGGGACCGGCCACTTCCATGCCCCTGCCTGTGCACTTATTAGGGCCTGCCCTGACGACGCTCGGCAGTGCATTCGGGACATGCCCGGGGGCTTCTGTCGGTACAATAAACCTCGGGTCTATTGACCAGACTGTGCCCAGGCACGAGGACAAGACCACAACTCCAGGATCAGATTGAAGCACAAAAGACTAGCCCTTTGGATGATCCAGCATGCAGATCAAGAAGACCAAGAGGAGCCAGAGAAGCAAGACACGCCAAGGAAAAAGCCTCCCTTGCCGGGCAGGCAAGCCTGGCGAGGACGAGGTTTACCCTGGAAGCAAGCTTTCGAGGCATCCCGGCAGACCTGCCGGGACTTACAGAGACAGAACCGACCCACCGCACCACCTCATCGCGACCCAAGTCGTCGATCAGTGCGGTGTCAAGCTCTAAGGTGATTAAGTGGCTGCTATCCACCACGTGGTAGCCACATCCTACAGAAAACACCTACAAGTGACACCTGTCCTGCAACGTGTCAAGCAAGCAGGCGCAAAGCTAGCAAAATAGCCCGACAGCCCCTGCAGGGCAAGCTGTGATGTGATGTTAGGCAACACATTTAATGCACTCTGTCAGCCTGCAGAGTTAGGTATGATAGCACTGTTTTCTATCTAATCAGTGCATAATGACTGATTTGCCACTGTGGTAACCCCTTCTATCTATAAAAGGAGGCCCAAGGCAACAATAGAAGGGGTTGGATAATTTAGACACCCACACACTCATACGCATGTAGCAGCTCTCGCCCTAAGGCAACCCCGTCGGGCAAGCGAGTTGCGTCCACCACCATTTTTTCCACATCAATCCACCAAAGCAGCAGTAGGATTTTACGCCTCACGGCGGCCCGAACCTGGGTAAAATCGCCCGTCTGATCTCTGCCATGCTGTCTCATGTTTTTCTGCTCTTTGTGCAACGTGCCATCCCCTTGCCGAACCAGAAAGGGGATCTTGGTCCCATAGGTGACCGTGGTTTCCCGTGACACATGTCTTTCAAAATATCAACACTAAAAAAATATATCACTACCCCAGTATGCTCAATCATTGATCCATTCATGAAACACAGTCGAATGTTAGCTATATCCAATGCACAAGTATGATCATAGTGCTCCCTAGTTGGTGCTTTATAAGAGAAGCTGGAGACTCAAATAAAAATTGCATAAAATAAATAGATAGGCCCTTCGTAGAGGGAAGCAAAGATTCGTAGAGGTGCTAGAGCTCAAAGCTTAAATTGAGAGATAAAATATATTTTGGGAGGCATACATTTTCCGTCAATGAAAACGGCCGAATAATTCCCAACACTTTCCATATGCTAGATACATAGGCGGTTCCCAAACAGAAAATAAAGTTTATTCCTTTTTCCACCATTCTTTCACAATCCATGGCTAGCCTTATCCACGGGCGCCTTCCATACCAACACTTTCCAAGGAATTTATTATTAAACAACATAAATATTTTTTTGCATTTTGGAACTGGGCATCCCTATTACCTTTGCCACACTCTCGTGTAATGACAAGTGAATAAACACTCATCTTGAGAATAACTCATCTAGCATGGAAAATGTTGGCCACCCCCTGCCGCTTCATGAGCGGTATGGGCACAAAAAAAGGAAATTTATTTTGAAAATTAGAGATGGCACATACAAATTTACTTAGAACGACACGGAAATAACACATATAGGTAGGTATGGTGGACTCATGTGGCAAAACTGGGGTTTAAGGATTTTGGATGCTCAAGTAGTATTCCCACTTAGTACAAATGGAGGTTAGCAAATAGATTGAGAAACACCAACCAAGAAACAAAAATTCACATAAACGAGCATTGAGCATAACTAACACTGAATAAGTACCACAAGTAGGATGTAATTTCATTGACTTTCATGCTTGCATAGGGAATAACAAACCTTAACACCAATATTCATACTAAAGCATAATTACTCACCAACATGATTCACATATTATTATCTCCATATCGCAAAACTATTGCAAGGAATCAAACCTATCACATGCAATGATCTATATGAAAGTTTTTATTATATCCTTCTTGGATATTCATCATATTAGGACCAATTTCGTAGCTTGTGAAAATTTTAATCACTAGTATCAACTCTCAAAATAATATAAGTGAAGCATGGCAGTGCTCGACAAACTTCTCCAAAAAGATATAAGTGAAGATCAAATGAGTAGTTAGGTAGCTATGTGAGGACTCTCTCTTATTTAAAAACTTTCAGATCGAAGTATTTTATTAAAACACCAAGCAAAACAAAAATAAAATGACATTCCAAGAATAGCACGCATCAAGTGAAGAAGCAAAAACTTAGGCTCGACCGAGGCTAACCGATAATTGTTGATGAAGAAAGGTGGGATGCCTACCGGGGCATCCCCAAGCTTAGATGCTTGAGAATTCTTGAAATATTATATTGGGATGCCTTGGGCATCCCCAAGCTTGAACTTTTTTGTCTCCTTAATTCCTTGTATATCATGGTTTCCCCACATCTTAAAACTTCATGCACACAAAACTCAACAAGAACTCGGGAGATATGTTAGTATAAATCAATGCAATAACCTTATCATTCTCTACTATAGCAAATCACTAAAATTATTATTTAACATTTCATACTAAATGCTATCATCAAATATAATCATTAAACAAGCAAACATATGCAAACAATGCAAACATAACAACAATCTATCTAAACAGGACAGTCTGTAAAGAATGCAGGAAGATTTATACTTCTCTAACTCCAAAAATTCTAAAAATTTAACACACTGTAGAAAATTCATCATATCTTATTGTGAAAAAATCAACATTTTATCACATTCTAACTTTTCTCAGGAATTTTTGCAACAACGATAAACTTTCTATTTTGAAACAGCAACATGTAGACTTGCAAAATAAGCACGGTCAAGGCTATCCTTGCCACTTTTGTTGAAATAAAAGATGCAAGAAATTATTATAAATAGCAGCAAGCAAATACAAATAAAATAAAATGATGCTCCAAGCAAAACACATATCATGTGATGAATAAAAATATAGCTCCAAGTGAGGTTACCGATAATGTTGAAGACGAAAGGGGCGATGCCTTCCAGGGCATCTCCAAGCTTATATGCTTGGGTATTCCTTGAATATTACCTTGGGGTGCCTTGGGCATCCCCAAGCTTAGGTTCTTGCCACTCCTTATTCTCCTCATATCGATATCTCACCCAAAACTTGAAAACTTCAATCAGACAAAACTTAACAAAACTTCGTGAGATGGGTTAGTATGATAAAGACAAATCATCCACTTTGGTACTATCAAAAAAAAGATTCATAATTGTTCTCACACAATGCATACTGTACCTTATCATTTCCACAATTTATATTGAGCAATATAAGCCACAGAAACTAGAAAACAAGCAAACTATGCATTGAAAACATAATTTGTCAAAAACAGAACAACCTGTAATGATCTGAACAATGACCATACTTCTGTTACTCCAAAATTTCAGAAAAATTAGGACAACGTAGGGAATTTATATATCAATCATGTGTAAAAAAATTCAAGAATTGATCGTGTTCCAGCATACCAGATCAATTCTGTTACTGGGCGCAAAAGTTTCTATTTTCCAACAGGATCAAATCAACTATCATCCACACCGCCCCAAAGGTTTTACTTGGCACTTTATTGAAACAAAATATATAAAACATGATTACTACAGTAGCATAATCATGTGAACACACAAAGGTATAAGTGTTGGGTTGTCTCCTGACACGTCCATTTTGCATCATGTTTTCCTACTATTATTTATGATGTTTTTATGCATAATAATGCTTTATGGAGTAATTCTAATGCCTTTTCTCTCATAATATGCAAGGTTCACACAAAGAGGGAGAATACCGGCAGTTGGAATTCTGGACCTGAAAAAGCTACGTAAGGCGACCTATTCTGCACAACTCCAAATGAGCTAAAACTTCACGGAGATTTTTTATGGAGTATATAAGAATTATTGGAGAAAATAACCACCAAAGGGCCCACTAGGTGGGCACAACCCATCTGGGCGCACCATGGCCCCCAGGCACGCCCTGGTGGGTTGTGCCCTCCTCGGCCCACCTCCGGTGCCCCTCTTCTGGTATATAAGCCATTTTGACCTAGAAAAAATAAGGGGAGGACTTTCGGGAGGAAGCACCGCCGTCTCGAGGTGGAACTTGGGAAGGAGCACTTTTGCCCTCCGACGGAGCAATTCCGCCGGCGGAACTTCCTTCCCGGAGGGGGAAATCATCGTCATCATCATCACCAACAACTCTCCCATCTTGGGCAGGGAAATCTCCATCAACATCTTCAACATCACCATCTCCTCTCAAACCCTAGTTCATCTCTTGTGTTCAATGTTTGTACCAGAACCTTAGATTCGTGCTTGTGGGTGGCTCGTAGTGTTGATTACATCTTGTAGTTGATTAATACATGGTTTATTTGGTGGAAGATTATATGTTCATATCCATTATGCTATTTAATACCCCTCTAGTCTTGAGCATGATTATCATTTTTGAGCAGTTACTTTTGTTCTTGAGGTCGCTGGAGAAATATTGTTGCAAGTAATCATGTGAATTTGATATGTGTTCGATATTTTGATGGTACTAGTCAATGTGTGCGTGCAATGCACATTAATTTGGAAGTATATTAAGTGCATGCGGATATTAAGTAGGATATTATTTGCGTGTTATTATGTTATTAGCACTATTTTGGCATGAAATTAACTGCACGCTAAACATGTTGAGTGCTCGACATTGAAGCAGTCTAGGTCGTTGGATTGACATGATTTGATGGCCGAGATTAATTGGATCTGCCTCTTTGGGTCTTTTTATATTGGTATAGATGTATGTTGTGATTTCCTTAGTGGTGTCATGTGAACGTCGACTACATGGCAGTTCACCTTATTAGGGCCTAAGGGAATGCATTGTGGAGTAGTTATTAGATGATGGGTTGCGAGAGTGACATAAGCTTAAACCCCAGTTTATGCGCTACTTCGTACGGGACTGATTTGGATCCAAAGTTTAATGCTATGGTTAGGTTTTATCTTAATACTTTTCTCGTAGTTGCAGATGCTTGCGAGGGGGTTAATCATAAGTAGGAGGTTTGTTCAAGTAAGAACATCACCTAAGTACCGGTCCACCAACATATCAAATTATCAAAGTAGCGAACATGAATCACACCAACATGATGAAAGTGACTAGATGAAATTCCCGTGTACCCTCAAGAACGCTTTGCTTATCTTAATGGACCGTTTTAGCCTGTCCTTTTCCAGAAAAGGATTGGGCTACCTTGCTGCATATTATTTTCCGTTACCGTTACTTGCTCGTTACAAATTATCCTGCTATCAAACTACTCGTTACTTATAATTTCAGTGCTTGCAGAGAATACCTTGCTGAAAACCACTTGTCATTTCCTTCTGCTCCTCATTGGGTTCGATACTCTTACTTATCGAAAGGACTATGATTGATCCCCTATACTTGTGGGTCATCAAGGATCTTTTCTGGCACCGTTGTCGGGGAGTGAAGAGCTCTTGGTAAGTGGAAATCGATAAGGAAAAATTATTACTACGTGCTAAAATTTATTGTCACTTGTTACTATGGAGAACAATCCTTTTAGGGGTTTGTTCGGGGTATGTTCACCTCAACTGGAACCACAATTAGTTGTCCCTCAACCTATTGCACCTACTGAAAATATTGGTTATTAAATTCCTTTAGGTATGATAGAAAAACTGCTAGCTAATCCTTAAGCAGGAGATGGAACCGAACATCCAGATATGCACTTGATATATGTGGATGAAATTTGTGGATTATTTAAGTTTGCAGGTTTAGCCGGAGAGGAAGCTATCTTTGAAGGGAAAAGCATTGGCATGGTATAGGCTATGCGATGATATTGGATCTTGGAAGTGGAATCAATTGAAATTGGAATTGCACCAAAAAATTTATCCTATGCATCTAGTTCATCGTGATCGTAATCACCAAAATATTGCTTCTATTGCCATGCCTCCTACCGATCCCCTAGAACAACATTTGCTAGACCATGAAAATGATATGCATATGCATGAAAGAAATGAGATAGATATAATTTTCTTTGAACAACACCTCTGCTTAAACACAATTTTCCTATTGAAACTCTAGGAGGACCTCCTCCACCTAAAGGTGATCCCATGTTTGAATTAAAACAATTGGCAGACACTTTGAAATATGCTTATCTTGATGAGAAAAAGATATATCCTATTATTATTAGTGCTAACCTTTCAGAACATGAAAAGAAAGGTTATTGAAAATTCTGAAGAAGCATCGAGATGCTATTGGATATACTCTTGATGATCTTAAGGGTATTAGTCCCACTCTCTGTCAGCACAAGATTAATATGGAACCTGTTACTAAAGTTGATGCAATTGAGAAAATGCCATGTCCCAGAGATATTAAAGGTATTCATAGTTTCCTCTGTCATGCTGGTTTCTATAGGAAATTTGTTGAAGACTTCTCTAAAATTTCTAGGCCTCTTACAAATCTTTTACAAAAGGATGTCCATTTTTCTTTGATGATGATTGTGTAGAAGCCTTTGAAACAATTAAGAAATCCTTAATTTCTGCACCTATTGTTCAACCACCTGATTGGAACTTGCCTTTTGAAATTATGTGTGATGCTAGTGATTATGCTGTTGGTGATGTTTTAGGACAAAGAGTTGATAAGAAATTAAATGTTATTCATTATGCAAGTAAAACTCTAGACAATGCCCAAAGAAATTATGTTACTACCGAAAAAGAATTTTTAGCAGTGGTGTTTGCTTGTGATAAATTCAGATCTTACATTGTTGATTCTAAAGTGATTGTTCACAGTGATCATGCTGCTATTAAATATCTTATGGAAACGAAAGATGCTAAACCTAGACTCATTAGGTGGGTTCTCTTGCTACAAGAATTTGACTTACATATCACTGATAGAGAAGGAGCTAAGAACCCCGTAGCTCATAAGTTGTCTAGGTTAGAAAATATTCTTGATGACCCCCAACCTATTGATGATAGTTTTCCTAATGAGCAATTAGCTGCAATGAATGTTTCTCATAACACTCCTTGGTATGTTGACTATGCTGATTATATTGTTGCTAAATATATACCACCTAGATTCACATACCAACAAAAGAAAAAATTCTTCTATGATTTAAGACATTACTTTTGGGATGACCCACATCTTTGTAAAGAAGGAGTAGATGATATTATTAGATGTTGTGTACCTGAGCATGAACAAGGACAAATCCTACGAAAATGTCATTCTGAAGCTTATGGAGGGCATCATGTGGGAGATAGAACTGCTCATAAGGTATTGCAATTTGGTTTCTATTGGCCTACTCTCTTCAAGGATACCCGTAAGTTTGTTTTATCCCGTGATGAATGTCAAAGAATCGGTAATATTGGTAAGCGTCAGGAAATGCCTATGAATTATTCTCTTGCTGTCGAACCATTTGATGTTTGGAGTTTCGATTACATGGGACCTTTTCCTTCCTCTAATGGGTATACACATATTTTGGTTGTTGTCGATTATGTTACTAAGTGGGTAGAAGCTATTCCAACTAGTAGTGCTGATCACAACACCTCTATTAAAATGCTTAAGGAAGTTATTTTCCCAAGGTTTGGAGTCCCTAGATATTTAATGACTGATGGTGGTTCACACTTTATTCATGGTGCTTTTCGTAAAATGCTTGCTAAGTATGATGTTAACCATAGAATTGCATCACCTTATCATCCTTAGTCTAGTGGTCAAGTTGAACTTAGTAACAGAGAAATAAAATTAATTTTACAAAAAACTGTCAATAGGTCCCGAAAGAATTGGTCTAAGAAATTAGATAATGCACTTTGGGCTTATAGAACAACATATAAAAATCCTATGGGTATGCCTCCTTATAAAATTGTTTATGGAAAAGCTTGTCATTTGCCTCTTGAGTTAGAACATAAAGCATATTGGGAAATTAAAGAACTCAACTATGCTTTCAAACTTGCCGGTGAAAAGAGGTTATTTGATATTGGCTCACTAGATGAATGGAGAACCCAAGCCAATGAAAATGCCAAATTATTTAAAGAAAAAGTTAAGAGATGGCATGATAAAAGAATCAAAAAGGGCGAGTTAAAGTTGGCGAATAAGTTCTTTTGTACACCTCTCCTTTTAGATTCTTTGCAGGAAAACTTCTCTCCAAATGGGAAGGACCTTATGTTATCGAAGAAGTTCATCGATCTAGAGTCATTAAATAAATAACTACGAAGGCACTAATCCGAAGGTTGTCAACAGGCAAAGAATAAAACAATATATCTCAGGTACGCCCATTATTAATGTTGAAAGAAATATTATTCAAACAATGACACAGGAGGAACACATAAAAGAAACCTTCTGGAACACTCCAGAATAACCGAAAAAGAGGAGGTACGTGATACAACAAGTAAACGGACTTCGAAAAATCCGCAAAAATATTTTCTGTCAGTTTTGGAATATATTGAAAATTAGGAAAATAAGAAACAACCAGGAAGGCAACCCTAGCAGGCACAAGGCACCAGGGCGCACCAGGCGCGCCCAGGTCGGTTGTGCCCACCTCGGGTACCTTCCGGACTCCGTCTTTCTTCCGTTTGCTTGTTTCCCAAGATAAAAAATCTTTATATACCCCCGAACCTATTTACCACCGTATCACGGAGAAATCTCCTGTTTTCTTTTCTCGTTGTTTTCCGACAGATCCTAAAATATGTCATCCCAAGACTCGGAGGGGGAGAGCTATGTTGCTGATTGTATCGCAAACCCCAAGGTTTATGGGGATGAGGAGCACTATAGCTAGACTTCAGAGGAGGAAGAATATTATGATCCTAAAGGGGAGGAGGAGACAAGCTCAGACGAAGATGAAGTTCCATTTCCTCAACCAGGGGACATGCACGTGGAATTTAAGAAGTCAAGTCTCCCCAAAAAAGTAAAGAAACCTAAGATCTAGTTTATGTTGGGAATCGTTGCATGGAAAACAAAAAAATTCTACACACATGCAATGATCTATCCATGGAGATGCATAGCAACAAGGGGGAGAGTGTGTATACATACCCTCATAGACCGTAAGCGGAAGCGTTTCTCAAGGCGGTTGATGTAGTCGAACTTCTTCGTGCTTCAACCGATCAAGTACCGAATGCACGTTACCTCCGCGTTCTGCATACGTTCAGCTCGGTGACGTCCCTTTCCTTCTTGATCCATCAACACATCGAGGTAGTAGATGAGTTCCGTCAGCACGACGGCGTGGCGATGGTGATGGCGAAGTGATCCTCACAGGGCTTCGCCTAAGCACTACGAATATATGACCGGGGTTGTAAACGGTCGAGGGGGGCCCCACACATGGCTAAACAATTGTCTGGGGTGTGCTAGGCGCCCCCCCATATATATAGGTGGGAGGGGGGGGGAGAGTCCATGAGGCGCCCCAAGTAGGACTGAATCCTACTTGGGCTCCTCCCTAGCCGCGCACCCGCTGCCATATCTATCGTCGGGGGAAGTGAGGGAGTCCTGGATTAGGGGGTTTCCAGACAGCTGGACTATATCCTTTGGCTGGACTGTTGGACTATGAAGATAAAAGATTGAAGACTTTGTCCCGTGTCTGGATGGGACTCTCCTTGGCGTGGAAGGCAAGCTAGGCAATACGAATATGTAGATCTCCTCCCTTGTAACCGACTCTGTGTAACCCTAGCCCCCTCCGGTGTCTATATAAACCGGAGGGTTTAGTCTATAGGACAACATATACAATCATACCATAGGCTAGCTTCTAGGGTTTAGCCTCTACGATCTCGTGGTAGATCAACTCTTGTAATACTCATATCATCAAGAACAATCAAGCAGGACGTAGGGTATTACCTCCATCAAGAGGGCCCGGACCTGGGTAAACATCGTGTCCCCTGCTTCCTATTACCATCCGCCTTAGATGCATAGTTCGGGACCCCCTACCCGAGATCCGCCGGTTTTGACACCGACATTGGTGCTTTCATTGAGAGTTCCACTGTGTCGTCACCATAAGGCTTGATGGCTCCTTCGATCATCGATAGCCATGTGGTCCAGGGTGAGGTTTTCCTCCCCGGACAGATCTTTGTATTCGGCGGCTTCACACTGCGGGCCAATTCGCTTGTCCATCTGGAGCAGGTCGAGAGCTACGCCCCTGGCCATCAGGTCAGATTCGGAAACTTAAACTACACTGCCGGCATCCGCGGAGACTTGATCTTCGACGGATTCGAGCCCATGTCAGGTGCGCCACACAGTCACGACGAGCACGACGTAACTCTACCGTCGGACAGTGTTCGGGAGATCGCGTCTGCAACTCCTCCGGCCTTCAATCCGGAGCAAATTGTGCCATCCAAGGACAGAGGGATAGACCCCGCCATGGAGGCTGCACTCTCACTGGCGATGGAGCCGGATACTGACTTCACCCCTTACGAGAGCCGTGTTGCCGAACCACTGGATTCGTCTTCGGCCACGGACTCCGAGCCACCTGCATCCGTGCCCATCGAATCTGACTGGGCGCCGACCATGGAGTTCACCTATGCGTATATCTTTCAGCACTCGCCTTTCAGCGATATGCTAAATTCATTAAAGTTTCTCTCCTTGTCAGGAGAACCTTGGCCGAACTATGTCCGGCTAGAATGGGATACGGATGACGAAGAAATTCGCTGCCCGCCTACCACCCACTTAGTAGCCACTGTCGACGACTTAACCGACATGCTTAACTTCGACTCCGAAGACATCGACTGCATGGACGAAGAGGAGGAGACGAACAGGATCCAGCGCCCACAGGGCGCCGGACAGCCACTTCATCACATGACATATACATGGTGGATAGACCCAAAGAAGGCAATGGCGAAGACAGAGCGGAGGATGGCCCCATCAAGAAGCAACCCAAGCGCCGGCGTCAGCGACGCCGCCACTACAAAAAAATACACTTCCATGATGACACGTGTTTGTCACAGTAGGTCGCGTTTTTGTCATGCATGTACATCCATGACGATTTTATGACAGAATCAAGATAGTCATACCTGTGCTGTCGTAGAAGTGTTCCATGACATTACCAAAATTATCATCATGGAAGTGTCCACTTCCATGACGATAAATCGCGCGTCACATAAGTGCTTTCGTCAAGGGTGACCGACACGTGGCATCCACCGTAACGGAACACCGTTAAGCTATCGGGTCGGGTTTTGGATCCGATAAACCGTTAACAGCCCCGACCAATGGGGATTTTCCACGTGTAAAATCATCATTGGCTGGAGGAAACACGTGTCGGCTCATCGCTGGGACAGATGTCATCCACTCATTGGACAGAAGGCGCCTATGATACGTCGACACGTGGCACGGCCCAATAGAGGCCCATTCCTGTGAAAAGGCCGGCCCGTTTGACTTGGTCAAAAGGTGGCAGGCCTGCCCATGGAAAGCCTGTTAACGACCTGTTCGCATATAGCCCATTTACAACCCGCTTACCCAAGGCCCGTTACGCCCTATTCGAATTAGGCCTAGTAGCGTCATCTGGGCCATCCAATATGATTCCAGCCCGTTTTCACTTCTGGCCCATGTATGGCCCATGACGTCTTTCGGCCCATATGAGGCCCTATGTAACTCTTAGCCTATTAACGGCCAGTGGTGAAACTGGCCCGTAATGAACAGTGTATCACTTTACACCCATTAACGGCCCATGGTGAAACTGGCCCATAAAGAACAGTGTATCACTTAATACCCATTAACGGCCCGTTATTCCGTTGGGCCGTTTCCAGCCCATGTTATCTTTCGGCCTTCTTAGAGCCCATTTATTCTTGGGCTATTTTCCAGCATTCTTTTACTTACGGCCCGTTACTGTCATTTTTCTGCTTGTGGGCCAAATTCAGCCCATGGTTATAGTCGGCCCGTTTGTGGTCCGTTAATACGTTGGGCCGTTTTCATAGCGTCATCAAATACGGCCTATTAACGATGGCCCGTTATGGTCGGCCCATGAATGGACGATTCCAACTCTAGCCCGTTTATGGCCAGAATGTGGTCTGTTTGGCCCATGTTTGGCCAATCGATCATACGGCCCGTATAAGGCCCATTGATGATACGGCCCATAGAAGGCCCATTGTTTCTACGGCCCGTTGAAGGCCCATTGTTTCTACGGCCCATAGAAGGCCCACTGTTTCTACGACCCATAGAAGGCCCACTGTTTATACAGCCCGTAGAAGTCCCACTATTTCTACGGCCCGTAGGAGGCCCAGTGCCACTACAGTAAATATTAGCCCATGGTTATTGTGGCCTAGTTTTAAAAAATAGGTTATTGCAGCCACTAGCAAACCGCAGAAAAAGAACTGCACTGACTACAAGCAAACAAAAAAACAAGACAACAAGGAAATAAATAAGCAAGCAACTTACACTAGGCTATCATGGCTATTACACATATTACATCCACTAGGCATCAAAATTCGCCACCAGTGCAAATATAGGGAACACAACAGCATATAAACGCCGCAACAAAACAAGTCCAGAACTGAAACCACTTCAGAAGAGCTCAAGAAATAATATCCTGGGTACCCATAATGCTGGCAAGATGCTTAGCAAGCTTATTAACTTTCTCTTGTTTGGCGCTTAAGTCCTCCAGCGCTTGCTGTTGCACTAGAAAGTATGCATCTGAATTCTGTAGGGACTTCCTCAGTCCTTCGGCTTCTTGTCACATAACATCTGATCGATGTATTTCAACTTGAAGTTGAGACTCAAGAAGTCGAACTGATTCAGGCAACGAGTTCGAAGAGCTGGTGCCAGCAGTGGTAGCCAGTAACTCGAACACTACATCAAGACATGACTTTGGGGTTGTCTCAGTGTCTTCAATATAGTTTTTATTAGCTTCGTTGGAGACCAACAGGGATGTCTCATTATCTTGAACCTTATCTACATTACTTCCTTTACCATTGCATAACAGGGTACTCTTCTCCAATATTTTATCTGTGTTCTAAAAGAGAAACAAACAAACACATCTCAGGTTTACAATGTAGTATATGAAACTCATTTTGGTAAACCAATTTAGTAGTAAGGTGGATAGGATAACAGCATGAAACAAACATATATCTATGTAGTATGGTCATTGTATGGTCTATATCATTCTAGTTTATGTTGCCAAATCAAGATAGATACAGTTCGAATCATATCTATTTAAGACAAAGCAGCATCGACAGAATATAAGTGTGGGAAACTACACAGCAATAACAACACTTGTAATGTGCATGGCATGAGAACATAACTGTTTATTCAATTGAAACTGAAATCAACATAGAGCAAGTTACAACAGCAAACAGCCAAACACGTTGAAGAAACATGTTTAAAACATACCTGTTGCGCCATTGGAGTTTCAATTGCATCCTTCAAATTTGAAATTAGTTGGTATCAGTAAATACAGTGATGCAAGAGCAAAGTAGTATGAACCATAGCTACGGAACCTGACTTGAGAACAATTCTTCTTCTGCTTTAAGCGTTGACTTTGGGTTCGGAGTGGTGGTCCTCGTGATTTGGGCACTGCAGTTGCCTTACTAACTGCTCGTGTTTGGGTGCTCTGTGGTGGAGACGGTGCTGTGTCAATGAGAACTGGGTGTCTATCTGCTGGGGTTGGGGTTAGAAGGGGTGTAGCTGGTTCTCTGTCCAACTGGGTAGGGGTACAATCTGCATGAGTGTGGGTTATGTGTGGTGGGGCTGGTTCTTGGGAAAGTACAACCGTGGTTCTATCTGCATCGACAGGTAGCATGATCTTTTCTGAAGACCGTGTTTTTACTCCCACAGATACTGCCATCACTCCCTCCAATTGAAATCGCTGATAAACAAGAAAAGTAATTGAATGTACATACATTGTAAGATAGACAGGTGCAATGGATAGTAGGAAGAAAACAGGGCATGAAATAATTCACATTTATGTTGTCTAAGCAAACAGAACAGCAGGACATGATTTCACATATATGATGGCTAATTAAATAGGATAGCATGACACAATTTCACATGTATGATAGCTAACTAAACAGGATAGAATGACATACTTCAAAATATGATGACTATGTAAACAGGATGACATGATATAACTATAGGATGTGTCTATTAAAGTGGTTGGCATGCCATAAATCACAAACATGCCGTCGATGGAAACATGATGGCATGATATAATTCACGGATAGAATGACATAATTTAAAATATGATGACTATGTAAACAGGATGAGATGATATAACTATATTATGTCTTTAGAAAATGGGTTGGCATGCCATAATTCAGATACATGCTGTCTATGCAAACATCATGGCATGACATAATTCAAATATATGATTTATATACTAAGGAAGTGAGCAGAGGGCAATCGCATATATGATGTGTCAACTAAGGAGATGGCATTCAATATTGTGTATATGATGTAAAAACTAAGCATTGCAATACAACATATGCATTATATGAGTAATATAACCCTGCCAAGTTTGAGCATACACCTCAGGGGATAATAGGACTAGTCATCTGCCTCTGAATCCTCCTCTGAAGAGCTATCTGTAACCAGCAAGATATCTGCTTTAGCAGGTAGCATTGTCTGCTCTGAAGACCTTGTTTTCACTCCAGATTTCTCCATCACCAATTCAAATGGCTGATGCACAGGAAGAGCAGTTGAATATACAAACATTGTCGACAAAAGCAATGAGAAATACAAAAAAGGACCACATGATATAATTCACATATATGACGCTTGCCTAAACAACATGGCATTGCATAATTCACATACATAATGCCTTGCAACAAGATAACATTGCATAATTCACATATATAATGTCTTGCAACAAGATGGCATTGCATAATTCACATATATGGTAATTAGACACTAAACATGTGGCATTCACACAAAGCATGTCTAAACTAAGCAAATGACATAGCAATGCAAGATACCATACGCACGATATGAGCAACATAACCCTGCCAAGTTAGGGCATGCACCTCGGGGGGGGGATATGATTGGTCATCTGTCTCTGAATCCTCCTCTGAGGAGGTATCGGTAACCAGCAAGACATGCGCTTCGTCAGATAGCATTGGCTGCTTTGAAGACCTTGTTTCCACTCCAGATTTTTCCATGACCGTGCCGAACGGCTGATGCACAGGAAGAGTAATTGAATGTACTAAAATTGTTGACAAATTTAACACGTAATAAAAAAATGATGCATGATATAATTCACATATAAGATGACTGGCTAACCAGGGTGGCATTGCAAAATTCACATATATGATGCCTGGCTAGACAAGATGGCATTGCATGATTCACATATACGATAAAGAAACTAAACAGATGGCATTGACACAAAGCATGTCTAACTAAGCAGATGGCATCTTTAATATATACAGTAAGCAATGCAAGGCACCATATGCATGATATTACCAACATCAGCATGCCAAGTTAGAGCGAAGACCTCATGGGGTAAATAGGAGTGGTCTTCTCCTTCTGAATCCCCCTCAGAACAGTTATCTTCCTCTTGATTACAATCATAAATGGGCGGAGGGGGGGGGGCTGCCTTCGCGCCCACCATGGAACAACGTCTACATGAAATTTTATTGCCACGCAAGGCTCGTCTCTTTTTCTCTACATAATCAGTTCCATTGTCTACAATAACTGGCATGCATAGGAATAAAACATAGTGAGATTATGTAAGGAGTGCATGCACAAATCCAGAGTGATGGTAGAAAACTGTGGATAGACCCAAAACCAATGATAGCAGGCAAATAATAGCTTTAGTTAAAAAATACAGATAATGGCTCCTTTAATGTTTGTTTGCACCCAACATGAAACTCATAGTAGACACCGGAGATTAACCAGATAGTAGACAAATAGTACTGATTGCTGACCCAATATGTACCCCACAACCATTTAAAAACTCAAGTTTCAGCATTAGTTTCGACCCGACTCGGAGTCTAATAGGTGAACACGATGATAATGTAGCATGTCATCATATTAAGCGACGCATAATGTAAGCAGACACGGAAGAGTGCGACCTCTCTTGCGGACCCGTGTAGTCCTCAAGGTCATCTTCTCAGTTGATGATGGTAATGCAGTTGCCGTGGCTGCCGGCGGCGGGGAAGAAGATCTGAGGCGGTGAAAGACAGTCTGGAGAGCGGATCCCTGCTGTGGTGAACCCTTCCGTTGTTGAAGCAGCTGAGCTGGGGTGGAACACAGCGCCGCAGGAGCAGGACAAACCACACAAGGTTTTCTTTGACACATATCTGTAACAGAAGTAATTGAGTAAGGGCTTGTTTGAATTTGAGGATTCTAGCAATGCAGGGATAGGAAATAGACAGGAATAGGATATGAATGCACGTGCAAAACAGAGAATTTAAAAACACAGGATTTCTGCCAATCTGGGTGTTTGATTCACTACAATTGGAAGATCACAGGATGCAAAAAAGCATGGTGAGATTAAGTCAAACCACAAGAAAATGTACGGTTATAATGCTATTATGCTACTATCTCTTAGTATTGTGCTTGATGAATAGGAATATGAAAAGGAGGAGAAGTGGAAATTAGAATTCCTACGGTTTTTCTTTCAAGGAGACACTAAAGGAACAAATCCTACAGTTTTCCTTTGCTCCATTCCTTTGCACCAAATTCATGAAAAGTAGTACCATAGGAAACTTTCCAATTCCGATGTTTTTCATTCACTTTTCCTTTCAAGCATTGGCGATTCTAGTAGGCAGGCTTGAGCAAGGAAAATCCTACACTAAAAAAATGTTTTTGTGCTACTTCTATTACTTTGGACCCAGGCCACTGCCATACTAGCTCAACTCCCAGGCCCATCGACAAATGCACAGCTCAAACGTGCAGAGATAAATAATGAAGGCGTTCAAGAGAGTCCATCACGGATAGCTAAGTTGCCTGGTACCTCACTGCTTGTCATATAGTAGGATAAAATAATCGTATTTCCCGTTACTACGAGTGCTGAGTGGACAATATATATATATATAACATGTAGAGTAAAAAAGAGATGCAACAAGTGTACAACCTCTTTGGCGAAGCCATGTCAATCTCAGCGTGATTGGGTTGGCTGGTGAGGATGCTCCGACTGACTTGGCTGTCGGAGGAGGGGAAGAAGATCTTAGGCGTCTGTAGATGGAGCCCGAGGTACTGCTCCGCTGTGATGGAGGGTTTCATCGTTGGAGCAGCTCCGGTGAGATGTACGACGCCGAGGCTGAAGCAGGACAAGAGAGACAACGGACAACTTTAACATGAGTGGAATTCTAATAGCATCTCCAATACATGACATAAAATACATAACCACAAAGTGCTAGATGTAAAATACATCAGCCGCTGCTACCTCTTTTAGCACTGCATTGGTTTTCCCCGAAGAGGAAGGGATGATGCAGCAAAGTAGCGTAAGTATTTCCCTCAGTTTTTGAGAACCAAGGTATCAATCCAGTAAGAGGCTATGCGCGAGTCCCTCGTACCTGCACAAAACGAATAAATCCTCGCAACCAACGCAAATAGGGGTTGTGAATCCCTATAGGGCCACTTATGAGAGTGAGATCTGATAGATATGATAAGATAATATTTTTGGTATTTTTATGATAAAGATGCAAAGTAAAATAAAGGCAAAGTAAATAGCAAAGTAAATAACTAAGTAGTAGGAGATTGATATGATAAAGATAGACCCGGGGGCCATAGGTTTCACTAGTGGCTTCTCTCGAGAGCATAAGTATTCTATGGTGGGTGAACAAATTACTGTTGAGCAATTGACAGAAATGAGCATATTTATGAGAATATCTAGGTATGATCATGTATATAGTCATCACGTCCGAGACAAGTAGACTGACTCCTGCCTGCATCTACTACTATTACTCCACTCATCGACCGCTATCCAGCATGCATCTAGAGTATTAAGTTAAAACAGAGTAACGCCTTAAGCAAGATGACATGATGTAGAGGGATAGACTCATGCAATATGAAGAAAACCCCATCTTGTTATCCACGATGGCAACAATACAATACGTGCCTTGCTGCCCTTACTATCACCGGGAAAGGACACCGCAAGATTGAACCCAAAGCTAAGCACTTCTCCCATTGCAAGAAAGATCAATCTAGTAGGCCAAACCAAACTGATAATTCGAAGAGACTTGCAAAGATAACCAATCATACATAAAAGAATTCAGAGAAGATTCAAATATTATTCATAGATAGACTTTATCATAAACCCACAATTCATCGGTCTCAACAAACACACCGCAAAAAGAAGATTACATCGAATAGATCTCCACAAGAGAGGGGGAGAACATTGTATTGAGATCCAAAAAGAGAGAAGAAGCCATCTAGCTACTAACTATCGACCCGTAGGTCTGAAGTAAACTACTCACACTTCATCGGAGAGGCTATGGTGTTGATTTAGAAGCCCTGCGTGATCAATGCCCCCTCCGGTGGAGCTCCGGAACAGGCCCCAAGATGGGATCTCGTGGATACAGAAAGTTACGGCGGTGGAATTAGGGTTTTGGCTCCGTATCTGATCGTTTGGGGGTACGTGGGTATATATAGGAGGAAGAAGTACGTCAGTGGAGCAATAGGGGGCCCACGAGGGTGGAGGGCGCGCCGGGGGGGGGGGGGGGGCAGGCGCGCCCCCTACCTCGTGGCCTCCTGTTGATTGGCTTGACGTAGGGTCCAAGTCTCCTGAGTTGTATTCGGTGGGAAAATCACGTTCCCGAAAGTTTCATTCCATTTGGACTCCGTTTGATATTCCTTTTCTTCGAAACCCTAAAACAGGCAAAACATCAATTCTGGGCTGGGCCTCCGGTTAATAGGTTAGTCCCAAAAATAATATAGAAGTGGATAATAAAGCCCGATAATGTCCAAAACAGTAGATAATATAGCATGGAGCAATAAAAAATTATAGATATGTTGGAGACGCATCAAGCATCCCCAAGCTTAATTCCTGCTCGTCCTTGAGTAGGTAAATGATAAAAACAGAATTTTTGATGCGGAGTGCTACTTGGCATAATTTTATTGTAATTCTTCTTAATTGTGGTATGAATATTCAGATCCAAAAGATTCAAGACAAAATTTCATATTGACATAGAAAATAATAATACTTCAAGCATACTAACAAAGCAATTATGTCTTCTCAAAATAAGATGGCTAAAGAAAGTTATCCCTACAAAATCATATAGTCTGGCTATGCTCTATCTTCACCGCACAAAATATTTATATCATGCACAAGCCCGATGACAAGCCAAGCAATTGTTTCATACTTTTGACATTCTCAAAACTTTTTCAATCTTCACGCAATACATGAGCGTGAGCCATGGATATAGCACTTTAGGTGGAATAGAATGGTGGTTGTGGAGAAGACAAAAAGGGAGAAGATAGTCTCACATCAACTAGGCGTATCAACGGGCTATGGAGATGCCCATCAATAGATATCAATGTGAGTGAGTAGGGATTGCCATGCAACGGATGCACTAGAGCTATAAGTATATGAAAGCTCAAAAAGAAACTAAGTGGGTGTGCATCCAAATTGCTTGCTCATGAAGACCTTGGGCAATTTGAGGAAGCCCATCATTGGAATATACAAGCCAAGTTCTATAATGAAAAATTCCCACTAGTATATGAAAGTGATAACATGAGAGACTCTCTACTATGAAGATCATGGTGCTACTTTGAAGCACAAGTGTGGCAAAAGGATAGTAACATTGTCCCTTCTCTCTTTTTCTCTCATCATTTTTATTTTTTTATTTGGGCCTTTTCTCTTTTTTATGGCCTCTTTTCTTTCTTTCTTTTCTTTCTTCCGGAGTCTCATCCCAACTTGTGGGGGAATCATAGTCTCCATCATCCTTTCCTCACTTGGGACAATGCTCTAATAATGATGATCATCACACTTCTATTTTTCTTACAACTCAATAATTACAATTCGATACTTAGAACAAAATTTGACTCTATATGAATGCCTCCGGTGGTGTACCGGGATATGCAATGATGCATGAGTGACAAATATGAAAGAATTATGAACGGTGGCTTTGCCACAAATACTATGTCAACTACATGATAATGCTAAGCAATATGACAATGATGGAGTGTGTCATAAACGAAACGGTGGAAAGTTGCACGGCAATATATCTCGGAATGGCTATGGAAATGCCATAATAGGTAGGTATGGTGGCTTTTTTGAGGAAGGTATATGGTGGGTGTATGATACCAGCGAAAGGTGCGCGGTATTAGAGAGGCTAGCAAAGGTGGAAGGGTGAGAGTGCGTATAATCCATGGACTCAACATTAGTCATAAAGAACTCATATGCTTATTGCAAAAATCTACAAGTTATCGAAGCAAAGTATTACGCGCATGCTCCTAGGGGGATAGATTGGTAGGAAAATACCATCGCTCGTCCCCGACCGCCACTCATAAGGAAGACAATCTATAAATAAATCATGCTCCGAATTCATCACATAACGGTTCACCATACGTGCATGCTACGGGAATCACAAGCTTCAACACAAGTATTTCTCAAATTCACAACTACTCAACTAGCATGACTTTAATATCACCATCTCCATGTCTCAAAACAATTATCAAGTATGAAACTTATCATAGTATTCAACACACTCATAAGAGAATTTTTATTATTAATCTTGCATACCAAGCATATTAGGATTTTTAAGCAAATTACCATGCTATTAAGACTCTCAAAATAATCTAAGTGAAGCATGAGAGATCAATAGTTTCTATAAAAAAATCAACCACCGTGCTCTAAAAGATATAAGTGAAGTACTAGAGCAAAATTATATAACTCAAAAGATATAAGCGAAGCACATTGAGTATTCTAACAAATTCCAAATCATGTATGGCTCTCTCAAAAGGTGTGTACAGCAAGGATGATTGTGGTAAACTAATAATCAAAGACTCAAATCATACAAGACGCTCCAAGCAAAACACATATCATGTGGTAAATAAAAATATAGCTCCAAGTAAAGTTACCGATAGAAGTAGACGAAAGAGGGGATGCCTTCCGGGGCATCCCCAAGCTTTGGATTTTAGGTGTCCTTTGATTATCTTGTGGGTGCCATGGGAATCCCCAAGCTTATCCTCTTGCCACTCCTTGTTCCATAATCCATCAAATCTTTACCCAAAACTTGAAAACTTCACAACACAAAACTTAAAGTAGAAAACTCGTGAGCTCCGTTAGCGAAAGAAAACAAAAGACTACTTCAAGGTACTGTAATGAACTCATTATTTATTTATATGGGTGTTATAACTACTTTATTCCAACTTCTCTATGGTTTATAAACTATTTTACTAGCCATAGATTCATCAAAATAAGCAAACAACACACGAAAAACAGAATCTGTCAAAAACAGAACAGTCTGTAGTAATATGTAGCTAGCGCAAGATATGGAACCCCAAAAATTCTAAAATAAATTTCTGGACGTGAGGAATTTATCTATTAATCATCTGAAAAAATAATTAACAAAATATCACTTTCCAAATAAAAATGACAGCAGTTCTCGTGAGCGCTAAAGTTTCTGTTTTTTACAGCAAGTTCAACAAGACTTTCCCCAAATCTTCCCAACAGTTCTACTTGGCACAAACACTAATTAAACACAAAAAACACAACCAAAACATAGGCTAAATAATTTATTTATTTATTACTAAGCAGGATCAAAAAGCAAGGAATAAAAATAAAATTGGGTTACCTCCCAACAAGCGATATTGTTTAACGCCCCTAGCTAGGCATAACAAGCACGGATAGATCTAGGTATTGCCATCTTTGGTAGGCAATTCTTCAATCAGGCATATACCATCTTTAGGAGTTTATTTCTTTTTATTAATTATCAAGATTTTATGCACAAGATCGAAAAATTCATTTGTAACAAATGGTTCCTTAATGATAGCAAAAAGATTGGGATGGACACTTATAGATTTAAGATCCGCATTTTCCTTACTAGATGATTCACCCTTATTTTTAGGAACATACATAAGCTTGGTAACTTTAGTGGAGGAACTTGGAGTATTCTTTACGGAAGAAAAAACGGTTCCCAAATTGGTAATAATATTCTCAAGTTTATCGATCCTAACGGAATCGTGATTTATTTTCTCATTAACTATGGGTTCCTTTTCTTTAATATCTTTCAAAGTAACTCCTACTTTAGATCCATATTGAGAGATTCAGCTGTGGATCTTTTTATCCAAATTTTCAATTAACTCTAGGGTAGCAACCTTATTTTCAATAATTTCAATCCTTTGCCTTACATGCTCCAAAGTTAATATAGTTCCATTAACCAAAAGAGGGGGGGGGAGCCAAATAAATCTAACATAGCATTATAAGAATCAAAAGTATGGCTACCCAAAAAATTCCCTCCGGTAATTGTATCAAGAACATAATGGTGCCAAGGAGTAATGCCTACATAAAAATTGCGAAGGAGAATGGTAGTAGATTGCTTCCTAGCAGATTTATTTTGAGCATTGCAAATTCTATACCAAACGTCATTTAGATTTTCACCCTCCCTTTGCTTAAAATTAGAATTTCATTCTCGGGAGACAACGGAGAAGATAGGGGACTAGCCATAACGAC